>NC_054537.1:76518117-77224367 GCF_017654505.1 Polyodon spathula
GGTTTATTATATCAACACGATGAGGGAGTTTAGTCACTGAGCACATTTTTTTTTTTTTTTTTTTTTTTTAAAGATTTAGGGACCACTAGATTTGGTTTTATTCTTGTCAAAACACAAAAAAACAAAACAAAAAAAACGCTTTAATGCTGTAGGGTGGGTAGGCCAACCGCCTGCGTTCTCTATGTGATTAAGCTTATAGGTTTGCATGCCCAAAAGTTTTACAATGTAAACATTTCCAGAACAGTTTCATGATTTTAATTTTTTAAGTTTGTGAATAGGATGCAATCTCTCTTCTTTGCAGCATCTTCATGTTGGGTGGGGGAGGTTGGTTTTATTGAGATTTTAGAAGTGCTTTAGACTGTTAATCAACTTCTTAACACACTTTATATCTAATTTATTATTAATTAGTTTATTGGATTCTCAGACAAGAATGGCACATCTACCAACTGAAAAAATGTACTCAAATATTGTGTAGTCCAATTTTTTTTATAAGGAAAAGCTGTATTTGGGAGAAGGTGACCAAAGCTTTCAAAAATCTAGAACTAAGACGTACATATAGAAAGTTGGTAGAAGAGGAAGTTAAAAACAAATAGCTCATTTTAATTATTTTCTGAAGTCGAGAGGTACTGGAAGGGGTTAATATAGAGCGTTGTATGATGCTGTAATGGTTTTTTTAGGTTTTTGTAAAGTGTTTTTTGTTTTTGTTTTTTAAATCCTGGAGGGACGCTATAGTCGTTGCTTTTTTTTTCCAAGAAGTCAGAAGGTTTTGTTTTCTGTTGTACTTGCCTGTTTTTCATGTTGCTGTCTTGAACATAGTTATGTTTGGATTGTGTTTAGAGTGCACCACTTCTCTTCACATCGGAGACTAGAGCACTGTAATCATTAATACATTTTATTTCTAGGTGTGGTCCTGTTAGAATTTACGGTTGTTTCTAAACATATTTATTATTTTGTGCTTCATGTACTGCACAAAAAATATATCAACATTGTCTGTTTTCCATTCCATAATTATAACAATTAAACAGCTGATGTACTTTTTTTCCATGTTCCATGCTCTTAATTTTTAGTCCTTGCCAATGTTAACAGTGATTCTGAGTATTAAATGGACAGACAATCTTTAGCAAACCAAAACCTTGGACAGCAGTTTACAATAAATACAGCAAGACCATGGCTAGTAAGTAAAATGTGGTAACTCAAAGGTACTTAGGACTACGGTGGCCCAGAAGTGAAAAGAGGTAGCAAATATGCAGAGAAGTAGCTGCAACCAGGGGACTGAAACATGGTAAGAGAAAGGGGTACTGACCTCAAAAACAACTGCAGACACTTCCAAAAACAGGCATTTTGTCTTTCTGCTTTTTTAAAATATTTTTTCTTTGCAATTCAGTGTCGCTGACTTCTAAATACGTCAGCATTCACCCAAAAAGGTAATTTATGGCATAAAATTGAACTTCCAACACAAGATTTTACTTCCGGGGGATAAAATTGAACTTCTGGCAGACACTTCTAAATAATGGACCTGCCTATTTTTGGATTCGGCTGCAGTTATTTAGATGTTGGTCCCCTGGTTGCAGCCATGTCTCTGTGTAGAGTGGATACCTCGTTGAGCTGGGCCACTGTATAGGACACGCCTGTGGATTTCTGTTTGTAGCGTTCAAATGTTAAACAGAGAGACCCAGGTTGTAATATTAATAAAGCAAGAAAAAAAAGGCTATTCTTTTTGTAAATAATAAAATATTGTATGCGGATGTATTTGTTCAGTAGTTTTGTATGAATTTTATACTTGTAACTTTTGTTTGTTGTTGGGTTGTAAAGTAAATCTTAATTCTAGCCAAATCCCACGTCGTATTATGCAATTGATTGCCCTGTCCTTTTTATACATTTTTTTACTAAAATTCTTGTTTTTCTACTGATCTACCACGAATCAAGCCCAACACATGGATAAAAAAAAGCATTCTTTGGGTCACTGTGTGTTGAGTCTCCTTCATACGTCCATCTCTTCCTATATGGACGTTTTGTGACATTGGTTAACCACTTAACCAGAGGATACCCAAGCCAACCGGATGATTCTACAGAGACTTTATTCTTAGAAAATGTATGTCTAATTCACAAAGTATAACTCAGTCAACACAGGGACTGTAAAAGGCATTTTTACAGATTCTGGCCGCTACAGGTGGATGTGTGAGCTTTTAAGGTTTGGCATACAGTTAATCTTCAGTGTTGGTCTGTCTTTATCCTTTCCTATATCACAGACTTTCATTGCAGCTAGGTGGCCGCTTAAAAGGGTGATTTTCCATGTGTTTGCAATCTGAGAATTATGCCATAATTCAAAACTACTAAAGAACATATTGAGTTTGCTCCTTGATGAATTACAATGAAATGTACACTTTTTGTAACGAGTTGCTGTAGCAGTTTCTGAGGAGGACAGGCAGCCAGTACTTGAATCAAAGCAAATATTAATGTTTTCTCAAGGGAAATCTGCCTTGTTTTATCTCTTTTTTTTTTTTTGACTGGGTATTGAAAAGCAGTAACACTGCAAATGTATGGTCATCCTTGATAAGCAAGAGGTAATTTAGCATGGATTCATATTTATGAGTTTTCACGATGAATTGTAGTGGACCCTAGCAGTTACTTTGTCAGTGGCCTTGTGCATTAAAAAGCAGAAGGTAATATTGTGAAAGTAAAATAAATATTGTTTTAAAAGCCGCAACTTTGATTTGAGTTTTATACTGATGTGTTTGGACAAAACATACCTAATAGACGGAAAAAACAATAATAGTATCTGTCTGTATTATGAAATTATTAATTTTTGATGAATCCCAAAATAGTGTTTTTGTGGTTGTTTTCAGTACAACACATTAATATGCCTAAATCTATTTCCCTTTTAAGTTTTTTCTAGTTTAGGTATTGTTTTGCTTTGCACACAATGGGCGCTATTTACAAAACTAAGGAATGTTTTTAAGGACTCTTACATTTGTTTAGGTTAAATAGTGCATTGAAAATAGAGAATACAATTTTAACATTCTCTAAAGCTTTTAATTGCAAAACTTGATTTAATGAGCAACTTTGTATGAAATAGTGGATATCTAAACCATTTTTAATTTTTTTTTTTTTAGAATTGATTTATTATTTATTTTTGCAGGTTGAATAAACACCATTAGTACAAAACAAAGTATTGCAGGATCACATGCATTGTTTTGGAGCATGTACTTTGTTAGGGAATAAAATCAAATGTATTTTCCTGAATTTCTGGAGATTTATTATTATTTTTGTTCTTCAGAGCAGTTAAAATTGTTACTTCCTCTGGGTACATGTCATTGCTGGTGTATTTATTATTTGTGTTATTTATGAGCAGATGTCTGAAACATGCAGTTAGATTGCTAGAGTATTTTAGCGGTATTAGAAATGGAGATTATAGGAATCTGTCTGTTCTTACAGTGTAGCAGGATTCAACAGAAGCATGTCCATGGACAGATTACCATCCTTCCGTCTTAATTCTTGTTTTAAAAACCACAATAGAAACTACTTCCATAATAAAAATGTAATCCCACTATGGGAAGTGGTAACAATGTGTAATTAGTGGGGGTTATTTTCAGCTCATCATTTTGTCGTTGAACTACAAAAAGTGTTCTTTGTTTCTTTGGGTATGACATACATGCGTATTACAGATGGCAGTGATTGGGATGTATACTGGTCTCCTTGTTGCATGCATTTCAAATTGATTTGCCACAGGTAATTTCCAGTTTTGACGCTATTTAAAACTAAATACAAAAGGCACAGTGAATGGTTGTCAATACTACTGATGCAGTATTATTTTTTTAAATATACTATAGCGTTCCCCATCGACTGATCCAACAGAGGCAGTCTGGACTACATTGTTCAGGTACATATAAGTATTTATTGCCTTTCAAATGTTTACACTGTACCAGCCCACTCTAACAGTGTACCGGAAAGTTACAACCAGCTCGGCTCTGCTCGGGCTAACCCCGCGCACCCCTATATAATCATTCCCTTAGCCCGCCCACACGAGACTCAATCTCCTATCATAATCCCATATTAACCTGCGGTAAACACCCATGGGACCCCCATTTGCCAATCAAGATGCCATAACGTGCTATAGGCATTGTGTGTGTCTATGTAGAATCACCCTGGGAGCAGACTGGTCCCTAATTAGTAAGACCTCATCTTGAGTCACTGGTCACCTCGCTACAAAAATGATATTGCTGCTTTAGAAAGAGTGCAAAGAAGAGCGACCAGAATTATTCCGGGTTTAAAAGGCATGTCATATGCAGACAGGCTAAAATAATTGAATCTGTTTAGTCTTGAACAAAGAAGACTACGCGGCAACCTGATTCAAGCATTCAAATTTCTAAAAGGTATTGACAATGTCGACACAAGGGACTTTTTCGACCTGAAAAAGAAACAAGGACCAGGGGTCACAAATGGAGATTAGACAAAGGGCCATTCAGAACAGAAAATCGTGAGGGTCTGAAATCAACTCCCCAGTAATGTTGTTGAAGCTGACACCCTGGGATCCTTCAAGAAGCTGCTTGATGAGATTCTGGGATCAATAAGATACTAACAACCAAACGAGCAAGATGGGCCGAATGGCCTCCTCTCGTTTGTAAACTTTCTTATGTTCTTATAAGTGAGGTAAACTGGCATTCCTGGATACCAGCATCATTCTGTCATTCCCCCAGACACATTCATCCCCTGAATATGCTAAAATTACATCCCTAGCCAGAGTGGCAGTCCCCAAAATAAACCACCCTCTGACTCCCGAACTCATCTGGTCCTAAAGCTCCCCCTAACCTAACTATTTACAATGACAACTTCCCCTAACTCCCCAGGCCCTTGGCAGCTGAGGCTATCAGCTTCGTCCTGGGTAACTGTTGCGGTTGGGTACCCCAACCAACAGCAGAATGGGCAGTCCATGTGGGCCCTTGTGGCCCTCCTCTGTCTGTATGGGGCAGCAGGAACCATCGCCGGTTGTGGCTCACCCACTGGAGAGTGGTACAACTCCTCTGTTGTGAGCAGCAGGTCTGGTTCTTCGGCTGGTGAGCTTTGGGCTCCTACCCCTGATCCTGCGCTGTGAGTAGACCGACACTTTGTCTCCAGGTTGAAAGTGGGTCTCGGGCGTGGATGTCGTACTGCCGCTTCTGCCGGTTAGACTCCCCTCTTACGTGGTGGTGGGCGAATCGGTGGATTTTATCCATACGGTGTAGGTATTCCGGTCCCGGTGGTCGTCCATAAAACAACTGTGGGGGTCCTGAGCTCCCTGCCAAACATGATGGCATCAGGGATGCACCCTGTGGTCTGGTGGACCGCTGTCCTATATGCCATGAGCAGGAGAGGGGGGTGGGTGACCCAGTCATGCTGGTGCTTCTCCACAAAGAAAGACAGCTGAACTTCCAAGGTGCGGTTGTATTGCTCCACCAGTGCCGTGGTGCGTGTCTTCTGTATCCACAGAATCTTGCATTGTAGCGTTCCCCATCGACTGATCCCACAGAGCCACTCCGGACCACATTGTTCAGGTACATATAAGTATTTATTGCCTTTCAAATGTTTACACTGTACCAGCCCACTCTAACAGTGTACCGGAAAGTTACAACCAGCTCAGCTTCTGCCCGGGCTAACCCTGCGCACTCCTATATAATCATTCCCTTATCCCGCCCACACGAGACTCAATCTCCTATCATAATCGCATATTGCCAGCGAAAAACACCCATGGGACCCCGATTTGTCAATGAAGACGCCATAATATGCTATAGGCATGGTGTGTGTCTATGTAGAACCACCCCGGGAGCAGACTGGTCCCTAATCCTGTTTCCCCTTTTACAACAATAGAGGTGATAGCACGTTACAATACAATATACCTGTTCATCCATTGGCTCAATGTTGTATTATATTCTTGTTTTCCAAAAGGAGCCATATTAAACAAAAATTAGAGATTGAAATTATTTTATACAACCATTAAACAAGGGAACTTTTATAAAATCCCAAAGAACAACGGACTAACACTTTGAGCCACCAAAAAAGAACTCTGGGCAACCATTGCTGTTTTCTGCCAGGGTTTTTTATAGTGTAACACAGCTACAGTGTCCACATTGAATACAGAGTTTTTGTGTTGTGAGTTTGATGATTCTGTTTTCACAACCTAGAGAAAGAATTTTAGTCAAACTGACATTATATAGCACAAAATTCTGGAAATAGAAATATTTCCAACTGATGAAAATAGTTACCTACTTTTGCACAGTTGCCAAACTTTAAAAAACAAACAAACAAAAAGTGTGTGCAATAATTTATATAGTATGGAGGATTTAGTATTTGAGCTGCATGAACAAATTAAATAGTGGCGGTGGTTAACATTGCCAACTTCAAAAAGTATTAATAAATAAACGTAATAAAAATAAGTTTCACAACATGCCAGGCAGTATTGACTGCTGGATGCATAGGTATGGTTTGATTCTGATCGATTGATTCAAGTGCACATCCCAACTGTGAAATGACAAATTGAAAAGTGACAAGCACAAGTTAATTCCTTGCACCAACACATACTGACGTATTTTTAGTCAGGTAAGTATTATTATTCCAAGCCCAAAGAATCTCACAATTTTGTATTTTCAAAAGATGGTAGGTATATGCATGTAACTCACTTTTCTTCTTTCTTTTTTTTTTAATTAATGTTGGATATTTGTTTTTGTGCCCTTATTAAACCAATCGAAAAATCTTGAGATATAATATGCCTTGTCCAGCATCCATGATAATGTCATTTCATGTTGCTTTTTGCATAATTGTAGGTGTGTAAAGTCAACAAAGTTATTTAGTATGTTTTTGTTTTTAATCAATGCAGTGGTTTTGTGAAGAAATAACTACTGACGATGGACTTGAAAGGCAGAAAAGCCCTTTAAGTTTCGAGGGGATCTGGTGTACAGACGCCAGGACTTTCAGGTAATGAAAATGATATACATTCTCTACGGACACTAAAGGGTAAAAGTGCTTGTCAACCAGACTGGCACACACATTGGTCTCACCGTTCTAGGTGTTTAGAATGGACCATAATCTCTTTTTCTTCGGATTTTTAGTTTTGAGGTCAAACTCTTTGTTACTGGGTAACGTTACTTGTTTTTATATATATATATGGACATTTACATCAAAGATTTTTGTTACACACCAGCTTATTAATATGTATCAGTAGCTAAATCTGTCAATGGAGAGATTTTATCATAATTTGCAAATATTTTTGCTGCAGCATTATATATGCTTTCATTTTTATAGAGGAATGAAGCAACTGAGCCCAAACCACGTCAAGCACAAAATAGTGGGTCGGAGGAAACAGTTGATGCTAAGGTCCAAGCATGCCCGGCAACATACGGAGAATACAAAAAGTATGTGAGGCCTCAGTACTGCAGGAAGGCTACAGAGGATCTGTTGTGCAAGTCTGGTAGAAGAAAAAGCAAACACAGAGGAACAAATCTCATTGAACTGTCCGGGTCATGAAGAGATGAAAGATACCTGGCTAAGGACATGCATATGTTTTGTAAGACCAAGGTAATGTAATTTGCCTACACACGTCATTGCATGCTTATTCAACCGGTGGTGGTTTGCAGACACGTACCCAGTTTGCCACCTTGTGGTGGGTTTTGGATAGAAACTTCATAGAAATTGCACATTACATGTTGGGTGGAGGAGGAACTACATGTTGTTAAGATGACACATGTAGGAGAGAACAAAAGGTGCATAATGTTAGTAACAGCTGTGTTAATACATTTGCTAATTGAATGTCTACAAGTAATAAGATTAAACTGCTTTTTATTTTTTCAAAATCTATACTCCTTGTGGCAGGATAGCTTGGGTCTATGAGGTCAGACCAGAAATGAAAGCATCACAGGTTTTAATACGTATCATCTATGAACAAAAACACAAACATTGATACAAAGCAAAAGGCACAATGGCCAAAAGAAACAAACAGAACATGGAACAATTAAACAAACAAGTATTGTGCTGTTGTTTATATTTACGTTTTTACTCCTCACCACTGAAGTTCCGCCTTTGAACACACTAACCTCTTTCTCACCTGTGATCATCCTATTTGACTTGGGCCACATTTTATTTTCAAGCTGCTGTTCTGCACTCGTCGTGTGTCATCAAGGAGGAGATTGATGGGATACTCCGCAGCCTACAACTGAAGAAAGAGACACTTCACCTAATTACAGAGGTGAGGGCGAAAAACTTGCCATAATGTGTTTCAATGTGGGTCCCTACTGTACCAAAAAGTGCCCAATGTAACACAGAAAACAGTCTCTAACTAGAATGATCTTGTAGTCAAGTTAAGAGAAGTAGGATACATTACAACAAACTCCTTTTAAAAGAGCCCAATTCTGTGTTTTATGGTGCGACGCATCCATACATAGAAATAAACAGATTTTAGTAGCCCTATTACAGAGGATGACTCATTTGTCACGTTATCAAGTGATCATTTACCTTTTCCTGTGTCAGTTGAGTATCAGTAAGGGCATAATTTTACTACTCTTCTCAATGCCTGTTTGAAAAGTTGCGTTTCTGACTAAGACAGAGATCTAGGAATTGCAGAGAGATTACTCATAAGAGCCATTTTCATAAGCTTTTTTGTACTCTTTTTTTCTTTCTTTCTTTGTTGTCTGCGTACTGATTGATTACTGTACAAGCCTTGGCAATGAGGTGTACATTTTCAAAGGCACTCCTATTAGAACCATGAAGACCATGAAAACCCAGTGTTATTGTCCAATGGTCCAAATAAAAAATCTATCAGTTTATACAGAAAATATTGTAATTTTCAGCTTGCTAATCATTGTAATATCAGAAGCAAGGCACTTCCTGGAATGCCATTTTTACAGAAACACATACTTGTACTAAAATGTGACCAAATGTGTCTGGCAATCCTTATGGTCATGTACCATTTGGTTTCTGGTTAAGAATGACCAAATGCTTTGAGATATTGGTCACAACTGATGATTAAGTTTGTGTATTGTTGAATAAAAATGAATCTATTGTGGCAGATAATAAATCAGCATAGATACTGGTGCCAGACTTTATTAACTAAATGTTTCAAAATTATTACATTTTATTTTATCAATTCAAAACATATGTAAAAGTGTTTCAAATTTGATACACATGAATTGTATTTCTGTCAGTCAAGTTCCATCATGGGTAAAAATAACAGATATATTCTCATGTATTTTAGGTGATGGGAGAAGACCTTGTTGTAGAAAAGTTAAAAGAGGAAAGCCAGGAAGCTGAAAATTCCTCCTCGCTGGCCTGACTACAGGTGCTGTCAGGCCCTATGTTTGAGGAGAAGTGGTTTGGCAAGATCCGGGAAACAGTCCTGTCTGGAGAAGGGACAGACTGCTGTTGGTAGATGAAATGAATAAATGTAACATTTGTCAAGTACTGCATGAAATAGAATGTCTGCCATCTTCAGAAATATTTTACACACTGACGAACATCACCAGAGGAGGTTGCTTGATGTGTTTTAACTAAAAGGTCATGAAGAAAAAACTCTTAATTCCAAAATATCAAAACCAGTTAGCAACAAATACAAAAAAGATTTGCTTTTGATGCTGTCCTTTTATAGCCTGTAATTTTATGACCTTGTACTGTTCTACATTTTTTTTTCTTTTTTAAAAAAATTAAAACTGCCTTTTCAAGCTCTGGTCTTGGGGCCTTTCTTTTTTAAATTCAGTTAACCCCATCCATATTTATATTGCTCACCCAGAGTCATGCTGTATTTAGAAAACACTGTGTGATCTTTATGGAAAGTATAATGTATTACCAGCACAAATACAGTTTGCTATCATTGTTTTCGCTGCTGCTCAAAAATTACATGCAATATTTTTGCTTGTTATTTCGTGAAAAAGTTGTTTACTGAACTTGCTGGAGAAGCAAAACATACAGTAGGAAGATATTCAGGTACATCTGATGAGGTTTGGTCTAAATTAGGGAACAGTTTTTGTCAATTTTTTTTAATGACAGTTTCTTTGTTTTTTTGTACCGTGGTGCTGCAGTTACTGGTGGCTAACTGAATCTCTGCCTTTAAAGTTGCAGTTTGAAGCGCGGATATAGTGTGTTGTGGTGCTTCATTGTGGTACTAGTCTTGTCAGTCACAATTACAGAACCCTTTTTTGGGGTACTGAAATGAAACACAACTGTTCTTCCCTGCATTTGGATACTATTTAAGGTAGCACTGTACTAATTTAAATCTATAAAGTGAATCCCCTTGTTAACTAAACATCTTGCTATCCCTCAATAGATAATCCTTCTTTAAGAAAGGCAAAATAATACATATCAGTAAATGAAACTAACAAGTGCATTGAAACTACGAATGACTATTTTGACTATTTTGTCAAGCTAAAAAAATGTACCCAAGAATTAACTGGGAAATCTTAACCATTTTTGTCAGGTCAGTACATTTATTCCAGTTAATAATGACCAGGTGTTCAAAGTAAAGATTAGTTATGTACCTGGTTCTTTATTTTTGGTTGGATCAGAAATCTATAAACTTGACACCAGTTGCAGTTTTTCAGCTTACTGTACCTTTTAGAATGATAGTTGCATAACTGTTAGAAAAAAACTGAAGATTGACATAATGGCAAATCAAATTCTTATGTTTTCTTGTGTAAACCTGTCAGAATCAATATCATCCTATTTTAGAAACTGGGTGGCGCCTAGTTTATTTGTAGCCCATATCGTGTCTCACTGGCAGGTTTTTTTCTTTTATGGCAGTCATGTAGAAAAGCCAAAACCTTGGCGTGGCTGCTCATTAAGTAATTAGTATTGCATGGCCACTTCATTTCCCGTAACATGTTAGATGCCTTTTAGCATTTTTTTAAATCTCTTTTTAAAATTATGATTAATGCTGAGACTAAAAATGAACTAAACTGACACCTAAACAGCTAAGAGTATATTTATCCACAGGGAATAAATGCTGTTTTTACAAACAGCATTTTGCTGGGTCGACCCCAGGTAAAGCCTATAAGAGACAACATACAATTCTACATTAAAAGCAGGAACTTCCCTAATCTATCTTTCAAAGTTTTTTTTTTGCTTCCATTGCTTTACGCAACTAATCTCCCCTCCAATATCTTCCACTTTTTTGTGTTTTTTTGGGGGTCATTCAAATACCACCAATATGATCTGATGTACAGTGTAAAAGTCAATTGTAAGTTGGAGTTTGTGCCCTCAGTCTGGAGGTATACTAGTAAGGTAGCATCTGTGTGAACTCCAAAAAAGACCACAGAATGATGCTGGTATCCAGGAATGCCAGTTTACCTCACTCATAAGAACATAAGAAAGTTTACAAATGAGAGGAGGCCATTCGGCCCGTCTTGCTCGTTTGGTTGTTAGTAGCTTATTGATCCCAGAATCTCATCAAGCAGCTTCTTGAAGGATCCCAGGGTGTCAGCTTCAACAACATTACTGGGGAGTTGGTTCCAGACTCTCTCAATTCACTTTGTAAAAAAAAGTGCCTCCTATTTCCTGTTCTGAATGCCCCTGCATCTAATCTCCATTTGTGACCCCTCATGCTTGTTTCTTTTTTCAGGTCGAAAAAGTCCCTTAGGTTGAGATTGTCAATGCATTTTAGCAATGCTAATTTCTGTCTCTCTCTTGGCCTTTCTAGCTTCCTTTTTGACTTGTATTTGCAGTTCCAAGTACTCTCTCTGTGAACTTTGTTATTGGTCCCTTTTTTCACTGAATATATTTTTAATTGATCTATTAAACCATTTTGGCCATTTTGTTTTAGATTTAGATTTGTCTACTTTTGGGATGTAATTGTTTTGCGCCTCTAGTACTACATTTTTGAAAAACAGCCATCCTTTTTCTGTGGATGTTTTCTCTATTTTACTCCAATCTACTTCTGTAAGTCTCTGTTTCATTCCTTCATAGTTTGCCTTTTTACAATTTTAAACCTTAGCTTTAGTCTTTACTTTTGGGGTTTAAAAAAGCACTTAAATTGAGACCATGTTGTAATCTGAGTTTGCCAATGGTTCGCTGACCTTGTTGTTGTAGTTATTCTGTCTTCGAAATGGAACCCAGTCTTCTGTTTTGTCAATTTGTTTACAACCCTCAAGGATGATTAAAATCCATGGTAGAAAAATAGTGGAGTGCATCCTGGCATGTCAGACTTTTAGATGTTTTAGCTAAAGTTTGGGTAGGTTCCAATTGGATGGGCCGATGTGCACTATGGCAATGTAAGGATACGTACAAAGGGATGTGTGGCTGCAAAACACTGATATTGCTGGGTTATTCCATGTCAACTCAACCAGAGTTACAGAATACGCTGTCAGGATAATCCATTGCTATATGCCATTGTAACATTTTACACCACTAGGGAATAACCCTGGATTGTGTCAATCGGGTGGTTATCCAGGGATCATCCCTCAAAATAGAAGGCAGATGAAATCCAGTAACATAAAAGGCTCTAATAACATCCAGGGGTGCTTTATCCCAGCAGGGTATAAATTGATCAAATCAACCCCCAAATTAATTAATATACATATGCATTATTATATTGGAATACTATAGCTTTATTTTCCTTCTTTGTAAGGTACCATATATGCGTATTTTGTATCTGGATGGGGAAAGGGAGCATATGTATATGTGTATATATATATATATATATATATATATATATATATATATATATATATATATATATATATATATATATATATATATAATATATATATATATATATAAATAATATTTATCTGCAGAGCAAGCGTGGCAAATTACAGCAAAACAAGTCAGAAGTTTTCCATTCATTTTTTATTTGTTCTGCTTGGTAAACAACAGTAATGTAAATTGTAACATTGGATTAAGAGTCTGCTTAATTTACTTTGATAGCATAATTTATCAGTGTCTTTAAAGTAATACAGGAGTATCTTGAGTAAATATTTGTTACTGAAAATAAAAAAAGTTCTAATTATAAAGTGCATTAATGTAGATGATTATTTTCTTCTCTCCTTAAAATCCCCCCCCCCCTTTTGGAATGGTGCATACTTTTAGCATGAGCAATTGTTGATATACATGTCACATTTGACACATTTGAAATAACCCCCAAGCGCATAACAGCAGCTTTCGTGTAAATGAAATGACCCCCTGGTCAGGGAACTTTGCTCTGTCAGGGTGATTTAGGAGAGAACATTTTTATATACATTAAGGCCCCCGGAAACCATCTTGTGGCCTCTAGTTTGAGAACCCCTGTATTAATGGTAAATTGCTGAAGTTAACATGGAAGGAGATCTGGTTTGTTAAAGAACCGAATTCCAGAACCCCACCTTGGGAATTGTTCTTCTTGTTGGCCTAGTAACATCCCAAAGACATTGTTAAACATGGGTTGTACCCCTTTCCCATAATCACTAAAGAATGACCTCTGGCGGGCTTTAGAATTAACAGAGTGATGCATCTGTGGCACCCACTGTGCCCTGGGAGGTGGCATGTAGTTGTAATTGTTGAGTTGGTGCCCTGATGTAACTGGAAGCTTTATGTGCTGAAATCTGCATTCTACAGCTCCTTGGGGTTGTGATTTGATTGTTGGTCCACTGTAACCTGAGAGTGTGGTGCAGGGTTCCGAATGAGGGTTGAAGTCCTGGTGGTTGGTGAACCGAGTTCCTGTTGGACTGACAGTCTCTGTTATCCACGAATCAGATGCAGCATAGCATAAATCTGTCACAGGCTTGGATATGGCATAGAGCTGACGGAACTCAACATCAAAAAGCTTCACTATGCACCCAGTAAACAGGACCACAAGGTTTCTGTGCACTTGCCCTGACAGCCAACTGAAACTGAAATGGTAGAAAGATGTAAATGGCTTTAAAACATGTTTTATTTAAAGACTAATATTTTAAAGAAACCTTTCAGAGAATGTGGTTATATATTTGTGAATTCAAAAGTTACCATATTAGTTTTAGAACTACAGAGTCATGTTGTGAACACTTTCTACTTTTTTATGTAAAATGATGACCACCACATTGTGTTACAAATTGCAGATAAATAGTGAATTTTAAATATGTTCTACCTTCAAGCTTAATTTACTAAGGAACATGAAAAATAAATTTTAATGTATTGTGTTTTTTTGTCATGAAGCTAAAAAAAAAAAACATGTTTAGCACAAAGCTACATTTCCTAACCATCTTTATGGTTTTTTTTTTTTAGTAGTGGTGGGGATCAAATGTGAGGTTTGAGAATGCCAATAAGTATTTATCAATTAGTGCCACGTTAAACAGTTCCAATTTAAATGTTCTGTTTAGGTGGCACTGTGGTTAACAGTTTCATGTACACATTCCCTCACAGTACTGGAGTACCACAACACTGTTTTCCGATTGTTTTTCGTTACTAAGAAAGGTGAAAACCAAAAAGCGCCTTTAGAAGGCCTGTAATGTCTGGAGTAAAAGCAAATTCGAAATTGCTGAAAAAAAACAGTGCAGAACCAAAGCATGCAAAAAAAAAAAAAAAAAAAAAAAATCAAAGGATAACATTAATGAAAGGAAAATCATGAATACATGTTTTGGTGTGCCTTGCTCTCTAACAATGGAAATTTAATAGGCATTTTCAAATCACTGGGGATAAATCATGATCTACAAACCTGTATGAACCAGCCAGCACAGAAGAGCAATCAATAATGACAAACTTTTCTTTTATCTGACCCGAGAATTTTCTTCCAGACTTTGCACAATAGACCTCTCCAGACACTGTACGAATCGACACCTTCTGTGAATGTGGGGGTGGGAGTAGGGGTACACAATATGTTTGTTTGTTTAGGCAGGATGATCAAACTTGATTTGATTGATAAAACCAGAAAAACAATATTCATAAAACAAATCTTGAGCTAAAGCTTTGTGAATAGAGCCCTGTGTTTCTAAACTGTTCTTTAAATAGCATTATGTAAAGACTAATTTAAAAAAATATATATATAATTTAACATATTAAATAAAGGGCAGTACTGTAAGATGGGAGCTGTTGATCTGTAGCTTTTCACACATCTCTGTAAAATGGTGCAGGTTCCTGTGGTCAAGCAGCAGGTAAACCGAGACATTGCGTTTGTTTGTTGCTTCAAGCAAGTCACAGAAAATTTCTACGTCGCTGAAAACATCCATCACTATTGCCAGCACCTGCAGAAGTGCAGAACAGAATCAAAGACAGAAATTATATCACAAAACACATACTTTCAAAGCAGCTCAGTGACTTGATTTATAAAAAATAAAAACCTGTGTCAGGGTCTTAAAATAAGAGCAATAATCTGATACATGATGGCTATTATCTATTATCAGTGGACACACAGAGAGTTATCATTATTATTATTATTATTATTATTATTATTATTATTATTAATAATAATAACTTTGCTTGTTTTGTTTTTTTATACTTTAGAATAATTCAGTATTTGTAGATATTTCAATTTAACCAACCCCATGGCAACCACTCTTAAACCACTTGAATTGCTTGATAATATTATCTAAAAAAAATCTTATTTAACGCTCATAGTTGAATCAAAGTACAAGGATGTTAACATCATTGAGACCATAAACTACAAAGTCTCCAGTATGTTTCCACAATAGAGTACCACAGCATTTGCATTGTTAGTCCACCTTCAATTTTATTAGCTCTGCTTTTTACTTTGAGTAGGAGTGATCATAAAGCAGCTGAATTAAATACAATAATCTACTACTGTCAAATTGCATTTTGTATTGTAATTTTTTGCTTGTGAAGAAAAAAATTACAGATTTTCATTTGAAGCAATATAGAAAACAAACTTGTTCATATTTTACATTAACCTGGCAACAATTACCGTTAATTACAAAGTAATTAGGTAAAATGACATGGAAAATGTTATATATATATATATATATATATATATATATATATATATAATATAAATATATATAATTTTACTGTCAGTTATCCCTAAGTTAATACTAATCATAAGTCACAATCCTTATTTATATTTAAATTAAAAAGTAGTGGTAACTATTTAAAAATATGTATAATATATATAATATTTTTCTAAATAGAGGGAAAAACATTTAGTTTTAAGTTCAAAGTTTACATTATATTTTATATTATGCAAAAACATCCCCCAAAAAACTCAAACAGAAAAAACAATGTAATTACCGTGGTGGCTTTGCTGATGTACTCCCGTAGAATATCTTTGATGCTTCTTGAACTGTCTGTCTGAAAATGAACCTCAGCGTTGGGTTTCCCCTTCAAGTAATATTGTTTATCTGCCATGGGCCAGCCATAATCCAGGACTGGAGCGTCGCTATCAGAGGCAGTGGGGAAGTAAGTATCAGACCTCACTGAAGGTGCAGCAATCTCCCCTATCCCCTTTTCCTCCTCAGCCTGACTCTCGCTCTCCCATTGAGGCATCCTTACATTTCTCAGTATGTATTCCTTCTCCATAGCAGACAAGAAGTCCACTTCCCCTTCTGCAGCCAGCACCTCATGAAAAGCTGCAGATCCTTTGTCCATCAGGGCATCTGTGGCAAGCCGGGCACTTTCATTGTGGCTCAAATCCACTTCAGAGAGTTTGTAGGACTGGTATTTGACCTCCTGTAGTCGCTTCTTCATCTTGCCTACCGGCTTGGCTCGACCATGCCAGTCTCCGTAACGACCCCTGTTTTCCGGATTCATCCCGAAGTACTGAAATGTTATGCTTGCACGGAATCTCGAGGGAACTGGCTATATAAGCACCAACTAGAATTCCTCCAGTAGGATGTTTGTCGACTTTTATAAGGAGTTGGCTTTTGTTTGAAAAAAATCATGTGAGCGATGCTCTTCAATACACCCTACCTGCAAGGGGATTAGAAGCAGCTGAACAGCAGTTATTTAAATTAACTTGTCAGGTCTGATCAGCGTTGACTGCTTCAAAAAAGGCGATTTTGAAACGTTTGGCAGTTGTTCTTGACGAGTCTTAATTATCTTCTGGCATCACACGTTTCTTCCCATGAGTATGTTTAATAAAAAAAATAAAATAAAATAAAAAAACACACACACACACGACATGTACCTAAAGTGTATTTCCTAGCTTTTAAAACAGTCTGTTAAGTGGCTATCCAGACTAGACAGAGGAGTTACAGTAATAAAAAGTTACAGCTGCACACATCCTTGAGCCAGATATAAAGTCGGTTTAAACTGAATTAAGTCACTTTGAAAATCTAAGAAAAATAGATCAACAGACAAACTATGTTCCCTCTGTCATGCCAACTGCCTCCTGTCACATGATTTCTACCTGAACCACTAATCCTTGCTCCAGCAATGACAACCCGCACCCAATTTTCCTTTATACAATGAGAGAAAGGGAAAATTCCAGTTACTCAAACAGGGTTACTCGCTTATCTTCAAAGAGGTTTGCACAACAGTACATCCTGCACTTTATATAAAGTCAGTCAAATGTGCATATTATTTACCAAATTAAACAAGAATATACAGTAACCCAACACAAAATTAAGCTTAATAGAAACAAAAACTGAATTGTACCATAAATGGTAAGCAGTGGTAACTATGGTGACAAAATTATGGTAGGTGGTTCCCTTTCAAGTACAAAATATAACCATTACCACATGGGTATTTACCTCCTAAAGACCTGGAAACTTGAATAACTTATAGCAAACTGCTTGACCGATCCTGTGACGCAGTCATGGCCCAGTCCCGAGGACATAAGAAGACTGCGCACAGATCTGACCAGAAACAGGAGAGCCCAGCTCAGAGAAGTACTTGTTACTTTTTCTGCTTTATATTCACATTTATTGTGCTTTACACAAAATATATGTGATATTGCGAATAATCATTGTATTAGTTTTACTAATCACACGTGTCTGTGCACTACAGCCTGTTGTTTGTTATGTCCCACTGCGGCCTTCTGCCCCGTTGAGTAGCTCCTTCACAGGGATAGAGCAATATAAATCTGCTGACTTTGTGCTCTCCCTCCAGGCTGCGATAGCTCCAGCTTGAGTTATTTTACTCAATAGCTTTGGCTAAAATTACGAGACAGTTTGTATATTTTAAGTAAATGTTATTACTGTATTTTGTTGAGGAAAAAAAAAAAAAAAATTGTTTTTATGTTTTCACAGAGACTAAGTACCGGTAATAGTATCGAACTGGGACCGAAGTTACCGCACTGGTGCCAACCCGGCACCGAACCGACCCGATACCATCCCGGTTCCAAGAAGGTTCTAAAGTCACCGAACCGGCTCCAACCTGGTATGATATGGTACTGAGTCGGAATCAGTTTGGTACCGGGTTAGTGACTTTAGAACCAGCTTGGTCCAACCCAGTACCATTCCATACAGAGCCGGTTCTAAAGTCGCCAACCCAGTACTGACACAGAACCATACCATGCCGACCGGTGTTAAAGTCACTGAACCGACACAGTACCAACCAGGTTTCTACCTGTTCTTACATGGCCCTCTACCAACCGATGCTCACACCCCTGTTCTAGTCTTGACCTGCCCAGTAACTATCTATAAGCAGACTGAGGCAGCACATGTACATCTGTATACTGTACACTGCATTGCTAGCTTCTCTAAGCAGCTCTACGGAGCGCCCTGCTTCCCTCACTCCTGCACAGCACTCTTCCCCATCACCCTCTGGTAGAGAGATGGCTGCATCCTCACCCCATGGCTCTGTGCCAAGGGAGCCATCTGGGTCTGTCCAACAGGGTTAATGACACCCTACAAAATGCCAGAGCAGAGTGCACACGTTCTCAGTATGGGCACAAGTGCAGTGTCTGTCAGACCTGTTTGACGAAGGGAACTCTCCCTCTACATTAAAGGTCTATCTGGCAGCTATTTTAGCTTGTCATGTCAAAATTAATTCTGTCTCCCCAGGAGCTCAAGCTTCCTGGCAGGGCAATTTTTGAAAGGGGCTCGATGGCTTTTGCCGCCTATGAAAGACATTGTTCCTAGCTGGATGTTAAATGTGGTGCTCAATGCACTCATGAAGCCGTCATTTGAGCCCATGCATTCAGCTGAGCGGAAATATTTATCACTCAAAGCAGCCGTTTGCTTGCTATCACCTCCACAAAGTGGATGAGCGAGATGCAGGCATTCTCCATAGCGAAAGGTTATGCTCCATACCAACCTCCTGGCTTATCCTTGTAGCATTCCAGCTGTTCTACAATATCGCCCTTGTGATGGCTTTGGTACACTCACCCATACAGTAATGGTTACATTTCATACTTGAAAGGGAACGTCAGGTTATTATCATAACCCTGGTTCCCTGAAATAGAAATATAACCATTAACCTTCAAGGTCACTGTGTCCACGACTGCAGGAGGCTTGAAGGAAAAATGACACAGAGACATGTGCGCACAGTCTTCTTAGGTCCTCGGGGGCAGGCCATGACTGCATCTCAGGCTCGTCCAGGCAGCTTTGGTATAACTTATTCAGGTTTCCCGGGTCTTTAGGAGGTAAACACTCATGTGGTAATAGTTACATTTCTGTTGGTTTTAACACTTGTGGTATTATACAATGATACCACAAAGAATTTTTCAAAAGTACATAAGCTAAATAGACATGTTCAACTGAGGAATATATGCCAGAGTAAATTATGCTAAATGCAAAGTGTAAGGATTGTGCAATCATAAAACAACCACCAAGTGCCACAGAAATAGGATTTGCCAACGCTATTTAATTATGTCTTTATATGCAAATTTAGAGAGTGCATATGCCAAGTAGCAAGGGCATAATTACTTGATAAGAATTAATTCACATATCCTGGGGCACAGTTAGGTTCCTGTGTAGCTCATAATGTTTTGCACTTTCAGCAAGGTACTGTGCATACATTATTCAATTAGTAATTATTCAAATACTGATATCTAATAGCTACATAGTACTTATGCTAAGGATACCAAGTTTCATCACAATTGAGTAAGATTTTGGTCAAAACATGCAAGAAATAAGTAGGTCAGCATACCTTCTTAAAACATATACAGTAAATATCCATCGGCATCTGTGGAAAACATTTTCTGTATTTTCATTAAAGCAGTTACTACTACATATTTAAATTACATACAGGCACTTTAGTAATTACTAGTTGAAAAAAAGCAATACACTATACCAGTAAGTCAATAGCGTTTGTGATAATGAATGTGCCTTGAACGAAAACCTTTAGAAAAACGAAGTTACTGTCCTGTCTGTGCTAATTTAAGGATTCAGAACAGAATATCCTCAGTCTCTATAGCTATGACAGATATGCTACCAAGCAAGATAGGAGGAGCTTATCATTAATTCCACCCCACCCCCCACAAACCTTTGTGAAAGTGTTTTAGAGTGCATCCATTCATGTTTATACAGGCACCTATGCTTAGGAACCAATACCTGTTACGAAAAGTAAGAATAATGGAGTTCCAACATTTTCACTTACTGGGTTTACAGAGGATGGTTAAATGTAATAAAAGATTCCCTTTAATTAGATTTGTTAATGTGCTGTGCAAAACCTGTACCAGTACTGGGCTATCTAGATCAGCAGTATCAGTAGCTTCACTGTAATATAATTCTCAAGTTAAAACAAAATTAGTCTGATAAAAGATGTGCAATTCTTAACTCAATACCTTTGTATTACATTTATTTTCAACAGGGGGATTCAATGCTACGATGTTAAAAACTGGAAGTGAAGGCTTCATATTGATTGACCTTGTTGCTGGGATTTATCAACGACAGCCAGAAAGTGTCTACATCAACTATTCTATATTTTATTTGTAATTTATAATTCTAAAAATGTACAGATTAAATAGATTACGTAGAGTTCTCAAGGATGTACTTTTGACAATTGTGGGGAAGCACTGATGTACAGTAGCTCTGTGCCCTATTCATTTTTTAAAATTATATATATATATATATATATATATATATATATATATATATATATATATATATATATATATATATATATATTTCATTGACCATTGGTTATTTCTTCTGATGTTGTGTGATACGGATTTCTTAACACGAAACTTCCAACAGGATCACAGGCGTTAAGGAAGTGTATTTCTGTCTCAGTACGATGACAATTCTTCAATTCATCCTGTGAATTTGACGCATTTTAGATCCATGGGTGCCCAAAGTCTTTGTAAACATTACCAATAAGACCAAACTCCCATATGATATATATAGCACAATTCTGAGTAGACAAAGCCCAAGGGTATATTTATTACATCACCAGGGTGTTTTAATGCATCACAGTAATATATGCTGCTGTATATTAAATGTTACAAAAATAAATTACCAGATATATAAAATAATTTTTATACACAAATATTTATGTTAGATGTATTAGGAATTTGGACTCAGTGTGCCAGTTCCCGTTGCAAAAAAAAAAAAAAAAAAAAAAAGGAACATGGTGGCTGTATTACTCCGTTAATTATTTTAAAACCAGAACTGTTGCTGTTAAAATGAAGAGGGGGGAAAAAAGAAGGTACCTCAATACAGAAATCAGTTAAAAAATAAACCTTGAGCCATATGGCCACCATATTTGCACATGAAATGCCTGCCAGGTTTCAAAGTACAAGAATTTACTGCTACCTAGAAACAGCCAATGAGAAGCCTTGCTTTTCATTGTCTATCGAAGGGACTAACAGTATGAAAGCAATATTGTACCCGTTCAATCCATTCTCTCTTGGATGTGGTTTGTTTTATCAAAATGTTTTAATTGTGTGATTGCATCCCTCTATTTTGACCTCCCAATGAGACAGACTAATAAAGTCAGAGGACAGGATTTACTTATTACTTCTAATAGACAATAAAGTAATATTCCTGTCAATGATTCTCTTTAGGGGAAAGTGAAATCGGAGTTCAGTTTTGTGTGATGGATGAATAAACTGGTGGGACTCTGCTCCTCGCCCGTGTTGCAAGCTTTTGCCAGATCCCTCCGACAGCCATCATCAGTTCACTCTCCTTGGTTTCTAGATCACTTCTCCCTCCATCTAAAGAAACTGGAAAGAAAAGAACATTCAGCTTGAATCCAGTTTTATTTTGCTCAGTGTGAGCTCTTGAAATTACAGCAACACATTTCCAAGACTCCTGGCTGGACAGCAGTAGCGGCACACATTCAAACATGTTGAAGAGCCAAATAAAACAAACTGAAGCAAAAAAAAATCAATAGAAAATCCTGGATCCCTAAGCTACTGGTCACAGTGTCAAGAGTATAATCAGCAAACATATTAAAGAGTCATTTGTAAATGACTTACTCTGTATCTTATTTAAAGGTAAAATTATGCAATAAATCACACTGCATTTACAGCTACTTTATATTTTCTTTTTACTGTCAAAGATCATTTATTTTAAATGAAAGGGCACTTTCAACCCAACTTTATATGGTGAAACTTTATTTTTTTGTTCATGTTTTTTAATGATGTATGAAACTATGGGCTGGTCCTGGGTTCTGTTGATTCAGTATTGAGTTATCATTTCACTCTCTGAGAGCTTGTGTGGAAAAATCGAATGGTCTACGACTGAACAGACTTGCTCATTACATATAAATAATTTGAAAAAATGGCCTTTCAGCTTGGCTGGTCCCACCTATTCACCCACTCTTGATTTTCATTACATGAGAGCAGATGTTAAAAACTTCATGCTGATTTGAACTCGGCTCTCGCCAAGATAAGCACCAACTAAGATGTAGTTTTACAGTAAACTAATGTGATCCATCTGCATTTCCATCTATTTTCATTTCTTTCCATCTGTTGATATAGATATCCTTCTGCCTGGTGTTGATGGCTGAAGTGTAATGCTGGCTCCGGGGATCATCCACAGTGCGGTCTCCCCAACGCATCAGCATGGCAACCGTCTGGATTGAGCTAAGTAGAGTACATCTCTGGGGTCTTCAAGTGGGCACCTTCTGTCCTCAGTGTTTCGTCGACTAGCCCACAACAACTCAAGAGGGCTCAACAGTGACTCTGGCATCCCAGCATCACCCCCCTCCGTCCCCCAGTCAACTCAGCCCAGCTTACTTACCCGTACATAAGCGTTGCTTTCTTTCTATTGTGCTTGAGATCCCCATCCAGAATATTTCTGTCTCAACCACAGCCAGTTACTGCTCCTTTCTGCTGCTTCAGATAAGTCCTTCACAGTGCGACGCAACTCTTGGCCATTGAACCCAACATCTCTGAGAAACTGGTTTGTAGAGTGTGCCACAAATCCTCGACTACCCACCTCCACTGGGTAAACCTGGACTCTCCATCCTCGCTGTTCCACTTCAGCAGCTAGTTGAGCATACCAAAGTTTCTTCCTCTCATATGCCTCATCCACAGCATCCTCCCATGTCACTGTTAACTCTACCAGATGAACAAGGTGTGGTGATCCAGACCACAAGACAATGTCTGGTCGAAGGTTAGTGGTGGCAATCTCTTGTGGAAGAATAAGCCGTTGACCAACATCTGCCAGCATCTTCCAGTCTCTAGCAGCTTCCAGTTGTCCTAGGTGAAGCTTGGTTTTAACACCTTTTCTTGGTGGTTGCTCTTCTGGACAGAGGAATATTGTCTTTTGAGTGTAATGCTTTGATGGAACTGGTGGCAACTTATTGGTCAGGTTACACTTGTCTTCCAATGCTAAGGCCAAACATCGCAGCACCTGGTCATGGCGCCAAGTAAACCTTGGCTAAGACACACCTTACATCCTGTCAAAATGTGCCTTAATGTTGCAGGTAATGAACACAAAGGACATGAGGGATCCTCTCCCACCCAGAGGTTTAAGTTCTATGGTGATGGGAGAACATCATATGTTGATCTGATGAGGAAACTGATCCTGCTCTGTTCCATTGTCCATAGGTCTTGCCAGCCGATCTTGCGTTGTTGCATACTCGCCCATCTCATCCATTTTCCCTGCTTGGCCTGGGAAACGGCCTTTACACACCTGATCCTCTCCTCCTGCTTTTGCACCTTGTTGACTACCGTCTTCCTCCGTTGAGCTGGGCTTGCCTTGTGCCATGTAGGAGGAGCTGAACTGAGACCAAGACCTCCTTTTCCATGCTGAACTTATCCCATAATATCACCGATTCGAAGAGCAGCCTTAGCATCTTCCACAGCTTTCTTTGCCATCCATTTTCTTCCAGTTTTCAACACAGGTGCTGCCTCCCTTATGCATTTGTTAAGTGAATCTACTAATGTAATTTCCAGTCAGACTTGGGCGCTCTTAAACTCCTCGGTTAGAGCAGAGACTGGTAGCTGCAGTATTCATTTACCATAAAGTCCCACTCTGCTGAGGCAGCGTGGAACTCCCAACCATTTCCTGACTGATTAAAGCTTCCAGCTTCTCAACTCTTGTCAAGGAAACCTCATATACTGTCAGTGGCCACAGCAGTCTTGGCAGTAGACCAAACTGAAAGCACCAGAGTTTCAGTTTGCCTGGTAAAGCGCTGCTGTCTATGCTCTTCAACCCTTTCACTGCTTGTTGTCTAACTTCTCCCACACGAACTGTGTCCTTTAGATCCCCATCGTATTATCTTCCTAGACTTTTCACTGGCTTCTCGGACACTGTTGGTATTGCCTCACCATTAATGTAAAACGTTTTATCTGCTACTTTACCTTTAATTATAGAGCTACTCCTTGATTTAGTGGGCTTGAATGTTATTGCCCATTCAATGTTATTGGTTAATTTGCCCAATAACCGATTAGTGCAGGCTACTGTTGTAGTCGTTGTTGTCATGTCATCCATGTATGCTCAAATTGGTGGTAGTCGCATTCCAGAAACCAAGCGCTCTCCTCCCACTACCCATGTTGATGCCCTAATAATTACTTCCATTTCCATGGTAAAAGACAGTAGAGAAATGGTACATCCTGCCATTATTCCAACTTCTAGGCATTTCCATGTAGTGTTGAATTCTGTGAAAAACTAAATTGCAAATCTCCAAAGTAGGCTTTCACTAAATTTGTCCAACGCAGCAAGAAAAAACCGAACCGACTGCACTGTGGATAACATTAACCTTTACCCTGTATGGGGAAGAAAGGACATTCACTCAATTTGTTTCACTAATTGTAAATTTAGGAAACCAATCTTTGAACAAAGCAAACCTTGTGTTTATAATAACCATGCCTCCCAGATTGTGCTTGCAATCACGCAGAACTGATCCCCTGTTGTGTACCAGAAGATGGCACCACAATAGTGTCTCAGGCCATTACATTTGATTTAGTTGAAGCCAGTTCTAGAAATTAATACCATCCAGCAATGCTAGTGTCATATGCATATCTTGTGAAAGGATTTGCTTTGTAATTGAATTATTATAACCAGCTGTTCATGAACCACTGATACAAAACTATATATATATATATATATATATATATATATATATATATATATATATATATATATACATTTCCCTAAGACTGCTTTGTTACATTACTTTTTGTGCAAAAAATGTACAAATGGTGTTACATTTCAAGCAGATTATCACAATGTACAGTAGTATTATATAGCAGAGATAAGTGTAAGGATTCAACATTAGGTAATTTGTAAACAAACTCAAATCTGTATTGTAATGTAGACAAATGACTTTTACCATTTACAGCAAACATCTGTAGGTGTACTACCGTAAGGTTGTGCAGTGTCTTCTTGGCAATGAAACAGTGGGTACTAATGCCGTCGCGCTCTTTTGGAACTATTGTAAACAGACTGAACGAACATTTACAAGGTTAACATGATGAAAAATATACTGCACATCTCCAATTTGGAAAGCAGCCATCGACCTCTATCGATCTAGTAGTAGTGGTACACTTTAAATACTGTAAATGTATCGAGTTTTAATTTATGGAAAGTAAAGAATATGAAAATACAAAACAAAAAATGAGACGCACATATCTGTTAAGCTTTGCAAACGCGATTTAAGCTTTACTAGCAGCAAAGGTAAAATATAAAAATAATGAATTAAAAAAAAGGTTGCCATCACTGGATGTTTTCGACCGTTTTCTGTGCCAGCCGTTGTTCTTGTTGCCTATGTCTGTGGTCTGCATTTCCTGATATCGAAATATATCTGGAATATTTTCACCAGTTCTGAGATGCAGAACGCATTTGCTTTCCAGGCGCCTAGGACAGGGGTACATTCAAATGCAAGTTTGTAACCAAACTGTAAATATATGCTCTAGGCTGTGATTCCGATAAATACATAGCCATTCATTTTTGTGAAACGTGGTGGGTTGTGGGAGTTGTTGTTCTTAAGGGGACTTTCTCCCTATTTCTAACCCGTTTACATCAGTACGTATAAACTACATACCCCATAGTTTATTTGATTACAGTAATCTTAGAATGGGGGGTGGGCTTTAAAGTTATTGTCACATACATACATTAAATCTTTAAATGGCCTGCATGTTGTAGCTGCAAGTACTCACTTCCTATGAAGTTTTATAGTGCCGTGCGTGCAACAGATTTACCAATAATTTACATATTTATTAGTTGTAGTTTAAAGTATAAAAGCAGAGTGGAAGCGTGTAAAGCACAGGCAAGCATAGATGCAACATTTTATATGGAATAAACTCATGCACAAGTTTATGGTGTGGACAGCAATCATTTGGCTAAGAAATGTACATTAAAGTAAATACATAATCAACAGCATGTGTTTAACATGTCAGTTACACCAGAGAGCGTTGTAAATAATAAAATCCATTGTGGTGATTTCTTATGTAATAACTTGTATTGGCAAAAATATCAGGTAAATGGCACTATATTCACAACATGTGAAAATGTACTAAGCTGTGTAAAATAAATACATAAATAAATAAATAAGCAACAAACTTAACTTTTTTCAAGTAATGTATGAGCTAAAGCTTTGTGAATAGGGCCCATACACAGGGTCACATTAAGGTTATGAGGGACCCAAGGCTAATAGGAGGGAAGTATGTATTACATATTGCAAAAGATTAATACATTTATTCGACTCAAGGCAAATTCATCAAACATAAATCACTCACTACACTCATTTATTCAAACAAAGTTTTTTTCCCTAGCTTTAGCTGTTGCAAAGTCACGAATGATATAATCGGAATTCAAAGTCCTGACAATTTCATTCTCACTGCTCAAGAGGGACAAAGCACTTAGATCCTCTTTTGTCCTGGTGGATCGGAGGGCATTTTGTACCCTTTTTAGAAGAAGGAATGACCGTTCTCCGCCACAGTTAGTGATCATTAGTGACAAATACAGCCGTAATGCATTTGGGAAACATTCTATCACATTGGATTCAGTGACAACTCGGTACATCAAATAGATTTGCTTTCGTCGTCTTTTCTCTCTATATCTGAGAGGGAAGTGAATTCAACAAATTGTTGAAATTCTTTAGCAAAATCTACTGGGAGATTGTCTGGGTATTTCTGACACAGACGTCTGATACCTGCACTGACTTCGGAACTTGAAAGGACACTAAAGGTTTTGTCAATATTTTCGTAAGCCTCGATCCGATGTTCTAATGCACTCTTCAGTTTGTCTGTGATTGTGATGAAGGTATTAACTCCGAAGACCTCCCTGTTGCTGAACGTGCGGTCAGTTGGCTCTTCATCGTATATTATGATAATATTGTAACGATCTGGGTTATTTGTGTTATATGTTATATGGTTTTGTGTCGCTGTTTCGTGTTTTGTCAATGTCCTGAGTGCCTGTGCAGGTGAACGAGTGCACCTGTGGGAGGGTGCGTGATCGAGTCGTGGTCCCAGTGTGGCTGTGAATGTTGTACAATAACGTGTCTTGTTATATCTGAATGTTACATGTTTTCGCAGGGTTTTGGGGGTATAAAGGGGCAGCTTGCACGATGCTGTGGGCTGTGTTGTGGTGTGCTGCCCTTCTCAATAAAACCTGAATGAGATCTTGCTGCCGTCGTCAGCCTCCCTTTTGTTTTCCCCGGAACGCTACAATATATTAAGATATATATATATTCGGAGGGAAAACAAAAGGGGCCTATATATATATATATATATATATATATATATATATATATATATATATATATATATATATATATATATATATACTCTCACTCTGCAGTTTATTAATAGGGAAAGCTATCTATTTAATGATAGTAGGTATTGATAGCAATAGATTTTAAATTCTACATGCAAAAGAAGTTTAATCCCATTTTCTGTAAACGGTTATTCCTGCATAAAAATTGTAAATATTGTAAAATATTAAACTTTACAAGATCTACAACTTGTGTTTATAGTATTTTCTGACAATTCATTTTTTGTAGATCATAAAAATGTTATAGTAATCGTTAACTTTTAACATAAAGATTTGAAAATCTTAAAATAAACATAATAAAAACATAGACGTTGACCTTGATTTCCGAAGAATCGATTCGTCTGACCACAAGGTTCCAATATTATGATTACAAATATGGTTAAATAAAATCTTTAGAATGTAAAATGTCTATACAATAAGCTATAAATAAATAGCACTAAATACAACGAAGCAAGCAAACGCTATCGAAGCAAACATATGCGAGGAAATAAAAACGCAGGCACTCAAGATTGAAACGGTTTGAAAAATGGGTCGCTGCCACGGACACAAAGTGTTCAACTAGCGACGGCTGAAGACTGAGTAGTTTGCAAACTGACCACGAGAGTGCTGCAATTCGTGCCGCTAAAGCCGTCAATTTGTACAAAGCAATATCTTATGCGACAAAACATTTCCGTTGGGCGCGCTATCGTCGCTCAGCTGTTACTTCAATATGAAATGGCGTTCCTAAAGGAGGGCCTACAAAATGAGGGCCTAAGGCTATAGCCTTATTAGCCTATGGGTTAATCCGACCCTGCCCATACCCACTTAACTTATTTCATGAACCGAAAAATGTAAATATTGTAGCGGCGGGTGCATCCTCAGCAAGAGGGGGCATCTCCCAAGACTGCCTGAAAGAGTGAGCTGGGTTGCTGAGCAAGAGATAGAATAGTGTTAGAGTGGGCGCTGCAGACAGAGAGACCAGCAGTGAGCAGCAAGACCCAAGCGTTCGGCAGAGAACAGCCAGGCGGAATAAATATCCTGGGAGTAGGTGGCACCAGCAGTTGGGAAGCCTTTGCTGTGGAGCTGGAGACACTGGCCAAGCTGCACGGCTGGAGCGAGGCAGAGAAGGTGAGCTGACTGACCTTGGCAGCTGTTGGGAAAACGACTCCAGGTCTGCATAGATGGTGGACAGCAGACCTGCACACTGCATCCAGACATCTCAACCAGGAGGGGCCCTGCAGTACAGCTGGGGGAGTGGAAGCCAGCTCCCCCCAGAAGAAGCTGATGGTGCGCTGCAACCGACACCAACCTGTCAGTTGTAGTTGTGGGGAGGACTGTGGGGAACTTTTGCCACATCTCCATGTTGATCGAAGGGGTCCCCTGCACCGCGCTGGTGGACACCGGGTCGAATGTGACACTAGTGCGACCTGGCCTGACCTGATCTGCCAGCAAACCACCGGAAGTCAGCAGTACCTCTTTTAGCCCACCACCGTGCAGTTGCACACAGTGACCGGGGGGCTGTCGCCAATGAGAGGGAGGTGGGCATAAAGATCCAGGTCGGGGGCCTTACTGTGAGTCACGAGGTCTGGGTTGTGGCAGTCCAGCACCCTTGTATCTTGGGGTTGGTCTTTCTCCACCAGACCAGCAGCCAGCTGGACCTACAGAAGGGAGTTCTTTGGTCCGAAGGAGGCCCGAGCCTTGCACTGACTGTCCATTGTGGTGCAGTCAGGACTGTGAGCCCAGCGTTCAGCATGCTACCAGCTGCTGCTTACAGAAAGGCCTGGTCCATGTGATGGGCAAACCGGGGGAATCACCAAAACAGCTAGGGCAACCCTGCTGAGGCCATTGAGCTTGACCACCACCTGTTTCCAGTGCCAACTGCAAAGGTTCCTGGGGCTTGCCTCTTATTACCGCTGCTTCATCAGTCAGTTTGCTGTCATTGCTGTGCTCTTACACCAGTTGCTGAGGAAGGAAGAGCCGTATGACTGGACTGTGGCTTGGCAGAGCGTCATTGGCAGCCTGTGACCGGCACTGACAGACCTGTACTGCTTCCTCCTGATCCAACTTTTCCATTCCTACTTGACATGGATGCCTGCAATGAAGGGATCGGGGCCATGTTGTCACAGCAGGGTGCAGACGGAGAACAGTTATTGGCTTATTTCAACCAGTCCCTTAACAAGGCAGAGCACTGGCACTGTGTCACCTTTTTCTACCGGTTTGGAGTACCACAGGAATTGCACTTGTAACAGGGGCACAACTTTGAGTCTCGGGTCTTTGTGGAGATGTGCTGTCACCTGGGGATACATAAGACCCGCACCACTCCACTGCACCCCCAGAACAACAGGCTGATGGAATGATTTAAACGTACCCTTTCCACCCTGTTGGCTATTGTCACCACTAGCCACCAGAAAGACTGGGATGCACAGCTGTTCTGGTCCTACTAGCCTGCTGCACTGCTGTGTAGGAGTCGACCAGCTGCAGCCCTGCTTTGTTACTGTTTGGCCGGCCACACGATGCTGCCATGGATACCCCAGGGCCTGAGTACGCAAGGTGCTTGCAAGATCACCTGGACACTGAATTACTTTGCCCATGGCCAAATGCAGTACTATGACCTTTGGGGGAGGGGACGGCTCTTTTCGGCTGGGGTTTGTGTGGGTTTCTAGCCCCTGCCATAAGTGGGGTGCACTGCCCCAAGCAGGACAGTGCTTGGGTGGGCCTTGCCGGGTCCTCGAAAGACTTGGGGAGGTGACCTGTCAGGTCCAGTTGCCACCCAGGGAGGGGGAGGGAGGGGTGATGCAGCGACAACCTAGGGGCTGGACCCTCAGGCACACCTTTGCCCAGAACTTCCTCATCGGCAGCTGGTTCTGACAGCAAGGAGCCTGCTGGGGTGCCTGCTGGTGCTATCCCTTTTCATTGGCCACAACGCCACAGACATCCACCTCGCCGCCTCCAGGACTGTTTGTCTCCTCGTTAGAGGGGGGGGGGGGGGGGGGGGGGGGGGGGATATGTACTTGCGGGTGCAGGCGGACCGGTTTTGTCTGTGGCTGTATTGCATTCTGGAACTGTTAATTTACGGGACTTGATTGCCTGCACCATGCGGCAGGGTGCTGGGACTTGACACTGGATCAGACCCCATCGGCTGTACAGGACTATGTTTAGTTGAGGAACGTGATAATCTGTTACATTGCTGTTAGTTAAAGGTCAGTGGGCACTGCTTGGTCAAAGCCCCACATAATTGTAGCTTTGTGTTTTCTGGGTCTGGGTCTGAGGGGTGATAAATGAGGGTGCATCAGGTGTGTGAGTGTGTGTGGATTCAGAGAGTGAAGAATCTTGTGCTGTAAGCTGTGTTACTTGCTGTTCCAAAAGAGCCTGCCTACTATAAATAAATACAATAAAGAATAAAGACAATAAAGACAGCTCAGTCCTCAGTCCTCAGTCAGACATGTCAACTCCTAAGTGCTCGTACCAGTGAGACCCCTGTTGATAAACCTTGGGATTGATGAAAATCTTAAACCTAGATAACTGGATTTCTTTTTTTTTTTTTTGGGGGGGGGGGGTTGTTGGTGACGGATCAAGATCACAAGTACATTAAAAAAAAACTGTAGCTAGTACATGAAAATTCTCTCTGCGTTTGCTCATTTTGTGAGTGGGTGCAAAATAAATAAAACAAAGAATGTGAATTTTTATATGTGATCTGGTTTAACATGTAAATTATTCAAAATGAATACATCTACACATATTTTTGAAAAAAATTGTTTAATATACTTTTTTTTAAAAAAATGATTTTCAGTTTTAATAAAATCTTCACTTAGTGTATGAATGTGATTATTATTGGTCAACATTATTAAAACAAAGCGTCATTTTACAAAAATACCAAACCAGTGTGTGGCGCTCCCCGCTATAATTAAGGTGAAATAAAGAGAGAGAGACATACATACCATCAATTTCCAAATGTTGTTATTTCTTACCATATGTCGTCTTTCTTTTTATTGTCTTTATAACCACCAACACTGGCATCATAACGAACATTATATGTTTCGACTTTGATAATTAAATTCTCATTGATGTCCATTTCTCTTTTATTTCTGTGGTAATGTCTGCGTGAACCACAGTGAGTCTCTCCTTCCAGTCTGTCTGAGTAATGACGTGTTGTGTACAGAAACATCTTTGGAGTAGGGTTGGGGGTGGCTTGGGGGTTGCGTAGCAGCCACAGGAATATAAAATGGTAATGTTCACGTCTTCATGGCGATCACCACACCCCCCAAAATGAAACAATACGCTTGGATAGTAAGATAGGGTTTCGCAGCCTCACAAACAATAACAAACTTACGCACAACGTGAGAATCCATTGCACGGCCGTCTCAACATTGTGAAAAAACACGGGTTTCACGGGTAAAACCTGAGACTTTTGTAATTACATATTTTCTTATCGGCATTACTTTTATCTGGTTTGATAAGTTGTTTCATAAAATGTTTTTACGATTACGATTTTTTTTTTTTTTTTTTTTTTAAGTAATCTCGATCACAATATTCGGATCACTATTATCCAGATCACGTTTTAAAATGCAGGCCCCAGGAGACCAAAGGGGCGCTGTGCACTACACTACGCAACTCCCCGTTCCTGCATGGGTAATTAACAAGCAGGAAGTGCATCTACAAACAAGTCTTAAGCAGCCACGTCAGGGAAACCGAAGCTTGGTGGAGGCAGAAACGTTGAGATATATTTTTATTTCGTTTTAAATACCACAGTGACTTGTAGATTCTTTTTTTCGTCTGTACATCTGAAGAATTGTAATTGAAAGGTTCCGAAGAGTCGGTGTCTTAGTATTGCGAAGATGTCAGACATTGGGGACTGGTTTAAGAGCATTCCATTTATCACCCGATACTGGTTTGCGGGATCGATCCTGGTGCCACTGATTGGGAAATTAGGTCTCATCAGTCCCGTGTACCTGGTTCTGTGGCCGGATGCTTTTATTAACAAATTTCAGGTAATGTTGATTGCTATACAAGCACACGCTGAAATGTCAATAATAAGTGTATTGTGTTCTCTTTCCGTATCTCAGTATAAGTGAAACCATTGTTGACTACCTGCTCTAATTCTACGTATAAATTAAATTCGTCTTTCTTGAACTAGCAATGCATCTTCAGCTAGTTACATTGTTTGCCATCGTGACATTACTGTAATAGTTAGAGCAACTCGTGTTACCAACAACTGTATTACAGTGTATCGGCTGCGCTAAATGTACGTTTCAGTCTATATATTGTATTTTATAAATACACCAAAGTGTGTGCACGAGTGTTAAAAAATCTTGCGAAAAAAAATAATCTGTTAGTCAGGTTGAACACAGGATTTGTTTTTATTTTTTTAACTAGGCCTGTTACGGCTGGTTTTCATTGACACCAAAGCTGAGCATTATAGGGATGACATATTTCATAAAAGACCAATTGGGATACATTGGAGGTGGGATTTCCGGCGGTCTGCTTTTTGTTTAACTAAACAATTTACAGATTGGTTCGAACTTGTTAAACCTAACTGAAGTATACGCTTACCAACCGTTTTATGTGAATCTTTGGAACCTGAAGCATATCATCATTTTAATATGAACCCAACATTGTTACATCATATTTTTAATGTATGATGCAATGTGCAATTTTATTTCATGGTAGTAGTGATGCAATTGTAGAGTCGCACTAAATGCTTACTGGTGGTTAACCCATTGGCTAGGTATAGTAAAATATTTGTTTATCAGGTGTTTCCAAGATATTCATGTATCCCCTGCTGGGTTTGCATATTCGCTATCATAAAGATATTTAGTGGAGGCAGTCAAACATCTGTAATCTTGTATGTTTCAAGCCTATTTACTAATAAATGACGAGATACACATTTTTCATTCAAGTGACACATGCAACCATTCTATAGTAAGAATCAAACTCATCATCACAGTCATTTGTGAAAATGCAAATTGATTCTCTTTCTGAACAAGGACGTTTTTCATTAGTCATCTTAATTTTAAATACAGTTACTCATTTAATTTGTGGGAGAGCTGTGGGAATTGTTAAGTAACATAATTATAGTGGACAAAAGTAAAAGATATTTGGAGGCAATTGTTTAACGGAGCACAATGCAGTGTTTTATAAAAGGAGCAGTATGAATGATCTGGGGTCCAGCTTTGTGTGAGGGGGTGGAAAGTAGTAATGTTTGGAGAGCTTCATGCTGTTAAGCAGGCATGAGAGAATTCCACACTTTGCTGTTGAAGTAGTAGTGGCCGACTACTAATACTTCTCTTATCAAATCAAGAGACGTGGGAGCAAAGGCTTTTGTCTTTGTTCCTCAGACCCCAAAACCCAGTTGTTAATATTCTTGGTCTAGTACAGGGCTTCTCAAACTCGGTCCTGGGAACCCCCCTGTATCTGCTGGTTTTCATTCCAGCTGAGCTCTCAATTACTTTAACTATGCACTTAATTGAACTGATAATTTGCTTAATTTGACCTTTTTATTTGTTTTCCGCTCTTTACAGTTGCAGTTCAAGTTACTTATACAATTTTATAGCTAACTAGTTAAATTAAGCAAATTATCAGTTCAGTTAAGTGCATAGTTAAGTAATTGAGAGCTCGGTTGGAATGGAAACCAGCAGACACATGGTGTCCCCAGGACTGAGTTTGAGAAGCCCTGGTCTAGTAGGTAGACCAGCCTTTTCCACATACCAGTACTGTCTGTAACTAAAACAGTGTCTTTCCAAAAAACATATGGTGGGCACTTGAGTGCAGAACAAGGGCTAATCTATAAATGCAGAGTGAAATGAAGACGATAGTGAAGCTAATAAAGGGTCTGAACATTATACGTTACTGCACCCCCTTGCTAGTATACAGTGCATATGCAGGGGGTAGGGATGTTTGGGGGAATGACCACAACCCTGTTTGTTCTGATGATGATGATGATTATGATGATATGCAAATTAGGCTGCTGGCTGCTACAAAACATCCTGCTAAAGTTGCAGCTGGCTAACCTCAGTACAGATTTGAGAATGCTTTTCTGGCATCTTGGTTTGTGTGTTATATCATTTGCATAATGTCCTTATTTATGGCAGTCAGCAACTGAAAAAGGTCACATCTGGAAAGGTAAGAATGAGAAGTGTGACTGTAGAGTAAATGGGCACCAGTGTTAATGCTTAGTGTGCAGTGAAGGAGGGGGGATTGGCTGTATTTTCCACTTAGCTGTTTATAAGAACTTTGTCAGTTTTCCACGCTAGGGAATTATGAATGTCAAATGCACTTGTCTTTTTGCTTCTAAGACCCTGTAGAACTGTTGCTGTATTGCAGCCCAGACAGAATGACAATACCCATTTCAACTGGGGTGTACTGTTAGTCGAAAAGGCGTTATAAGGCTCATCCATAGAGTACAAACATTTCTCATTTTTCCTTGTTGTATTTTGGCAGTCACAGCTCTGAAGATAAACCACTATCACTAACAGTATCCAATAAAAACATCATTCAGGAGTTTTTTTTTTTGTGGCTATTTGAGATATTTAGAAAATACCGTATTACTTCAAATTAGCGCCCCGGCATTTATTTTAAATTGTTAAAAATGGCTGCGGCACTTAATTGAGGGCAGTGTTTATTCAAGGGCAACGTTTATCAGAAACACTATGGTTTTGTAACTGCAGTATTTTATTACATCATTTACAGTATTTGTAGAAGCGGCGGCATGAGAGCCTCCGATCTGCAGCAATATATTTTTGGGGCTTGAATACAGTACATTTACTGACAGTCAACGAGAGCCTATTAGGTGGGGGTTGGGAGGTCAGGGGAGTACTTTACCAGCGAATCAGAAGAGGAGGAGAGAGAATGGTAGTTGAGTGTGATGCAGTTGTTTTTAACGAAAACTATTACCTCTGAATATCGGTTTGATTTCTTTCTAAAATATATCCAACTCGGTTATTTTTTTTCTAACTTTAATTTTACATTCTTGTTTGTAATTTCTGTAAGAGAAACTGAAACTAAATATTCTAGTGAGCAAGTGAAGGACTGCTGTGCTGTTGTCTTTTGGGACTACCATAAAATAAAATGTGCTTACTAAGGTGTGTGAACATTAGTTTGTATTGCATGGTGGATTGAGGCTGCAGTCTCTTCGGGGGCGTCACATGTACATAGCCAGAGTAGCGAGTTTCTTTATTTATTTTTTGATCAGGGGTAGGAAAAAATACCTTTTCGTTTCTTTGAGTGCGGCATTTAAAAAGCTGGTATCTTAGTGAGGCATTAATTAAGGGCCATGTTAATTCAAGGTAATACGGTATATAGAAACTTGTTTTATGCACCAGTAAGAGAACAATTTCACACCAATCTTTTAAGATTCATTTACTGTTAAAAATGCTTTCTTTCAGATACATTTTAAGTGTGAGATGTGCACACTTGAATGTTTATTGAATACAGCATAGTTGGTTTTAAGGAATTTATATCCCCCAAAAAGTATGAAAGAAAAACAGCAAACTACTGTAGGCAGTGAGACAGTCTGCTATCTCATAACTGGATCACCATAACTTCTTAAATACCAGTGGATAAATAGCCTTTCTACAGTACAACATCAAATCAGTTGTATATTTGGTGTCAGATGGTCAACAGAAGATTAGGTTAAAATAGTGTTGTGACAGGGCTAAAGCTCTGCACATGTAAATAGTGTCTATTTGTATATTTAATTTACAGGTTTGGCAGGTATGCGGTAAATTCCATCCCTGCCAAATACAAGCGTGGAATGTGAATGGGTCTTCATTGAGTAAGAGGTATCAATCAAGTCCCAGCCACATGCTTTATAAAGGAAGCCAAGTTCTTTGTTTGGGAGCGGTGCTTTGTGGAGAGAAGGCAATGAAAAAGTTGCTCAGCCTGGTATAAGTGTTTGTACTGTTCCTTGTTGTGTGTGTGTGTGTGTGTGTGTTTTTTTTTTTTTTGTGTTAACTCTTTATTTTGTGCCTTTGTGTAATGTTCATGTTTATTAACAAATGTGCGCTTGAGCTCTTTCACTGAAGCTTTGCTGTCTGAGTTGTCCTTCCTGACAATAACATCTTGGGCCACTGCTCTAGCCTATCACAAGCATACTTTGATATGTTCAATTTAGCTTCAAAATTAAATATTTTGGTGTTCAACCCCATGTTTTCAGGGTCAGTGAATAGATTAAACTACTATAACTGGGCTTATTTTTTTTTTTTTTTTTTTTTTTTTTTTGTAATGGAATAACCCACGTTCTCCAAACTCCAGTCTGGCTATCCCTGGGTGACCCTACTTTCATTGCATTACATAAAACCGTGTTGAACTACCATGAAGAAAAGCTATTTTGGCAGTATCCTGTTTTCAAGAGTTTCTTGGGATATGACAAACAATGTAGATTGGCACCTTTTGCCAAAGAACAAACATATTGGTTAAGTCAAAGTGGATTGCATTTGTGAGTAGATTCCACACAATGTTTAACATTTTACTTGGTGTTCAGTTTTTTTAATGGTTTTCCTTTTTGTTTCAAGAGCCAAGGACTCTTTGTAGTAATTCATTGCTGACTATTTTTGCACTTTTTATATTGTAGAGCTGTTTGCAATTAGCATCTAAACAGGTCTTCTGCTTCTCCTCCTCAACAGATATGGAGACCGATATCCTCAACGCTGTATTTCCCGGTAGGCCCTGGGACTGGATTTCTATACTTGGTTAATCTTTATTTCCTCTATCAATACTCAACAAGACTGGAAACAGGTATGGCATAGATGGATAGAGACTTGCACCACCAATTTGCAGGGTTGTTTGGTATTTGCATGAATAAAAGTCATTTTAGAAATTAGATTTTTTTTTGTTGCTTCTAAAGTAAAATATACAGAATTTCCATTCTGAGGTGCAGAATGTTTTCTTTTTTGATGTTTTCTAAAGCCTATTTTATGCAGAAAAATTAAAGAAAATAAAATGGAACGTTGAAATATTTGGTTCCAGTTCTCTGAAGCAATTTGATAGTGTCAAGCATGTAGGCTGTGCATTGTTATAAATACGGTGCAATACAAAGTTACACCTGTATAAACACATCCGCTGGGTATTTCCAGATTTAGCCCATCGGCAGGCAGTGCATGGAAATTGCGGTTTTAGTTTGCCTTTATTTGTTGACTTAAATTGTGCAGTCTGTTTCTGATAAATACAAAAAGCATAATTTTAAAATGCACCCTGCTTGTGCAAAAAGAGTAATATATAAATAAAGTATTACAAGAATCATTTAAATTCTGAATTTAATAATCCAGTGATATTCTACAGTATTTTAATATTTTTAGGTGCCTTTGATGGAAGACCAGCGGACTATATATTTATGCTGCTCTTCAATTGGATTTGCATTGTTGTATCCTTTTTTCACACTGCGTTGTTGCACCTGGAAGTACTTGAAACCAGCCCCTATAATATAATATAGTTGTATCTTTAAATACAGATGAATGCCATGTTGTAATTTTACATATACGGTAATAAGAGAAACGCTTATCTGACTGTCATAAAACTCGGTTAGGATATTCCATGTGCTTGCTGTGGTTATCTTCATGATACATCAGATTGTTTTAATGTTGTATTTGCAGGTGAGGGGGGTATGGATATTCCATGAATTTATGATAATGTTTAAAATTAGTGTGATGGTTTTCAAGAATAATTGCTGTACTCAATTCCTTAACCATACCGTACAGATAACAGGCCTAATAATGGACATGCAGGTCAGCATTTCACATGTATTTTCAATGTGTTGCTTTTGAAGCACGGGGTGGGGCTGGGGGCTGGTTGGGCAGTGTTAATAATCTTAGGGGGCTGCATGTGGCCCATGGTACAGGTCTACTGAGTCCCTAGACTTATTACAGTACAAAAAACATTTCAGAAAACAGGTGTGTTGTTCATGGGCTGATTGTGTTTAGAGTGGTGATGGTACCTGTAACCACGTAAACAACAATGTAATTTAGTATTCAACAAAAATAATTGTAATTTTTAGGGAGCCACCTATTTTTCAGTTTCTGATAGTTCAGTTTGGCTGCTGTAATTTGTTGAAATGGGTATTCAACTTTTCAGTGGCAGGATATATAATGAGGGGGCTTTTGTGTGCTTGTACTTCAATTAACCACTTTTATAAATGTGATGAAACTAGGTTTGGATGTTACTTGAATTTCTAGGTTGAACTAATGAAGACTATTTTTTTTTAGAACTGTTGGTCCAAATGTTCACTTGTGGTGAATACAGTACTGATTGGCTAAGCCTAGTAAAAAAATGTGTGTACCTGTACAGGTGTTATGATTACAACAGTAGGAAGATATTAATATTTTTGTATATAGGACATTTATTTAATACATTGTTTTGTGTTTCCAGCTATTGATGATTCCTCTTATTATGTCAGTGTTGTATGTATGGGCTCAGTTGAACAGAGACACGATTGTATCCTTTTGGTTCGGCACAAGATTTAAGGTATGGTATGAATTGTTGTATTATGATTGATTTGGGAGTGGGGGTGTAGATGATTCATTTGATGATGATAATAATAATAATAATAATAAATAATAATAATAATAATAAAATAAAAAATCCATTACATAGGTTGCGTACATTGTAGGTCTTGTACGGTGTAATATGTTCTGTACAATTATTTTCAATGACTCAACTTATTAAACTGTTAATACAAAGTATGTATATTGGTTATAGGCTTGCTACCTTCCTTGGGTGATTCTCGGTTTCAACTACATTATTGGAGGATCGTAAGTATTTATTTGAGCTTTTCGCTATTTGTTCCACAGTAACCGTGCCCACCCTCATTATATTATTTGTGGTGGTGCTGACTGGGAGAAGCAGACCCTGATTGTTACGATGCTGACTCTGTGAATGCTGGTGTACTTGCAGCTGCTCCAGTCCTTCCTCACCAAAGTCTAAATTAAATCAGAATGCAAGCACATTATCACCGCTGTCAAGCTCTTAGATATCACGGCACTGTAGCAGGGCTGTCAATTTGATATTGCAGAGACTTCAGTAGTAATAAGTAGCCCTGTTTGACATCCTGTGGCCTATATATACTGAGCATCAAAAGAAACCTAACACTTATATTTGAGCATCAAAAGAAACGTATCACTTTATAGTTGGATAAAATTCATTAGATGTGATCGAAAAATGACAAACTCTGTTTTAGAGTAGGTGCAGTGACTTTTTAACAGTTGACATTACGAAGATGCTGCAAAATGATCTGTAGACCTTGGGCAGGTGTTGTACTCTTGGTTTCCCAGTTCGTGGCCTGTCAATGACAGTGTGTCTAGTTATTCCGTCTTGCCAGGTTTGAAATTGCTGGCTGTGAGCACCCAAGACGGTGAGCCACAGTACTCTGCCCTAGTCCAGCCTTTTTTTTTTTTTTTTTTTTTTTTTTTTTTTTTTTTTTGTGTGTGATTTTTCTTTTATTGCTTTTATTCAAGCTTGCAATTCAGCAGCTGAAATCACTCCATATCCAGTGTCCAATCAACTGTCTCACTAGTTAGCTGATTAAGTGCATATGCTTTAGTCATAGTCACTCAAGCATATCATGGTCACGGATGAATGATCTAAGTGATTAAAAAGAAACCAAAAACATTTAGTAAATGACCATCATTTATATACCTTTTTTTTTTTCCAAAATAAATCTGTTGTAATAGTAAGTTTCTTTTGATGCTTGCTATACATTGTGAAGTAACATGTTGCAAAGTATAGTTAACCAAACAATGCTTAAGATTATTATTATTTTTTTCAATCCAGGAACAAGGAGTGCTGTAGTATTTGTACACACATGTTCTCCAGACTTGTTCCATCATTAATACCGGGATATGAAATACAGTGGACATGACCTATACTATAACCTCAATTGGTATTGTCATAGTCAAGTTGCCTCTTCTGTTACAAAATAAGGTGAACAAATTGAATGTAAAATAATTTGACTTCTACATTGTACAATTGCAGGATTGTTAATGAGCTTATTGGAAACCTTGTTGGACATTTGTATTTCTTCTTGATGTTCAAGTACCCCATGGACTTGGGAGGGAGGACCCTTCTCTCAACCCCGCAGTTTCTGTAAGTTTTCAAGATACTGTTTGCTTCCCTCGTACATTTACCTTTCTAGAATTAGTGCTGAGACAAACATAATCTGTGCCAATATATGTATTAAAGTTGAAACATATCCTAGAAGTAAGAATAATATATTTTGAAGGCCCTACTTTATCTGACTGAATTAACTACAAAACAAAGGATGCCATACTGTAGTTGAGGTAAAAAATAGTTGTATTTAAGGTTAAAAAAAAAAAAAAAAAAAAAAAAAAACACTACATCAAATAGACAGCGTTTTTTTTTTTTTTTTTTTTTTTGTAACCCCTGCTTTTTGTCGTGTCTTTGCAAAAAACAAAGTAGTCATGGACACATTTTCATAAAGTAATAACATTATTTTTAACTTGAATAAACACTTCAAATAAAATAAATGTGGAAAAGGGTGTGTTGTACAATGAAAAAAAAAAACATTTACTCTCCATTTCCTTTCTCTCATTACATTCCACATAATAAACTAGGATTTCAACATGAAGAAAAACAAAGTGTTGACACAATGTGAGACATTTCTTTTGCAAGTTGGACCAGAGTTGGCGATGTACTTGAGCTGTGTCATATGGCAGACAGAAATGGGCACCCAGTGACTTGTTTCCCAAATCTGAAGTAATACTGGCAACTTTATGTAGAGAACTATTTTGGCAATTTGTATTGCTTGCACATCCTAATCTGGACTGCTCCGACAGTTGGAATTGGGTAGTCCAAGAATGGCACACTTGTATTCTTCTGAATGCAGATATGGAGTCTTTGTTAGATTTGCACTCACCTACCTCTTTCCCCCCTGGATTGCAGGTACCGCTTCTTCCCCAGCCGAAGAGGTGGAGTATCCGGGTTCGGAGCCCCCCCACCTAGCAGGGGACATGCAGCCGATGAGCAAGCCGGGGCCAGGGCTGGCCGACATAACTGGGGCCAGGGATTCCAGCTAGGAGACAACTGAGGAACCTCCCATTACAAGCAAAGACTTTAACTACTGTGCAAACGGATATTATTCAGAACACTGTGCGCTTTTGAGCAAAAGTTGTATCAGCCATTTTGGGATAAACGCAAGGTGCAGCAATGTGTCCAGTCTTGATGTCAGAGCAGCAGAAAAGTTTTTTTTTTTTTTTTTTTTTTTTTTTTGTTTACCATATTACATCACATTATGTATTTACATACATTGTCAACTGAACACAAACAAACACAAGCTTATACACATAAGAGGCAAATAATTCCTGAGAAGTTTGTGTGAAAGGTGTTTTCTATGGAAAGACGTACGCTTGCCTTTTACTCTGTTTTCAGTGTATCATTTCTTTTCCGTTTTTGCTGCAGACATATTGTCTAATGTTTTTGCTTGTTTGGTATGTGTAGCTTGGTAGCTATTAATTTAGCTACGTCAGTTGGTAGATGGAGATGAAAATGTACAATTTTTTTATATGCTGTATAAAATTATAAAAACAGCTGTTTTTGTTTTTTTTTTTTTCTTTTTGCATGATCTCTATGATTTTTTCCAAACAATATTGTAATTTAAAAAGGAAACCTCTTTAAATAAGTGTTGCACTGGTACAGAGTGCTTCACAACTGTTAAAACAAAGCCTTTTACTGGTAAACAGTCCCAGATTCAAATATTTCATACTTGCCGTTCATACAAAAGCCAAGCGCAGAGAACTGAAAATGGTCTGAATGGGGGAATGAATGAATGAATGAGTTGTATTATGTGTTTGTACTGATGTTCTAATACTGGTCTTAAACTCTGTAAGAGGTGGGGGAATGTGACATCTATCACTGTGCATCTAGCTGAGTATTTTCAGTTCGTTACTTGCTACTGCTTAGATAATTGATTCTAAAAATCCCAGGTAAAGACTGGCTGTAATACTGTGGCCCTCCTGTAATATTGAAAAATTGAGACTTGGATCTGTTGGTAGGAAACACATCAATTTTTTTTATGATAAATGGGTATACAATGTATGGATACTGTTGCGTCCTATTACCAACCAAATACAGTGTTCTTAATGACTTACAGAACCTGCCAGTTTCCCAATGGGTATTTATTGGTAAATAATACGATGCAAAGAGGCCTACATTGGAGCTGGTTTAAGGGTCTCGGTATAAAATCCAGTGCTGGTTAGATCATTAAATAGACCCCGCTGACTTGTATATTGACACGATTGACAGAGATATTTTCCATTGGTGTTGAGGTTATGTTTCAGTCATTACCACCATCAGTCCGTGATAAGTCACATAAAACCATGCATCACCATCACATCATACAGTATGTGGGATAGGTGCTGTAAGTTTTATAAGCTTGGATCTATTCAATTTTTGCAAAATTCTTGCCTGATTGCAATTTATTGTATCCAGACGAGTGTATTCACAGATGCAGGACTGTGATCTTAAGCACATGCTTTTTTAAGACTAGATACAGCATGAGTGACTAAAGTCATGAACATGTCTAGATTCGAAGCCCCGTTATGCCACCTAGTCCATAAAAATCATCCATAGAGTTTTTGTTTTGTACAAGTAATTCTCTTTTTGTAATTGACTTTAATAATATAATTTTAAATTAAAGCAAACTTCTTGCACAAACTTCTTATCACACATTGTTCAATGTTTTTTTTTTTTTTTTTTTTAATTGTGTGTGTGTGTGTGTGTGTGTGTGTGTGTGTGTGTGTATATATATATATATATATATATATATATATATATAAATATAAAGTTACAGTGCCTAGAAAGTCTACACCCCCTTTCAAAATGTTCACCTTTTGTTGCTTTGAATTAAAATACATTAAAATAGTTTTTTTTTCATTTATCTACACATCCTACCCCACAACTTCCAAGTGAAAAAAATATTATAGAAATTTGTAGAAAATTAATTAAAAACACAAACTGAAATAGCTTGGTTAAATAAGTGTCCACCCCCCTTGTAATAGCGATCCTAAATTAGCTCAGGTGTAACCAATCACCTTCAAAATCACACCAGTTTAAGTGGCCTCCACCTGTGTTAAATTGTAGTGATTCAAGTGATTTCATGATAAATTCAGCAGTGCAGTTCCTGTAGGTTCCCTCTGCTGGATAGTCCATTTCAAAGTAAAAACTCTACCATAAGCACCAAGGCACCGTCAAAAGAACTTATGTTTGGGGCAAACCCAACACAGAGCATCACCCAAAAAACACCATCTCTATTGTGAAGCATGGTGATGGCAGCATCATGTTCTGGGGATGTTTCTCATCGGCAGGGACTGGGTCAGGATAGAATGGAAAATGAATGGAGCAAAGTACAGAGAAGTCCTTGAGGAAAACCTGCTGCCCTCTGCAAGAAAGCTGAAACTGGGATTGAAGTTCACCTTTCAGCATGACAACGACCCAAAGCACACAGCCAAAGCTACACTGGAGTGGCTGAGGAACAAAAAGGTAGATGTCCTTGAGTGGCCCAGTCAGAGCACCGATCTAAATCCAATCGAAAATTTGTGGCATGACTTGAAGATTGCTGTCCATCAACGCACCCCAAGGAACTTGACAGAGCTTGAACAGTTTTGCAAAGAATGGTCAAATATTGCCAAATCTAGGTGTGTAAAGTTGGTAGAGACCTATCCCAACAGACTCACAGCTGTAATTGCTGCCAAAGGTGCTTCCACCAAGTATTAACTCAGGGGGGTGGAGACTTATCCAATTATGATCTTTCAGTTTTGTATTTTTAATATATAATTTTTTCTCAATAAAAAACTTTTTTTCCCATCACAGTGTGGAGTTTGGTGTGTAGGTAAGTGGAAGAACATCCTGATTAAAATGCATGAAACTCTGATATGCACATCACAAAAAAAAAAAAAAAAATCAAACCTTTTATTATGAAAATATTATCTGACTCAAAAATACTAGTCTTAGTCAGCCTGTACAGACTGCATAGTCTATGTGATTTTCCACTGAATTTGACGATGTTTCTGCTCCATTTCCAGTTTTCCACACAAATATATATTTGGGTTTGAAGCCATGCTTTTTCTTATTTTTGCTTCTATGTTGGGTTTTCTATGTTGGGAAGGTTCTGCTGTTAATATCCAGGTTATGAAAAATTAGATTAATATATCCATACCCTTGTTGCACAAATCCGCATTGGTGTAGAGATTAATATGACACTCATGATTGAACTAGTTAGCTCTAATGGTTAGTTTCTCAGAGTCAATTCCATTGTACCAAATGTAGTCCACTTGATGCTGCCAACAGGATTAAATCATTGATAATCTGGATCAATTGCTGCCTACCACAAATTGATTGGGATCATCCGTTAACCTCAGTCAATGTTTGTGCTAAACCTGACCCGTGGTCACAAAAAAGATCAGCATATATGACAAGTTTCCCAGGCCCTGCTTAGCACTAATCTCGGACTACCTACTGTAATATGAAGGTACTCTAGGATTAGTACCTATGAAACCAACCTGAAAAAAGGAGGAAGGAAATATTGTGGTGTTATATTTTCACTGCACTGCACAGAATGAATAGTCTAAGATCTTGTTATGCATTCTATATACTGGTCTTTGGGATGGTTCTGATCAGTCTAACTTATCTAATCAGCTAAACTAATGAACTAGATATTTTAAGTACTAAACTGCAGGTGAGGCTGACATTAAAAAAGCATTACCTTGAAACAAATCCATATATTTTACATTAGTAACTTTGGGTACTTGACTATCTCACTGGGACTTTACCAGTCCCCCCAGAGTTTGATTCTTGAACCAAGTGACAAGTAATATTTCTGGCAAATATTCAGAATTATCTTATTAAAACATTTATAATTTGAAAAATGCAAGTTAAAACGCTTAATTTGTCACATGAACTACATTTATAGCCTCAATGGTTCTTGAAGCATTTGCCCTCAAAGCATTCTACCCCACAATGAAAGTATCTCATAAACCTGTTGTGGGGAGAGGTGAAAACACTTGTCAGTTTCTCATTAACTCTAATACTTGGACCAACTTGACATAGAATGACTCGCTTGGAAATAAAACCTAAAAATAAATACCTAAAAACAAATGAATCATTGTGAAAATTGTTTAAAAAAAACTGACATACAATGAAGCAAGCAAACCTTTAGTAAAACTCGTGTTCTGTCAGAATAAATCACACAAACAGTTCATATCTGTTTTCATCAGAATTGCATAGATCATTTTCATCTGAAAATTACAGACTCAAAATTCTCAATTTTGAATGTGCGACTTCGGGAATCACGGTGAAACTTCTAGGTCACTTCAGCAGGTGAAAAGGTGGTCAAATCAAAGCAATTAGATGAAAGCATTAATCAAATGAGGATATGTATTTTTCCATCTGGGTAAAGAAAGTAACTTTAAAATCAGTTATAATTTAAAAAAAACATATTTATGGATTCACATGTGACTAGCACTGAGAAATAAAGAAGTGGGTTTAAAGTGGAATAGTTTTTGTTTATTGGGTTACAGCAGATGGGCAAATGGTTAACAAAAAATCTTTATCATGATCTCCATAGCAGTATAGTATTGCAGTATAAACACTATTGAAGAAGCTGTACACACAAACAGAAAGAAGAATCTGGAAGTATGGTCTATTTCTGCAGTATAAAGCACACTAACTAGGATCTCCTACAAGGCTAACATGTAATAACAAACATACCGCTATCATGTGTCTGTTACACTGTGAAACAAGATGCAAAAGAGAAATGGGGATAAACTGCAGATTGTTAAAACCCGGGTTAACTGCATCCCTCTTGTGTTTCTTCCATTTATTACAATAACCATTTACTACAACACTGCTCCCTGGTCCAGCTTAACAGCGGCCACCACTTTTACTGTTCTTGAATCTCAAGTAAGTGCTCCTCACAAGAGTAAATACTCCCTATAGGGCCCATACTAGGGATGGGCATGTGTAATCATTTATTCGAATAATCGATTAGAAAATGGTCATCGTTTAAAAAATGACTAATCTATTTGTACTGCAACACATGTAAATAGTCTGAACAGACCCAATAACCACGCTAAGCCTGCCGCTGCAGTCCAATGTATAAATAAATAAATAAATATTAAATACATTATTATTTCTTTCTATGATTACTCAAGCTCCTGACAAATACAAAAAACAAGTGTTCTTAAAAATGAAGGAAAATACCAATACTGTAGCTATGGGTAACGGAGGCGGTAGAAATGCACCATTGCACATATTAAAACTATATTTAATTATTCTATTTAATTAATACAAGAGACTACAAAATAATACAATTAATACAAGAGACCAGTGCAATAAAAAAAGGAACAAATAACGAACCTAACGTTTGACATGATCACTAAAGACACACTGACTATCAGCACTGTTTAAGAACAGGGTTAAATAATTAGCTGCACTCAATGATTGAACGTCTACCCTGTACTACATTATTTATAAGCTTCATGAGCATATAACAGGACTGCGAGGTATGTACTGGATAGACTATGATGTGGTACTTAATGTAAAAAAAAAAATTTAAGTATAGATGTCCAATGAAGACATCATTTATTGATTAATTGTCACCTGTATATTATGTTGCCTTTAATTGCTGTTTGGCAATTATGCATAAATTGGGCTTTATGCATACTGTACTTGTATTACACGTCCTAGTAATAAAAATAGCTACTTACTGTTTTACGTATTATGTACATTTTGGTATTATTTAAGCATTCTTTTTAGCCAGAGGCACACTGATGTAAAGTATTATAGTGTAATCATTTAGTAAAGTATGTGTATTAGATTATTCAAATATACAGAAATGCCCATCCCTAGACCATACAGCATCCAAATGCTAAACTCTTTAAAATCTGTTGGGCTGGAATGTCAGCCATTATTGTTATTTAAAGCCCTTTATGCACTTAACTGAACCAAAAGTTCAATTTTATTATATTAAAATAGAACAGAATAGAATACCACTAAAACCAATAGTGGTTACTATAAAATGGAGAACAAACCACTAAAATGATCAACCAGAACAAAATGGAAATTAAAACAAAAACAACAACTTGCACCAATTACTGTATAAATGTAACAAAATGTCTCAAAATTGTACAAATCTGTGGCAGTACAGAAAACAATATTTACAAGGACATTTCTTTTGTTGTAACACAGAAGTACAGCTTTGGCACTCTAGTTAGTTCCAAGTCAACGTGGCTACCACAGATTTGCAGTTCATTGCGTCTCCAACATTGTGGGTCATATGTAATCATTGGTTCCAAATACGAAAATATACCATTTTTATCTTTGTCCTCTTCAAATAGAAGATGTTCTGTACAATTGACAGCAGTTAGCATTCAATCTCCTGAAAAAAATTATAAGAAGCTGTCAAAACAGGGACATTTTCATGGCGAAGTAAAAGATCAACTCCAAAACAAAATGGATAACTTTTTTATTTATTTATTTAAATCTGTGATGCAAAATCCTTAATTCTGCTGCATACTAAGATTCTGCAACATAATTTTTGTATTTTAATATCGTTATGAATGAGACCCAACAACCCAGCAGTAATACTAGTAATGTTCAAAAATACAGTTATCTTTACTCATCTTTAATTCATTTCATATACATTTCAAATGCTGTAAACAATGTCAAAATATATTTACCCAATAATTAACTGAAATATTAACTACAATTACCAAAATAAACTGCTGGGTGGTCACTCTTGGACACTGCTGCTGAAATGTTTTTAAAGTACAGCTAGATGAAAAATAGTAATATTAATCTGAATTCCAGGTAATTTTATGACTATTTTTGTTTTAAAAGTTTAAGAGGATTTAAATCTACATTATATTCAATACACTCAATCAAACATAATAAACTACAATTTCTCAGAGCCTCAAAATGTATTAGATGCAAGGCAAGAGCAAACAGGTCTTTCGCAGTTATATTTTGTGCTGCTTGGTATCAACATGTCTACATTTCTGCAGCCTTCGCTGAACTAATTTATGACATTGAAGAATCACAGAATCCTGGAGGGATTGTTTACGTCATACTACCTAAGAACATACAGCACATTACAAATATTTACCCGCACACACTATTATTACCTTCTTGCAACTGTTTATCCTGTCATGCCTTCCGAGTCGTCTTCAACCATTTCATACCCAGATTCGGTGCAGTCAGAAGCATGGTCCTCATCTTCGTCCACCCCGACTGTCACCTCCACCCAGTCCCCCTGCTCCTCACTTGACTGCCTGCCTTGGCCAACGCTCCCTGCTCTGTCAAACTTGTCCTCTCCCTGTTTGTTGGCAAACCAGTCCCTTATCTCCTGATAACTCAGTTTGGACCCCTCCACCAACTTTTCCAGGTCATCCTCCCGCAACTCCTTAAACTCCTGGTAGTGCTGCTGGAGGACAGTATGGTCACTTTTGGAACCTAGGGTGGTCTGGCTCTGTCCATTACGGCCCTCCCCGTTCAGTTTCTGGTACTGCTCCATCCACTGCAAGCTCCCTCTCTTAAGAGCGGACCGGTTTTCCATGAACCACCGGACGATTTCTGTGCGGGCCATCCCCGTCTTAAGCGCCAATTGATCATACTCCTCGGGAGAAGGCCACAGAGTCTGTGCAAACACACCTTTAAGAAGATCCAGTGTTTTTTGTTCTAAGGGGATTGAGGCAACAGTGGGTAGTGGAGATGACCTCACCTGGTCCCCTTGCCTGTGTGTACCGTTCAGTGCCCCCGGCTGTTGCTGGTCCTCTTTTTTATGTGAATCCATGGAGTTCAACAGGGCTTGCTCCATGTTGTCTCGTACTATTCGCCTCTCCAAAAACCAGTTGTCAATCTCGTTTCTGGACAGGCTGGTGTCTACCATCAGACGGTCGACCTCCGCCTGTGTTGGGATGCTGGTTTTCTGGAAGTTGGCCTCCAGGACCTTTAGTTGCTCCAGGGTATTCCCTTTGAACTTCTGCTGTGTTGTGTGAATGCAAGGGCTCTGAGGTCGACTGGACCTTTGTGCCATGTCTTTGGCTACAGATTCGGTGGTGATGTTTACAATGCCCCTTTGAGTCCGATAGCGGTGGTCGCTAAACCACTTCTTGATCTCCCCCCTCGACAGGCCTGTGGCCTCAATTAGCCTGTAGACCTCTTTGTCTTCTGGAAACTGGCTCTTGAGGAAGCTGGCCTTGAGCTCTGAGATCTGCTCCCGGGTCTTCTTGCGATCCATAGGAGAAATGATGGGTGTAGCAGGACTTAGGTGTGACTGAACCACATGGCCGACACTTGCTCGCTTTGCTTCAGGGGTCACCACTGGAGCTGGCAAGGGCCGCTTGAGGGGCTGCACTTGGTCAGACATGGTCATTGTGATGGGGGAGTAAGTCATGGTTGATCCATTGGTGACCTGGGTCAATACCAAACTGGTCTGTCCTAAGATCTGGCAGGGAAGAGTCCTTAAAAGGGGTTGCGTGACTTTACTGTTCCTGGCTAGTTGCGCAGGTAAGACTGTTAAGGTTTGTGTCACGGGCTGGATGGTACCATTAAACATTTTCTTCCTGGCCTCTTCCACCTCCTCGGGAGACCAGCTGATGCCACGCTTTAGTCGCTGGGCAATAAACCAAACCCTAATTTGCTCCTCAGGGTGTTTTGAGGCTGCTGTCAGCCAGGACAGCTCTGCCTGTGTTGGGTAGGGAAACTTATTGAATGAATTAATGAGGGTCATGTTAATGTCCAATGACGGATTGTATTTAGTAGTGTTCAGGGGGACAGCAATTTTGGGCACCAAGTTGTAATTGGGGGGCCGCTGTAAAGATGGCATAACGTGTGTCAACCCTTCTGGAACTGAAGTGTTAGGGATTATAATGGTTCCATTGACATTTATAGTAGGAATAGGATCTGTGAACATTTCTAGACTGAGGTTCTCTGACAGATTCTGTAGGTCGTCTCCCTTCCTGGGTAAACGTTTGGTGTCCATGTCTGGCTTCCCTATTTTCATCATGGGCGTTTTATTCACAGAGATCACAGGAGTAATGTTCTCACCACTGATCTTACCAGCAGTACTGTTGGCTCCTTCAATGGTCTGCTCCAAAATTGTCTGGCTGTTTCGTTTGATCAACTTCAGCTTGAAATTGCTCTCCCCGGGATGACATTTCATATTATGTTCCGACAATGTGTCATATTTTTTTGTGTTGAAGTTGCACACTGCACACACGTACAGAGGGTTGAGAATGACGTTGGGATGGTTCGAGTCCACATGTTCAGTGAATTCGTTCAAGTTCTGCGTGGAGTAAGGGCAATACTTACATTCATAGCCTCCTTGTGGCTTTCGTGGCTGTGGTGTGTCTGTTGCTGGCTTGTCCTGCTCTACATCCTTCTGCTTACTTTGGACCCCATTTCCTGTAGTCCAGTCATCATTAGACAACGGCTTCGGAGACCCGTTTTCCACCATGGTGTCTCCAATGACCTCCATCTCATCTGGGTCATCCTGTTCCACCATTTCAGTAGCACGGACCATACATGGAATAGTTGACTTTCTTCTGCTGGCCATGGTAACAGATTGGTGTTAAACTTAGTTCCAGAACCCGGCGGTTTCTGCAGTGTGTGTGTGTGTGTATGGTGGAGTCTTTCACCCAGTTTTGTTTTTGTAAATGCAGCTTTGATGCAGACTTTAAATGTCAGCTCCAATGGGGAACCTTATAAGACTTCATCACAGCTTGATCTAGAAAGAAAGAAAAAAAGAGCAAGTATTGCTCAATGATATTTCTAAAGAATTACATTTTATATTAACATTTAGGAATCATGTTGAATTAGTAGGATGTTTACAATACCTTGCACACATTTTTACTGTTGCACCATAAGAGACACATTTGCTCATTTACAGTGCTCACTAAAATGCCTGATAGAACAGCAAATGTGTCAAGTGTTACCAACTGACAATACTAAACCCTCCATCACACCTTAAACAAAAAAATAAAAGGAGGAGGTGGCATTAAAGGTGAACTTCCTCATAAATGACATATTTTGAAATAAAAATAAATATTTTTGTACTCCTGTTGAAGTCTTCTAGTTTCCAAAGATTGTGTTTAATATGTGTACAAGACACCTTAAAAGTGCTTATTTACATTTTCATTATGTGTACACATACATGGCAACATGGAAAGGGAGATGCGCTTTATCGAAAACAAGTAATAAGAGAATTGAACTTACAGTTGTGGCAGTGCGCCCTGCCTGTGTGTATTTTATGTATGCATGTGCCGTGTGATGTATTAATGTTGGTGTGTATGTATTGCAGCACGGGATATAATGTGGGATTATGTATAATGAGTGTTATAAAATGTGTATTTGTAAATAGACATGAGGATGGCACAATCACTTCACGTGCAGATTAAAATGGGTATTTGGATGGAAGCATGGGTAATGCACAAAGTAGTTCACGTGCAGATGTACTGAGATTCCAGCTGAATGACTGATTAGCAATCCAGTCTCGGTACAGCTGCATAAAAGGATGAATGTTTCACTCACACAGGGTTGTATGTTCAGGAGTGGAGAACAGGTGTGGAGAAGAGAGTAAAAACTAAAAAGTATTAAAAAAAAATAATTGCTATGTATGCTGGTTTTGCAACCAGCATAACTGTTATTGTTTGTTGTCTGTCCGTTTTGGCCACAACGGCATTTTGTTTTAGAAAAGTATTTTTGTTTTGTTAAGTCTTTTAGTTGTGTTAATAAAACACTGAGTGCCACAGCGTCTCAGTTTTGCCTGCAGTAGCTGTATGTTTTGGTTTCATTTCCTGGCCTGATGTCACCATTACAGCCCGTCTGTTCACACAGTTTAAAGTCCTTCTTTAAACTGATGTCAAACTTCCTGTTTCTTTTTTTAAAATGTTTGTTTTTAAATTCTGAATGCTTTGTAGATAAATGGCATCTAAATTTAGCCGGTTTAAGAGTTTTGTTTGACAAAACCTCCTGACAAATAATGCACTGGGGCTTGGGTCATCCTCAGATCCAGTAAATGTAAATACCAGTGCTGGTCGCTGCAACTGGTACCTTGTGTAGCAAATTAATCTATACATTTCTAACACAATTTGATGAACTCGCTGATCGCTAAATTCGTTCAATAAACATATAAGAAACAATGGAATACGAAGACGAGGTGGGTGGGAAGCAATTAGAAAATGTAATAATGATTGGAGTGTATACAGGATGTTACATACCACTTCTGGTGGGCTATGATGTGTAAATGAAACGGGATTGGTGGCACAGTCGATCGGATTTATAGCAATTTGGTTAAATACGGCATCGTCAAGAACAGACTGTACACATTATTTCCAGAAGTAGTGTTAACAGAATTTACTTTTGGCATATAGCCTTGTGAGATATTAAACCTGGCTGAATAAACCCATAACATGGAGCTCAAATAGATCATTCACACAATGAACTACAAGTAGCCTCTTTTTGTTTCACATTAACTTCTGTTACTATAGTATATGCAGCTAACCCCTGGCAACACTGTAGCTCATATTTTTGAAAATTAAAAAGTGCTAAATCTGTGGTCAATGTTTTTTTTAGTTTTTTAAAATTATTCCAACCAAGTGAAAAATATTCAACGCAGTGCATTTTCCCCCCTTAACTCAGTGAACACAAGCAGTAGAATAAGCACAGACTAGAAAGCAGTGCATTTCTGTGAATTCTAGATGTAGTTTTTTTTTTTTTTTTTTTTTTTTTCTAAATAAATGCTGGCTACAAAAATAGATGTCTGTAATTTTCACAAGACAAATGTGCCTTCCTAATGTGCAAGCTATTTAATTCGTACTTGTTTCACAATTACTGTTTCAGTTAATGGCAGCTTTGGGAAGCTGTGTGATCCAGTGATTAAAGAAACAGGCTTGTAACCAGGATGTCCCCAGTTCAAATTCTTATGCTCCTGTCTTTCGGGCGAGACGTTGTTGTAAGTGACTCTTTAGCTGATGCATAGTTTACACACTCTAGTCTCTTGTAAAGTGCTTTGTGATGGTGGCGCTATATAAAAATAAAGATTATTATTATATTATTATTTGAAGGCGATGCTTGGTATTGCATCAAAGGAACTGTAATATACAGTAACATTAACTTATAAACACACCTGTAATAAAACAGATACAAGAGAAAAATGGAGACTACATACATATTGTATAATTGCATATAATGTGGTTAAAGCTGTTTGTTGTGTTGCTTAGTAATACAAATTGTGGTAACACAACGTGTGACTGTGCAGAAATCAGTTTCTGCAAGAACTGCGTAACAAAACTTTGGGAGTTGTTTGTGGACTACCTGGACTTTACCCACAGCCCACAGGTTGGGAACCAATGCCCTAAATACATCACTCACAGATTTGCCAATATTCTAGAGAACATATCACTCAATTGCTAAATCCATCAGTCAGTTGTCAGATGAGCTAAATATTACATATGTGTCAACTCTTGGTAGCGCTGCCTGTACATTTCTGAAGGCCAAGTATGTAACACCACTATACTTATATGGAGAAAAAAGTATTTCAGCAGGGGCTGTACTTGAACAATGGGCATCTTCAGAATAACCCTTTTTTACCATTTGTTCTGTAAAGATAAACACAACCAAAACTAAAAATGGGTGTTTTTGAACAAAAAACAAGCATCCCCATTAGCTTAATCAAAGGGGTGTGTCATATCAGACTTAACGGTCTATAAGCATTAAGTAAAACACAAATGTGAGAAATATATCATGGATATATCCCCGAGGTTAAAAACAGTGTGACACCGAAATGGTCCACGTTCACTGGACACCACCTGGAATTGAAACGAATTGAGAGAAGCAAAGAATACCACTGCGTACAGATTGCAAAGTATGTGTTCTGTATGAACATGGCAGCCACGTCAATTTCACAGTCAACAACGCATGTATCTTGGAAGGGTTTCTATATCAATGCTAGAAAGATTAACAGTACATGAAAAAATGGAATACTAAACAGCATTGTATTTTACTAAGCGTCTAACTGATAAAAAATCCTCTAATGGGGACATTGACTTTTAGATTTCTTCAAAAAGTTTAATCACTTCTAGCATCTTACTGCACTGTCAATCACTGTAATTCAACACTGTGCTAATATCCTGGGAAAATTTTAAATAAATATGTGAGTAAAATACCAAAACGACTACAAAAAGGAAAATAATTCTAATATTCAGTTAATACAACAGTTTTCCCTGCTGAAATGGGCAGTCAAAGTTGAGTCATTTTTAACAGCTGTTTCATACATCCCCCTTTAACATATGCTCGAACGCACTTTAAACCAAATCAGCCTGGGAGTGCTGCTCTGAGCTGTGTAGGCACTAACACACACACACACACACATATCAGTCTTTGTTAGCAGGCTGAGGTGCAGAGTGGGGCTCAATGTGCTTGTGATGCAGACCTCTCAGCTGTGAGTCAGGCAGGATCAGAGTGAGTCACCAGAAGACTGGGAGCCACTAGGCCTTACACAACCCAAACCCCCATAGTCACAATGCCTTGTTTGCCACGACAGTACATACAAAACAAAGGGCTTAATTCTTTAACCTTTCCTGCCCATAAGCTGGTGTTAGAAAGCTGTGAACCCAAAAAACATGTATTGTTGCCAAACACAATAGTTTTGAGAAGCCATGTTTTTCTGTCTGTGGAGTGATCTTCATTTTATAATAGTGCACCATATTGCATCTCATGTTTCCAGTTTTTTTCTACGACCTGAGTTGAGAAATACTGCCTCCTGTAAAGTCATTAAAAGTGAAATTCAGATGCTTTAACTTTTACTGTATGCCTATTAGGCTTTCAGATCAAGTTTAGTAAATATGTGAAGCTCCTAATTTCCACTTTTTAGGTAATGAAAAGGAGGGAGAAAAAAAAAACAAAAAACAGTTATGATACAGCCACAAAAGTGCACATTTTGGTTACACAGTATGCCAGTACAAAAGTATAACAAGTATTTATTTTTATAACCATTAAAAAAAAATACAAAATCTGAATACAGCAATACCCTGGTTTAAGGAAAACTGTTTTGAGAAGCATCCAGGGTTTCACATGTGTTAATTAAAATCAAAGTTACCTTTTTCATCAGGTTTCAGAGCCCCTGATTAGCACTAATCTTGGACTTTGAGGACTAATGTTAATATAGGGAGGGTATAACGAGTGGAGTGCTTTTCATGGTCTGTGAAACCAGTGGACACTCGGCTTTGACAAAACATATAGTAAAAGCCTACAGATCAGATCTAATTTCCTCACAATGTGAATGTAAATAACCCTACCACAAAGAAGTTAGTGAAAATCAGTTAGGAAGGGCAATGATGAGTGCATCATTCATTTCAATCTCACATGCCTCACAGAGGGTTACACATTTCCCTACCCCAGACATTTGTATCACTAATACCCCCAGAGGCTACTGTATAGGTTGTATTATTATTCAGCGACGGTTGCCACTCAATTGTAGTTTTATAGTGTTTCTAAATATCACTCCATTCAGTCAGTGGTTTATGTGTACCAGCCGATCAAGGCTGAATGAAAAACCACAGGTGTTGTTTTCAGCGTTGCCAGGAAGCTGTGTCAAAAGCTGTGGTTTGCTAGGCTGTTAGCCACAGTTGCAAGAAATCCTGTCTTCAGTTTAAATTGTTGGAATAGAAAATATTCAATAATTTGAATCCTGTGTCATGCTTGGGAATATATAATTAATTCTGGGACAAATATTAGAAAATTCAAATTAATATATTTTTTTTTTTTTTACATGTATTCAGATACAAAAATCTGATGTTTGTATTCGCTACAAATGACAAAAATACCTTGCACTTATTTACCACCTCACCAGAATTTGCGTGACAGTTTAAAAAAAAATGGCAAATGAAAAAGAGCTCAGTGTGATATGGGAGATTAATATACAGTGCCTACAGAAAGAGCTCAGTGTGATATGTGAGATTAATATACAGTGCTACAGAAAGAGCTCTGTGTGATATGTGAGATTAATATACAGTGCCTACAGAAAGAGCTCAGTGTGATATGCAAGATTAACATACAGTGCCTACAGAAAGAGCTCCGTGTGATATGTGAGATTAACATACAGTGCCTACAGAAAGAGCTCAGTGTGATATGCGAGATTAACATACAGCCTACAGAAAGAGCTCCGTGTGATATGCAAGATTAACATACAGCCTACAGAAAGAACTCCGTGTGATATGCAAGATTAATATACAGTGCTACAGAAAGAGCTCCGTGTGATGTGAGATTAATATACAGTGCCTACAGAAAGAGCTCCGTGTGATATTTGAGATTAATATAAAGTGCCTACAGAAAAAGCTCTGTGTGATATGTGAGATTAATATACAGTGCCTACAGAAAGTCTGCAGCCCCTTTCAAAATTTTCACCTTTTGTTCCCTTATAGCCTGGAATTAAAATGTGTGTGTGTGTGTGTGTGTGTATATATATATATATATATCTCATGTATCTACATATCCTACCCTACAATTTGAAAGTGAAAAAATATTCTAGAAATTTGTAGAAAATTAATTAAAAATAAAAACTGAAATAGCTTTGTTGGATAAGTGTCCACCCCTCTTGTAATAGCAATCAGCTCAGGTGTAACCAATCGCCTTCAAAATCACACACCAAGTTAAGTGGCCTCCACCTTAAATTGTAGTGATTCTCATGATTTTAGGATAAATTCAGCAGTTTCTGTAGGTTCCCTCTGCAGGGTAGTGCTTTTCTAATAAAAGACTCAACCATGAGCACCAAGGCGCTTTCAAAAAAAATATCAAAGGCTTTTGCAAGAGCTACAGGCTTTTATGGCCAAGGCTGGTCAAAGTGTGCATGTGACAATAGTATCCCAAGCACTCCACAAATCTGGCCTTTATGGTAGGGTGGTAAGAAGGAAGCCTTTACTCAAAAAAGCCCACCATGTGGCAAAAAGTTTTGTGGTCTGGTGCACAGGAATCTACTTGCTATCATTCTGTTACATACACACACCCAAATGTAATAGACTTGAGGAAAGAAGTTTACAGCCGTTGCTGCAAACAATGAAGTAGAAGACAAAGTACAAACTAGGCCATGGCATGAACCACTGACATGGAGAGTGGCTGATAAAAAGTGACTCTGACTGAATATAAACAATATGCCTGCAGTAAAACTAACAGATACCAAGCAAGGTTTCTCTACTTACAGTTGCAGAAACTGGCCTATAAACCCTGGAAACCAACAGGCCTGCAGGCACCTGTATCCAGGGAAATTCCCCTGCTGCGTGACTACAGACACTGGTTTCTTACAAGGTACAGTTGCTGTAGCAGTATATAAAAATAAAAATAAAAACTGCCATTATTAAAACTGATGTTTTTTGTGAACAGAAACATATCAAAAGCATGCTGCCCAGAGGCATAGTGCAAGGAAGATAGGAGACGTTTGTAAACAAAATACAACATAAAAATATAACGGGGGTGGGGGGGAATACATTTGGCACAGCAGCAGCAGCCTCTTTCACATCCGTCAAACTGCGTGCAAAGGATTATGGGACAGAGAGCTCGGGAGAATTTTTCATAGCGCGTCAATGGAGTGCTGTCAAATTTTGCAGATTTTCGCTGTTTAGAAAATGCATCAAATTTTTGAAGTAAATTTCACTTTTGCCCAAGGTCTCTGAACAAAATGACATTGGCCAATTATTACAGTACAGTGAGAATTGCTATTTTCTGTGCACGGTCCTGTATTGTGACACATGCGCACAAATACAGAGTAACAGCACAGATATTCTACTATTGACACAGCATTCAGAAGGGTGACGCTGAAGACACTTTCGAAGCTATATCAAATATATTGTATTAATATATTTGGTTATGTGCTTCATTAATTTATAAAATTCTTAGGCTACTTAATTGTCACCACTGTATCAAACACTTAAAACAATGGAAACACCAAATCATTATTATTATCATAAACAGAAAAAAAAAAAAAAAAAAAAAAAAAAATCTGAAAAAACAAAGGAATTTCACAGGGCCCTAGTTATATATCAAGTTTCATTTCATGACTTAAGATATTTGCTTTTGCTTTGCTTCCATTCTTACAGTTTTCACAGTAATTTACATTGCACATGCATGAAATGCAATGGGGAGAAGAAAAGCATGTCGAACAAATCCAGCTAATCTTAAGACAGCTGCGTACAAAATACGAAGACAATATCTCCAAGTGTGCAGTTTACTCCAAGCAATGATTCTAAGTCAAAAGCCCTTCATTTGGTGACCTTGTTTCTCAAAACAAGCAATCATTAAGGGAGTAATAACAAAAATGGTGGTTTCTAAATATTTCTGTCAGGACTTCAAAAGACCCTTGAGACACAGCTGCTGTTTTTTTTTTTTTTTTTTTTTTTTTAAATCTCATCACATATTAACACTGCATTTCTGGACCGTGACAAGTGGGAAAGAAGCTGTACAGTACCTCATTACAATTATTAATCATTTAACATGTTTGCAGCACAGACATGATGACGCTGGGCACATTTAACTGGACTGTACCAAACCCACAATTCAATTAAACTATCTAACATAGATGTTGGATTTCAGGTTATCATCTTAACGTCCTCATCGCAATGCTGCATTTTCACTTTCCCAGCAGCTTGACCTGCCTCATGTAAACAGCTGCACTGTCGACTTGGGCATTGTGGAAGCTGGCTTAAAGCATCAGCACCTGGGGTGCAAGTATGCTTAGATAAGATCTACAAAACAAATCCTTTTCAATTACACTTTACACAAAAGAAGAACTATTGCCTGTTTTTTTATGCTCTGAATATGGATTCCAGCTGACAACACAAGGACTGTTGTACTCAGATCAGCTGGGAGTGGTAACTGCTCTATGGTGTATGGCCATTACGATGACAATCTGATGTCGATCACAATTTGGCATGCACACCAAGATGCTGTGGAGGTTGCAACTGCAATGGTGTTTTATTCAGATTCTAAGATATTCTTCACAAAAACAGTGGCCACTGGACTGAACACATTTAATAAAAAGCAACCATTATGCTAAAAAAAACAAAAAAAAAAACAAATTGATGCAATTAGACCATGCTTGGCAAACAGTCACTTCAGAAGGAAAAACTGAAATTCTGCAATTACTTTTGCTTTAGAGAGTCTATAACACTTCAGAAAACTGGGGGAAATATCGAATTCTTCCCAGGCATTTTCCATGTTACCAACATTACCAGCAGAGGTTTTATTAAATATTAAGGGGATGTTCGTGCTCATGTAGTCGTTATGGCAACGGGGAGACATTGAGATGCCCTTCTGTTGCTGTGCTGCTGCATATTTAAGATCCTCTCACAGGTATTAATTAAACAGACACAACTTAAACTGAATGCTGGGATGTTTAAAAATCACAGTGATAGATTTTTGGTGCTGGCATCTAGACAGTGTAACTTTTCCAAGTGCTGATATGTTTTTCTAGACCCCAGCACCAAAAATCCTAGTGTTTGATTATGGCTGTATTTTTGTTCACGGATTTCATGATTTCTGTGAAATGTACCCATTCCCGTGTAATATGCAGTTCCCCGTGAAAATTCCCATTTTTTAAATTTTTTAGCAGCATGTCTGCATGCCACAGTCTAGCTGATCGAAACTCTAATAGCATTAAAAGCAGCAACTTGGTCAGATCTGTAAATAAATACTTATATAAATGCAATATTCTGCTAAGTGACAGCATGCTTGCACCCTTGTTCCCTTACAGCTCAGTAATCGCACCCTCAAGTAACCAATTTAAAGTTCAGAAGGGCACATGTCTCTTAAAATATTTTGGGGTTTCTAATAATACATTATAATATTGTGGGACTTGTTTACCAGGATACACAGTTGGCACCGTTTTGATTTCTAGACAATACTAAAGTAAAACCATTTAACAGATAAAAAGCAAGATGAATACTTTTTTTATGAATACTGACCACATTTCTAACAAAAGGGTTATTGAGTATACTGTAGGTTTACTGTACGAGTCATACTGCTTATTTACAGTTAGGGCAATAAAAAAAGACCCACTGTGTGTAGCTACTAGCTAATTTTAGAACAAATGATGCCAATAGCAGTTCAAGTTAAACGTTGTTTTGTTTGTTCACGAAATAGTACATAAAGTTGACAATACATTTTATTAATTTTTTTAAAAACTTTTTTTCATTCCCTGCCATTGCCATTTCTTCGCAGTAGACTGTGGCCATCGACTCATTTTCATAAACTAATAACACAGGGTTTACGTGTGCCTTTTTGTAGTTGAACAAGCAAATGAAAACTGAAATTTAACTTTAAACACTTCAATTAAAACAAATATGGAAATAGCGGCTGTAAAATAAAGCTTGAAAAAAACTCAACGTTTTGGTTCTCGTTTATTACATTTCACATAAAGTCGCAACAAAAAATATATCTCTAATATATAAAATCTATATAAAAATCACTACACAACATTTCCAGCGAGTTGGGCACTGTTTAAGAGAGGCATTTCAGAATGATGCGCTTGCCTTTTTTCTGTCCCAAGAGATACTGACTTGCTCTAAACCAGCACAATGTGTTTTTGACCCAGACGGCATTCCATAGAGATCAGTATGCGTGCACGCACAAAACACGGTTTGTGTACTTTTTGCTGTCTAAAACTTTTAAATAGAGGTGCAAGATCAGCTGTGTTGATCCTGTTTTTTTTCTTTTTTTTTTTTTACATATGAAATCTCACATATCACACAAAGCTGTTTTTCATTTGCCATTTTTGAAAAACTGTCGCTCAGCTTCTGGCGAGGCGGTAAATAAGCAAAGCTTTTTTTTAATATGGACGAGCAGTACAGCCTTAGTACAACAAACCGGGGTGCAGAAGTAGGTAAGCATCCCCATGGTACACTCAAACATTTGCTGAAGGAATAGTCATACAAAATGTCATCCATATACTGTGTGAGAATATTTCTCAAATGTGTAAAGATGACACAGAAGCAGAAGGGAATCCACACATCACTCCACTGAGCAGCGCAAAACTGTACCTTTAAACCCCTTTAGTGGGGACTATAAAAGTAACATTGGTCTACTCATTTTGTTTGACCACAGGTTGTTAGTAAAGCAGCTGGAAAAGTCTAGGTGTACATGGTGGTGTGTGGTGGTGGGGTTTCGGTATAGTAATGATGCATCAACCTAGGTCTTTCAATATAAACAACCCTACGATTAAATCAGCTTAGAGTTGTCAAACCTCTGAAGTAAGAAAAACATCAGAGAGGGTATAATAAAAAAAGTGTGTTCTAGAAAGTTCTAGAAATGCGTTCGAGTTCATCTGTGCCCTTGCCCTATAATAACCCTGTATCTTATATAACTTGTTTTTGTCACGTTTATATAATTTGTTTTTGTTAGAACGTTCTAGGGAAAGGAATGGTTTATTCAGAGGGCCGAGCCTCGAGGGAGTGATCTGGCCAATTACTCTCTCGCATGCAAAAGCCTAACTTGGTAAGTTATAAAGGACGGGGTTCTCCCCTGCTCTGATGAGAGTCAGCCGTGAGGATTAGCGCGCAGTCCTGCTCGGTAATTTCTTGGAGACAGCTGCTTTCTCTTACCAGGGTCGAAGGGCTCTCCCGATCCGCTTGGAAGGGTATGAATTAGTTCAGTTGCGTCTCATGGATTGTATTGATCTGTGATTAATATAATCTTTGTATGTAACCTTGTTGGGTTGTGTCCCGTTAGGGATATCGTTATTCGCAGTATAGCATCTGTGTATGTAACTGCGTGTGTGTGTGTGTGTGTGAAATAATAAAGGGCCTTTTAAAATTACTCTGTGAAGTAATTGTCTTATTTACTTCCACATCAACTTCCTTTTAAATTTAAAGTAATTAAATTTCACACAACAGAGGGCCTAAAGGAATCTTTAAAACAAAAAATAAAAGTTGTAAACCCTCTATATTTCTATTAGCAACCAATTATATTGTTCGTCTACATTGCATAAATATTATGGCAATTTAGGCAAAACTGCTAACGTGTTAGACTATACAGCAAGCGGTTCTAAAGAACTTCATGACAGCAACCAATCAGGACGCACAAGTTAAACAGTACAGTAGGCCAACAGTTTTGCATCAGCTAGAATTTTAGGATTGAGACAATTAAAAAAAAAACTAAATAAAAAAAACTGTATAAACATAATTATGTCTACCGGAAGCCATAACAGTAGTACAGTATTTCGTGTTAGATTTCGCTATGCTCTTTCTGTAAAACCAGTAGTACCATGACAACAGATGAAAACATTTGGGCGATCTTCCGACCAGAAGGCTGGTGGGAACGACTTGAGTGGTTTCCAAATAACTGGATTAAAAATGTATGCATGTCTAAGGAGTCAATAACATGTATGTCCTTTACTGAGTCATTTCCTGGAGTGCCAAAAGACACAGATGAGACATTCAGCATCGGTGGAAAAACGAGTTGTGGTCGCACTGTGGTGTTTGGGAATACTAACTGTCCCATATTGTTTTATTTAAGTTGCAAAACCAAAAATACATTGGGCCATTAAATAGGCTTTTTAATAATGTACTAGCCATAACTGCATTGTTTTTATTCAATGGCAATAAAATCAAGCCCAGAAGTGCACATTTTCTCTTGCACACACGATAGTGTTGCAATGCACTGCCTTTATGTTAAGTGACACAAAGAGTAGCCCTTCCATAGAAACCTGGATCCTTCAATTCACAGCCATGCTCTATCAAATCAATGAAGCTGTCAAGGGAAATTAAGTGAAATTTGGCTTATCTGGTGGTTGTTGAAAACATTAAATCCCACAATATCAATCTGGTGACTGGTGACTAACTAAGATGTGAATTAATTATTGTATAGTCAACCCAGTTCCAAGCAGACAAATGTCCACATTACAAAAATACATCAACACAAGTTACTCTAACGACATGAAGACAGAACCCTCTGATGTCTTGATGTCAGTTGAGGAAAGCGACATTGCGCTGTACGGACTTCTGTCTCTAGTGCACCAAGGTAGAAAACAAATCACACACAAAAAAAAAATGCATGAATGTACAAAGTTACAGTTATCTCTTTCATCTGAAGTTGTCTTTCATGGTATGACATTTAAGACCAATGACAAAATAGAGTAAACTGAAAAAATCTCACCACTAGTTTCTGCCACTGCAGTACAGTATGTCTGCAGCCAGCCAAAGCAACAGTAAAATTACAGATAACAGAAGGCACATAACTGATTGTCAGTATACTAGCTCTTATCCTCATCAGTATATTAGTAGCTACTGTACAAGAACAAAAAACACACGTTTGACCCTGCTTTATAACCCACCCACACCCTTATAGGCGGAGTCTCTAACCCCCCCTCCGCACCCTTATAGGCGGAGTCTCTAACCCACCCACACCCTTATAGGCGGAGTCTCTAACCCCCTCTCCACACCCTTATAGGCAGAGTCTCTAACCCCCCCTCCGCACCCTTATAGGTGGAGTCTCTAACCCACCCACATCCTTATAGGTGGTCTCTAACCCACCAACACTACTTATAGGCTGTCTCTAACCCACCCAGACAATTATAGGCGGTGTCTCTAACCCACCCAGGCAATTATAGGCAGACCCTAGTGTTACTTCAGCATATCACAACATCCTGGAGTACCACGATTTGATTATAAAACAGTATTTATCAATGGTACTTACTAATATACTAATTAGGTACTTACACTCTTCATAATGATCTTCATTGGCGTGTCCGGCATTTTGAAAAAAAAATATGTTCAGATGTTCAGGAGAGAGGTGTGTGTGTGCGTGTGTGTGTCACACTATATTTACTATTTTACAAATAGTAAAAACTATAAACCAATGTGCGTTTTTTTTAATCAAATTTAATTTTAATGGAGAATATTAGACTAATTATTAAGAACAGCTGTTAAAATGCAATGGATGCAATGCTAATGAAACAACTCCAATTCAGGTACCTTAATACTACAACTTGCATTACCAATAATAATTTCAGCCTATACTAATATTAATGACAAGAATAAACAACTGTAGTTCTGCAACTCCAATTCAGGTACCTTAATACTACAACTTGCATTACCAATAATAATTTCAGCCTATACTAATATTAATGACAAGAATAAACAACTGTAGTTCTGCCACGCACAATCATATCATACATCATACCAACACTGCAGATTAATTCCTGGACTATGCAGCTAATGTGACAATGTTGAGGAAATGTTCTTGAATTACAGAAGTTGAGGAAAAACAGCGCCTGCCCCTTTTAACGCTAACTTGCGGGTGATTGGATTTCCACAAAAAAAGCAAACAAAAGGCAATCAGGAAATCGTTGAGGGCAGACCCCCACATGGCTTTCAAGAAAATAAATCAGAGGGAACTTTTCAGCAAATCGCAGCTTCACTTCCTCAGGACAAGCTCAAACGTCTCAGGACGCCAGCAGGAAAAAATTTACAGCTGTGTGGTTTAGAACCACTTGGAATTTCTGATTTCGTTTTTGTTGTCTGTCGCTTAGAGAAATCCTGCCACTGCTTTGGATCCGTTTTTGCAGAGCACGTTGTACAATATACCACAGGATGGTAACAACAGTACGGCTTTGTGATGTGTCCTGTCTCTATTAAATAGTAGTCACATACTGTACAATTATTGCCCCAACACAATAAGGAGCAGATTGTAATTTATAAAACAACCTATGCTGGGTGCATCTGAATTTGAATCAATCATACATACTTCTTTGCAACAAGGTACGACGGGAACAGGAGATCACACATTTATTTATACAGTAGTAGCCTTGAATTCAGTGGCTGAAACAGCAACTACTTATAATTATGAATAATCTGCCAGTGTATGCTGCTGTGTGTAGTAGATCCATGTTCTGCTACCACCGACGTAGGCGTCACCATTTCCTACATCATTACGCCACAAACACATAGTTTACAGTAGCCTAATGCACGACCTCTCACTATGCATCAGCCTGGCTGTTGTTAAATTAGGATCTATCGTGTACCCACCAGGTTAATATAACTTCCGAAAACCCAGGCGACTGCATTGCAAAAATGTTCCTTAAAAATAAATATTCGTACAGACGTAACGCCATGTCGAAATCGGAAGCCATATTTTGCTGGTTATTTCGACATCAGAAAAAAAAAGTAGACATGTTTTCCCCATCTTCGTCGATCAGATTAAAGCCAAACTTCTTGATTGATTAACAACAACAACAAAAATCTTCCATAACTATTCAGCAAGCGGGTATTCCACGTGACCCCCCCGTGTCCGTTTTAGAACCCCAAAGTTCAGAGGCTAAGTTCTACTTCTAAAAATAAAGCAAACAACCTAGTAGTGATGTAAAACGAGACACGGCTTTGCACGGTTAAGTTTCGGACTTGTTTTGTTAATATTGTTCTACTGATCGTTATATCAAGTTTGTTAGTTTCTTACCTGTCCCCAGTGTCTGCAGGGCTGGGACGCCGAGGTTCCAAAATGTAACTCTTTTGTCTGCGGTGTACAGACTGCTTGGACCTATTCTAAAGATTCTACCGAACCCCAAAGACAACAGTAGAAAAAAAATCTCGATCAGCGGGGGATCTACGCCAAAAACCACATGATCTCCAACGTCAGCACACAGATTTGCATACGCTACCAGATGCACTTCCACCTAGAGTTTAGATTTTTTTTTTTTGCTTTGTTGTTTAATCAATAAAAATAATAATAATAACAAGTCCAAATGGTTGTGTTCCTGCATTAGCTGTGCCCTTGGTGAATTAATGGATTTGTGTTTTATTTATTTTTATTTTTTTTACGTAGATCTGAACAGTAAACAACGTTAGGTCATTGAATATTAAGTACCACCGCAGACCTTGCTAAGAAGCTAAGACTAGTCTATCGTTCTAGTGCTAGTTTTAGTATTCAGGCGATTACCCGTGAGCTGGCTATCTCATTTGGCCTGTGAGAAGACTAATTTCAGTCGGTGCAATGAAAGCGTTTGCGATAACACCTTACGTGACATGCAGCTACACTAGCCTATTTAATTTAAATAAACTTTCTGGCAGCAGCTAACTAATGTTTAATCTGCGCATACACACAAGATAAGGGCAAAAATCATGGGAAATACAAATTAAAGTCAAAATCTGTTTACTTATAGCTCAGATAATCGATTTGCAATGCAAATATTTAACGGTCTTTAATGCAACTTTACCCGCTGAATGATTTGTCTTGTCTTGTTTGTAATTTTTTTTACGTGCATTCCGTACATATAATTTTACCACAATCAGTTTGACTATTAATTAAAGTAATACTTTATGAATGAAGCCTATCTGATGCTTATCTGTGGACCTTGAGAGTCAAGCAGTAAGCATGGGATGAAAACAGTACGCTTTTCTCCATGTCCAAATGTACGTATTCTCATATATTAAAATGATAACGAATTTACAGTATAGAAGTGTACTTAGTTTAAGATCTCCTGTGTTTTCTACGTTGCAAGTCTTCAGACTAGAGCAATGCCAGCAATATGTGGTTAACAGCGACACCTAATGGCGCTTTATGGAAATAGGTCGACATTTAAAGGATAACCAAATGTCTTAAGTTTTAATGAAGAATTAATATTTTTGTCTTATATAACACACTGTAATTATATTAATTAGGATGTGTGCGGATTCAGAGTGCATTATACGTGATTTATAAATATGTAATACAAATGTAAGTGGGATCTCAAAACATCCCAACGAAAGAGTAAATACTGATGACAAGATTTGAAAACAACAAACAATGGGTTACGCAAATGGAGGAGCTGGGTTACCGTTTCCTCTGGTGTGTCCATTCAATGAATGCAACACCTTTTAAATATTATACGAGGTCTGTAATAGACCACACTGCAGGCTGCATGACACAGTTCTTGACTGGAGTGCTGCTTTATCTAGCTGGGGGATTGTTAAAAGCCACTGGGTATGGGTATTACCATTAACTAATGCATTTGCTTTGTACATCATTTTATCTTTCATTATATCCTGGTGGCTTTTTTTCAACTCTGAGCATCTGATTTCGCATGCATACATTTAAAACAGAAAGGGCTAATTTGTACACTGTGAAAAATATAGGCCAGCAGTTTAAAGCAGTACAACTGGTACTCCAGGACTGACACTTTAATCCAGGGCTTCTCAAACCCGACCCTGGGGAGCCCCTGTAGCTGCTGGTTTTCATTCCAACTGAGCTCTCAATTACTTAACTAGACCCTTAACTCGACTAATAATAAGCGTAGTTAGACCTTTTTAATTGTTCTCATATCCAAAAAAGATGCAGATTTAAAATGTTACAGCTAACTGAAAACAAGTATAACAGTCTAATTAAGAAAGTTTCAGCTAAATTAAGGGTCTAGTTAAGTAACTGAGAGCTCAGTTGGAATAAGGGTCTAGTTAAGTAACTGAGAGCTCAGTTGGATTGAAAACCAGCAGACTAGCAATCAGGACACTACTGGCAAGCTCGACTATGGCACCCATTTATTGTACTTACTATGTGCTCATACTGGACTTTACTCGTTCAAGCAAATATTTTTTGCTCTTACATGTAATTATTTACTGTATTCTCTGTTTTTTGCTCTTGTTTGAATTTACTCTTTTGCTACTGATTTTGTTGTACTTTGCAACTGCTCTTATCTGTAATGTGATGTTCTGTAATGTGATACTTTACAATGTGATATTTTGTAATGTGATACTTTGTATAAGGGCGTATGCTAAGAAATAAATAATGTAAATTGTCAGATTGATTACAGGTGCAGCTGTGCTGCATATAATCTGAGGGCAGGGAGAACAACTGGGGAAGCTAACGAGGAGAGAGGAGAGGACAGAGGACAGAGGACAGAGGACAGAGGACAGAGGGGTGAGGGGAGAGGGAGAAGAGAGAGGAGAGGGGAGAGGGGAGAGGGGAGAGGGGAGAGAAGAGGAGAAGAGAGGGGAGAGGATTATTGAAATTTGAACAAAGCAAAGATAAATATTGAAGGTTTACTTTAGATTGTACCAATGCAGAATGACTGTCAGACATATTTGGTCTCCATTTTACACCACAAATTCACGTTTTCTGAATCTAGAGCAATCACAAATATTGGAACTGGAAATAAATTAAAAAAAAAAAAAAAAACCTCTATCTAGTGGTGAAAAATCATAACTGCAGCAGCAACATGGATAATAAAAAAAAAACAACGTTTTAAAGGACCTGTATTTAAACCTGTGTTAAACAAAGGGATTTTAACTATAATATAAACAAAGTAGTTGATTGTAGATTTACACAACACTAAAATTAAGCTAATTTGAGTAGTAAATTATTATTTTTTTAAATGGTGACTAACAAGACTGGTACTACATGTCCACCCAGTTTAGCATTGGTTGTAAATGAAAAATATTTGTGGTGCTATTCAAATAACAGGATGTATTGTACCACTCAGGACATAATAGAGCGTGACACATTCAGTGGAAACAATCCCCTCCTGCTCTCGTCTGTGCTTGTGACATTAAGTCATGGGCCTGGATCTAAACAGTCAGACAGTCTGTACTACGGATATTATACAATTTACTGATTTATTGTTGTATTAAAGAAAGAATGTTGAAGCCCAGCACATTTGAATTGGCTTGTCAATTCAATAAACGAGGCTATATTTTAGGCACCATTTCCACTTCCCTTTCACCCTAATTACAGTGCATATTTAATTGTTTTAACTTTACCTTGAAGAATTACTGCCACACTACCAGTTAATGATGAATACAGTTTGTCAGAAATGTACACTCAAATCCATTGTTTAAACTGCTTCTACCTGGTACACCATCACTAATTTCATAATTTGGCATTAATATCTGACACAGCGGTCATCACCTGCTAAATAATTGACTGGGCGACACAGTTATCTGTCCCAAAGCGAGGCAATTGACTATAGGTACTTGCCACTATAGAGGCTATTAATGCGATTATAAACCAAACAACTTTTTTTGTGTGTATGAAGACATTTTTAAAATGTGTTTTTTAGGTTATATTTTGGACCGGAACACTACTTTAAACATATGTCTCAGTTTAAAGTGAGTCCTGTAAGCTTTTAGTAGGCATCTACTTGTAGTATAATGATCGCTCAACTTGGAATCTGATTGGCTGAGATGATCCATGATGTTTGCAATTCCCAGTAATGTAATAACCATAAACTGGGGAGAGGTGACCTTTCAATGTAGAAATAATATACAGTTCAACATATATATATATGTGGGACAAGCTACAAAGAACTGTGTGGTACTAAGGAGTTCCTTTAAGTGACAAAGAGAGCAAGAGAGCATTACATTAAGGGATGCCACATAGTTTTGCTATAGATTTATCAACTCCACGAATACATTATAATAACAAACCATTTCACATGCAGTTTCTCAAAGTGTAAACCATGCTGTATACAAAAAGTGATGGAGTGACCATTAAATAACTATTAAAGAAATGGCTCCCTTTGTCCACTTTGCCATAGTATCCTTTCAAGACATCTGTTCCTCAAATGTCCTTGCCTTGGGTATGTGCTGAAGGTTAGAGATTTCCAGATATAGCATCAGGGATGTCTATACTTGTATCTCTTTGTCTGGATGACTGCCATTGTAGTGTTGTAGTATGTGGTGTGGCGAACACATCTGCTGTATGCAGTTTTTATTTCAGACGGCAGTAGACAGCTAACATTTTACAAAAATATACACAAAATGCACAACTGCTACATTACAAAATCCATGTACTGTATTGCCCTCATTCTGTATTTAACTTTCAATATTTTCATGACCTAATTCTCCTAACCAATTGAGTTCATTTAACCAGCATTTTCATTCTCTTCACACTCTTTTACACAGTAGTGAATAAAGTTATATAATACGTTCCATCTGGAAAAGTGCCATCTTCCTATCCACATCTAGACCAAACCCCTAATACCACCCCCTAGCTATACCACTGGATGTTGATCATAATTACAGCTGCTTAGCATAGCTGATCACTGATGCAAATTGCCACCACGATGAAGAGGACTCAGAACTTTCGGAAGACTAAATATTCTGCAATGCCTTACATTAACTACTCTACACTCTACTCTACTCAGCCCAGTTCCTCGTGGTGGCTATTTAATTTCTACCCTGTTCTACTATTATGTCATTTCTTGTATGTTTATGTAGGGGTGCAAATTGTTTTGAAAATTGGTGCTAAACTGTTTTGAAAGTTCAGCACCTGACAGCCTACTGGTGTTAAATTATTCCCCCCCCCCCCCCCAAGGGGTACACCTCCCCTCCCGCTCTTCAATTGTTATATTGTTTTGTGATACAGTAAATATATTTTTAACAAAATATACTATCTATTCTCATCCATATTTGTACTCATGTTTACCTGCTTTATATTTTGTAAAAAGGAAATTCTGCCACATCTCTCTCATCCATGGCAAGACTCATTGCAGCCTGTAATATTATTTACTTTTTCTCTTACAAACCTACTTAAAAAAATAGGGTATTTTAGATGTGGGTAGATGTAGTGTATTTGCCGTTATTGTTATATTATTATTGTTATTATGAATTAACAAAATGATGAATGGTATTGGAAACCATCACAGTTTATCACTTAACACCAAAATTACTGATTAAGAAACCTAAAGGCCTGGACACACTAGCTCTTCGCTTCCCTTTTTTTTTTTTTTTTTTTTTTTAGTGCGGTACACAGCGCCACACCAGCAAGTCTATACCCAAGCATCAATTCCCTTTCCTGGGTAAAAAAAAGTACTTCATAGCTTTTAATGCAAAAACGCCCTCCCCATTGTTGCACTACACAATGATTCAATGGGACTTCATCTTGCACTGCTACAATATCCTTCCCCACTTTCAGCAAAGAGAGGTCTTTTCAGAAGCATTTTTTGTTGTAGTAATTAGCAATACTCTAAACATACAGACCACACATAATGGGATAAGAAATATTAGGATAATGTAGATTGTATCAATATTATTAAATTAATTTAATGCAAGTCTTTTTTTTCATGTTCCACATGTTCTACATGTGCCGACCTCAACTTTCTATTTAAAAGTGTAAATTGCAATTTGTTTTTGCAAAAGGTAAAAAAACACCCTTTCAAGTTACAAAGTAAGAAATAAACACCCTAAGTTACCAAACCAGCCTTAAATGAAATGTAACTTAAAAGATTATTTTCTCATTTTAAAATAACAAATTTAAACATTTCCTTTGGTGTCCTCTGTCATATTTTCACATTGGAAAGCCATCTCTACTGAAAAGTGATTGCCACATAACATGTAAGAGATTCATACAGGACACACACAAATATGTGATAAAGCTAAGAAATGTATGTACACCGTAGAAAGAAATCCTAGAAGCTTATCAGCTACTTCAAGTAGTGAAAGTTTTTGTAAGTTGATTCTCCTAATATTCCACTAAGGGGAGCCAACAGCAAAGACAAATGCTATTTTGTTCCTGGTCACATTCAAAGAGTATACTCACATCATGTTAATTTAAACCTTAAGTGACACACACATCTTCAGCAGCCTGATTTTCCAAATACATTTTCCAAATCAGAGGGGTTTTCAATAGTTTCAACTTGCCCTGCCATAAAGATATTACCAAACCTGTTAATTAACTGAGAAGGTTTACTTTTGGAAGTCTTGAAAGGCAAGACTCAAGTTACAGCAGGACAAAGGCCATAGATTTACATTTAAATCAGGGGTTTTAATCTTGACGTTTTCTATTGATTGATTAATCATATGATCTATGAGATCGATGAATCGATTAATCATATGATCTATGAGATCGATGAATCGATTAGTCATACGATCTATGAGATTGATTAATCACACCTTTTTGATTAATCCCACATTTTCTTTTGAGCTTTACTGTCCGTTTGTATTTCCTTCATGCGTTTCCTTTCCTCCCAAGATAAAAAAAATACATCAAGAGCATATATATTACTGTAAATTACCTGCTGCACTACAACCGAGAATACTGTATTTATAAGATCCGTTTTTGGTATTGTCAGGGATAGCTTTGTGGTGAAGTCAGACCCGGAAGAGAATGGACACAGACAGTCAGTACTGCAGAGTATGAAAGTGCTGCTGTGCATTTAATAATAAATAAACAAATAAAAAGTTTAAAAAAAACACAAAACACGGAGCAACACAAAAGGCACAGTGGCCAAAACAAACAGACAAACAGACACGGGACCAAATAAGTATCGTGTTAGTCTACAACTAGCAAGACTAGCAATTGACTCTTAGTTTCAGTTTGATTTATCTATAGTTCCGCCTCTGAACACACTAACCAAGTTCAGCTAAAGCTGCAGGTTTTTATATTGTGGCTGAGGGATTAACTGGCTGTCAGTTACCTGCATGGTCAACAGCCAGTTTGTCAATAAGCACTGCTGTTGACCATTCATTCTAACGAATTTATCTGGATGGGGCATTTTAACCCCATCCAGACTGTCAAACAATAATAACAAAATAACAAAATGTATTTTTATACACTAAACCATACATTTTAAATAACAATAGTACAAAATAATACAAAATAAACACAGAGGTGAGGTGTACCCTGTCACAGGTATACTCAAATCTTTCAAGTTGCAGACTAACAAAGGTAACTTACTGAGTGTTATTTCAATAAGATTAGCTCAGGAGAAATGTAAAGTTATTGAGCGCTATTTTATTTTAGTTAGCTGAATAAAAAGTACGATATAGCCGTTAATTTTCTGATAGCTGAAAGAAAGAAATATGTTGAATAAAAAGAAGCAGTTTACTTGGGACTAAGATGATATGATAAATTCTAGTGCTGCGGTGAAAGGAAAACACTGATGAACAAATGTTGCTCTTTATTGTGAGATATTGTGAAATATTGGGTATACCTTCCAGTTGCATTTCCATCTTTGCTTCTCTGGTCAAATTACAGCAGCAACAACATATTCCACTTGTAAAGAGGGGCAGAAGTGACACGTTTTATCTCATGTCAACTTTTGACCCCCTCAATAAAAAGACCTCACATGCAATAATTACATTTAGTTATCCAGTTCCTGGGGACATGACCCTTTCCCTGTGGGAGTGCAGTATTCAAGAAAAAAATCAAAATCTTTCAGATATGGCTCAAGCCAACGATAAAACGAATCCAGTTAAAAAAGAAACAAAAACCTTGACTATAAATATTGCCTCCTATTTAGTGTATCTTAGTAGTAATGGTAGTGGAGGTTAAAAAAATAGGGTTATTAGATGGCAAACGTCTGTGCATGAACAGACCGAGGCTGAAAGCTGAGGTATGCTTACATTGTATGAGTGCCAATACAACCCATACACACACGCTAGCAGCTCTAGAACTGTTATATACTCCCTTATTGGTCATATACATGTTTTCTATTTATTACCAATCTTTATTTAGTCAATTTCAATGAAAAGAAAGAAAAGGTTCATGAAGAGAATACCGACTGTAATTGTCACTGTTGGGAATTGACTTGCAGTGCAGTTTGAAAAATGCACGAGATAACATCACCCATGTGAAAAACGGAAATCTTTTATCTACGAAGACTTTGACTTGAAAATGTTACAGGTAAAGTCTGAATTTAATCTTGTTTGGTGTTCACAAATGAACAGCAATTGACATCACAAACAAATTTGACTGATTGAGAGAGACTCAGAACTGACTATGTATAGATGTATTCTAGTATGTGCCCTTGCACAGGTGGATGCTGGTGCCTAAACTTGCCAGGCTAGTACATTTAAGAAAGCACTAGCTGAACTGTTTGTCGGATTGATGTTTTTGAAGTTATGGATGATTAACCACTGTACAAAAGAGCTTGTCTGCAGCAGAGAATCTGCATAGCATTTCCATGGCAAGAGTCAGTCTTGCAATGCCTCTCATTACATCTTTTACATTTTACCCCCTCTCTGGCCCGTTACACCTTTTTTTAGATATGGCTAGAACCATCATTTTTCATTATTACAACCACGTTTCTTCAGTAACACCTTTCATTACATTGAGTTTAGTCTTTTTGGATCTCTCACAGAGCTGTCATAATAAAACAGAGAATCCATAAATCTATTTTTAAAACACAAACATTAGGTTAAAGTTCAGAGTCATTGATTTAACTTGGAAGAGAGCAAATATAGACCATTTCTAATTTCCAAAAATGGTCTGGCAAGACCACATAGATAATTAAATCTACCAGTAACACTTATTTATTTACTTTTTTAATAGAAATGAATTAACAACCTTAAATTAAAATAAATAAATAAATAAATAAAATAAAACACGTATGTATTACTACATCAAATTCAAGCACAATATTGACAGGCAAAACTCTTCCCTATAACAGATAAATGTAAGCCAATGTTTTACTGTTTTAGAGGATCCATAAGCTTAAAGGTAAACTGTAAGCTGTTAAAGCTTCCTCAACCAATGTTAAAATGTACATTCCGTTTCCTAATTTCATGAAATCACAACTCGCTGAAAAAATGTGAGGGTGCTACTAGACAAATTAATTGAGTCACAATTCCCTAGGTGCACCACTTGTTACAATGAGCAGACAGGAGATGCTGGAGAAGCAGGCATTCTGCTGGTCCATTGTTACAGGTTGACAAGGACTATGTTTTTCAAAGGCTCAGTTACTTGCCTACCTGTCAAGCCTGGAAGCAGTCAAGCTAGTAATTTGCCATTAAAATGCATAATCTGATATTCATTATTAATAATCATCAAAACTGTAAGAAAAATAAGTAAAACTACAGGATGACCCATTTATAGTTGTGCATTAAAGCTGGATTATTAGTAAATTAAAACTCCATTATTCTAACCAAGAAAGTTCTTATAATACAGAAGTTAACGGGTTGATCAATGAATGATAAATGACTCACAGAACAACAGCATTTAGATCAACCTACAATTGAATAGACTCCAGGTGCTTATGGCAAGTGTGAGACAAGGCAGTTGGTACAAGAATGACCACTCATTTGCACAGCGCTCACAGGAAAGCCCGCTCTTGTACAGTGAGGGGTACCAGACTCGCACCCAGCCCCCGCCTATGCAACCAATTGCCTTGCTTTGCCCTGTTGATCTCTCCTGTGTCTGCCTAGGAATTGCCGGTGCCCGCAGTAAACTCCACACGCAAGCATATTGTACAGGACATAAATAAACAGAACACAGCTTATCCAACAGGAAACATGCACAACACTTGTATATAAATGGTTCATTTGTTTATTGTGGGTATGTCGCTTAAACACATATCCACATTCTAAACTTAATCCGTTGATCATTCTTTTGTGTTTATCAGCAGCTGAAGACAATATGTCAGTACTGGTGGACTGGCTGCCTGTTGAAGTTTCTACTAAATTAATCTAGTCTCAGAGGTAAGGAAGCTGGATTTAGATATGAGTGGTTTGTATTGGAGTGTATATCAGCGTAGCAGTTATCTTCAAATTACTTTTGTGTTACTCACAGCATAGTTCTACTTTTCAAGGTAAAGCAAACTAAAGAACAGGTGGAATGAATGAAAACCTTTCCTTGAAGCTTTGAAATCTTTGAAATGTGGACTTCCTCTTCTGTTCAACAATCTTAAATTCAGAATGCATTTACCCAGAAGAAAGTGAGTAAGGAAACAGATTAGTCCTGATGTAGCTGCCCCATTAATTAGGTGGACACATAATAAGATTTGTCAAACGTGTGCAAACTATTATGTGAGGGTCATCTACCTTTTACACAGGGTCAGATATAACACCACTAATCATCCACACTGTGAAGCATGATTAATTTAAAGAAATGACAAAGTGATAATTGCTTTGCTAGGGCTCCACTTCCCTTTGTGGTAGTCTTTAATGCAAGACTCAGCAGCCCATTCTTATCCAGTGACCAACTTCACCTGGAAAAAAGTATTTATTGAAAAGAAAACAAAGCTGCTTCAATTAATTATGGAACACAGCTCGCTGGGTCTTTCTATCTTTCCAAAACAGATTTTTTTAAAAGATATTGTTTTTTTCTGAAAGGTAAAAACAGATTATACTGACCCAAGAGTTCAAAATCTTTCCATTCCCATCACCCTAAAGACACTAAACTTTAGAACTAGACCCAGACCAAGGGTGGTCTTAGACAATGCGGCGCAATATATCCATTTCTAAAGTATGTTTCACCAATCTCAAATTGGCCTTCTGTTACAGAAAGCTGTTGGAGGCAAGACCATATTAGTTGGTAGCAGGTTGAAGGTGGCAGAATGCAAACCAATAGAAACCAAATAATTTTCTTGGCTGAACACAAAAGGCCTAATTTTCAAAATGCTTACCCTACTGAAAACCCCTGCAATTGCTGGTCAGCTGGTGACCAGCTAATAGTTGGAACAAATATGTATTGGTCTCATACCGGGCACCCAACAAATATATAAAATACCAGGTAAAATTTACAGCAAATAGATTGATTTAGGAGTGTAGACAACAAACAGTTGACTTTAAACTTTACGGTTAACGGATACTTTACGCACCTATTTTTTTCTTGGAGCAGCTTGAGCCAGCATGAAAAAAGAAAACCATTGGTTCTGACCAGTCTACAGCAGTCAATACTGTATTTTCCCTTGCATTGTAAGTGGTGGATGATTTGCCTGCACTATTAGAAAATAGAGCTATATTTTGTATTGCTGGGACAAACAGATTAAATATAGCATAAAATATAAAAATATTCCTGGGAGTGTAACATTTCATTTTTTGTCCAGTTCCAGTAGTCCAAACACTGAATATTAAGCTTCTGAAAACAGTCTATTTAGTTTTATTCAGATTTTATGATACAGCGTACAAAGTTTGAATTTTGTTTTATTCAGTCATTGCACAAACTGATCAAATCATTATGAAGACAACAGTCCTTGTGGGACTCCTAATTTTATAAGCCTCAAGTCAGATGTACTTCTTTAAACCTTTTCAGTCTGGCTTATATTATTAAATAAATAGAAGATTGTGCAAAAAAAAAAAAAAAAAAAAAAAAAAAAAAAAAAAAAGGTGAAGTTCTTTAATATTCAGGCCGGTCTGCTGTGGCCAGTCCCGCCTGTGGTAGTGCGCCTTGGTGTCCCAGCTGTCCCAAAGGCAAAGATAGCAGGGAAGCTTGGTAAAACTGCCTTGGAGACCCATCAGGAATGCCACCATTGCAGCCTCTTGATGCCATCTCAGAAAAATGCAGATATGTATCCACTTAGGCAGCTGGAACTAAACTGAACTGGTGGGCTTAAGGCCCCTGTATTTATACTACTATTTATATTACTGGAAAGTTCTAGAAAGTTCTAGAAGTTACTTCAAGTTTACTCAGCACTGAATCTATCTGGAATGTTCTGGAAAATAGGTAAATTTCAAAATATCACTGTCCTAGTCACAAAAGCAAAGTTTGTGGGGAATAATAGCCATTTTCTATACTTTTGAGGCATAAGCAATTAGGAAATAACACTTACTACCCAGGAACCAAAAAAAAAAAAAAAAAAAAAAAAAAAAAAAATTGATACACGGTGTAATAAAGCCCCCTTCTTCAAAAATCCTTAATTATTTTTTAATAGGATTTGAGTTGAACATTTTTACAGATCAGTTTGTACTGGCTGTTACCTTTTTCCAACACTTGCCTAGCAAGTCTCCTACCCCCCCCCAAACTTTATACCTAACATAATCAGGCACAGCTGATCCTAACTGACAACACCTATATGAACAGTTGAGATCTGCACAGCTGTGTTTCCCAAAACTCAATTGAGCCCTTATAGCTTCATTTTGCCCTTAGTGAAGATGGAGTGTAGAAATCTTATGTCCAAGGTTGCCTTCATAAATCTGTTTGGAATGTACACTCCATTGCTATGTAATTAATAAGGCATGACAGAGTGTGCGATATACTCCAATACCTGGTCTTCTGATTTTCTTTTCAACCAAGCTCTCAATTACTTAATTGAACCAATTATTGGTTTAATTAGTCAAGATTAACAGGTGTTCCTGATCTTTAGCCACTGATGATGTAAAGACACCTATAAAACCTGCAGGATTGAGGATCTCATGGACCACATCACACAACCTGAATTGCCTTACTTTGCTTATAAAATGGGCAATTAACTAAATAGGAAAAGCTTTTTATAATAAATATCCTTCCTCCTAAAACTTAGCTAAGAAAAAATTGTTCCTTAAAACCAAAAATGATATCTACTAGTGATTCGCCTCTTTTTGAAAATAAGTGGCAACCCATCATGATATGCTGTAAAATCAACATCCCCATGTGACCTGTTTTGATTTAAAAGACCCATTTTATAAATATTAGAGATGGGCACCAATATCGATATTCTGATATGATATCGACATCGTTTCCATACTGAGATATCATGGAATTAAAAAAAAAAAGAAGTAATTTACTGATTGGTGTTCAGGTACCAAACGCTATTTGCATGTTGCATTAAGCAGCATCAGCGGTTCATAACTTGCGCTATTATTAATGTATTTTTAAGATGTGAACTTTCGGTATTATAAATGAGATGTACTTTTAAAACACCAAACACATCTCAAAATAATGCAGAATTCAGCATGACACGATACTTCTAGAGGCGTCGTAAGTCAGCTTTTACACGCAGCAGCTGAAGATTCAATTACTTCCAGATTGGCTAGAAAGTCTGTGCGCAGTGAAGGAGAAATACTTCGGTTTTGAGGTGGCTGGTGAGGGGCTGGTGATGGAATAACAAGACCTTGTTTTTCTCCATGGATATTGTGAAACAAAGCCCCACTAAGTTAAAGTAAGTTATTGCTTTTCATATGTAAATATATGTTATGTTAATATCAACGGACATCATAAAACTTGCGAGGCAGTGGGCATGTCCAATATTCGGTATTATGGAATTACTAGATTGGCACCATAAAGATGGTGTTCAACAAAAAAGAATTAAGTTTAAACGTTTTGTAGATTCGATAATTCGGTTTAAAATGAGAGGTGCAGTAAGGCAAATAAGTGCAGCTAAGAAAGCAGCTTGATTGCTTCAAAGAGGTAACCAGTGAAGGATCCAGCAGTAAAACAATATAACAAGACCTTGTTTTTCTCCATGGATATTGTGAAACAAAGCCCCACTAAGTTAAATTAAGTTATTGCTTTTCATATGTAAATATCTGTCTATATGTTTCACATATCATATGCCAATCAAATCTAGAGCTATAGCCAAAAGTTTTGCATCATCTAGATTTTTAAGATTGAGACATAATTAAAAAAAAAAAAGAACATAATTTAATCAAAGAAAATACAAAATTATATTGCAAAAGCCTACCAGAAGCCATAACAGCAGTACAGTATGTAAGCTTAGATTTTGAAATGTCAGATTTTTCTATTGTTGTCAGTTTTTTGTTAAGTATAATGGAAAACTGCAAAGCGGTATGTGGACGACCATCATAAAGTGTGTTACAGAGGTGAACTGTACACTTACAATAGGACATTAATTTAACATCTCATCTGCAAGATGGAGGACAAGGAGGTTAAGTGACTTGCTCAGGGTCACACTGTGGCAGTAGTGGGATTTGAACAAACCCTGGACTTTAACCAGTGGACCACACTGCCTCCTATAATATAAAATCAGCAGGCTTCATTAATGGAAATAATGCAATTTTTCTAGGAGGGGGGGGGGGGCTGGCACAAAAAATATTCCTGCTTAGGGTCCCCAATGGGCTAGCACCAACCCCCTGAGTGCACAATATGCCATGCAAAGCTGCGTAGTTATAAAACCACAGGCATTCAATTCAGGGCTACATACAGGTGGTTTTCATCTACGTTTCATGAGTTCAGTAGGATGACATTGCTATTATAAAATGACCTATGCTGGGTTAAAATTGCATTCAGATGGCTTTGGATACAGCCTGATCAAGTTAGAACAAAAAGGGGCCATTAGATCATTTAATTTAGTAAAACTGAAATTAAATAGTACTTAACAGAAAATATATATTTTTTGAATATTTTACAGCTTTGCTACTTTAAAAAAAAAAAAGCATCTCTATCATTATTATTATTATTATTATTATTATTATTATTATTATTATTATTATTATTATTGCAGAATGTATTTTATATGGCAGCTGATATATTTTAACACGCCATTATTACTATATAAATATTTAGGTCCTGGAAATCTCCTTGTTTACAGCAGTGTTACACATTAGTGAACATTTACATTACTACCAGATTCAGAAAGTACAGTTTAGGAAAAATACTGCATTCCTATGACAAACCAGTCTAATATAATCACTGGTTTACATTATGTAGGCAAGGAGACTTTAGATATGTTATATTAACAACTGCTGTGCTAGTACTGTTTTTATCTTTGGCAGTGGCCATGGGCACCCACAGAATTAACTGTAGGGGAAATAGTCGGGTAACATGGTTTTGTAGTGCATAGTAATTCTTCTAAGCCTCATTTACATTAACAACTCAGACTTGGGAGGGGGGTTTCTGTTCTGTTCATAATTTTATTTAAATGTAGATGCTCAGAAATTGGATCCTGTGAAGAAGTACAAAAAAAAAATGTAATAAACTTTGCACACTGGAGCTTTGAGAGAGTAGCTCATAACTCAAATGGCAATTAACAGTGGTAACCCTAGCCTATGTATTGACTCTGATTGTGAAATTCAGACTAACAAACATCAAGAAATACAGAGTAACATAATCTAATTTAATCTAATTAGTAATAAGCTATGAATATAACAGATAGATTTTTTTTTGTTTTCTCACTATTTATTATCCGGGTTCTCGCCAGGAATTTTTCAAAGCGTGGGGGATGGGAGGAGCGGTGGGTGGGTGGGAGCGTGGCGGGGGTGGCTTTGTGGAAGCAGTTGTCAGCATATATAATATTCAATATGGTTGTCAGTAGGTAGATGCAGAGTCTGTGTCATAGGATGACGTACTCCCTAGCAACACATGGACACCATTCCCCATATTAAACCTACTAAAAGCTACTTACTAAATGAAAATATATCTATGGGAAACTGAAGTCATCAAAAGAATTATTGTAAAATTTTGGATTTTCGTTTGAACACTTTATTTATTTAACCCAGCTTGTTATGCTATGTTCCCGCTAGCTGCTTGCCACAAGCTGGAAAGGTGGCGAATACTTTGAAAAATGCACATGTGTAAGACTGCCAGCACATTCAACGTGTCTTGGTAGATGAGTCAATACCGGCTGTTTGGTTTGATTTAATTTTGCCCAATGAAAGCTCTCTAGCTTGATCACGTAACTTATGCATGTCACAAACACTGTGTTTGGTGGGAGGACAGAGGCACTAATTAGCGGACAGCGCTGCTTGTGAAAAAAAAATAAAAGGCATCCAAACGGAAAAAAAATGTTATAAAACAAATTGTATAGACCAGAATCGTGTTTTGAAAGATGTAGCCCAAGGAATACCAGTCACCCATTACACACAACTAAAATATGACCCTGATACTAGTCAGATGGAGGTTATGCAGTCATGGTTTCAAACATACCCTCTGGTCAAGATCACAGCTATGACCCCCCCTCCCCCCGTTTGTTTGCTATCTCTTTAAAATGTATTAAAATATATTTAAATTTACTTTAAATAGTAACAGAGTGGATTCAAAAGAGGAATAATTTAATAAAATAATAAACACATTTATTAAGTTAAAAATAAGGATTCGTCTCAGTATGATGTATTCAGTTTTAATGTCAGAATTGGTGCAGTATTACTGTCAGTAGTCACAGATGAAAGAACACGGTAATAAAACTTTTTTTTTTTTAAAAAACACAGTAGTAGCTGTACAATCCTATTTATATTATTTATCACATTAGTACAATCTTGTGTAACTAGAGCTGCAGTCGGTCAGGGAGGCATTAATATTAACATACTCTAATAGCACTGTCTACTGGCACAATTGTGCTTTACCGTTCTGTAATGGAAAAAAAGAAAAAACTATGTCACAGTCAAAATAATGTAAAGGATTATGCAGTACATGAATACCTCTGCAAAACTATTCAGAATTTAGGAAATCTGTAATGACGTTTTTTCACGTGGGTCTAAGTTCGGCATTTATTAAATGGGAATCAGAGTTATAGTGCAATTTTAAATATTATATTTATTTGTACTGTAAATGGTAGGGTCTGGCATTTAAATAGCTACGTGTTTTCAAATAAAATGCATGTCTTGTTGCCTTGTTTGCACAGTGTGTTTATAACTTGCCTATAGTATTGTTAAGTGGCTAAAGTTTTTCCAGTGTGGCTAAAAAATGTTAAGTTACTTTAGCCACAGTGGCTAACTAAATGAAAGTCTAGAGGGAATGTAGTTATGGTATAATAATAAAGATCTGCAATGGTGTTGGTTGTTACAGAGCTGTGTATCAGGGGTGCACCCAGGATCTAGTCTCATCTGTCAACTGGGGAAATGTGCTAATAAAGTTCAGTGAAGTTCAGTCTCGTCTCCGTGTCGCATACATTACACGCACCAAACTAAAGAACATGCTGTCACAACCAACCCATTGAAGAGAATTGAAAGCTGAACTGAAAAAAGCATTTCAAGCAAACCAATTTCTCACATGAAGGAGTAACACCGTGTAATTTACCCTGTATTTACAGTATAAACGTAAATCTCGAAAAACTACTCACTTCTAAATCTTTTGTAGTCATTTGTGTATTACTTTAGTATAAATACATGTTACTTTGGATTCATATGTTGTTTTTTTCTGACTTTATGTGAACGAAAAGACACACATTTGCCCGTTTTCCCATTGGAAATAGTGATATTTTGAAATATCACTGTCCTGGTCACAAAAGCAAAGTTTGTGGGGAATAATAGACATTTTCTATACTTTTGAGGCATAAACAATTAGGAAATAACACTTACTACCCAGGAACAAAAATTGTGGTACATAGTGTAATCAACAATGTTTCACAGGAATATTATTCTTTTTTGGCCGTTACGCAAACTGCGAACACAGCGCAACGGCCTGATTACAGCGTCATTTTTCCAGATAACAGTGTAACGGCTTGTTAGCTCAACAGCGCTGGTGAGAACCCTGACAATTAAGATTGTTTTAGACGCAGTGTTAGCCCATTTAGTCAATTTTGACCGCTTTTTATACTCGCAGGCAGTATATTTCGTGTTGACATCGTAACAGGATTTCTGAGAACTGCTTGCTGTAGAGGTGTTTTTTTAAGTGTGTCTTTTGTTGCATATACGGGATATGATAGCTCGTTGTGATCAATTTAACTTCCTCTGCTGGCACATGGGTGATCGAGGACGTTTCCTTAGCCCTACCTTAAATTAACATAATATTAATCTCAGGACTCATTTACTTGCCAGCATCCGTGTTTTAGTCATGTTTAACTGTAACTCCCCTTTTAAAATGACCCTGAGCACCGTTTAATGTGTTTTGGTTTTTAAATTAAAACAGAGAAATTGTTAATTGTGAAAATAATTTGTAAAGGAGAGGCGAAAAGTCAGAAGAAAACACTGAAAGCCAGAAGCCCTAGTGTGTGTCTGTGTGTATAACACGTAATGTCGCTCGCAAAAATTAGAGGTAGTCTGTTTTATTTGTTTATTTAAAAAAAAACAAAAAAACTGAATATATGATTTTTTAAAAAAAAAAAAAAAAAATGCAACACAGATCTAAAGATCTTTCTATTAATTTCCCTAAAAAACACTGTGCACCAGTTATTTTTTATTTTTTTTGTAAATTCAGATTCCTGGAGAGAGTGCCCCCTTTGCACCTATCTTCGGATGCTCATGGCAGTGGCTTTGTTGAGAGTCCTGAAAGTAATTTGGATTTACTTCTCTGTACTCATTGGACAGATTCCGCTGTCAGGACCAGGGTTGCAAATTGTTTTGAAAACTGGTGCTAAACTGCTTTGAAAGTTTGTTACCAGAGCCTACTGATGTTTAATTATCAAACACCACTCTAATCAAGCCCCATCCCCATCCCCTTCCCCTTCCCGCCCACCTGCCTGCTGATTGCTGTTTATATATTGACAACTTATTAGAAAACTGATTTTGGAAAAAGTAGACAGATAAAAAAATTGTTCAACTGTAATAATGCTAAGAGTAATATTCAATGTTTGTGGTAGTTCAAATACTTGGCATAATTTCATGCCAGATCATGTTCAATATGCTGCAGTTTTTAATCAAGAGCTAAAACATCATGTTACAATTATAATCTCATTCTCTTGAAAATGTTTTTTGTCTTCCTGTCCAACAAACTATACATGAGATTTGTTCCTGGCAAGAAACAGAAAGGAAAGTTTCTGAAAGGAGATAATCAATCACACCATTCTTTTCATTCTGGACTGAGATAGTAAGTAGAAAAGATTTCCTTATGATGTGATCTAAACAAATCTAATTGCATTGAGTGAGTAAAGTACCTGTGAATCAGCTTTCTGCTATACTCTCAGCCATATAGCAAACACATGCAGCTTGATAAGAGTTCACAATTCACTGTTGCTCTTCAAAAATGTACTGTTGATGGAGTAATTGAGATAAAAAGGCAACATATTGCCTATTTTTTTGTTGCTGTTTGCACAAATTCGAATAACCTTGTACAGTCAGCACTCACATATCCGACTCTATAAAATTGTGACTTCAGTGATGGTTAAACGAACGTGACGCATATCTGATTATTTCATTTTCAGTCTCATATCTTGTAAAGCCTTTGCGATGGTAGTCCACTATGAAAGGCACTATATAAAAATAAAGATTATTATTATTATTATTATTATTATTATTTATTATTATTATTATTATTATTATTATTATTATTATTTTTGGCCCGTCCAACCCTTGTCCATTTTTTTCAAAAATACATAGCTGAAAGGACTGTGTTTAAAATAAGTAGGCTTTCATTTAGATGTACTGTAGTTGGTTTTGTTGGTACAGTACTATATTTTCAACAGAAGTATTTCAATTCAGAATGATATGATTCTGAAAATCACTTGCCAAAAGAGACAACTGTGGACTGTAATACAGTACATACTTTTAAATCCGGTGCGTGTTATAGCAGTATGTAAAATTTCCCATTAACAACCCAACAGCAAAATTAAATTCAAAATGTTAACCATGCACAAAGCTACGTAAAAGGCAATGCAATTTAACAAAAGATAAAAAAACACAGTTTACAGTTTAAAACAGTAAGCAAAGTCAGCATTCAAAATTGCAGAATATAGTGCTTGATAAGGCCCTAATGTCACCGTTCACTTGCAAATGAAAATGCACAAAAGCAACTAAGGTTACAGATTTTAAAAAAAAATGCATCACAGTATATAAAACTGTTTAATGAAGAACTGTTACATTAGCGTAGCTTGTCTTATTCGCTTTGTTTTTTGCTGCGATTTTGTCATGTGAAATTGGAGGAAGCGCAGTGTAACTGCACAATAAAGACAGACTGATTGGACAGGAAAAAAAAAAACTATGTACTGTGATGGATAAACAAGTACGGTGTAACATTGAAGAACTTTGTATTAGAATACTGGTGACGGAGTCGGAAATCTCTGATGGGTAAGTGCATTAATTTGTTATATATATATATATATATATATATATATATATATATATATACTACCAAATGTAAAAATCTCAAGTGGGTTGTTTTATAATGCATCTATAAAACACTGAACAGGGGTCTGCAGAGAACCCATTAGTCATACATACTTGTGTATTTAAAAATACTCTGCAGATATTAGGAATAATCAGACACCAACACAATTGTAGTCAACAACAAAAGCTGTATTACTTAACTTCTAAGATGCAATTCATGATACACTTTTTTTTTTTATTTTATTTTTTTTTTTACCCCAAAACATATTAAATTAGCATAGCTAGGAATTTATACCAGAGGCCTCCTATTTTATTGCTGTGGGCTTGAGCAACCGTGCATAGAGTTGAAGTAAAATCTCTTGAACCGAATTCATAGGGCAAGATTTGTTTCACAAGAACAAAAATATGAAAAGAAAACCAAAAAAAAACCCACAAATTTGCTCAAAAATACATTAGTGGGACTTAATATCAGCTTGTTGCACTTACAGAAAGAAACTTGTATGGAGGAATTGAACTTGTATGTATGGGCTACCGGTATGCTGGATCCCCAGTAACAAAGAATATTAGAAGACTATTCAGTACCATCGACAGTCAGCTTCCAGCACTAATAGTGACAGTGCCCTCTTGGTGATGGCTCTACCATGTCATAGTTGACCGCGATGGGAGTTATGCATCCCGAGTCGAAGGAGAGATCGCTAATGGAAGTCAAAGTCAGCTATCACATGGTAGAGCCATTGAGAGGGCACAGAAAACTATGTACCATTGTCTTCTTTAAAAGGCATGTCATATGCAGACAGGCTAAAATTATTTAATCTATTCAGTCTTGAACAAAGAAGACTATGCGACGATCTGATTCAAGCATGCAAATTCTAAAAGGTATTGACAATGTCGACACAAGGGACTTTTTCGACCTGAAAAAGAAACAAGGACCAGGGGTCACAAATGGAGATTAGGCAAAGGGGCATTCAGAACAGAAAATCGTGAGGGTCTGAAATCAACTCCCCAGTAATGTTGTTGAAGCTGACACCCTGGGATCCTTCAAGAAGCTGCTTGATGAGACTCTGGGATCAATAAGATACTAACAACCAAACGAGCAAGATGGGCCGAATGGCCTCCTCTCGTTTGTAAACTTTCTTATGTTCTTATAAGTGAGGTAAACTGGCATTCCTGGATACCAGCATCATTCTTTCATTCCCCCAGACACATTCATCCCCTGAATATGCTAAAATTACATCCCTAGCCAGAGTGGCAGTCCCCAAAATAAACCACCCTCTGACTCCCAAACCCATCTGGTCCTAACACTCCCCCTAACCTAACTATTTACAATGACAACTTCCCCTAACTCCCCAGGCCCTTGGCAGCTGAGGCCGTCAGCCTCATCCTGGGTAACTGATGCGGTTGGGGAACCCAACCAACAGCAGAATGGGCAGTCCATGTGGGCCCTTGTGGCCCTCCTCTGTCTGTGTCCTGAAAAAAGAAACAAGGATCAGGGGTCACAAATGGAGATTAGTTAAAGGGGCGTTCAGAACAGAAAATAAGAGGAACTTTTTTTTACACAGAGAATTGTGGGGGTCTGGAATCAACTTCCCAGTAATGTTGTTGAAGCTGACACCCCGGGATCCTTCAGAAGCTGCTTGATGAGATTCTGGGATTAATAAGCTACTAACAACCAAATGAGCAAGATGGACCGAATGGCCTCCTCTCGTATGCAACCTTTCTTATGTTCTTGAAACCATGTATTGAAAAGTTAAATTTAATAGTAATTGCAAAAACTCATTTTGTGCTTTGGGGAATCCAAACATCAAATGTGGTCAAAATGGTCAATGTGACCACAATCACAAAAAGTCCTTGGTTGATGACTTTGTTCTCACACAAAAACAAAAACAAAAACTTCACACTCTTACACCAGGGCCCAGTGGATCCTAGCACCGGCCCTGTTGAATGAGGATGCCCATGTCTGTTGCATCCCTTTACCTGCTTATTCCAGCTTCACTCTTGTTGATCTCAACTAAGATTTATTTTCTTGTGATACTTTTGCATCATTTAACTTTATCTATAAATACAGCTCACATTTAAATTATGTCTACACACATTAACAGACTCCTTTTTTAACTTCAAAAACACCCAGCTTCAACTTTTCACTTCATAAAAAGTATAACAAGATCAACCAGAGAAAATAACACATCTGCAAGATATGCTATTTATTCTTTGGAGATTTTAGGTATTTGTTCTAATGGAGAGGTGCTTGTGTACAAAAAAAGAAAAGATTATTTTTTCAATTTTTTCAGCTTTGTGTCGTCCTCTTTACTGTCTCTCCACACTTAAAGCCAGGGTGTGATTTGACAGGGGTGATGGGATTTCCCTGCATTTTTTTTTTTTTTATCCTAGGCTGTGTTCACCCCCAGGAGGGAAAATAGATTTTGCACTTACATCTTTCTGCTGGAAAGTTTAATTTATACAGATGATATTAATACCCAATTACATTTATAATATGCCTCATTGAGTCTGTCCATTTTAGCTACCACATGTTATTGTGTTTCTCTTAAGCACTTTTGACCTTACAGACACCGAGCAGGAACCAGTGAATGCACTGACAACACTGTTATTAAGGGGAGTTAGCCAAGAAGGCTCAACAGAACACACCTTTTTAAAATGTTACATTGTCATTGTTATGTTGCTATCCTCAAACCCCTCTTTCTTCAAGTTATTGAAAGTACTTAGAGAAATATAATAACTTCTGCTGAACAAATAGACCTACATCGTATCTTTAAAGAAAATATTAATTACTAAAATGAAGACAATCAACCAGTAGTTTTTTTTTTTAAACAATTGTATGACAACATTAGGAATTTGTATTAGTTACACTGTGTTTGAAATGTGTGTCTGCACCTTTAAATTACAGGTTTGAATTGATACACATTTGCATTTGGACTATTAGGGTTCCCTACATTGATTGAGGTTGACCTTTATGTAAGAGATACAGGAAGTGAGAATGAGAGAGAAGCATGAATGGGTACGATGAAAATGTATTGGGAATAACATATGAGACTAAAATGTATAATGTCAAACCAGTTTACTAAAGGTGATTTTTGGTTGGTTTTAAACTAGAGAGATAAAGCGTGCAGAAATGTATGGGCTGAAATATGGTAAACCAGTATCCTTTTAAAAGAGATTGGTTAATGGTTGGTTGCACTTGAATGGAGTAACAGTTTACACTGGAACCACTATGCAGGTCAATTTGACCCATTTTGGATTTAAATTGTTAATTACTCTTCCGTTGTAAATCGTATTTGTGTCCATTTTTTACTTTTCCGAAATATGAATTAAATATCCTGACGGTATTTGATAGCAAGAATCGCAAACATGATTTTTTTTTTTTTTTTTTTTTTTTTTTTTTTTTTTTTTTTTTTTGTTATAAACAATTCTACCTAGAACCACCACGTGGGTCAATGTGACCCAGGCATTACAATACATGTCTTTTTTAAAAATAATGTAAGATATTCTGGGGTTTTTTTTTGTAAGTGCAGCAGACAAGACATGCCTTCTCCTCCTAGCGCACGTTTTTTTTTAAATTTCAATCCTTTCTTTGTTTGTAGACTGACTGTGAAACAAAGATTGCTATGAATGTGGATTTGTACAATTGCACCAAGATGCCAACTCAGTGAAAGCGTAGTTGCTTTATTTCTCAATGTACCTGGGAGACAGCAATCTTTCATTTTGTTCCAGAAATGCAACTGGGAATATATCAGAAGGAAATATTTAATCTTGAAAGTAGTTATTTTGATTGGAATATGGCAAGCTGCACTCAGGTGCATAAAGCAAACTGAAATGACAGGTAGGATAACAACTTATGTGCCTAATATGAAATGTATGTAATAAATAATTATTTTTTTTTTATATTACTTTTAGAAAAAAAAAGTATTTAGGTTTTACAGGTTTGTACGTACCAGTTTACACAATAATGTTCAATGGAACTGTGTCTGTGTTTACAACACAGCTACTGGATGCAGGCACAAAGCAAGCAGTCAGATGTGTATACTCCATAGAGTTAATGAAGCTGTCATATTGGAAGTAGTGTTATATTTTCTTTTTATGTAGTATTAGCAACAATGATTTTGGTTTTACTGTTCTGTATGTACATATACCTGGTTTTCACCTGTAAACTGGTATGTGTACATACCCGTTTCTTTTGAAATGTATATTTTATTATATTGTTTGTAGTCATGCTGTATATGCGCTCATTTTGAAAATAAAGCTTTTTGTTTAATTTTCCATTTATGTACAGTGTTTCTGCGATGCAAATGTTAGATATGATGTTCAATGATGTTCAATGAATAAAACTTTTGAGTTGTATCCGATAGTATGTCTTTAGTTTTCATAACAAAGCAGTATGGGTCAGTACAAAATGTATGGGTCAAAATGACCCACCTGGTGGTTCTAGGTAGTTCGAAAATCCGGCGGTTCTAGTGTTAAGGCCTAAATTATATTGATAATTAGTAAGAGGGTTCTCTCTTGGTATTCAGGTAATCTGATCCATTGCCTATGTAACACTGCACCACAACTGATCAGGTGGTCCGGTCCAATACCCTTGGGAGCTATAAAATGTAGTCCGACTACACCAGTCCTGTGCTAATAGCAACAGGACAATGTTTATAATTTTGTTTAACACACTTTCATTGGTCACACAGGTTTGTGGTATCCACAGAGGAAAACAGCAGCAGAACACACCAGACAAGACAACCAGGTAAGTAAGTAATTACGTTTATTTTAGGTAGCGACAATGTTAAAAGGAATATGAATAATTAATAAGCAGTCAAGCCATGATTTCGCTAACCAATTCCCCTAGCCAGGTCATCGGTACCAGACGTGTTTCCAATCTCCTGCTCCCCAATTTAACAATTTGATCAAATTCACCTCACCTACAACAGGGGGCACCACTCCGCCACCAAGCCCAGCCTACAACTAAGGCGGCCTAGCTGGACAGTTTTCCGTTAACTGTTGCCCCTGCTGGTCAGTCTCCACCAAGATAGCGTTTTCCGTTGCACGCAGCATACCATCAATGGTCAGACGTTGCCTCCAATACTAAGGTGATAGTTGTCCCTCTCTGGCCCTCCAGCAACCTGGGACAGAAAAGAATAGATAGTGCAGTTAAAATCCTATAACCCCTTCCTAACACTCTCAATCCTTATTCCATTTCAGGAGGACTGTGTATTTTAATAGACAATAGACTAATTACATTTCCACAACTGTAAAGAAAATGAATGTGTAAAATGGAGAAATATTCCTAATTGTATTAAAACACTAAAATCATCAGTTAACTGAATAAATATACTTTGAATATACTTATGCAATCAGCACAATGGCCTCTATACACAAGTGTCAGTATTTCAGTGTTGTGGCAAACATTTTACCGAACACAGTTTTTTAGCACTTTGTCGGAAAATCGAGCGATACACAAACAAATTCCCCTAAATTAAAGACATTTGGTGAGCACACATTCATCCTTAAATCCATCTGCACACTCGGTCAATTTAGGATTCAGTCAAAGAAAAGAAAATGTATAATTGACAGGGAGCAACAGGCAGATGTTCCTCCGGGAAAAGTAAACAAAAAACGAATATCATCATGAACTATGAGTTCACAACAGTTTCAAACAATAACTTATGCCGGGTTTTACTAATGACAGGAACCCGCGGAAAACCAGCTATTGTTTCGCATGTGTCAGGCTCTGGGGATACATTTATTTAAAAAGCAAAGTTGTATATTTTGTCTTCTAACCATTAGTCTTACATGAATAAGATTCTAAAATATGCTACAATTCCTGTAATTCCTTATTCATTGCGTACCTTTTCCTCCATCCCCACTAGTGCAATGATTCACACAATCTTTAAGCTAGTAGAGGAAGAGTTGTCATTTCGTTCCAGATGTTTATCTTAGATATAATAGAGGCACGCATGTCATGCACTGTATTTTTTCCACTGAGACGCCACATGTGAATGAACAAGTTACTGATTTACACACCCGATGTGTTCTGTAACCGCTGTAATAAATGAACTTGTTTGCGTTTCACAACGCAACTTCTGCAAAGTTTATTTTATTTTATGAATACAGCCATTCATGCTATTTTATTCATACATTAATATACATATAAATGTAAATATAAGCTACACATATTGAGGGGAGATGTTTTTAAATTACTGTGGTTCAGCATTTTCTTCATGAATTCATTCACATTTTTACAAAATTACATGTATGACATATGACGCATGTGGGCAGATGTTGTATTCAAACAGATGCCAAATATGTGGTTTTCTGACGATATAGGAGTGACGACAGGATCCAGGGAAATTAGCACACACATTTCGGTTTATGTAGTTTGCACAACAAACCATCTGTGTGTTTGTCGAGGAGTATCCCTTTCTGTTTACGTACACTGCAACCCTATTAGAAGGTGTCTGCAATGCCACATGTGTGCAGTCAATTGCACTTCTATTATAAAACACATCTTTGTTTTAATGCTGCTGTTGGTCAGTGGGGAAAAATAATATAATTGGCATCTGTGACAGGGTGCTCGTGTCATGTGTGTGGGTAGCTGCTGTTTGAGCAATACAGAGAGACCATGGAGGTGGAGTTGAAACAGGCGCACAGGATTTCTTAACAAACAAAAAGAAAGTAAAGGTGGTCATGTGACATTACACAGTACAAAACTACAAATAAAAAGGTGCCACACAGGGTGAGCACTAGCCTTATAAAGAGGCATCCCGCTCCAGGAACCGGCTACACTACGTAACCCTTGTTATGCATTACTTGGGATCACTATCCCCTAAACTAACCTACTCATGAGCCGGTACTCATACGACGACTCCTGCTGCTTCATACGACCTTGGCTGGGCATTGCCTTCACAAGCACCGCTTGCAGTTTCAGGGCTCCGTAACTGTCGTTCCTGCAGAGAAGACCATCGGACCCTCTCCTTCCGAATACACACAGCTCCTCTATGGCATGGCGTTGCAATCGCCTTGAGCCATCTCCTGTGGGCATTTTTAAACTGATGGACACTCGTCAAGACCCGCCCACCTGCAGATTAAAGACCAGCACAGCCAATCACTTGCTGCCCTTCCCCTCAACCAAGCCTAGCAGGTATAAGTCTCAATCGAGCGCCGGTCTGTAAACAATAATTCAAACACACAAATCAACTCCAAAACTATACATAATAAACCAATTTCCTCATACAAATTACCAACACTAATTTCCCATTGTGCAGGGTGATTCCAGCTCCCTTACGAACTAATGCATCGGTTACCTGATGCAGTACACAGGACATGGCTTTTTGAAAAGACCCTGCTGCATAAAATCCCAATGCCATTGATACTGTATTTTCATATGCGCAGGTGGCACACTTCGGGTTGTAGCCGACTATGTCACTTGGTGGAATGTGGGTGCCAGGTCCCAAATTGTCTCTAGACTTACTGTGACTCTCAGGTTTGAATTCAGTATGTGACCAGTAGAGAACAGACCAATGAAACAACCTACCCAGGAAAACAACACACATGCAAGGAAAATTGTGTGCAACAAATTTATTTAAAAAAAAAACCTACTTCTCAATGCAATTAAGGCAATATGTAACAGGTTTCCTGAAATTAAAATAAAAACACACCCACTAATTGGTTAGAGTATAAAGTTACAAACCGAATACAAAAGTAAAAACAATTGCCGGGCAGACACCGGCTGCTCTGTATCAGTATCTTGTTTGCTCTGTAGAATGCCAGCTGTTCTCCTTGCACTCAAGACAGCCCAGGAATTCCTGCTTAGCAGTCACCATCTACCCCCACTAGATGGACAAAAAGAAAGACAAAGCACAAGATATCAATAAAATAATATACGTTTCTTTCTGTTGTTCCCCCAATTATTACCTGCCCTCTAATTACCAAAAATAGTTTTAAAACATAACCAAGGGATCTCTCTCTATCATGCACACCAATGCACGGGCAGGCAAGAGAGAGAAACCGAAACTAAATTTTCTCATAGATAGTAAGCGTGTTTTGTTTTTAATGGAATTGTAGAGGACCAAGTAAAATTCCAATTGACAGTTCCAGTTCCAAAAAACAAAACTAAACCCCCTATAAGAAGATAAATTCGGCCAGCTTTCGGATAGCGCTTAGAGTGACCAGCAAAGCTCTAAGTTCCTCCTGAGTTTAAGTTTTCACCATCCAAGCTGAGGATGAGGTAAACAGACAGCCCTTGTTTTATCCCCTGCTATGTTGGCACTGAACTCTGCTGGGGTTAGTTTGAAGTAATACAGTATTTGAGTGGCCTTTAATAACTATCTCACAAATGTCGTCTTACATGTTGTTGTTCACGTAGTGCGGTGGTAGCATTACTCATACATGCCACAACACCAGCGCACAAAACCATGTTTTACACTGACAAAATGCCAGTTCCTATGGGGAAGGCATTTAGGGCATCCTTATAGCATACAAATGTAGTTAATTCTATGTTTATCTTAATTCATAAACCTTACAAGTGAGACTTGAAAGCAGTACTTTTTTTCTATTTATTTATTTATTTATTTTTCTACCCCAGTTTTCTATGCAATTTAATGTGACCAATTGTTATTTGTATCCTCGGCTCTCCGCTCGCAACCCCCCCACCGACTTGGAGAACGGAGGCTGGAGCATGTGTCCTCTGAAACTTGCTCCCTAGGAACTCCTGGTCACAGTCGGCTGTGACATAGTCTGGACTCGAACCTGTGATCCCCAGACTATAGGGCACATCCTATACTCCACGTGGAGCGCTTTTACTGGATGCGCCACTCTGGAGCCCTAAAAGCAGCACTAATTCTGCACTGTCCATTTTGCTCTGTACATCTTCTCATATCATGTATTCTCCCAGTAAGCCATTTGAACCCACTTCTTGTGCATCGACAACTAATACAAAAGCCTTAAACAATCTTTTTAAAACATAAGTAATTAGTTATCAGAAGCCGCCTACTCGTTTCTGTTGACATTGGGTAAGTTTAGCAGCGGTTGTTTAGTAACGGAACATAAAATGTCAGAATTGAAATGTCTTGTACTGCTAGTCAGGGCAGTTTAAAATATGTACGTTCCATGCTCACTTATTCTTTAGAGAAACACACTCTAACTTTTTTTTTTTTTGCTTTAATATAAGTGTATGTTAATGCCTTTGTCTTGAGATTTCGGTTCACCAAAAGGCTGTTTCATAATCAAGGGGGTGAGTTGTTAAAACAACTTTTCCATTGGCTACAACACTTCTGCAAAATTGGAAGGTCAAGGATGACGACATGCCACCTGAAGGAAATTGGCAAGTTGGGCGAATGAACATAACTCTGCTAGCTGTGTTGGGGACATTTCCAGAGGATCAAAAAGCTAATTGGAAGAAGACCTGCAATTGCACTCGTCACAAACAACAGAATTTTTGCTATTCAATCTGCTATTTGGCAGATCTCCATGATTCCCAATTGATCTAATTTTTGAACTTTCTCCTCATTCTATATCCACTAGAGCAAACCACACTGATTATGTGCAAATATGGCAACAGGAGATGCAGGAAGCCTATGTCCGTGCCTTCAGGTTTACAAAGAGGTCAGTTGATCGCAGTATGCACTACCACGACCTTACAGTGCACAACACTGTTCTCATGCCAGGAGAAGTCTTGGTCAAAAACATCAGTGAACTCAATGAAGGTATTTTAACCAGATATAACTATAGGATCATAACTCTGTTCCTAAGAACCATGTTATTTACATTGAATTAAACAATAGCTTTAGGGCTATGTAAGTATGAGGAAATAAACCGAATCCCAAGTGGAGAAACACTTGAGACCTTGTCGAGGATTATTTATACTAGCGAGGGAGATGTTTTTTTTTTTCTGTGTTAAAACCAGCCCTACAGTTATAGCATTATCTGTCAAAATATTTTTGAGATACCTTTAGAAAGTCAGTATAGATTACAGTGTGATTTGTGTTGGCACTGACGCTTGTCAGAATTTTTGACTGAGCTGGAAGTAACACGGTGAGTTTGAGTTTTAAAGAGAGACGGGAGACCAGTTAAGTGCAAATGAAAACAACATTTATTTAAACACAATATACTAGAAATTTTGGACAATCTGACATATTTGACATTTCTAAATTATAGAGGCAGCTGTTTTAAAAGTGCAGTCTGTCAGTTTCACCAAAATGATAGACAAGTCCTTTGGGGGGTATACTGACCCTCAATCTCTATGGGAGTAGTCAGTTCCACTGTTGTAAAATCTACAACATACTTGTTTCTGATGATTTTGAAATTCCTTAACTGCAATAGACATGTCTTACTACTGAAAGGCGTATCTCACAGATATTACAATATAATGGGCCCAGGAAGGAATAGGATACACAACAATGCTTGGCAATATCTATCATTTTAAACAAAACATCTGTTTGCAGGACGACACTGTGGCTCAAGTCTTTAAAAACATGGTTTGTCGCATGCTTTCACCTTCCGCTCTGAGTATCCCGTGTCCAAGGCCAAGCACTGCCGATGAATGCATAAATACTTCTCACTTGATAATTTAGTTTTGGGTGCTTGCCCTCCTATATTTTTCATCAGTTTAGACAGCATGTGTAACTCTCTTTACATCATCAACTGTCAGTGACTGATTGAACTCCAAGCTGTTTCTGTTTGACCTCCCTTACAGGCAAGTGCAAGGGCTGAACTTGAACAGCCAGGGTTACAGGGTTACCTGACAAAATAGCTTTTGGTTAAAAAAAAAAAAAAAAAAAAAAAAGACCAGTACAAAAAAAAGCATGTAAAAAAAGGTTTTACACCTTTTGTAGAAACTAATTTGATCTCAAAACTATTAACCTTTTCAGATCCTTTTTTTTTTGTTTCTCCCGATGTGCCAATGCCAAGAGGACTTGACATGAACATAAACGCTGATGTAAAGGTTGCAACATCGTGTCTCTTTAAAAACACACTGCCTCATTCTAGTCATGTAGGTTCTTGGTTGGATCACATAGGGAAGTTGTAATCTTGTGAGATGTCGTAGTAAAGATGCAGATGCAGAAAGTAGTACAATTCTACACTTCGTTTCATACTTAATCTTAGTAAGTTTCAAAGAGCTATTGGCTGCAACAGCTGGTCCAGTACAGTCTTGGAGTCCTCAAGGCCGTTTTCTCTCATCTCGCCCCTGGCCTTTGCCCTGGGGGTCTGGCCTTGGATGTCCTTAGACTTTGAGGATAAATACACAACTTGGCAGAGCAGAAGCAATGATACCAATGGAAATATTCATTCTCTTACAAATATTTTGAGGTGTCACTGGGCCTCTAACATAGATAAACAGGGATTATGAAGCCTTAAGCTTCGAGTTTAGATCCTTGGGGATAGATTAGTTGAGGAGATACCATTTGTTTTGTTTTTATTTGTGTCCTACAAGATGAAAGGCTGGTGATTAAGAACTGACCTCCAGAGAATACTTTTTCTTGTTGGGTATTATTTAAGAAACAATAACTAATTACTTAGCAGATTCATTTTCTTCATTTGATCATGAATCAGTTTTCCATCCGTTTTCATTGATTGTTCAATATTCCTCCTGTGGGGCATTGTATATTTTTTGGAACGGTCAGGTTTAAGAACCAGCTGATGAATTGGTTAAAACAATTGATTTTTCCAGCTGTACACATTTTAGGCTTGAATTACATGCAAGCTTCAAATGTTTACTGCAGCCCTATTTTGTGGAAAATAATTTACATTGAGTTCGGAAGGTCTTTTGTAATGCACTGAATTTGAACATTTTGTATATACTTAATTGATTGCTCTGACAGAGCAATATCAAAGGGCAGGGGCATCTGGAGATGTTTACACTTATGTGTCCCTTATGAATACATAACAGATGTTACTTTAACATGAACTGGCAAAGCATAAAGATAAAGATTTGAAATCTACCCATTCCCACTGAATCATCAAACACTAAATCATTAAATCTGAAAGAATAAAAAAACATACAATAAACTTCTCTGGTTTATTCTGAATTGTTGGTTTGGTTAATCCATTCACTCTGTGCACTCATTCCTCAGTTACTTTTATCAAGGCAGGGGTTGGTTAGTAACACTGTCAATTACAGGGCACATATTATGCCTTTGGCTCGGGATGCATAACTCCCGTCATGGTCATCTGCCAGAGAACAGTCTTCATAGATGGACACTCTCGTGGAATAGCGTAATATTGTAATATTTTGTAGATAAATCTTTACAGTATACTACTTAATTATTGATGCGACTGTCAGTTTAGTGTGCATTAGCTTCAAATAATGTTCAATGGCAATGCAGTGGCTTCTAATAGCAATACATTGTTTTGTATAATGGAAGCCTGTGGGACATTTCCATATCCTGATGTACCATCACTATTAATTAACCAGTACACAATGTTACCAAATTTGTTTGCTAACAGTGTAATTTTTATTCCAGACCTTTTGTGCTGCTACTGTTAATGCTGTGGTACGCTGGTAGATCTGCTTAGTTTCCTTTGGTAATTCACTGGGTAATATACAGATATTAGAACGGTAGTCCAATGGTATTTTTATAAGTTACAAGTGTGGATATACGCCATCAAGAATTCCGGTAGTTGTCGGAAAAGTTGGTAATCTGAAGAGATCCGTGCAGTGAGTGTAGTTGCTTTGTAACATGCCACCGGATATTTACACAGGCTTTGCATTGCAGTTTTATATGTTTACATCTGACGTGAGCTATGTAAACTGAGTCAGTTTCCTTTACTATCATTCATCAACATACTCCTTCCAGATGTTTTCTGTAAAGGCAAATAAAAGACAATTCGATAAAAATTCAAGCAATTGGTGAACTACTACTTGTGCACCTATTAACATAACTCCATAGAGAGACATATGCAAAGTGTTGTATGCCAGCATGTCTGCACTGGGAGTCAGATGTTATAGTAAGCTGTTTTTAGGGAGGCAGATGTAATTTATAATGTTTTATTTCTTGTAACTCTGTAGACTATTTTGCATCATTGCCATTTCCCAAACACTTGGTCTGTAGTTACCAGGATGCTTAGGGGTGTATTTTTAAACCGTTTACTCTTTTATTAACACCTTATTTTTTTAAAGTTAAAATGAAATATCAATGATGATGGCTTGTTTGGATCAAAATATCATCCATAACTACAGTATTGATCATGCAAAACTATATTTTATTGGATTTGCTTAATTGCAGAAACAAAAGAAAAGGCAATAAATGTAACAAATTAAAGCAGAAAACTGAACAATACTCATAAAGGGCTCAGATTATTCAATAATACATTATAGGGTTACATAGCTGGATTGAAGATCCATTTTGTAGAGGAGAAGGAATACTGGGGATATGGCCATCGCTGATTCAACACAGAAGCAACCTCAGACCAGAAACTAGTTACTGGGTATGACATACTGTAGGGTGTGTTAAGTGCACACAAGCACAAAAAAAAATGAGTGCAAGGCCTTCTCAGTTTATTTATTCTCAGGAAAATCATAACAAATAAAAAGCATACTTGTATTCAGTTTTAATAAATGGTCATTTCATTTGCTATTAATCCTGCCGGGCTTCATAGAATATATATATTGTATCTGATGTCAACCTAGGGTCACTAACCGAGTCAGTAACACTGGAGGAAATAGTATTTATGCTCTAGTTAAAATGTAATTATGCCGTTGATAGCCATTTCCTTTAAATTCTTACAGCCCCTCTCTGGATCCCCTTAAAAAAATAAACCTAGTGTAATAGATTACAAGATAAATGTGAGTATAAATAACCTTGGAAATCTAAGTATTATCAATTTGCCCAGATGGGCCAAATCTCACACAGAAGGGGGCTTTGATAGGACAGTGACAGCGTTAGGTTAGATATTTAAAGTTAAGCTAATATACTACCAAGTTTCATCAAGAGTATGGCACTCCCATGCTGTTATGTTGACAGGGGTGGAAATCTTTCAGCGTGGTTATGTCTTTTTTTTTTCTAACTGAGTAACTATTATAACATGTTAACCCTAAACTGTAACGTGTAAACAGTAAACAGAGCTAGTGATGTGGCCATTTCAAAGCAAGGGTACAGCCTTCCAGAGGCTTAAGAAAACATGATTTTACCATAGTAAAAGCACAGTAAACTGTAGTAAAATGGAAGCATGGAAAAGCATAGGTCAGTGATGAGCAACACAGATGAGGACCTCATTACTACATGGGTGACTATAAGAGGGCACTTTTCAAATAACTTTGTAGATTGGGCTAAAAAATAAAATCTAAAAAAAGTTATTTATTTATTTTTAGAAACATTCCCCTGTTCAGCAGACTTTTAAGTTTTCCATCTAAATATTGGCGCACCAAATTTTGTTTGTTTTTATGTAGATTTTTTTTCTTAATTTTTAGGAATAAACCCCCTAGAATCTCATAACCAATGTTAGTATAAAAACCTATTAAATCTGATGCTGCTGCAAAAAGTATTCTAAAACTTTTTTTTTTTCTAAAATGTCTTTACTCTACAAAGTACAAAATAATTTGATATAAACTTTTTTTTTTCATTTCTTTTATTTCAGGTTTTATATCATAACCTGACATCCATTATAAATTTCATTACACAATAGTTTGTTTTTTTTTAATGAAAAAAACCTTCAAAGGTTTAAGAGGACTCGTTGGCATTTGTTCTTCGATTTTGCTAATGTCTTCTGTAGTGATGAGATCCAAAGCAACACTTGTGCGTGGTTGAACTTTTTGATCAATCTCGTTTGCGTCTTCAATATCCTCTTTCTCTGCCAGAATTCTATCTGCTGTGGACTTGACTGGGTTTCTAACACTGTCCTGAGGACCTAGTTGGTCCATCACTCCAGAAATGTAGACTTTTCACCTTGGGGAGCTCTTTCTTCAACCATTTTAAGACTGGTATCATATGATCCCAGATGGCCACTTCACAATGACGAAGATCTTCAGACACTGTGCAAAAGCATTTCTTAAACGTATCTCCTATATAGATTACCACTGTATGGCATAACACCTGTTTGTGTGATGCGCCAAAATGAGCACGTTGAATCTGACTATTAGATTTACAATTGCAATTTTCTGAGAAATCAAGAATTACAGCTTTGTTTTCTGTGAGGTTTTCTTGCAGTTGTTTCCTCATTTTGAACTGATTGTTAATATTGAATGTGCGAGTACACGTATGCTTCCTTATTTGTTACGCATATTAGTGCTTCCAGCTTTCCCCGTGCTGTACACGTGAATGCTGTAGTCACAGATTTGCTTTTTCCATTCTTAGTTTCTTTGCGTAGTCCATTCTTTCCAGTTTATTTCTGTCATTGTGAGGTCTTCATTGCTAGGATTTGTTTCCATTTTCTTGTCCCCACATTGCTCATACTCTTTGTAACAGCACTGCTTATTTCCAGATGAACAAACTTGAGTATTTGCAAGTTCTTCAGCATCATTGATATTTATGAGCTTTCTCTAGAAGAGGGCATCCACTTTGATTTGAAGATTCTCGTGCTTTACACACGTCTGCCAGCCTCGCTGGAACAATCCAGAATGGTCTATAACGAGTGAACTGAGCGTGTGACATTCTGACACCTTGTATTTTCATGGTTGAACTGCAGGAACAACTATTTCAGTGGAGCAGAAAGAAGTCTCTTTCTCTTTTTTACTTTGCGCAAGGTGATAGTATCTCTCTTGCCAGGCAAAACACGAGTCACCACAGGAAAGAAATTTGAAGACCAACTGATAACTTTTTCTTTTGAAGAGTTGGTTCTAGTAAGAGACCTATGCTCTTTCTGAAAGTAATCCTCTGTGTAATATAGCAGTTTGTATTTCTTGAAAATGGCACAATTAAAATTTCCCAGTTTTTTTCAGCTTTTGTGCTTTGTTGAAATTTGAGCACGTGGTGAAAGAGAAGTGCCTTCCTCACATTTTTCCCACTTTGCTATTTTTCAAGAGTTTCTCCATAGCTTTGACAGAGGATTTTTTTCCCACTTATCCTTTATAATCTTTTTTTTTGTATTTTGACACCTCCCTTTCCAGCTGTTTTATCATTTCTTTTACCAATTCTGTTTCTTTTGCAGATTAAGACCTTTCTTTTGTTAGATACTGATGGCCTTTCTACAGTACCATAATTCTGTGTTGCAGGCTGTGGTGGTGATAACTGTGGTGTGTTGGGTGGAGTGAATGTGGCCAATTTCTCTAGCTGCTCTTTTTTTTGTTTTTTGGCAGAAGCCTTTATCCAGTTCTTTCTTCTATGCCTCTGTTTTCTGTTTGACACTTCACTCACTGGTACATCCTTTTACTACTTGCTCTTTCTTTTGCTAAGTAAGCACTGTGTTTCTCAGTGTCATTGTTTCTTCTCTCTGTACCTTCTATACTTCTCAGCATGACTAGCTTTAGTTTTCATGGCCTGTAAAATGGCAAAAATAGATTCTAATCTACCCAATAGCAACATGCTTTTCTTATGAATTACCCTAACCCAGAGGTGGGCAATTGCAGTCCTGGAGGGCTGATGTCCCTCCTGGCTTTTGTTCCAACTGTACTCTAAATTACTTAATTAGACTAATAATTGGTCCAATTAAGTAATTTAGGGCAAAGCTGGAACAAAAGCCAGGAGGGACACTGGCCCTCCTAGGACTGGAAGTGCCACCACTGCCATTCTATAATACAAATGATGAGATTTTATTACTAAATTTAACTTAGTTCAATAATGTAATGAATTAAAATTGTTTTTAGAAACCACAAACAAATAAAAACATTGAATCTCAAACAACTGAACTAAGGATTGAAACACATAAAATCATTTAAACAATAAAAACAAAACCAGCAGCAAATTCTCATAACCAACATATTTTCTGTTTGCTGAAAAGTGTCGGCTATGAGTTAAATTGCAAGGTGTCGGTTATGAGAAATTCCAGTTTCTTGTCCATTCTGGACCGCAAAGGGTTAATATTTCGGTTTCAGTTTTTTCCTTGGGTGTTGGTTATGCACTACAACAGTGTGTGTTAAACACGAATATTTTTCAAAAAAGAGAAAGCAGATTTTTTTTTACCTGTGTCTGTGGTGTTCACTGACATGAAGCCTTGACCTTTCACTTCATTTGAAAAACTTTATTGATATGTTATGATTTCTGACAAAATGGCTTCAGGTGTAGGTTTTGAGATTTTAAATGGAAAATGAGGGCAACAAATGTGTTTTATAAACAAATAGTTAGATTTTTTTTTATCTTTAAGAGCTGCAGATTCATAAAGTATTTAAAAGTCTTTTCCAGAATTAAAAGTAAAATCCAGCATTTCTAATGTTTTTAAATAACTAAAATATAACTGAAAATCAAAATTCTAGTTCGAGGACAGGGGTCGGTTATGAGATCTGTGCTAGAAAACTTTAAAAAAAAAAAAAAAAAAATTAAAAGAAATATAATGCAATTTGTATCATGTAGAATAGAGTAAAACAATATTTTATTAAAAATATATAACTTGTAAATATCCTTCATTTGTACCATGAAATATGATGTCAGGGCAGCAATCTACATAGTTATTTGAAAATTGCCCAAGAATCTGAATTATTGGAGTTTGATAGTAAATGTGATCTGTTTTTAAATCACATCCTGATTAAATATGTTTATTGATCTCATGGCTGTGTTGTAGCCTGTCTATGGACCCCTTTATAAGCTGCTTATTTAAAACCTAAAAAAGTATAGCAAAACATTGGTGAAACCACGTACTAACCCACGGAAACTCCATCCAGTCTTCCTTTCTATGACCTGCATCTCCACGAAGTAGCCATTAAAATCCTGGACCTCTAAATGCACACTTCCAGGGTTCAACATTATTAATCATGGCCCGGTAGCCAGGGGCCGGTAGAGAGCGCAATTTGGCCGGTAGTTATTAAGCACCACAGGCCGACTGGACCGGTTACATTTAACTAGTATAATATATATAGTGCATATGGCTTCCGTTTCATGAATCCAGGAAAATGGGCCTGTGTGTCAAAAAGCTGATAATTTACAAACCATTTTTTAAAAACAACAACAAACTAATCCTAACTTTCCCGCCGTGCACCATATTTGTTGTATAGTCAGAATCTGAGACTGCGTACCGAAGTGCTGTGTTGGTACTCGTTCTTGTAGCAAATGTTTTACTACAACTTTTGTACAACCAAGCAACCAACAAGCCAAAAGTTGAAATCATTAAATCATAAAGAATGTAATTATGAAAAAAAAATGAAGACGAACATTAGAGTGGAGGCTTCAATATGACATAGAAAAAAAAAAAAAACAACGTTTAGCCTTGTTTGGCATCAGTTTCCCAGACTTGCAGATAAAACAGCAGCTTTATTTGTTGTGAATTCAAAATTTCGATAACATCATAACCAGTCTTACAGTAAGATGTCCCGATGGATACCCAGATACGTGATCGAATTGTTAAACTTATTTGGGATCCGATGCGTTCAGGTCAAAAATGCCATTCACAAACTTTCCAGGACACGCTGGTACCACTCAGCAAGATTGGTGCAGACTTGGGAGAGGCTACACAACCGACAACGCTCTGAGAAGGATTGTTATTATTTTGTATTATGAATATTGTTTTAATAATGTTTATTATTAGGATTAGGGGTGGGAATTTCGAATAGTTTCCTATTTGAATACACAGGGTGCAGCCTTTTTGTGTATTCGATTACCCGCACTCTGCTTCCTTACGCCACTAAGAGTAAAAAACAAATGCGTGTGCACAAGCAGACAGCATAACTACCCTATTTCCTTAGGCATAAGTTTGTTTTCTTTTGTTTATTGAATTGAAATACATAACTCAATGAGCAGCAGCAATGTTACAGCGCGTATCTCTTCCAATTAAAGCAACAGTAGCATAATATTGCACAAACCACCAAATAAGTTTTGCTGTAGTGTATTCAGAATAAAATAACACATAGCAACCTAAATATTCTACATCTGTTTAATTCTAACAATTAATATTTATAAAATAATCTTAGTGTAAATATTGTAACCTGGCCAAAATAGAAAATGCATTCCAACATTACAATAGTTTAACATTACTAATTACAACAAACCATCAAGTACTGACATCAGATGAATCAAAATCAAGTTACTTTGTTTATTGAATAAACTGTAAATAATTCAAAACAGGGACACCTGGTTGTAATTTTAATGGTCTGTGCAAATGTTGCCGTTACTCCATCCATTCACAGAAAGTCAACAATAGATGTTTTACATTGAACAGCAGTCCAGAGTTAAAAAAAACAAAAAAAACAATCCAAGTATCTGCCTTTTCTTATAGTTACTGTGTTGTTCTGCTTAACATTTAGTATGTCTTTATGTTCATCATACTTTAAATTACCTTTCTAATTTCAATGTTATCTAAGTTTGGATTTCTTATATCACTTGCTATATACATGTTAAATGGCTGAAGTAACATATATTGAAAGGCTTTGTTTAGCCACTTTCTTTTGAGACGTGGCTCTCTTTGGTTACCATACATAGTTAAAAACATACTGAAAATAAAAACCATCATGAAAAAATATATAAATTTATTGCGCCAGCTAAAATTGCATCCGGGCCAGTAAAAACACTAGCTCAGTGGCACAAGGGGCCAGTAGTTAAAAATCTAAACATAGAGCCCTGACTTCACACCTTTATCAGCTTGCTTACTCACATGAATTTCCATAAACCCGTCAGGATTCACTAATCTACCTCAAAAGAGTGAATGTAGATTGGCTTTCGTAGGGGACACACAGTGCTAGGACTGCTTAACAATGTTCTCAAATTAGAAAGCAATATGAACAACCATTTTGAATTTGAAAAAATGTTAACAATTTGTTTGATCCTATTTAAAAAAAAATCCAGGAGATATTACACAATGGTAATTCATTAAATGATCCTGAGTCTATGTGACAGAGAGAGAATGATTCTTGGTGATAAATCTCCCTCCCGATCTGTGAGGGCTCTGTGTAAAGGGAACAGAGTGCCTTGGACTGGATGGCCACACAATTCATTCCCAGGGTTATGTGGAAGTCGCACATCTAGAAAGGGGGCAGAGATAAGTTACACCAAGTCATCGACCCGGAAGAGAAATGATGTGGCAGCCACAGGTTGGAGGAGCGGTTGCAATCGTTATCCAAGGGGGCATGATTGACGGTTCATAAGGGGACGTAGCCAGCTGATCTTTTTCTTTGTATGGTTAAATGCTGAACCGGAAAGAGAACGTAATTGTTATCGTGAGTGTTTTGTTTTGTGTGGTTTTGTCTTGTCTAAAATACTTGTTTGTTGTTATTAGATGGCTAGCACGACCTGGAGCTGTCGCTACAGGCCAGCACAAAACCCGGACATCACTGCACTTGTATCGCGATTAATTGTATTTGCACCATGATCACAACGGCACTCACTTTGGCTATTACTTTGGACCATGTTTTTTTATTGTGTATTTATTAAAGACCGTGTTTATTGTTTCAGGACTGAACACCATGGTTTTACTGAGCAATACGCATCATTGTGTGTTGCCAGTTAAACATTATTATTTACTGTTGTCAAGTGACTTTGGATTACAAAATAAACCATCATTTCACCCGTACAATTGTTGTTGTCATTCTCTTGAGCACTGCATCACCTCTACACCCGTGCACTGCAAACCACTTTGCCACAGTCTATCATTTATTTGTTCAATGACTACTTTATTAATCTGGCTGTGCAGCAAGCACCTGTTTTGTAGCTCAGCAGAGTAGTTCCTAACAGCTGCCTATCTGTTGCTCAAAATGTCAAAATTAAAGGCAGTACCTTAAGCAGTAACAACAGATGACTTGAGCCAAATAAACTAGGTTTCTGTTCAACTACCTATGTTCAACTTCAGACCAGGGATCTGAAAGTTGAAAAGAGAGGGAAGGAAGTGAGGTGGTGCAGATTCACTACCCTTAAATTCCCTTCACCCCTGGATGCCTTGGCCAAAATTCATCTCGGTTCATAAATTTAAATGAGTTTGGTGGTTTTGGTCTTGTCCTAGTGGACATTCCTCCACATCACAAAACTATAAAGGAGGAGGCGAGGATAAGAAAGAAGCATGTCCAAACTGCACTACTGCTGCTCCTGCTGTCTTCTCTACTCAGTATTTCCTGCTTGACCATTTTATTGTCACAATCTTTTCCAGAAGAATACCCCCCCCTACAGTTTTTTGTTCATTTTTTTTAACTTTTTGTATTTTTTGTACTATGTTTTGTATTTATTTAAAATTAAATCGTATTCTGAATTGTTGTTACTGCATGAACTACACAGTGGCTGTTACCATGACAACATACTCAGGAGATACATCAGTCAGAATAACCATTTCCCACAACTACTACATATCTTCTCAATGAAGTGTGAATTTTGCAACAGCCAATTACTTTAAGGACTGAATTTATAAGAAATTATGGCAGATCATTTTCCTTTTTGTTGTTTTTCTTTTACACTTTTTCCCCAAGTTGTAGAGCTATCATTTATGATTTGGGTGAAATTCTTTCTGGAGATATATCATTTGTAAGTAGTTGGTTAGATCCATTATGAGGGCTGTATTTGGGATGTTGCCATGGTGTCTGATTACACTGGGAGCGGAAGCGGGAAGCGATAAACCATGTGTCAAAAAAATAAATAAAAATTGTTTTGAATGGGTGCAATTACACTGAGCGCGGAACGGAAAAGTGGCATGGCGGAAAACCGTGTGGTGTGGAAACCAGAGCGATTTTTTAAAAATACCACGCTGCAAATTTCTATCTAGACCAATCAACTGAAGTCTTATTGTGTGATATTAACTGAACTATGTACAATGAGAGTTGGCGAACGAAAGACCCTCAACTGTATGATACGTCCCATCCAGAGTCTAAGGATACGCTAAAGAAGCAAAACACCTGGGACACCATAGCAGCCAAACTGGACATGTCAGGTAAAAATATTTGCATTTGAAGAGCACATAGAAAAGCAAAACACTTCAAAGTTGAAAAAAAGAGGTCTCAATAATGATGGGCTTTTTCTTTTTTTTTTCATTTTTTTACAGGTTTTTAAATTATATTGTCTCAAAAACACTATGATTCGCCATGCCAGGTAAACAATTCAGTCATGCAATGCACACTATCTTTATATGGTGCAGAATAACATTTTATGGTTCAGACACAAGTTAAAAAAAACACAAAAAAATGATATATATGTACATTGCTGTGTAAAAGTCTTAGACATGTTGCATTTTTCTACTTTGATGGATTGTTAGCATCAACAATTTACTCAAAGCCTCCACTGGTGTTTTCTACTATTATAACAACGATGACTTGCATAAAGAAGGAAAAACATTAAGTGAAATAGCTCGCATCACTCGATTTTCAAGGTGTGGTATCTGAAGCATAATGAACAAGTACAGAGGAACATCATCTTTAAATGACAAACCCAGGACTAGAAGTGCTAAAAAGCTGTTTAACAAGGATGAGCAATACTTGAAGATAATATCCTTAAGGAATAGAAAGAAGACAAGCGTTGAATTGACAACAGAACTGGCAGAAGGCATGGGTGTCATTGTCCATCAAATCAACAGTACAAAGGTCACTCTTGGAATCAGGACTTAATAAGATGTGTTGCAGTAAGAATACATCTGTTAGCAAAGGCGAACAAGACTAAAAGGCTAACATATGCACAAGAACACATAAATTGGACTATGGAACAATGGTCAAAAGCTTTGGACTGTTGATGGACGGACAATGACACCTGTGTTTTCTGTCTGTCTCCATCTCTCCTCATCCAGCACCCAACCCTGAGTGAGTGATATGCACGTCTTTTGTCTGCAGCTTTGCCGGGGCTCACTTGCTAATTAATCATTCACTTGAATCCTGACACAATCTACATGTGAACTAATTTGTGCAATACCCTGTGCCCACATACAAATACACACTTCACTCTGCACATGAAGTGATTGTGCAATCACAGTGCCTAAATACAAGTATACATTTTAAATCACCTGTGCTACATAACCCATACTCTGTGCACCACTACATACATACATACATATAAACAATAACACACCACATAAAACACAAAATACCCACAGGAGTAGGGGTATCCTGCCACACACCCCAAGTGAATGATTATTTAGTGCTGCTTATTTTATTCTGGACTATACTGTTATGAAATCGGCCCATTTGCTTCAATCCCCCCATAACTTGGTTGCTCATGCCTAATGTACTGCACAGCTAAATTGATGAGCAAAAATAATCTCTCACTACCACAACAGTACAGACTCTTAAAAGCAAGAATTTCATAATCTTGAATTTACAAAATATACCAAATTTTGTGGTTCGTATGGGTCCTGATAGACTGAATGATAACTGTATTTTAAATTGTAATCAAACATTGCTTCATGATTTATTTCACTGTTAGAAAGAAGTGTTGCTTTGAGACCTGAATCCGAGAAGTTTGCTGGTAGGCTGCCAGCAAAAGGGGTTGTTAGGGGGTTAAGAACATTCTGGCTAGCTGCATAAAGCACTGGCATTTCATGGAATTTGTTTCTACAGCGGGGGACCTAAATCCCACAACACCCCTTCACAAAATGTATGAACACTTCAAGAATATTTAAAATACTTAGAATCAAATAAAATGGTTCTAACTAAATTTACTCATACTTTTAATGATCTTGAGTAAGTGTTGCATTGCAGCGTGGTGGTCTTTTATTTTGGCCCTTGTGAGTTTAAAATTGTATATGACATTGCAAAAACAACTTCACTCTTTTCTATAAAATGAATTATATATTGCTAAAATTGAACATTTATTATTGTCTGGAAGCTATATAATTTCATTGAGCATTTGTGAAAATCAGCTTTATTGTAGAAGCAGAAGGAAAACAGTGCAAGTTCCCCATTCTGGAGGAGTTAATTGTGTACTGGTTAGTCAATCTACTGACAGCCAACAAGTACATTTGTGAATTTGAGACAACATTTTCATATTCCACTTACTTCAACCAGCCCCCTATCTATTGCTTTTGTTTTGTTGCTCTGGCAAAGCTAGGTATTTTGAAGAATCGCAGAGTTTTTAAAATCTGTTCAAATCATTGGCTTTTATATCACTTGTATGAAGCCTAAAACTCTTTCTCCAAATCAAACCCACATCAAAATATGCAATTACTATGAAATTAAGTGTCAGCTGGGTAAAAGGGCACATCACTGGTGCTTCTGCCACCGCAAACTGTGAAGCAGGATTAATCACTTCCTGTAGCGTCGATGGGGGTCATCTGATTTATTTCCAGTTCTGCGACCCCTGGCAGACAGTGCAGTCAAACAAAGCCAAAGCAAATAAACTTGAACAAGATGTTAATAAATGACTTTCATGTGAGAAGAGCTGCTGCGCAGTAAAAAAATTCAAATTGTCTTCTTTTTTTTTTTTTACTATCAAAACAATGCTGCAGCATAGTAGTCGTACCTGCTCTAGAACAATGTATGAAAAAGAGCCTGCTGCTAACAAGATAATATGTTGATTTGTATAAAAGCAATGTAACCTTGTTTCTGTATGGAAACTTGCCATTTGTTCTTCCCTCTCTCTCTTGACTTGTCTTTAGTAAGCAGCTTCTAAATTAGACTTTTGATTTACAGAGATCACTATCTAGAGTCATAATAGAATAGGAGGCATTAATGCTGAGCTATGGCAACTACACTATTCCAAAGTCCCAAATACTAATACTACTTGCAGTTCTACAGAATACTGGGGCATGTTTAGGTTACTCACAAATGGGGTTCCAGGCTATAAACGGGGTAATATAAATTATGTAGGGCAGCGATTCTCTTAATTCTCTTAATTATTTCAAGCACTCCTCAGGTGATCCTTGAGGAATGCTTGAAATAACATCAGGGCAGGTTTTGAAAAAAAAAAAAAAAAAGAACTATTGGAGATAACATTATTTGTTCAAATAATGATATCAATATATTATTGCCTGCTGTTTACCTTCTGAAATGTGGTCTCTTTTAATAATATATGGAATTTGGTTACACAAGTAGGAGGAAGAAACTGAAATTGCAGTAACGGCAATAAAATAAAGACATTAATACAGTATGATGAAAAGTGTACTGTAGATTCAACAAAAAAAATAAACTAAGAGCACGTAAAAAATGGCTCCATACATTATGTGTCAGACAGGCTCATAAAAGACAGATGACTTCTAAATATTTAGGGAAGTCTCCTCCTCTTCTCTTTGTCTGGCCACGTAGAAATTTCCTTTATTTCGCTTTTATTCTCTCTCTCTCTTCGCCTGCTCCCCTGGTAGTTTCAGTGGTATTTATAGTTGATCGTGTATTTTCCGCACAGTTTAGATCTGGTTTTCACATGTCAATTGAAAGACAAAGGCTAACAATGCTTATGGTTTGCTAAATCGCTGCATTTGTATGTGAATGAGGACACTCCCCTCAGCCCATGTCCAGTACTAAAATTGACTTGCTGAGTGGGCTAAATCACATAGGTTTGCCCACGCGTGCACCTGCTTTTGGTGCTGTAACTGTCTGCAAAAGTGTTTTGCGATTGCCTTAGGGTTTGCGAAAGTTGATAAATAAGGCCGTTGAGTTGTTTATGCCACTTAAAACATTTCTTTCTAATTGATACTTGTTCAATATTGAGATTCAATTGGTTGTTAATTTGGTAATTGGATTTGGTTTTTGCTCTTTTGTTACACTTAGTTGAAACAGTTTCAAATGTTTATCTCTCACCCTGAGGCAATGCTGTCATGAGTTCCTCTGAGCTTGAGTTTGAAATCCCATTTACAAAGCGTCTGTTTTTAAGTGAAGAGAGTAGTGAGGACTATGTTTCAGATGTTGAACATGAAAGTAGCATTATTAAAACAAAAATGCAAAAGAACAAAGGAATATGAAACTGGAACAGAGAGGAAAGTTACTGATCATTTTGCTGAACCTAAAACAGACGAAGCCCTAAATATCATTGCCAGCGTTCGGTTTTCGAGCAACAAGGCAAAATGTGAGAGGACTGCAGCTTGATTGAACAATACTTAAATGAAAACAATGCAAAAGCTGGGTTTAAATCTAATGTCTGTGTAATTGATGGACATTTACTAAGTGATGATGAAATTGCTGTTGTGCCTGAACCTGTCCAGAACATATGTGAGACAAAAATTAGAGGGATGATTATGTTAATTCATAATTCTATTACTTTTAGCAAACAATATGAAATGCTAAGCCCCTTTTTAAGTGTTATGTTTGATGTGTAATACTATATGTAACTAATTGTTGAAATGATTGTTGTGTAATAAAATGGTATTCTTTCTGTTGAATTGTTGTGACTGTGGTTTCGTTGAACAATGAACAGTTTTCTGTGGATTCATAGCACAAACTGTGGATAGTTAAATAACACTATATCTGCCACGCACTCCTCTACTCTCAAAGCCACACAGACACTTTTAGTTAGAAGATTCGTAGAATGAATCAATCGAACGATCAACGGATGTCACTGAATTTTCTTTATTTGGGTTACATCACAAGCTAGCACATAAGGGTGGTTGGGTAATGACTGGCATCCAGGGCTTGGGGCTCTGATCTCAATTAGTTAAAGGGTTACCTCAGACAGACAAATAGATACTAGCACTTGTATCATTTCTTTTCCACACCATAAGGAACAAAAGGTCATCTACTTTACAATACTATTATATTATTTAATATGGGTTTGATTTAATAAAAAAAAAAAAAAAAAAAAAAAACTGAAAAAACCTTGGTAGTTACTCAAATCTCAATGTTACTGTATACCTGAAATTGACTGATATGTAAGAAGACTGTTCTCTGGGGACACGCAGCGTTCAACTTTAAGCTCCATATGGATATAAAAACACCCAACAGACAACCAAATGTTTTTAGCCAAACTTGACATACAGTACCTTAAAATTAGTTCCACTGAAAAGCTACTATGTTTTATTGGATATTATCAAGGTATTTAAAATAAATTTTAGTTTTTACAAACGAGAATGTAACCCTATGAGGGGTTGAAGGACATGCTTTGGTGAAACTTTTTTAAAGGAATTGTGCATTAAAACTGCTTAAAAAACATCCAGAATGATTGTAAAAATGAATTGGTAAAATATAAAAATGTAATTTTAATGTTTCTTGGGCACATACATTGCATTTTCCCTTACCTACCCCTTGTGACAGACAGTGAATGAATCATAGTCAACAGTCTCCCTCCTGACCTGTGAGGGCACGGTATAAGAGGAACAGTGTTCCCCGGACTGTGTGGTTTGGCAGTTCATTCCAGGGTCAGTCGGAAGTTGGCCATCCAGAAAGGGGGCGGAGTCACAACACCAGAAGTCATTGCCTCAGTGCGGTAGGCGATGTGTCAGTCATGGATTGGAGGATAGGTGATTGCACTAGCTACCGAAGGGAGAACGTGACTGAAGGTATATCAGAGGATGTGGCAAAGCAATCTGTTCCTTTGTTGTGTTTACAGACAGACCTGTAAAGGACATACTGTTGTAAAAAGAAACCTAGAGTTTTTGTGTTTTGTTTTGACTCTATTAATCAGTCACGTTAGTCATTTGTAGAAGGCTAAACTCTGGGAGCTGTAGCTAAACAGCCAGCAAACAAATTCGGACTATACTTCACCATTGTGTATGTTTAAACTCGTAATTCACCACTTACACCAATATCACTCACTCTGGACTTGTGACTGTGTTTGTGTTTGTCTTGTTCGTGGGATCACTGTTATTATTTTGGGACTGAACCCCGCAATTTTAATTGGCTTCACCCATTGCTGTGTTTAGCCAGTATTATTATTTAAGCTAATAGTAAAGCTTTGTTTTTCAACATTGAACTGCTGGATTGTTATTACTGAGCACTGCATCACCTCTACCCCTGCACACTGCTGGGTTTTAGGCACAGCAAGTTTGGGATGGCCTGTGTTTAAATACTGAACGTGGAGACCATGACTTCTTCCAAAATTCAATCTTAAATTATTTTAAACTGTTGCTTCTCAAAGGCAGTAACTCTATTTAACTGCATTGAAACCGACATGCCCCTAGCACAGGATTACTGTTAGTCTTCAATTGTAATGCATGTTGTGCAGGCTATAACAGATAGAACAGTAACCAGTAATAATTATATTAATAGTTTTAGTAACCTTGGCCTAGTATGGGGTGTAGCCGAATCTTAGTAATGGATGTTATCAAGTTACTGAACCCTTCCAGCCAAGGTTGGCAACCTTGAGCGGCTGTGCTTTCATCATGTGAGAGGCCCATTCACCGCTAATCAGTACAATTATTTGAAAACACAGATGTCATGGTTCTGCACTATAATATAGGCCAATAATTGTAAATGGCAAGATAAGTCATTGGCAAGAGCGGTTACATTTTCATATGTTAACATACCAATGATATAAACAATGGTCATAGGGGTAATTTACACAGGGACACGGGACATGTCCCCCTCACTTTTTCATTATTTCAGATAGAATAATCTTTATCCATGCATCAGCGACAGAAACTGCCCCCCCCCCCCCCCCCCCCCAGTTTTAAAACCAAAGTTACACCACTGATAATGGTACACACTAAAACACACTGATAAGTGAGTTCCGAACATGCACATCATAAAATGTGTTCATTTTCCAAACTGTGATCTACATGTGCAATAACATGCAAATTGCTCCCACAGGAATTACCCTTCATGCTGAACAGCGGGTGGCTTTGAGCAGCACTATAACTTTGCAACACAAGAGCAATAAAGTGGATTACTACACTTAACATCCAGCTGATTTAAAACAATGAACACGTCCCTGCAGATGTTAGAAGTGGGTTAAAATAACAGTTGGATATTATAGTTAAATTGTAAACAGGATTACTCATTATAGAACTAGCTACCCTTGCATAGGTTACAGAGTTACTGAAAAACAAGAAAACATGATGATTACTTAAGTGTACTCTGGTCAGAAGCCCACTATATATTCAAATGAGCACAAATGATATAGAATAAGACAGTCCATGAGCTCAAACTCAAAACATACACTCCTGGCCATCTATAGACATTTGTATTGCATTTGGTTATTATAATATGATAAACTTTACTATCAGAAGTTAGAATTTTGTATTTTAGCATTACTATATTTTTTACTATATGTTTATGTCACATTGATGGTAACGATATGTGCTTCCCTTTTGACTTTGAGTTCGTTAGGTTCGAAATCATCTGTCATGTGACAATGCAGCAGGGACATTTATTTATTTATTTATTCATTTATGCGTTGTTGGTGCGCATACACAGCCCCCCCCCCCCCCCCCCCCCCCAAAAAAAAAACAAATTTCTTTCTTTTAAGCAACTAATTTAACGGAATCAGTTGTTGTTCAACTTCATTTATAGAGAAAATCCCACATAGTCCACACCTATGAATGTGCATCAACATATTAGGATTCCCTTTAAAACTGTCACATGGCTAGAATCCATGTTCTGTAAAGTACAGTGTCTAGAATGGCTTTTGGTAAGCATTACTAATGTTTTAATTCTGCATTTCATTTAACTTTAACTGACCCACAGTCTGTCACACTCTTCAGGGTGAACACTATTGCTGCATTGATTTTGCACTAGTCTCCACTAAACGTTTATTTTGTTATATACTCGTAGCCTCTTGTGGAAGGTGCAGATTGCATTTCACTGTAACCTTACGCTTAGTATGGGATTATAAGGGCCCTCTATGTGTCTGCCCTGATTCTTTAAATATTAGACCATACAAAGGGCATGACGCAATTTTGCTTTCCTGGACGTGCTTTATATCTCACAGCCAAGGTGTCGACTCAAAATAATAATAATTTCTCTACTGAAGGAAATGCATTTTATTGTTGCTCATAACTGCTGTTTTTGGTTTGTATTGATCCTGCTGAGCAGTTAGCTATGGCTTCTGGTAAAATATTCTACTTGACTTGCATGTTGCTGCTCTGCAGACCTGGGATAAATATTGATTTTATTTAAATATTTTCTCAAAATGATTCTAAATAATTTAAATATTTCAAATAATGTTGTTGTGAACATTTATAAATATTCAAATGTTTTGATTTCTGTTTCAAATATATTTATAAATGTTTTACAATGATGTGAAACATAACACATTAAGTTTTACATGATCATATATTTAGTATTATCACATTAATATTTACACAAAATATTATCCAGTATGCAGCATACATATTTACAGTTTCAAAACAGCTATAACTTGAATCATAACACGATTTAACTACACTCATTAAAATGACATCTGCTATGTTCAACATGGCCTATTTTTCTACCGTTTGTTTTAAAGACCATGAGCAATGTTTATGTAATTGCGTAACAAGCACTTACTTACCCTTAGATTCACAAGGAAGTTTGAGGAAGATTTCACTGAGATTCCAACTTGATGCTTATAATATTTACAAGCGGCTTCAAATTTATCCGAGGCACTGTCTGAAATGCAAAGCAGCCTTAGATCTAAGAAATAACATGTTGGTAACTTAAGCAAGAACTGCGTGAGTGACTTGAACTTGAACTGAATACAGGCAGCTTATTGATTTGTAATAGAGATGTTTGAGAAGGTTTTTAAATGAGATGGTTAATTTATACTTCAACATAAATCAATTACCCAGGTGTTGAGACAAGAGCTATAAAGTGAGGAGTTTAGTTTATGCAAATGGGATACCTGACATGTATTCCTTATAATACAAAGCTGCCCTTTTCTGTTTCAGGTTAGTTTCAGTCATGCTGGGAAAGGCTGATGTTTTAAGAGGAACATCGTCAAAAGTGATGCTTCTGTCTTTCTCTAGAGAACAGGCTTTGCTGCACATTTCTATCCTTAATTTCCCTGAAGAAGTTGGTCATCCCCAAGGAATGGTCACATGCTGAAGTGTAATTTAAACACCTTGCACATGCATTATTTTGAATCAGTGCCTTCTAGGCTGACCACTGCATTCTAATACTTTTGGCCGACCACTGCAAATTTTTAAAATTAAGATTAAGTCCCTGATTAAAGGTTAGCACTGATTTTCCAAGTTCCCAGTGTAATTGATTTATGAGAATAAGCAAAATGGCGATATTTTGCATAATGCGGTCATAGTTCCACCTAAGATTGCAACCATGTGTGGAGTTTATGTTAAATGCAAATGCAAAATGTGGAATTCAATTTATAAAACAAAATCAGTAAAACATGATTGTGGTGGGGTGTGGGGTGTGTATAATAAAATGACATGGCAGTCCAGAACTTCCAGTGTAACACAGCACTTTATCTGTGTAATTGGTTTGTGCAGGTATTTACATTAACATTTACAATGCAATACTTTCAACTGTGCAACATGGGAGTAGAGCTTCTTGGCATTCCCAGGAATGGCCCCGCAGCCTGCCTCCTGCTTCAATCTTGTCGACTGGAGCTCCGTGTCCCTGCCTTGAACCTCTGTCCCTGCTGTGCCTCAGCGGCAGCTCTTTAGTCCTCCTGGGAAAGTCGTAAGATTCAGCACTCTGAGTGGTTTGTTTACTTTTTAATTGCCTTGCTCATCCCGCACCAAACTCTCCCCCACCAAAACCAAATGAATCAACTGCACAGTTCCCTTATGTATACCAGTCCCCTCCCCATTACTCCGCCACAGCCGCTCGCTACTCGCTACTCACCCAGCTGTGGATGTAATCATGGTATTACTTTGCCCCCACCAATACACTGTTCCCCTCTTTGATACTTCCTGGCCCTGGAAGAACTGACCTGTGTCCTGAAGCAATGGGGCAGTCAGATCCAGTGATGTGGCCTGGTTCTGTCTGCACGAGACGGCAGACAGCGAGGGGTAGTTTCATCCAGTATACCACCTCGCCAAGACGCTTGAGGGGTTCACAGGGACCCAACCACGGGCTGAAGCTTCTGGCAACGACCTTTCTTCCTTTTAAGCCTGTAGACCCAGGTGAGCTCCTCTGCTTCAAAGTGCCATCCCATCTGCTTCACATCGGAATTGCGCTTCTGACTCATGCCGGCAGCTTGCAGCTTGTGCGAACTGGTGGGCTGCGTCCACCTGGTTTTGTAACCTGTGTGCATACTTGGGTCTGGGAGGTAATGTCCTTGAGTGTGGGGGCTGCCCAAAAAACCGTTCTGCAGGGGTCTGTATTTCCACCCCCAGCATAACTACGGCCGGTGTGCAACCTGTGGATTCCTGCACCGCGGTTCTGTAAGTGAGCAGGATAAGCAGCAGCTGTATGTCCTAATCCTGTTGGTTGTGGCTGGTAGCGATGGCCAATTGGGCAGAGCACATCCGTTAAATCGTTCCACCAAACCGTCGTTTTGAGGGTGGAATGGGCTGGTTCTGGTCTTTCGAATCCCCAAGCAGTGGCAGACTTCAGCAAACACCTGCAACTTGAAGTTTCTTCCTTGGTTAGAGTGCAACTCCTGGGGGGCTCCGAACCGGGAGAAGAAAACTTCAATGAGGGTGTCCGTCACCGTGCATGCCTCCTGATTTGGTAGGGGGTATGTTTCTGGCCATTTAGAAAAATAATTGCCACTGTCAGACACAGGCAGGGAGCCGAGGATGTCTACATACACCCATTCCATAGGCGCTCCAACCAGGAATTGTTGCAAAGGCGCACAGGACTCTCCGGGGGGACACTTGCGGCCTACACAGTTGTCACAATGGTGGCAGTGATCCTCCACATCCTGACCGCAGTGGCCCCAGTAGTAGGGCTGTTGTAAGTGTCGCATGGTCTTGGTTACCCTGAAGTGCCCTGTGCCATGTACTCCGTGTACCACACTCAAGACTGCAGACTGTAGCATACAGGGAAATACCAATTGCCATCTCTCCTCTCTTGACACTGGTTCCAACCAGTGTTGCTGCAGGACCTCTTCCCGGAAGGCCAAATTGTCCCACTGTGCCCACAGTCCTTTCATAGTGGGGGAGCAGGTTTCCCAGGCAGGCCACGTACCCCCTTTAAGCCATAGGAAGATGGGTTGTCCGGGTCTTGTTCCTGTTGAGCTCTTCACACTGTGGCTGACACAATGGTAAGCTCATAGCATACCTTCCCTATCGCTCCCTCTCTAGTCTTGGTTCCTTCCTTTCTTTCCTGTCACAGTGGCAGCAGACGGCTGGGACGTCTCAACAGGGTGTCTGCATTCTGGAGACGATTGCCAGCTTGGTATTGAAGGGCAAAATCGTATTGGAGTTGCTCCTACCATCGGGCCTTCTGCCTTCGGGCTCCTTGGAACTAACCAACCACTGGAAGGAGGCATGGTCGGTGCACAGCATGAAATGTCTCGCACATAGGTAAAGGTTTCATATATTTCATATTATGCACATACATTGTTATCCTACCTGTCTACAAACAAAGGCTTGCAATAAAATAAATAAATAAATAAAGTAAAACACGTGTGCTAGGAGGAGGCATGTCTTGTTTGCAGTATTTACAGAAATAATAGAATATCTTACACTATATTAAAAAAAGACATGTATTGTAATGCCTAGATCACATTGACCCATGTGGCAGTTCTAGGTAGAACTGTTTATAATTTTGTCATTTTTGTGATTCTGTCTATCAAACGCCATCAGGATATTTAATTCATATATTTAGGAAAAGTGTAAAATAATTGTAATTAACAATTTAAGTGCAAAATGGGTCACAATGACCTGCATGGCGGTTCTAGTGTTAAGGTTAGGTTTAAGTTAGAATTTACAGCAAAACGCTTTACTTACCACCGCTGCTTTCTGTGTTGCATTTATTTTCAATGTGATATGAGCCAGTGGCAGAATCACAATGCGTATCAAAAATCACAATTACGTTGGAAAAAGATATTGGAGAAATACAACACAGTAAACAATGGTAAGTAATGTATTGGGCTGTAAATGCTTTAATGTGTCTTTAAACAAAATGGCTTGTCTACAGTATAAACAGTCTGAGCCTTGTTCAAAGTATACTTTATAAATTAGAAAAATTAGGTTGATTTAATGCAGATGTTCAGTTTTACTGTAGTTGATTGTTTAACAAATAAACACATAATGCATTGTGTAAAATTTGATTCCAGAAAAAACATCTAGTGCCAGAATGCATCAATTTTATTCAAACCCCATTTTCTTTTAGCGTGGCACACCCATGAGATGTAATCCAATTGTAAAACAAACAATCACTTACAGTAACATTTTCCAAAACAATGGTCTGTTTTGCCAATATCCTAAATTAAAGAGTGGACCTTGCATTTTATGAATGAAACTGCATTTCCAAGAAAGCAGTAACTTTGTCAGATGGACAGTATCCTCTTTTAAAAATATGACCGAGTAGCAACAGCATACATAGGTTTTGATAACAGGTCATAGTCATTTTGGTAGTAGCAAGTTATATTTGAATTTGCTTTCTCAGTTTCATGATAGCACATTTGTTTTTCAGTATGGTTGAAATAATATCTCCCTGTTTAAAGGAAGCTGTTGTCTTTCTGTTTTTGCATCTTAGCCCTACACCTTCTCTCCTCAGCTAACGGCAGTATCCCCATAGTTATGTTTATAATGTAAAATTGCAGCAAGTTAGTTGTATAAATACAGACACACCACTTTTTTCTAAAAACAGGCTACATTTACAATGACTTCTGGCACCCAGAATGTAATGTACTTTTTTCTAGAATTTTGATGTGATCATACTGCCATTGTACTATAGTTTTCTAGATTTTGGAAATGTGCGTTCCAAGCGTGGAACGTCTGGAGACAGTAGGCCAGTGCCAGTTTGGTACGATTAACATTGTTCCATGAATAAACATGTATCAAATTCAAGGGACAATCTGAAGAATCTATCAAACATCAGGCGAAGAAATTCATATCGCAGTACATCAAAACAAATATTGCAATAAATAAACAAATAAATAAATAAATAATGCCAACCTGGGACAGGGCATCTTTGAATAATGTCAAAACATTACCATCAGACCATAAGAAATTTTACAAATGAGAGGCCATTCGGCCCATTTTGCTCATTTAGTTTTTAGTGGCTTACTGATCCCAGAATCTCATCAAGCAGCTTCTTGAAGGATCCCAGGGTGTAAACTTCAACAGATTTGGTTCCAGACCCTCACAATTCTTTGTGTAAAAAAGTGTTCTGAATGCCCCTTTATCTAATCTTCATTTGTGACCCTTGTTCATTGTTTCTTTATTCATGTTGAAAAAGTATTTTTAGAATTTTAAATGCTTGAATTAGACTGACACATAGTCTTCTTTGTTCAAGACTAATAGATTCGATTCTTTAAGCCTGTCTGCATATGACATGCCTTTTAAATCCAGAATGATTCTGGTCGCTCTTCTTTGCACTCTTTCTAGAGCAGCAATATCCTTTTTGTAGTGAGGTGACCAGAACTGAACACAATATTCTAGATGAGGTCTTACTAATACATTGTAAAGTTGTAACATTACTTCCCTTGATTTAAATTCAACACTCTTCACTATACATCTGAACATCTTGTTGGCTTTTTTTTTTTATATCTTCCCCACATTTTCTAGATGAAGGCATTTCTGAGTCAATATAAACTCCTAGGTCTTTTTCATAGATTCCTTCTTCAATTTCCGTATCTCCCATATGATATTTATAACGCATGCTTTTATTGCTTGCATGCAGTACCTTACATTTATCTATTAACTGTAATTTGCCATGTGTCTGCCCAGTTCTGAATGCTGTCTAGATCATTTTGAATGACCTTTTGCTGCTGCAACGGTGTTTGCCACTCCTCCTATTTTTGTGTCATCTACAAATTTAACAAGTTTGCTTACTATACTTTAAGTCATTAATGTAGATTAGGAATAGCAGAGGACCTAATACTGATCTTTGTGGTACTCCATTGGTTACCTTGCTCCATTTTGAGATTTCTCCTCTAATCAGTACTTTCTGTTTTTCTACATGTTAACACTCCCTCATTCTACATGTTAACCACTCCCTAATCCATGTACATGTGTTTCCTTGAATCCCTAATGCGTTCAGTTTGATAATTAATCTTTCTTGCGGGACTTCTTGTCAAAAGCATTCTGGAAATTTCTTTCCAGATTTTGAGTGTAAATTGGACCGACATACTAATATAACTACCTGTCCCTCCTATACAAGGTAATGCTGACAAGGGCACCAGTGTACCTGTTAACTTATCCATATTTAACTATCTAGTGTCTGTTCTGTCCATCAGCCAAGAAGTCATGGGTCGCAACTGAGCTGCCCAGTAATAAAATTTAACATTGGAAAGTGCAAGGCCTCCTGCTTTATCAGGGAGCTGCAGTGTTTTAAATCGTGCTCTGGGACGTCTTCCCTGCCAAATGAAACGTGATGTCAAACAATAAAGCAAATCAAATTGGAAGCTGGAACTTTGACAGGTAACATTTGAAATGGATAGAGCAATCTGGGCACAACATTCATTCTGATAACTTCCACTCTACCCAACAGAGAAAGGGGTAAAATAGACCAGCCATTTAAATCATTTTTAATCTGCTCAATAAGTTTGGAATAGTTTGCTTTAAATAAATTATGTAAGCAGAGTAATACCCACATTTTTCAATGCATGTTAGGAATGGATGTCAAAGGTTCAGACAAATGCACAAGAACATCATCCACATACAGAGACAGTTTATGTTCCTCCGCTCCCACCTTTACACCTTTTATGTTCACATCATCCCCAACTAACTGTGCTAAAGACTCTAGGCATATTGCAAATAAAAGGAGGGATAGGGGGCATGCATCCCTGTCATTCAGAAGTCTACGGATATTGTCTCCTTAGTAATGCCTTGTTATAATGCCTGTCTGATCAGGGTGGACAACTTCCTTCATAATTTTATTCAGTCTTTGCACTAAAATTGCTATTAATATTTTTAGGTCGCAATTAAGTAATGAGATTGGGCGATGTGATCCACACCTAGTTGGGTCTTTGGAATCATTCGTAGAACTCATTTATACAGCCGTCATTACTTCATTTATTTCCATTACAATAATGGGTTCATCTATTTTCTTTGACAGTGCTATCGGTAATTATGGGTTATCTATATTCTGAAGAAAATCCTTAATTTGTTCCGCGTCTGTACAAGTATTTGTGTTTTTGTACAGCATTTCATAAAACTTAGCAAAGGTCCATGAATCTGCTCTGGCTTAGTTAAGAAGCTGTTATCTTTGCTAGTGGTTTGAAGTTTCTGTACCATGGAGGAAGCTTGTTGCTTCTTCAGTTGAAAAGCTAGAAGTCTACTGGCCCTGCAACCATATTCATAATAACGCTGTTTCAGAAATCGCAAATTTCCTTCTATTTTTTCAATCAATAGGTAATTGAGAGATCCACGGGCTTCATTAGGCAAATTTAAAGTTCTTGAAGATTGCTGTTGTTTATGTTGCTGTTCTAAATTATACATTTTTTTCTTCCAGTGCAATATGTATGGAATCTTTTTTTTTTCCTAGTAGTTGAAAAAGAGATTATGCGACCTCTCAAAAAAAGCTTTTGCACACTTCCAAAGTATTACAGGCGAGGTTCCGGGGGTCATGTTAAATTCAAGATATTGCTGTAACTCAGTACTAATAAAACTCTGAATCATTCAGCAATGAAGCATTTAGACGCCATTGTTTGGCTGAAATAGACCTACTCAGCTCTCATATCAAAATCACTGGTGCACGGTCTGACAATGTAACAGACAGCATTTTACAGTCAACAATCCTGTGAGTTTCAGATTTAGAAGTAAAAAAATAGACGGGAGTAAGATGTATGTTGAGCTGAGTAGAAAGTAAAGTCATGCCCTCTTGGGTGTAAATTTCTCCAAACATCAACCAACCCCAAAAGAAGTGTTCCAGATGCTTTCTCTAATATAAGGTTGAAAACTCTGGTGATAAACTGTGGATTGTTCTCGTCCGACCATACACATTGATTAATGATACCTTCACCCCTGCCAGTGTTTCATTTACCAATATATATCGACCATCTTTGTCTTTATACTGAGAACAGATGATGTATTAGTACAGCCACTCCACGTTTTCTGCCAGGAGGGTGGGAAGAGAAAAACACCTGATTGGTCCATGTTCTACCCAATTTAAGACGCTCTACGTCAGATGTGTCTCCTGTAAAAATGTTACTTCACTGTGCAACTGGCTGATCATTTTCTTTATCTTAACAGGACTATGTAGTCCTCTCACATTGTAAGTAATAACTTTTAGACCCTGCATTGTAACCATATAAAAAGTTTAGTCATTTTAATCAATCTACCATTCTGTTGGGCATAAATAAGAGAGAGAGAAAAAAAAGGGGGGGGGGGGGGGGGGGGGGGGGGGGGGGTGGGGGGGGGGGTAGAAACCCTCTTCATATTCCTTATCTGTGATCAGAACTATATACACAAATAACACTGTCTGAAAGTCACTTTTGACCCACCATCGCGGGTATCTTCCTCGGCATAGCTTTGTATTATATACATTGTTAGTCAGCGTAATCAAAACATATGAGTGAACTAACTTTTCATCATAAACTACCCCCTGGTTATGGGCAGTCTGAATTTTTGTACGTATGCCTGAGAGAAAAGGGAGTAACCAGATCTACAATAACAGTGTCTGGGCCCTTTGCTGCATGATGTTGTTTATATTGCCTCCCTGTCCCCTAAATTTAACTAAAACAGTTGTTTTCGGCATCAAACCTTAAGAAGCCCTCCACCCCTGATTCTTCCGCCCCCAGTAATCCATCCAATTATATGTTAATGATTATCTGTAGCTTTACATAACAAGCATGGTGTTATTAACTTGCCTAAAATAAGCTTCAAATATTTACTGCAGAGGAGAAGAGAATAAATTAAAAAAAAAACAAAAAAAAAAACAGAAAGGCAACTCTAACTCTTACCAAAAAATACTTCAATTAAAACAACCTTTCTTTTTTCTTGGTAAGGAAGGGAGCTTTGTTTAATAAGCTGCCATTAGGTTGGTGACATCACTGGAAGTCGTTGTACTTTTGGTGTTTTTTAAAATATGTTGGCATTATAGATTAAAGCTGAGGCCACGGCTCTTCTTGGTTTGGATATTGCCATCGGTGAACGTGGTTACAGTAACTTCCCTCAGAAACAATGGATACTGTTACAAATACTACACACACAGGGTGTCTCTCAAATCTTGCAGGAGTAGATTATGCATTTTGGAATACAAAACACAACACCTTTAAGCAGTATTTTTATAGTAAAAAGTAAAACTATTTTTTCTGGTATGCAGTGACTATCTTTCTACAACAAAAAGATATTATAGATTTACAAATCTGAACAAATAGTTAATCTCAGTGGCAGTAAATAATAAAAATACAGTACCAAAAATATACAAAGGTCTTTCACAACGCTGGATAGAAAATTAACTTTAAGAATGAAATTAAAGCTTAGATAAAATCTTTATTTACTGGTCGGTTTTACATTTGAAGATTTGCTCTATTTTAAAAGTAAAACCATTAAAGTTACCCAAATTATAAAAGTAGACATGACATAATATCCTTGGGCATCTTGTATGCCTAAACTTTAACCTTCTACCTGCTATTGAGAGATTTGACACTGGCAATCATGCTCATGTGAGGCTAACACAGAAGAGTCTGTGCCAGTTCAGTCGAGATTTGCACACTACATACATATTTAAAAATGTTGTATAAAACAGTATTGTATTATACACAAATGTAATATAAATGGTCTACAAGGTAGATGCAGAGAGATTTTACATTTCTTTTACGCCACATATGAACTTCTTTTCAGCTTGCTATAAACATCGGTTCACTATTAAACACACTTTTTTCTATCCATTTACTTTATGAAATAATAATTTTCATTGATTCATATAAATGGCAGAATCTTTGCCCACATAAATTTATGTTAAATTCGGTAGCAGCAAACACTAATATTGTGACTGATTTAATTTATAAGGTATAATTTTGAAAATGTTGGCCCTGTGTTTACTAAGATCCAGCTTCCCACTTTACCTCTCAATTAACAAAATGAGCTCACTCCAGTCCCTTTAGACTTCCAAATACAGTATTTTAGTTATAATTGCAAAATAAACTTTGAGACCATTATGTTTTATACCTGTGCTTCAGCAGGTCAACCTCCTTTTCTTGTACATGTGTTTTTAGTAAAGCCTCTATAATTTATCATAGTTATAAATTAGTACTGTTTGACAAGAACAATCTATTGTTTTTTTTTTGTGTGTGAATCATAATTAACTTGTTCGTACACGGTTCATTTTCATTGAGAAATTGTTTGTTCACTTTAACTACTGCCAGATTCAACTTTTACTTTATTACTGCATTTCACTTGCCGTTAAAAAAAAGTGAAATCCTGTTACCAATTATGAGTGTCTATAAAATTGTAATTACACCGGAAATATTTCTTCACAGTACAAAGAAGGAGGCCAACCTGAAATATGTTACAGTATCTTTAAGAATTTAATTGTATTAAAGAAGGATTGGTGGTGTAATTATTAAGCTTCCGTCCGAGGCAAATGGTGCAAAAGCACCGCATTGTGCTTAAAATGAACACATCTCGTAACGCTGAAGATAGATTTGGGATATGCTTATTTGTGATTAAATAGCATAACATTAAATAACATAATTGATGAGTTCCCCTGTGTAATCTGACTGTGGCTGAAATTAGTTGTCCTGTAGAAACTGCTGCTTCAAGTTTGGTGTTTTGTAGATTTTTAAGAAAAATACATTGCGATTTTTCACGAAGAGCTCTTATTTTTAGGATGCAAATGACGGCAGTGTTTATCTCATAGAGTCCACAGAGTATGTTGTTGAGATGCTGTGGTTTTTTGTAATGAACAGCTGCAATATTAAGGCATGTACAATTTGTAAACCTACTCCATCAACAACCTCTGTTTGTTTAGTTTTATTAAATTCTTTTATAAGGTTTTCGGATAAGGTCTATACAGTATTCTCTTTACTATGCATCACTGGATATTTTTATGCCTTTAACATGGAATACTTCAGTATATTTAAATGAGGAAATACAGAGATAATAAGCATCAGTATTAAGATCCACTACTGTTTTATTATTGACATTTTTCGGTTTATTTTTAGCTATTTTTGAGTTTTAATAGTTTTTTTTTTCGGGGCTTTTGCTTTATATATACTGTATGAAATTACATTTTCACTTGCTTTTGTTTTGTTCTGTCACTATATGTATAGTAGCAACAGTAATTATGCACTTCAGGTGTACTTTCTTTCCTTTGCTGTCTTCCACAACAAAATCCTTATGGTCATGGACATATTCTTCTTGGTTTTTGTGTACAATCCTCCAATAGAAATGTATGACTTTGCTGCCACTCAGTAGTTGGGGTGGGTTTAAAGTATTCAGAACAAATCAATGCAAGATACAAGTCAGGAAAGAGGGACATAGCCCAACTGCACTAGAATTTGTATTTTTATGTAGATTTTTTTTTTTTTTTCACAGGGAAAGGGGTGACGTCAATGTGAACTGAGTAACCATTTGCAGTGTTTTTCTGGTGTTTATTGGCTATACATTGATTTCCTTTTTTTGGGGGGTGGGGGTATCGGTTTTTATCGACTAAAAACTGAAAATCAGTTTGTGTAATGTGAAGAAGTTCGCCATCCGATAGATGTACTCATCAAGATCTTATTTGCGAATCGGTACACCTTCTTGGTTATGTACAGCAATTTAGTATGCTCTCAGGTAATGTTGAGCTTTAAAATCATAGTATATACACTAATCAAAACAGAAAATGAATAGCTAGACATCATAATAAAAGTTATCTCTATTGGCCTGGAGCTTTAGTGAAATGCATTTTGATTGGATAGTTATCCCTGAAGTTTATCCTATAAATATTTCACTACAGTTCATATTTTTTGTCAATTCTATCTTTTGGTTTATAAACATTTTGGGCGATTTACTATGATTTCTGGTAAGCTTGTATTTGTGATCGCCGAATCTCCCAACAGAAAACAAAAAACTAAAACTCACTCGTCTAGCATTCTGTCTGTATAACTTTACTTTCATTTTCAAAAGTATGTAAAACCACCCCTGATTGGTTGTTGTTGCATTTGGAGAGGTCAGTCATTTGGTAAACAACCAATGGACATTTAATGTCACCATTACATCATCGTTGATATATGAATGATTTCTAGCAGGGCTGTAGCGGAAGGGTTAAGTGGTTCCTGGAGAACTAGTTGGAAACCACCGTCTTAAAGTGAAGTGGTTTCTTCTTGAGGTAATAAATGGGTACTTCAAATATTTTCTTAAGCTGTGGTGACCACTCATTTTTCATACTTAACATTCGTTGGAACAATTTCTGCATTGTTTGAACAATCTTAAGATAATATTCTGTAGACATGCTAGTAATGGTAAAAGTGAAGCCTTGTGAATCACTGAGCCCTTAGAACCATCACTTCAGTAAAAGATATACTGATCCAAACCAGCAGTGAATTGAACCCATTTGTTCACTTAACAGCAGTGCCATCGCTAAAGCAGGTTACAATTGACCCATCTGCTAACTGGGGAGATAGACAATGCTTCCTAGTAGAAGTACTTGTCAGGTTAATATTAATTGCGTTTATAAAAATATTGCAGAAAGTGGTTCTTTTCAGCTTGCCCGAAACAGGGCACTGTGAGCACTGCTCTAAAAATTGGACAGTGTCAGTAAAATCATTACGTTTCAGTACCGTTCTCCTAGCAAATAAGTTGATTGGGAAATAAGTTGCTCAAGCTCTAGAATTCAAAGGGGAGATTCCATTGTTTCTAATGTCTACGAGCTTAGGCTGGGAAATAAGTGGATCGAGCCTAGGAAATAAGTTGTTCGGATATATTAATAAAAAATAAATCATTTAAAATGAATTTTGTAAGTATCATTTATATAAATGAGTCAGATGTCTTCGACAGTATGACGCTAGATAAGAGAATGTGAATATCACTGTAGATCAGATATATTAGCAACTAATACATAATTTAAAATGACATTTGTAATTAGCCTGTGATACTAATGTGCATTTCTGTTTGTGGAACAATCTATAACTAGCAAAACGTGTTACATATTTAACGTTATTTTGCATTTCTGTAGGTGTTCTTGTTTTGGGAAGCACTACTGTATGGACTGGTATGTGAGCGATTTTCCAAAAGTTAAAGCATGAGTTTCAGTCATGGTACAAATTGAGCTCTATGCTGCGATTACTAACCAGGCCATGGTGCACATGATGTAGTTGAAAAATGTTGCTTATACAGTATTATTACTTTGTTTTATGTGCTTTTGTTATTTCATTTATTTTTTACATACAGTAGTTACAGTAATAATTAGGACAGAAAACTAACAGGAGACTGGTTATCATCATGCATGTATTTCAATTGCAAGTTTGGGAAGAAACAATACATTAATTAGTTAAAAACGAAAGAGTTAACGTCTTCGCTAAACCGTGCTAAATACCTGTAGTTCAATGCCAAACAAGACAGCTATTGTAAGAAAGGGAGACCATACAGTATATGCAGGCTACTGTATATCAGTGGTAAATTCCTGTAGTGTAACAACCATGTAAGGCATACCAAGCAATCATATCTACCTAGGCATGCGTTTTTCATTTCTGTATTTGTCCTATCTACAGAGGATTTGACAGAGTCCTATAGTACAAACCTTATCCCTTAGTAATACTATATATTACTGCAAGGAATACAATTGTCATGTTTACTTTTAAAAATATGGCATTCGTGTTAATGTATCCTGTGCAAACAGCATGAGAGATTTTTTTTTTTAAATACTCAACCTCAGTACACGACACAACTCCTTTCTAAAATAAACTTTCGTTTAGCTATTTGTAGTTAATTTTCTTCACCCTATCCTAATTTAAAAACCACAACCCTAAACCTAGAATCTTTAAACTGACAGTGGGTGGGTAGGTCTACATTTTGCCACGTCTGCCACTGTAGTAAAGTTACAGCTATACTAATATTACAATGTAAAAATACGACCTTGTTATACTAATATTATGGATGCAGCATGTCATTAGATTATATTACTGAATCATTTTGATTTTGATTAAAGATTGACAACAGTTTGACATGTAAAATCATTTAATATATAAATAAATCTCCAATCACACAAACTACATCAAGACAATAGCACGAACACACACCAACATACAGTCTTGCAAACAAATCGCTCAGATAAAAATAATAAGCCATGCAGTAAAGCTCCCCTTTAATCGAATTGTTGTCCCGCCTTACTTTTGCCTACTTTTGCATTACTGCACTTGCGCGAGCAATTTATTTCCCGGTCAATTTATTTCCTACGACACTATTAATGCCTGAAACGTTAAAGGATTCCTAAAAGGAACACTCACAGGTGATGTGTAATGGTTGAACTGAACCAGATTAAGCTTTGCTAAACACTGCCTCATTTGGTTTATGTAGGGTTGAACCAGCTGAAGCTTCATTCCCGTCATTAGTACAAGCATTTCTGTGGTTAATTCTGCACATCCCACAAAATACATGATGATATACCTCCATTTGTAGTAGCCTACATACTGTTTTTTTTTAAAAACAGTATTTTTTTCTTTTCAATGTTTTATTCTTTATTTTCTGGTTTTCTTTATATCCCATTGGTTTAGTTAATGCTTGATGGAATGATAAATATGACTATGCCTAAAAAAGATTACATATTACTATTGATAATTTCTATTACTGTAATTCTCTTTTTTTTCTATCTAAAACAATTCTGGGACATGGAAACACTTTGTATAATTGGCTGTTCTGTTTCATTAAAAAGAACACTCAAACAATGTATTAAATATAAGTCTAGCTAGGGGTGTACAGAGAGCCCATTGCTTATGCTCTTAATCATATTCATATGCAGAAACCACTGTGGGTTTGGCACACCCAAAATACCACAAAGCTTTCATCTGATTTTCACAAAGTGACCATACAGTGCTTTAACCCTTTGACACCTAGGTAGAATGACCATATTTGGGCTTGAATATGACCACTTTGTGTATATCGCTTCTGGTTTGGCAACCTTAAACCAGAAATTAGAACCCAATATATCTATAGAACGGACTTTAGTTTCTGTTTTCAATGATATAATGTATTTTATTGTGAAATGTATGATATGTTTGGCTTTTTTTTTAATATAAACTGCACCGCCCAAAAATTTATTGAAATATGGATAATTAATATTTTTAAAAACTGCCAATTTCGACCCCTCCTGGATGCCGAACTTTGTCACACAGATTTTAGTTAAGAATCTGAAGATGAGCTAGTGACATAATATTATATGAGTGTTTAATTTTCAACATAAACTTATATTGTAAATGGTATAATTGTTAGTATAGGCTAATGTGGTAAATGTACAGTGAAATTAAAATTGATATATATCTATCTATATATATATATATCTACTATATATATAATATATCTATATATATATATATTCTATATATATATATATATATATATATATTATATATTATATATATATATATATGGTTCTCTCCACTTTATGAATTTGGTCCATTGTAGTATATTACTTGTATAAGTAGTGATTACTTATTTAGTATTGATGTTAATTATTTTTCTTACAGAACTATGAGTGTTCAATGTACACACACACACACACACACACACACACACACACACACACACACACACACACACACCAGGGCACACACACTTTGAAGGACAGGTCTATGGGGCTCAGGCCCAGGGCCCCCAGAAAATTAGGGGCCCCATAATTATGACCTTACATATTTAATCTTCCATTTGTTTTATTTACGGAGCCTTAGAATGTATTTGTATTATGTGTATATCACTAAGCAATGAATGCTGTTTACAATTTTACATTTTTATTTAATAACACTTCACACCCCCCTCCCTTGAAAATGATTTGAATGTTTGCAACCTGCCTGTTTTTAGTGGAACACCAATGAGCTTGATCCGCAGTATGAATAAGTAATGAATGTACTACCACTGTGTGCGTGTGCACACTAGCGTGAAAGACGTATTTCAACTGCCGCTGATAGGCTAATAAGTAAATCATGGATTTGGATACCAACCATTACTACTCAAGCGGGGGTGTTAAATGGAAACAAAAAAAAAAATGTTTAAAAGAAGCAGCTTTAGTGTAAAAAATTCCAAAACTTGCCGTGTTTTAAAAAGATACAGACAAGCTCCTACAAGACAGCCCGTCTGGAGCTGATAATGCTAATAAATAGCAGGCAGAATAGGAAACGAGGTAGAAATACACCATCTTACTACATTCGAAGCTGCTCAACAAAAGGTACTTGTAGCCTTAGCAAAGTGTCTGAGGAAGATCTTTTTTGTGAACTGATAGTGTATTTTGATAATGATTTTGAAGGAAACTGTCAACGACACAGAATACACGTTTCAATTGTTGCATTCTGTTACCCAGAGGTTGCTGCGCCAGCTGCTCTTGGCTGCTGTCTTTCTGACGTCACACGCAGCTTTTAGAGAAACGCCTTCTCCAAACCTTGCAGCATAGCATACATTTCAACATACTATATTTACATTTGTCTGGATTATTACAGTCAGTTTAATGTAATTGATTAACATTAACTTTATTGTAAAATTATACATCATTTATCACAGATTTAGTACATTATGTTTATTTTAATTTTTTAATTTATTTAATATAGTGTTGACAAGGCTGTTCACGGCTTTATTGTATAATAATAACATATCGTTCACCTCCGCTAACAAGGAAGCAGCAGTAGTTTTAGTGGTTATTTGCATTACGATTAGCAGGTCACTCGTGATCTTTGCATCGTTTCTTTGGTTCACAGTCGCAGCCAGCCTCCCGCAGTAACATTTCAAAGCTGCGCTGGACTATGCAAAATCTGCACAGATTTCTGTTGGTGTTGAGTGACGTCTACAGCGCAAATAACATTAGCACAGGGACTGCAGCAGGATAACCTACTTATTATCAACATAGTTTTGTTTAAACAAGTTATAACAGTATTCCAATTTTCTTAGGTAAGTGAAGAAATCGTTTTTAACAAACTCCATGTGTAGTAATCATTGGAAGCTTACTTGTGCAATGTCGTGATGTGTAGCAATAAATCCAGTAACACGTTTTAGTATTAAAATACTTTTTTTTTTGCTCTACATATTTTATTTATCCGGTTGAAAAAATAAACGACTCATCTCTGCTCTTAAATAACCTGTGGTACATGTTACCATCGACTAACAAAGTATCTATTTATTTATTTATAATTCATTTTATACATTAAAATGTCCAATTTATTTTCACACATGCCGTTTAAAAGTAATTTTATTCATATTCAAACAAGTTTAAGAGGCACTGCATATCAACAGGACACTCAGTACTGCATCTCCAGCCCCGCCCCACCCCTTGTTCTCTGTATTTATCACATAACGTCTTCATAGTCATACATACTGATGAATCATCTTCTGATCACTCATTTTTCACCAAACTCTTCAATAATGTTATTCAAGTCATCGTTTTATTACTATAACATCTCAAAAAACCTGGCAAATGTTTGTGGTATTCTTTGAGCGCTGGATGAGGAAGCAGCTATCTTGTTTGTTTATGTTCGAGTTGTGTCTGTGTTGAAGGGACTATGCGCAATGCTCAGATCTGCCTCCTTTTTTTTTTTTTGGCTTCTCTTGGTTTTTATCGGTCTTACTTAGCCATTGAACGTTTCTCTGGTTTCTCTGCTTTTTTCCAGAGAAAAAATGACTAGAGACCTGTGCTTGACATCTTTTTGATGTCAGACTGGAAAGGAAAAATTGTAATGTTGGACCTGGTCTACTATCTTAAAAAAAATTAAAGATTAAAAAAAACAAAAACATTAGGAACATTTTTTTTCCACCTGGATCTGCACTGATCACATCAGTAGCTCCGGGGGACTGGATAAAAGCGGAAAACTACCAATCAGCTGAGATTTTTCATCTCTGAACACATTGCCAAAATGGTGGATGTTGGAACAAAAATAACCACATACCAAAGTCATATTTCAATAGGAGGGTAGTCAAATTACTTTAGTCCAGGGACAACCAAACTTTTTCCACAGGGGCTCATGTGTATGTAAATTCAACTAATACCAGTACAGCGAAACAAACTTTACATTGATGAATTCCTTGCTTCATTCAAAATGTGGTTGAGTGGGATTTCCACTTGTATTGTACATTAGTATTTTAACTTTACATAGGATTTTTTTATACCATTGTTTAACACGTTCCGGCAGCTTTGCCATTTATACAAGACAGTGTGCAATCATGTCTAATTAATGTTCTGAAGTAAATAAGAAAAAGAAAAACTTCCCACAAAACTTTGCATTTGTTAGCTTTACAAAAAACGTTTGTTTACAAAAATAAAAACATACATGGTTTCAGTGTAATAATATGCAATAGCATCTTATGTGCTCAGTGTCTGACTTTGTTGTGACAATTTTGTCACAGTATATACAGACAAAACCCTCTGTCAAAATTAATCTGTAACTTTACACACTCAGTCATAAATTTGACACAATGTAAAACTATAAGAAACTAAAGTAAGGTATGCATACATTAGTTTTAATATTGTGAAGCTGAACTGTCTACATTGAATGATGTACTTGCCAAAACATAAGTAGGCCAACATTCAGTTTCATGTGTAACAAAACCACTGTAAATATCAAAGTTGCAGGCAATGCCCCTTGAGTCCCATTTTTTAGGCTTTTTGGGATTGTTTCATTGCAATAATCCATTTAAATGGCACAATCTGCTCACTGACACAAATCTTCTTATCCATTGGGATTGTGTTCAGTTGTTGCTGGACAAAGTTCAAGAGTGGTGTCAGAATTGCATGTACTCTTTTTATTTATAGTTTTACTCTGAGCACACTCTTAAACTCAGGGGAGACCTTTAAGGAGGACAAAGATGTTTTAAACTCCTGTAAGTGTTTTTTTTCATGCACTGGATGTGCTATATGTCCAGACAACTTTTTAATAATCAAGAAAATCACACAGACTCATTTAATTTGAAGTTTTAACGAATCAGAGCAGTAGTAGTGCTCTTTTTGGTTTGTTGCTTTAAATGAATAGAGTAGTTGCAAGCCACTTTGGATCCCTGCTAATAGGCAGTCTGGGCATTTTCCAGTATCTTTACAGGTTTAACAGCATAAATACTTCAACACCATAATAAAATATGGTTATCATATGCTTAGCCTTCAGGCTATATAATGCAAAAAGCTAAAGCACCCACTGCTATGTCCTACAAAGCTAAAATATAAATCCTATACCTTATTTCAATGCATCCCAATATTAACAAGATATAAATTCAAATATATGCTTACCTTCTAGTATATGTAAGAACTGTATTCAAAAGGCAGAGACTCATAAATACAACCAAACATCAGTTTTTTCAGAGACCCTCAGAGCATGGACCACATCAGCTTGCAAGATCAAGTTCAGTGGTGGTGAAGGGGGTCTTGCTCTGGGCTTGTATAGGATTTTTCCTCCATTGAATACATCAGGAGTCCCAATTAAATCTAATCATCTGATCAATTCTTTGAGTTAATAAGATAATAATAATACAAATGGTAATTTATAAAAAAAAATCAGAATTGGATATAACTTATTTCCAAAAATATTAGAACATGATCTCATAGTTCACATTTCCAACCCCTCTTTTCTCTAAAAAGTCAGGTGAACCAAAGTTCACATGATCCTTGCTACAATACAATGATACAAGTTTATATATGTATTAAAAAAAAAATGCTGTTTTATATATATAACATTAACTTTTTGTGTGATTATATTAACCTGGGTCTACAATAGATCTCTGAGCAGTACACCATTTCACCTTTTCAGATGAGATTACTTTTATATGCAGGTGTGTGTGTAACAATTTATTGAGCAAAGACTGTAGCGGTTTATCATAAGCCCTTGTATGAAAGTACTAGGCATACAGTGGTCAGTTCACTTATTTCCATTTAAATTGAAGCTATAATGAACATGTTAAATATAACAGCCTTATTTAACTGTGCCATGCTTGGACTAAACCTGACCTCTCTGTTCCTAAAAAGTCATCTACACGAGCAGGTTTCAGACACCTTGTGTTTTATTTGGCAAGGCTAGTGTTTTAATTAATATGAAACTCCACTGTAAGCACGTTTCCAAATTTACTGCATTAAGTTATTTTTTTGGCTCTCCAACATTATCCCAATTAAAGCCGACATCTATCTGCTAAGGACTGATACTGTAGACAACTTTTCAAATTTAAATGAAATGGTCACTTCAGCTGCCAAGTTTTCATTCATTTCTATGATATAACAATGAGAGTTAATTCTACTCATTATAGAAAGGCTTTTGATTCAAAACTGCTGGCGACCAGTAAATCTCGCTTTGATTACCAAAACCTATTTTTTTTCTCATGCCGAGTACTGCTTTTGCTTGTAAGCAAGTGAAGAAGGAGGTCACAGAATTAATCATATTCCTTCAGCAAGTTTACTGTATGCTAAAGTTATCCAGTACAGTTTAAACTTTATTATATTACATTCAAACTTAACCTTTATATAAACTAAACATTTATATTCTTTAGTTTAATTGATATTTTAATGTCTAAAAGACTTTTGTTTAGTTGGAGACAGAAACTGAACTAATTCTTAAATTGATCAAATTAAATGAACACTATCTTAAATGTGTCTTAACAATTTGTCTATAACACTGTCGATGTCAAACTTCTGTTATAATACACTTTTAAGATGTTCTTTCAACAGTTTCAATTTCATTGATCTGTTACGAAGTCATTTAAGCTTTCAATGGAAGGTCCAGCTATTTTCATCTATTGTTAACATGTTAGAATGTGATAGATTTATAGTGACTGAACTAAATCTGACCTCTTTCTCTGTTCATACAAAATCCAGTTGAAGCAGGTTTTTTAATAACATTTGCTTAATGTTATTACATTAAGTTTCTTATTTAAATACTTGAAGTTTTTTCTTACTATTATCAAACATGAATAAACCGGAAAAGCAGTAGTAGTGCTCTTCCGGTTTATTCATTTTATTCAATGTTGAATATTAAAACTTAGGACTGCTCATACATTTATTTAATGTTATTATATTAGGTTTCTTATTTATTTAAATACTTTTGTTTTTTCTTACTATAACCAAACCACTTACCTATCCTAGTTCAATTGCTTCTGGCATATTAACTCTGTTCCAAAGAGTTTGCCATTCTACTCTCGCTGGATCAGAATGTTTTAAGGCTCTGAGTCTAATTAAAGATGCTTTTGCCTGATAAGGGAGGTTTGGAACTTTCAGCAGGTCGGCCTGACCTATTGATATCAGGAGCTCTCTTTTTCAGACTTTACACAGACTTATTCAAAAGGATCCAAAATACATGATCCTACAACATTACTATTAGCAATGTATTTCATTCTATAGCATCCATTCCATATCTAATAAGTCAGCTTGTTCACAACAAGATTCAAATTCTCCTTCTGGCTCAGCTCGAAGTGGTTCTGCGAAAACCACAATAGGCCTGTGCATCCAGCGTTTTACATCACAGGTGTGGGTGATCAGGGTTAGCTATGCTCCCATCTTTACATTCTCCTTCCCATCATCAGTGGGCAAACACATTTTAACTGAATCTGGGTCCATCAAAGGACCGCACATCCTTGCAAGCGAAGCCTTCCATGCAAAAGGATCTAATGATGTATAGCACAAGAGACGTGCCAGAACTGTCTGTGACAGTGGCCTCACCTTGAATAGGTGATCACTGATCAAAACAGCTTCTGGCTGGGGGGAAAATCCAACAGTCTAAATCCAACAGTCTTATTAGATATAACGTGTTATTTATACATGAAAAATAAAATAAGGACTGCAAGGGATGAAATATAGCTTTGTCATTAATTTGTTCATGACAAAAGGGTTATGTGTCAAATTGACAGTGGCCTCCTGAGACACATTGAGTGGTGGGCAATGATATTCCTTCAGGGCAATCCTCTAATCACATGGACCTAGAGCATGGGCATAACATCATCAGAACAATCATGTTTATGTTAACAGTAACATTATGTAGTGACAATAATTAGTCAGTGTGTGTTTGCTAACCCTAAAAGCTAATTGGTTTTCTGATGCTCATTTATTTAAATATCAACTTCCTCAAGCGGTAGGAGGGAGACCCCTAGTTGTGAAACATGCTGGAACATTACTTGATTGTACTCTCTACTTTAATAAACTGCATATGTATTGCACTGTACATATGTAAGTTGTATCAGTAGCTTAATATATTTAGTCAGTGGCTTAACAAAGAATGAAGTTGTCTACCAGCTTCAACTGGTGGAAGCTCAGTTCAAATGTTTAGAAGGCCATATTAAGCCTCCTGCCTGAGTTCAGTCCTACAGCTTAGCATTAGATAGTATATATATTTTTTTGCATTTCATTTAACCAGTTAAGGGGAAGTGAAGATGACAAGCAGACTGTTCATTTTGTTTTTCTTAATTATGGTACACACCATACAAAAATACAACAGAAAATGTTTTACAGCATGAATATTTAATATTTATTGATTTAGATCTCAGAAACATGACACATGGCCACATATTATATATATATATATATATATATAAAAAAAAAAAAAAAAAAAAATCACATAATGTATCACATAATACGTGATAGGGAGTTAACACATAATTTCGTGATAGGGAATTATTATGTAATTATGTAATAATTCTTAACCCATGGTACTGCAATGCTGAGTCGCATGGAAGCTTTCTCTATATTCAGAATGATTGTGTAGTCGTGTACTCGTGACACTGGCTTAAAATTTTATTTCTGCAGGTGTGTCATATGATACTTGTTTGTTGTTTGTTTACTTCTATTAAATTAATGGTACAACCAAAAATGCTTTTTTTTAAAAAAAAACAAAATGCATTTATTTCATTTAACAGGTTTATAGAATAGCATAAACGATATGCATGGACAAATGTGATCACAAAGTTACATTTTCCAAAGCTGGTAAAGGATTTACTCATGAGTAAGGGCAATACAAGTGCTTATTAGAGTTACTATATCGTACTTACAGCTTATCTACTCAAACAACATGGTTGTAAAAAGCCCCCATAAATGATCCCTATCATGAAATTACATGATAATTTGTAATCACGTAATTACGTGATATAATTATTATTTTTTAATGTGCTTCCGTACTTAAGCACCCAAATATTAAACAATACATTTTCCTCTTGTATCTTACTTACTATTTAAGCCTTTTACCAGTTTTAGATTTTGAAAATGAACATTGACTCTGATTGGAACAGTTAGGTGCGCCTCCATTCAGTTCTGCAAGGCTAAGGGCTGATTCACATGCTTATATAGAGAGTTCACTGCAGTCAAAATTCTGGCAAACCATTTGTTTAATCAACAAGTAGTAAACACTGTACATATTGGGTTGATTAGTTGTTTAAATAATATAATTATATGAACATGTGGAATTTCAAATACATCATTTTTCATAACATAAAATACATAACTCTGATAAACCCTGTGACATTTGTTTTCCTTTGTTTTTCTTGGTTTGGTTTTAAGATTTAGTCTGTTTAAAACTTACCTAAAGTCACAAAAAAGTGTCTAAAGTCATCATTGTAACTGTGGTCAGAGCTTGTAATCGTGTTTACTGTGCCAATATGAGTACCGTCCGATTTCAACAGTTACAACCACACTGGCAAAACTGAGTGCCACCTGTCAGCCTTCTATCTAAACCCACCCAACATTAGTGTATTACATCTCAGGAATACTGTTCAATAATTATAAAAATTATGTAATGTTTGGGACAGTCCACTTAGAAGACAGGGTGCTACATATCATCTACTCTACACTGTAGTTAGCTGTAGGCATCACTGTAGCTTAATTAAATCATGAGCAAGAAATGGTAATGAACTTTCTGTGGTAGTTGAGCTGTGTAATACAATGCCATCTTTCCACTGCCTGGTGCTACAGGCTTCTTCTGCCCACGGCTAGCCCTTGAAATCAAAAGAGTTTCAGTGCTTTTTTTTTCCAAACCTGGCCAACCACGAAAATTCTTGCTGTGTGTCAAAGGTCAGTGGGGGATTGTGGGATCATATTGTGCTTTGTTTTAAAGAAACCAACCTAATACTGAGTTTAGAACAAAGCAGCTGAGCAACGGAAGCTGAAATTGAAAGAACATTCATTGCTATTTTCATTATGGCACTGCATACGATTTTAAATAGCGCTCTCGAGATCCAATTAAATGAACCCTCCAAAAGAAAACAACATAAAGTTAATCTGATTGTTCTTCATCAACAGATAGCAACAATGATTTCATTTTTCTTTTAGCTTTCAGTTTATGTGTTCTCTTTTAAAAATGAAATGAAGGCTTCACACTGCTAAACATAAAACAACAATACATCTATACTTCTTGAACAAATGCATTAATAACCCTATGCAGCTACTGGTGTGTAGGAAAAAATGCCTTTTTGTGAACTAATGCTGCTTGGTTTTTATATCACTATGTAACACAATTTTTGTTCCTGGGTAGTAAGAGGCTTATGCCTCAAAAGTATAGAAAATGACTGTTATTCCCCACAAACTTTGCTTTTGTGACCAGGACAGTGATATTTTGAAATTTACCTATTTCCATTGAGAAAACAGGCGAATTTGTCAGAATAAAACAACATATGAATCCAAATTAACATGTATTTATACTAAAGTAATACAAAAATGACTACAAAAGATTTAAAAGTGAGTAGTTTTTCGAGATTTACGATTATACTGTAAATCACTTTCACGAATCAGGTCCCAAATGTAGTCTCCCATCATGTTCTCGTTATACTGTCCTTGGTAGTGGCGTTCAAAGTCCAGTATATCCAAGCGCTCGCCTTGCTCCTCCGAGTACGCTCCCATGTTCTCCTTGAATTTATCAAGATGCATCAAGAATATAAACTTTGAGGGACATCCTATAGCCCACTGTGCCGTAGTTCTTCACCAGAGTCTCAACCAGCTCCACATAGTTTTCGGCCTTGTGATTGCTCAGGAAGCCCCGAACCACTGCGACAAAGCTGTTCCAGGCCACTTTCTCCTTACTAGTGAGCTTCTTGGGGAATTCATTGCACTCCAGGATCTTCTTTATCTGTGGTCCGACGAAGACACCGGCTTTGACCTTTGCCTCAGACAGCTTAGGGAAGAAGTTTTGAAGGTACTTGAAGGCTGCCGACTCCTTATCTAGAGCTCTGACAAATTGTTTCATAAGGCCCAATTTGATGTGCAGTGGTGGCATCAGCACCTTCCGGGGGTCCACCAGTGGCTCCCACTTGACGTTGTTCCTCCCCACAGAGAACTCGGTCTGCTGTGGCCAATCCCGCCTGTGGTAGTGCGCCTTGGTGTCCCTGCTGTCCCAAAGGCAAAGATAGCAGGGAAACTTGGTAAAACCACCTTGGAGACCCATCAGGAATGCCACCATTTTGAAGTCTCCTATGACCTCCCAGCCATACTCATCATACTTCAAGGCGTCCAGCAAGGTCTTGATGCTGTTGTAATCCTCTTTGAGGTGCACCGAGTGAGCCAGGGGAAGAGACGGGTACTTGTTACCATTATGGAGCAGCACGGCTTTGAGGCTCCTGGATGAGCTGTCAATGAAAAGGCGCCACTCATTCTGGTTACAGGCGATTCTGATTGCCTTGAACAGACTGGTCACATTGTGGCAGAAGCAGAGCCCACCTTGACGGGTGAAGAAGCTGGAAAAAGGTTGGTGACGCTTCCTCTGATCTGCGACTTGCACACTTTCATCCAACAAGTTCCATTGCTTGAGCCTAGATGTCAAAAGCTCGGCATTGGACTTGGTGAGACCAAAATCTCTAATCAAGTCGTTGAGGTTGTTTTGGTTGGGGTAGTATGGGTTTCTCTCCTCAGCTCCACCTCTGAAATTGTTATCTGGATCTACAAAGACTTCCTCGCTCTCCGAATTGCTGCTCTCTTCTAAAGACGGCTGCTCTCTCTCCGGAGGAGTGGGTACGGGGAGCTCATGGCAGTGTGGCACTGGGGCAATGGATGAAGGAAGGTCCGGATATGTGATAGCAGGTGCATTCTTGCCAGTCCGACATTTAGAAGGGTCCACCATACAGAAGTAGCAGTTGCTTGAGTGGTCAGTGGGTTCCCACCAAATTCTTGGGATAGCGAACTTCATGCCTCTCTTTTCCCCTTTGTACCATCCTACAAAAATACATTTATTTCACCCATGACTAATGTGTAAGAGATTCTTTCATATTCACATTCTTTCATTTTTCATATATGATATATTTTTTCAATAACATTGAAAATTGTAAAACATTTTAAAATTAAAAACTTTTACAATTTTAAAACTTTTAACAAATTTTATAACATAAAATTCAAAGCAACAATTGTCCATCTTACCTTCCAGAGTTTTTTTGCAGTGCTCGCAGGTGAAATGAGGTGCCCAGGGTTTGTCTTGATCACCGACAGGCATGCCGAAATATGCCTTGTAGGCCTCACACATCTTAGCAGATGCTTCCACGGAGTACTTTTTCGCTCTTGTCTTGATAAACATAGCAAAATGCGTCTGCCGGATGCTTGCAGCCTCTTGATGCCATCTCAGAAAAATGCAGATATGTATCCACTTAGGCAGCTGGAACTAAACTGAACTGGTGGGCTTAAGGCCCCTGTAGTTATACTACTATTTATATTACTAGAAAGTTCTAGAAGTTACTTCAAGTTTACTCAGCACTGAATCTATCTGGAATGTTCTAGAAAATAGGTACATTTCAAAATATCACTGTCCTGGTCACAAAGGCAAAGTTTTTGGGGAATAATAGCCATTTTCTATACTTTTGAGGCATAAGCAATTAGGAAATAACACTTACTACCCAGGAACCAAAAAAAAAAAAAAAAAAAAAAAAATTGTTACACAGTGTATTTCATGTAATAAAGAGCTTAAATACCTCCTGGCTATATGATGGTGCACTTCCTTCATAGCAAGTTTGGCTACATCGAGTATGAGAAACAAAGCCTGACCAGACAGCCGCCCAGTAGCTTGGGTGACCGTTGGACACACCCTGTTTTGTTGCTGTGGACAGCCATAGCTGGGAGCACCAGGCAGTGGAAACGGGGCATAAGACACACCTGTACCTCCTGCTAATAGTACTGTCTCTTTTAGCAATGAATCTTGAGAGCAGGGTTTACTACCCACTATATTGTTCTAAAGGGGTATAGCTAATTAAATAATGTAATAAATATTAACTGCTGTGCATTACTTATTGTTATGTACGTCTTACACTTATGTGATTTGGCATAATGTGCATACATGTAACATTAATGTACTGGAATAAACTTGACAGATGTAGTTGCATCTGTTTAGACAAAGTAACCTCTTGGATGTACACAGCTACAGTATTCTGGTTTAGTTTATTTTGTAATATTGCATAATAGAAACACTGAAACTATGGTAACTACAGGCGTATATATTTCCTGTTACTAAAGCATAGCCTTGTATATTGCCAGATTTGTATATTGTGGGAAAGTAAAAAGCTAATGCATCTTTGAACAAACTTTAATTTATCAAATGTAAGTCAGGATATGTGTAAGATTTAGTAAGATTTATGTTTATAAGTCATTAGAATGATTTATAAGTTGGACTTTTCATGCTCAGATTCTGTACAGCTGGTACACCTGTTCCTTCCTAGTCCCCATGGACCTTTGCTGCAAAGGAAATTACATTTAACCTTTAACAAATGTAGTCTTTAGTAATCTTTCTAGGAATTGAACCCTCAGTATGTTTTTTCATATGGTAAATGCAATATGTTTTACCAACACTGGATATGCTGTTCCACTTAGTCGTGGGTGATGAAGGTAGCCTGTTGCAGATATGCTACCAGTGTTTTGAAAATGTACTCTAATAAATATTTTGACTGGATATTTTTTAGCTCCATTTGTATACTAGGATCAGAAGTGTAGGAAACAACAACAACAATAATAATAATAATAATAATAATAATAATAATAATAATAATAATAATAATATAGATGTGATGTGACCAGGCTGACTCTAGTGGTGACGTCAGACCCGGAAGGACGCAAAAACCAAAACAGGTAATGGCGGTGAACCTGAGACGCTACGGCTTCCAGTGTTTTATTAAATAATAATAAACAAAAGATTTAAACAAAACAGCACATGGCACTTGACGCCAAATAAAATAGACAAATACAATGACAAGACAGTAAACAAACTGGATGAACAAACAAACATGGTGAGTGAAATCAGTTACTTTTCCTTCTCTTTGTTTTTAATTCTCCTCTCCACTCACCAAACACACAACCCCGAGTGAGTGAAAACATGCTGCTTTTATGCAGCTGTACCGAGACTCAATTGCTAACCAATCATTCAATTGGAGTCTCAGTACAACTGCATGAGAATTAATTAAGTGTAATTCCCCGTGTTCACATATTACATTTCACCTGCACATGAAATGTTGTGCAATCCTTGTGCCTAAATACAAATATACATTTTAAACACTTGTGCTTGTAACCCATATTTACATCCCGTGTAGACACTACATAAAACACTTAATAAACATAAAGGGGTGGGACATTTCACCACAAGTGTCTTTCATAGTGGACCAACATCACAAAGTGATTTACAGAGGTAGGCTGTAAACTGTGCATTACATGCAGAGTCACTTACAATAGGACATTAATTTAACATCTCATCCACAGGATGACGCACAAGGAGGTTAAGTGACTTGATCAGGGTCATACAGTGAGCCAGTCAGTGGCAGAGGTGGGATTTAAACCAGTGACCTTCTGGTTACAAGCCCTGGACTTTAACCACAGTACCACACTGCCACTTTGTGTATATTATACATGTGTATAATAATATGTATATAAATATATATGCAGTTGTGTAATGCTATGGGTTTTTGTTTTGTTGCCCTTGCGTTTTGGTGGCCAAGTGAGGCAAGCTGCACTTGTGGCTCTTCAAGACAACTTAAAAACTAGATAGCTGCATGATATCAATAATTACGCAAGGCCAAACTGGAACACTGGCAGACATATTTAAATATACCCTAAATAGTTTCTGTCACCCACATTGCCTGAAAGGTGCTACCAAAATAGCATGAGAAAAATGTGAGACTTATTTTTATTTTTGCATGTAAACCAAGCCATTGTGATCTTTCAACTCTGCTGGCTCCACTCGTTTAATGAAAGGCTGATAATTTCAGTTTTTGCCAGTTTGCATTCTCCTAGTAAGCCAGGTTAGCTTTAGGGAATTATTTTAACAATATAATTCAGAACCCCTCAGAATGTGACGTGTAAAACAATGGCATTGCATTGTGAAAATAAAATACAAAACCCATCTATTGAATACTACAGAATTCTGAGGTAAAACAATAAAGACAAATCTTTCAGGCTTTTAAGGCATTGGCCAGTTTTATGCACATGTGTGCAGATTGGCCAGGTGCTAACTGATTTATTTATTATCAGCGGCTATGAATCCTTGCGACTGTGTGGCTAATTTTAGTTTATGGAATTATTCCTTTGCCAATATTGAGAGGTGTGTCAGTGCAGAAGTCTCCTGGAATATTGTAAATAAAACACAAAAGCCAGTGCGGTGCTCCAGCTGCAATCCCTCTGACTCACACTCGCTCACAATGGACTCCCACACCCTTTTTACAGGATTGCATTATAATACCATTGTGGTGCTTTTCTACCACTAGTTCATACCACTCCAGCAATTGCTATTGTATTATCATTGGAACTGAGTTAAATTTATATTTGATGTGTTTTTATTTAAAAAATGTTTTAAAAAATTCTGATAGTGCGATTTGGTTATTACGTATTTTTATTACTTAAAAAATGTGGTTTCTAAAGCTACCTATTAACAAAAAAAAACTTTTGTTTTTACTTTTAGTAAGCTAGTTTCTACCAATAAAAAAGCAATGGGAAGTTTTTTAAATACCTGGAAGTTATTGAGGAGAGAAAGAGCACAAATGTTCATGCTGGTTTATGTTATTTGAAACAAAAACACATTGGAAATGTGAAAAAAATGGCAAGTTATCAAAAGTACCCAGCCAGTTAAAGTGGAGATATCAAAAACACAAGCCAAGTTTCAAGAAACCATTGGGGCAACATTGGCCATCACCAAGCAAATAGGCAGAACTGTAAAAGCGGTGGGGGTCAAGGTTGCCCCAATTGTTTCTACTAACTTGGCTTGTGTTTTTGATGCAAGTTGGATCTGCTTTTATTGTGCCTGACCAAGTTAGTAGAAGCAACTGGGGGAAGCTTTGACTCCCACAGCTTCTACAGTCAGTTGAGCATAGAACACAGTGGAAGCTGTTAATGTTTCTGACAGTGTGATCCAGCAGCTTTTTATTAAATATTCCTGATGAGAAAACAAAAACTTTTTGTGATGTGAAACAATGTGCGTGCTAATGTCACGTGACCAAGTTCTTCATTCACACATGGGGGCAGGTTTGAATGGCACATTCTTTGTTGGCTGCGAAACATTTTGAAAAAGGCTTTTAAAGATTTCCACTTGAGATGTATACACATGTAATGTAAAATGCTCAAAGGTACCCCCAAGACGCTATATAGCTAAGTCAACTGGGAGGGCTTTGAAAGTGAAAAACAGGACACGAGTGCCAATCTATAAAATGTGCAAGATTGTAGAAACAAATCCTGAATTACTTTTTTTTGTACACTTAAAATTTTATGTAATATGAACAATAACAAAATTGTAATCACAAATAAACTAAAATAAGCAGGGACAGGGTCTCACTTTCATCTTGGCAAATTTGTCAACATCAGCCTGTAAGTCTAATGTTTTTGCTTGTCAGGTTAGCTTACAATAACCAAAAGATTGCTCGATCTCTCATTCCCATTAGCTGTACACAGATATGTTTTGACCCTTTTCATGCACAATAATAACCTTTAATTAACTAATACCAACATTTGCATAGGCGCAAAACGAATACATCCAAAAACCAGACAAATAAAAATCTAAATAGATCAAATAAAAAAATATTCAGAGAAAAAAGGCACTTTACAGAGCGTTTAAAAGGGACCAGGAACAAAGTAAACAGAAAAAGTACTTGAAAACTGCAAGCCCAAGTCAAAAAAGAAGTTAGAAAGGCCAAGGTAGAGATAGAAATTAACATTGCCAAGGGGGTTTAAAAACAGTAAAATGTCTAAGAGATACAAACGGCAACATCATAGAAGAAGAGAAAAAAAATAGCAAATATATTAAATGATTACTTTTCACAAGTTTTTACAAAAGATGATATGGACCACATGCCCCAAGTTGTCCTGTTCCTATCCAGTTTTAAATAACTTTAGTATATAACTTTAATATAACAGAAGCAGAAGTGTTAAAGGGACTAGGAGATCTTAAAGTAAACAAATCGTCTTGGCCAGATGAGATCCTCCCAATAGTATTCAAACAAATGAACTAAGATCATGCAGCAGTCTCTTGAGACAGGGGTTGTACCGACAGACTGGAGAATTGCAAACGTAATATCGAAAAAGGGAGACAAAACCGAACCAGTTAACTATAGACCAATAAGCCTGTCTTCTATTATAAGTAAACTTATGGAAATTATAACACGATCCAAAATGGAAAATTACCTATATGGTAACAGCATCCTGGGAAGACAGTCAGCATGGTTAGGAAAGGCAGATCGTGTGTAACTAACCTGCTTGATTTTTTTGAGGATGCAACATTGACAATGGATAATTGCAAAGCATATGACATGGTTTATTTAGATTTCCAGAAAGCTTTTTGATAAAATCCTGCATAAAAGGTTAATTCAAGGAAATGTACATGGATTAAGGAGTGGTTAACATGTAGAAAACAGAAAGTACCGCTTAGAGGAGAAACCTCAAAATGGAGCAGGGTAACCAGTGGAGTACCACATGGATCAGTATTAGGTCCTCTGCTCTTCCTTATCTTAGATTCTGGTATAGTAAGAAACTTGTTAAATTTGCAGACGACATAAAAATAGGAGGAGTGGCAAACACCGTTGCAGCAGCAAAGGTCATTCAAAATTATCTAAACAGCATTCACAAATGGGCAGACACATGGCAAATAACATTTAATATAGAAAAGTGTAAGGTACTGCACGCAGGCAATAAAGATGTCCATTATAAATAGCATATGGAGATATTGAAATTGAAGAAGGAATCTATGAAATAGATCTAGGAGTTTATACTGACTCAGAAATGTCTTCATTTAGACAATGTGAGGAAGCTATAAAAAGGCCAACAAAATGCTCAGATATATAGTGAAAAGTGGTGAATTTAAATCAAGAAAAGTAATTTAAAAACTTTGCAATGCATTAGTAAGATCTTGTCTAGAATATTTTGTTCAGTTCTGGTCATCTCGCTACAAAAAGGATATTGCTGCTCTAGAAAGACTGCAAAGAAGAGTGACTAGAATTATTCCTCGTTTAAAAAGCATGTCATAGGCAGACAGGCTAAAAAAAATTAATCTATTCAGTCTTAAACAAAGAAGACTACGTGGCGACCTGATTCAAGCATTCAAAATTCTAAAAGGTATTGACAATGTCGACCCAGGGGTCTTTTTCAACCTGAAAAAAGAAACGAGGACCAGGGGTCACAAAGGAGATTAGATAAAGGGTCATTCAGAACAGAAAATAGGAGGCATTTTCTTACCCACTTGTGGGAGTCTGGAACCAACTCTGGCATAACATTGCCTAATCAATTATTTCCATACAAATGCATATTTAAGCAATGCAACAATTTAAAACAGTAATTATAACAGTAAATATCAACCAGAATGTATCTAATACTGTAGTGTACCACCTTAATTTAAATATAATTTTCCGCAGATCTAATAAAAGGAAGCAACTGGCACATGTTTATGTTAGTGTGGTACCCTTGGCTGGCCCTTATCACTGCCAATAGTGTCTCCATCCTGCTGGTCATTATCATTCCATTCTTATGTACTTAGCCATTTATCGCCATAGGATCCAAGGGCATCATCGGGAGCAGGACTTATTGGACTTGGCTGTGGCAACAAGGTGTTTTTGTAAGAAATACACCATTAAATGGACTTGTCTATCAAACTTTTAGACTTTTACTGTCATACCCATCTTTACTAATACTGCCTTTTAACAAGGAGCTTGGCGTGCTACTGTACATGTTGCAGGCTCCAATCTTATGATCTGTGTATAGTTCATATTTTGTACTTTTGTTTAGTTGTTGTTTCAAATTAAATTAATCACATAAATAATCAAATTATAACCCATAACTGTAACTGTAAATCACAATCCCCAATGAATTCAGACAGTGGGTAGTAAATATGTAACAATGATCCTAGAATTGTTAATGTGTGTGGCAAAGTGGTTGATTGTGTACAGGTGCAGGAGGGAGGGCTTAAGTCGACCAGGGTGTCCTCGTCTCACCGCGCACTAACGACCCCTGCAGTCTGGCTAGAGTTGCGTTGTCCTCCGACACTGTAGCTCTGAGGTATCTGCATGGCGAGTCTACAGTGTGAAAAAAAAGTGGTAGGCTGACAGCACACGGTACTGACGACAGCGTGTGTTCTCTTCGCCTCTCCCGAGTCAGCGCAGGGATGGTAGCGGTGAACTGAGCCTATAAATAATTGGGTATGCCAGTTTTATGTGTTTTTTTTTGTTTCTTTAATCAATTTTGCTTTGCCGGATGGTTGCTGAACAAGCCAAAAAAGTAGTTTTTGACAACCTATATTCACGACCGAGATAGGCTGCGTTACTGCTTTTTTTAAATGATCAATCTAGTTTCCAGCTTTGTTGCATAAAGTGATTTTGGTTTCGGAGGCGTAGTTACACAGCACATGTGTTTTATTAAGATAAAAGGGTTGACGTCACTGTGGAGGTGGCATGCATGGAGTACTGACCACGATGTTGACAGTGTGTCTTTATATTCTCTTTTTTGTTTTTTTTTACTTGGAGTCCAGCGGCCACATTCGTTATAACCGAAGGTTTATTATAATGAAGGGCGTTATAGCAAGGGTGTGTAATTACAACTTGTTCCTGTTTGTTTCTTTCTTGTTAATGTAAAACATACTCCAGCCATGTGTACACTTTTCATGAATCATTTTTAGTAATATTTTAAAATAGTACTGGGGTACATTTTTGCCTGATTAACCCTACTCACACACCCCTTGTTTGGAAAAGATAATCAGCCCAATTTCATATACAAAAATTGGTATACAAAATCTGTACCCCAAATATTATCAAATTAATACCAATGCAAAATGACAGAGTGGGATATTTCTTTTTTAAGTGGGTGTACTGCAATGGTGACCATCAAGATGGTACCACATACAGAGATGTTCTATATTTTAATGTAATGTAAGTTACAAAAATGGAAATTCCACTGATAATATTCATATATGTTTTATTTTTGCAGTTTATTCAACTGTAATGAAAAATAAACAACAGTACTTTTTGACCTTACCTTAGGAGGAAATCATTAAAGATTAGATTGGTCCATCAGACACAATTCAATTAATAGTATGCAGCAGTTATGTATTATACTTGACAAGACATAAAACAATAATAAACAACAAATACAAATATATTGCATGCAATTGTTTACAATATATCAAGCAATGATTCAGCAGTGGATTTCATTGTTACTATCATGACAGCTATTTCCGTCTAAAACGCCTGGCTCAGTTGCAGACAATCCAGTTCAATGAACAGTGGCAAGGGCAAGACCTGCTATTCTATTTGACATTTTTTGACATCAGATTAATGGCATTTGATTTCACACATGTTAACCAATTAAGAGGAACTAGCTGTGACAACCAACCGAGCTGTATAAGAGTTGATCATCATATGATTTGGCTGATAAGTCCACTCAGGAACTTCAAAGAGAATGCATTTTAGAATAAAGTCAGGTGTTTTCATTGGTAGGGGATGTTGTAATCTGAACATTAATATCCCATTGTGTGTGTGGTAGCCAAAAACCAATACAACTGGAAAACAAATTGGCTCACTTACAAAGGGGTGCAGTAGTGCAAGCCTATGGCAAATAAGAATTATTTATTCACATTTTGCTTGGTTTGGGTTTGACTGCTATTGATGTAATTTAGTTTTCCTGTACAGTTATTTGCTAGAATAATGTTGTTTATTTATTTATTTATTTATTTATTTATTTGTTTTTTGCTTTCTTATCAGAGGAGCAGACTATTTTACAAACAGTTCCCCAAAACTAAAGTTGTAGTTGTCAATCCCTGAATCCCTAGGGTTACCATATGGATCCATGTTCCCTATGACAGTTTGGGAGTGCAGTGCAAAAAAAAAAAAAAAAAAAAAAACTTGCATCAGAATGCATTATGGTATATTTTATTTGAGAGATTTCTAAGAGTTGCACAATTACATGTACCAGAGTGCAGTGCATTACAGTTACAAACTATGAAATGTCCCAAATTGTCCCAATGAATGTGGAGCAAGATTGTCATCCTATGCATCCCCTATCTTTATTACACAAAGCTTAGTTAGAGCTAATATGCTCTACATTGCCTTTTAATACACATGAAAGTTCTTATATAACATTAAAACCAGTATCCTGCCAGCAGAAATCCACTTTAGGGTTACACAGTACGTTGTAAAATGGGTTGGTTCTAAATCCTGTGGTTGTTGTTTAAAGATGTAACTTTCTTTTAAGTAATGCAGATGAGTAAAACAGTGTATTAGCAAAAGAAAAGTAACAGTCACCCAGCAACTGTTTGTTTTTTATATTTTCTTTATACGGTGCTCTGTGATATTTTGAAAAGGGCCCTTATACGGGAAAGTATATTATATTGTCAGAAATGCATGATCTTCTTTTATTTATATATATGCTCTGAGCACACTCTTAAACTCAGGGGAGACGTTTAAAGAGGACAGAGATGTTTTAAATTCCTGTGAGTGGTTTTGTTCAAGCACTGGGCTTGCTATATGTCCAGACAACCTTTTAATAATCAAGAAAATCACACAGACTCATTTAATTTGAAGTTTTAATGAATCAGAGCAGTAGTAGTGCTCTTCCGGTTTATTCATTTTATTCAATGTTGAATATTAAAACTTAAGACTGCTCATACATTTATTTAATGTTATTATATTAGGTTTCTTATTTATTTAAATACTTTTGTTTTTTCTTACTATAAACAAACCACTTACCTATCCTAGTTCAATTGCTTCTGGAATATTAACTCTGTTCCATAGAGTTTGCCATTCTGCTCTCGCTGGATCAGAATGTTTTAAGGTTCTGAGTCTAATTAAAAAAGATGCTTTTGCCTGATAATGGAGGTTAGGAACTTTCATCAGGCCAGCCTGACCTGAACTTCTTCACACAGGCCTTACACAGATCTACTAATAATTTCCTCTACTGGTTTTATATTCTTTAAAACCCATTACAATATTTGTTGCAGTTTCACAGATGTTCAATTTGTATCCCAAAGATCAGCCTGCTTCCAGCAGGAGTGACAGTCTTGGGTCAGTTTCTGCTCTCACTTAGTCTGTCAAAGCCACCACAGGTGTGGGCGAGTCTTTAAAAGCCTGATACCTGCAACAACTTAAATCTTGTTAGCTGGGCTGCCAATATACATTCTCATTCCCATCATCACTGGGATAACCTGAAATAAATTAAGCTGTTTCTATCAGAGTCAGACTCCCCTGCCGCGTACACCTTTCACTCAAAAAAGGTGCTTGCATCTTGTACGAGGGAAGACAGGTTTTAGAGTCACTCCGTGACAACATGCACAATACACTGGCAACATGGATTTCCCCAGAATTGACCAATTTGTGAATCATAAAATAACAAGGGATTTCTTTATACAGTGTGATTGGAATTTTTTTTCAAATATTTTAGCCTTCCAATAGTATTTATGTTCACGAACAGCCTTTTCAGACCACACTGCTAACACTTAAGAAAATACACACAAAACAATACATTCTCGCAAACACTACCCAGGACAGACTCCCTCGGGTTATTGGCAAAACTTGTGGGTTCATGACCCTTGAATTTCCAATCCTAGCAATGGCTAGGATTTGAAAAAGATGAATTCATAAAGCCTTATTGCAACTCTTGTGAAGCTAAGTGAATGTCCGTTACCTTTTCATAATAAAATAATTTTGTTCTTGCATCTTCTAGACCTGACAATATGAATCCATACCTTTTTAATTAATCTGTCTAGTAGAGAGTAACTTGACCACACTGATTTTAAAGAGGGTTTGAACAAATACATTTACGGGCAATTCTTGTCTGACACTTTTTACTCAGCAGCTGGTGCATTTAAAGTTGGTTTCTCCTTTGTTGTGGCTGCAGAGAGCAGTGACTCAGAACATGGCTGTTTATTTTTACTGTGAACAGTTCTGCTTTAATATCACACAAGAGGGTTTGTCATGCAGGTAGCCTACAGGATGCCAATGACCAATTGGCATACCCAAGAGATATGAGCAGTCCGTGGTCTGTTAACTCATTTCCTGTTTGGAGAATGTCCCTCTGCAGTAGGTCAGACACAGTGGTTAATATCTACAAATCGGGAATGAATGGCACCACACACTAGGCAAGAAGCCAGTTAGGCGTTAGTGCAGGCTTTGTTTCTCTTATATCAAAGAGCTATTATGTAGTTTAAATCCTTAAGCTAATCATTTCCAGTTGCTTGTTAGAATGTTACAGTGAAAACATACACATACAAAGATCCTATCGACTACCAGGGTGGACAAGAGGGCAATATAGGACAGAAAAGAGCAAGTTCAGGCAGTGTGACGTACAGAAGCCAGGCCCTTTGAGTCGATACATTACTTTAAAGGAGACCTATTAATGTCTTTAAATTCTTTAAACACAGAAAAATGACCCTTACTTTAAAGATTACTATAATTTATAATAAAAAAAAAAAAAAAAGATTTATAATTGAAACACCCTCACTGTATTTAATTAGTAGCATCAGATTAGTTATATCCACGAGAGACACACGCTCATGGCACCTTTGTTGACATCTTAAAACAAATTTATTAGGTGGTCATGTCTTGGATGCCACTAACATCATGGCCTGTTGGTAAAAATAGGTTTGATAGGGTCACCATGTTTGTCTTTACATACACTACCCTCTAATTCCATCATTTAAATTTCCTAAATTCCCAGTTTCCAGGCTAATTATTTCAATTTTTCTATTGCTCTGACTAGTCTTTTAGAGTCTGACTGGATTGTCAAAGAAATAATTCTTGAGACTAAAAATCTGGTTAGTGGCTCCAAACATAAGGGATAATCATTGGGCAAGATGCTCAACATCCCTGTCATTTTCTGGTTCAGATATTTATAAGAGTCATGGCCACTTTTTGTGCCATCGGGGGCGATCGTGACTGTGTCACAGGCTCACTGAGCAGCTTTGGTATACAATATTCAGGATCCAGGTCTTTAGGAGGTAAATACCCATACAGTGATGATTGTATTACATGCTTCAAAGGGAGCCAGACCTGAGCAGATCTTTCTAGAGTTAAGGGAAACAATGTACAATGAAAAAGACATGTGTGAACACCTGCATGTCCCCCATAAAGACACACTGTATATTATGTGCAGCGCGTGCTAAAATGGCCTTATTCCAGAAATATGTTTTCTATCATTAATAATAAAGGCAAGGTAGGGGGTAGGCTCCTGATTATAACAGATCTACTGCAAACTCTGAATGGAGTGCTTTCCTCCTGGAGGTTTTATATTTTTGCTTTACATGCATGTAATCCCATATTTTTAAAGATCAATCATTGTCAGGGGTAGTCTAAACAACTGTCACCCCAGGTCATTAAAGGGTACACAAGGACCTTCTTATTTTATTATGTTACGTGTTCCCATGTGTTGTTACAACTGTTTATGTAAGGTGTGCGTATTGTTGTTGTTTTTTTTTTTTTTTTTTTACATTTTGACCAATTTTTTAAACTTTTAAATTCCCTGCCTCAGGATGGCTTCACATGCAACACATGGGAATATGTAACACAATAAAATAAAAAGGTCCATATCTACCCTTTAAATAGTCCTGGAACTGAGTAGTCTGTGTTTTTAACTTTATATTAAGTGTCTTTATCCATGCAAAAGTGAAAAGAACAGGCAGACAATTGTAATCCAGTGAAAAAGTGCTTTATTTGTATTCCAGATCTGGTGACCGTAAAATAATAAATCCCCGGCAATACACAACAATGTGCAAGGCACAGGGATAACAAAACAGGGCACAGTCCCGAACAAAAATGAACACACGCTCACCAGTCCTGGGTGAGTGCAGTTGTGCTGGTGGTGAGTGCAAGCACAGGTATTTTTGTGACGGTAGTGCAGTGGTGATCCGTATTGTACTGACCCTAGGCGACAGCTCCAGAGGTGTGCTATAACTGTCTGGTGATGCAAAAACACAGACAATTACAATACAGACAAACACAACACAAAATACATAACACATCTTTCTTTTGTTTATTGAGAACCCCTCTCTCAGTCCTTCTCTCCACCGAGCTTTACCCAAACGAAGGAAAAGATCAGCGTTACCCTGGCCCCTATATGTAATCCCGCATGACATCTTGGTAAACCATTGCAGCTGCCTTATTGTTTGCAGCAGCCCCTCGTTTACCTTTCAGGTCAATACGGTCTTACAACAGAGTCTCGCTTCTTTCCAGGCTGACCGACTTCCCAGTCCCGGAAACGAACTGTCAGGCCAGCCCTTCCAGATACTTCTCCTCCCGTTCTTTAGCGCCCTCACAGGTCGGGAGGGAGATTTATCACCAGAACTCATTATCTTTCTGTCACAGGCATAAATAAATGTACACTGACCTTTCTCTTATATCCTCAAATAAATGTACACTGACCTTTCTCTTATATCCTCTCCCTTGTTGGTCATATTCTCAGTGTCACTTATCCAGCAGGCCCACTGACATCTGTGTTCAATAAGGTTCCTTGCACTATCATAGCTCAAAAAAAGGAGCAATGTATTCCTAAAGAAATTATATTAGGAGGTTACAAAAGGTGTATGTAGGAGTTTTGCATGCTAATAAACCATGCATATTACATTTACCAGAACTTCAGGGCATGAGTTGTACTCTCAAAATTTGCCTCATGCTTTGCAACCCACCTGTGGTGTGAGCTGCATAAGCCTCTTGTTCTGTAACGGAAGAAGTGGGGCAGTGATTAATACAGGAGTGCTGTGCATGTTCAATGATTAAGGACCTCATTCACTAAATATTTTCTACATAGTTTTGCACCATTTTCATTTTTCTGGTCAAATTTAAACATACATTTCACATTAATCTTATTCATCAGTGGTTGTCAACGTTAGTTTCAATGAGGTTTCAAATATATTTGAAAAGGTTGTGCGATTACTCCCATTACAAGTGTCTCATAAATAATTAAATCTTGATTTTTCCTAATTCTAAAATGATTTTTCCAGACAAAACTGAGTCACTTTCTCCATGTCGTTGTAGATTTGGCAAAAGTTTATTTAAGAGTCACATTTTTCCTTTATGTTGGAATACTTACCATGGCACTTGTGTACCTTATCAGAAGAAGCTACTAAGAGTGCCAGAACCTTGCACCTCAACCAAGGGTATTTTTGTCTAGAATGAGCACTTTTGATTTCCCCAGACACAGAGAATAATGTGAAACTGACAGTTAAGGAATTGTCTATGGCTGGCATCTAGACCTGAAAAGAGGCCTCTGAATTCAGGCCAAAGCACCTTGCCTCATATGATATCAGATTGCCTGCTTTTCCCAATGATGCATTCCAAGCAATGTCATTATTTTTATATCAGTTACACTTGTCTCTGCTTATTGATAATAACAGAAGATGTAGTTGTTGGTTGAAACATTGGGTGGGAGAGCTTTAGAGTGATTACGCTTCTGAACCCTTTCCATCACCAAGTGCCTGCCAATTATAGTTAGAATACAAATATTTTAATAAGAAACAACAGCAATGTATAGATGCTGCTGTATAACACACATGTGTTTAATTGAATCCCCCCTTAGTTTGGATATAAATGTGATATCATACCCATTACCTGCCCATGTAATAGATTTTATGGCTGTCCACATTTTAAATTTTTTTTTATAATTGTCTTACATTTAAGGCATAAGTTATACAAACTGTCATGCGCAATTATTACTGTCCTTCACAGGTGGCCTACCCTTAAAAGCTAATAAATGATTGACTGCTTGGTTTGAAATGAGGATAGGATTGATTGAAGGGGAATGTATTATCCTTTGTCACCACGACAATGGAAAAGGAGGCATCAACAGATTGGATTGACATGAGAAAAGATGGTAGTGTGTGATATGACAATGTAATGCCCACCAGAGGGTTGGGATGCTACGCTCCATGCAGTATTTTTTATAATCTCTGGTGAGCAATGTTTTCCTGCCAGAGTTGTAAAATTCTGTGTTGCTTGCTGTAGGGTGCTTACTCTGCTTAGCCTAAGTCAGTGAGTTATTCATCTATGTGAGGTACGGTTGGAATTTCTTTCAGTTTGAAGAGAGCTCGTGCTGGGGTCACGTTCTGTTGCTGGTGTTGCGTTCTGTTGCTGGTGTTAATGAGGGTGTATTTCCCATAACAACCGACCACTTATTATGGGAAATATCAACTGGATGAGCCCATTGAAAAAATTGCTCACCAGTTATTATAATTAAATAATAGCTTATTACAGACTAAACAGACAATAAATTGTATAATTGTCAAAAATGTGCATTGGATTTACAATATCAAACTAAAAGAAGCCATTCTCCATCTTCGGAAACCACAGCAGCAGCAGCAACGATTCTATGCAACTGGTAACTTGCAAATGGGCAGTGGGCAAATAGCTGGCATAAATCAACCTTCGTTTTCAAGGGTGATTGAAGCTTTTGTAAAAAGATAATTTAAATATATACGTTTTCCTCACAGAACAACAACTATAAGAAGTAAAACAGGACTTTTTTTATGTAAGTGGATTCTCTAGGGTGGTCAGTGCAATAAGTTGGACCAATGTGCTCATCTCCCCATCATGAAATGATGAGCCCTCCTACAGAAATTGCCAGCGTTCTCATTCCATTAATGTCCAGAGTGTGTGCGACGTCAACTATTGCATTACTGATGTCATCATACATTTATGTTGGTCTTGCCATGTCTTATATGTTGGATCAATCTTCAGTCGCCACAATAATGAAATATTTCATTCTTGTACACTAATTAAAACAATGTGTTTAAAGTGAAAACAGTTGCTGTAACAGGGAGTGTGGGTTATCCACTCACAGACAAGGAGACACACAGAGGTAAACAGCATTACTTCAGGTGGAGCATCTGGCTCTCTAATAAACCATTTATATGAAACCCACGAACAAAAATAAACTGAACAAAAACACCCTTTCCATGTGCCTCAGCCTTACTACAGTCGCAATTCAGACAACACAAACAGTCTTTTAACAAAAGTAATTACAATTAAAACATGCTTCATTTTATGTAGATTAACTTTACAAATGTGGCTCAGTTGTCATCGGGTTGGTTTAATTGTGTTGGCTTCTTTTGGGGTGGTATTTTATTTTTCGTTTACTGTGTGACTTGTCATTAGAACATGACAACCCTTCTGATGGCATTTCTGCACTTTCCTGTGACTTAATTGAAGTGCAGTACCATTGTCTAATCCTCTCTAACCACAAACACTAGAAATTGATAATAAAAGTGCCACAGGCTCTTTTATATAGTCAAGCACTATTGGATTTGTTGGCAGTACTCCACCAGTTGCCTGTGCTTGTTTATACAACAATGCTGCCTTCTTTCTTGTTGAACATTTTAAATCTTGCCATCTTTTCCACATTAATGTTGCTTGTCCACTGAATTTCATGTTTGTCCCTTTTCACATCCTGTCAGCCTTATACTTTCTGAACCAAATAAGTTGTTATAATATTGTGAAAATTCTCCAACCAGCACTTCAGATTCTTCCATTGTAAACCTGGCATCACATGTTTGGCCCTTTTGGAATGTTGTTCCTCCTCCAAAGACATTTTTTTCCACTATTTCTATCTACAACTGCTAGAAATGGGCGTATAATGCAGCATACTTTTACCCGATTATCAGTTAAATGAGTAAGTCAACACGATATGCACCCCTGTCAATGCAGAAACTAATTTGCAGTACTTTTACTGCCTTGTACTTACCTTCACACAAAATGCTTTGGGAATTCTGTATGCTTTTTTCTCCTGTAGTAATTAACTCAGAGTTCTTCCTCTGCTGGGGGAATGATTAAGTAATTCAGGAGTCAGGTGAACTCACTCCCCAATGATCCTCTTGTCTGAAAACAAACATTAGCAAGTCCAGCCAAAAGATGCTCTGGCTACATCTTTTCCATTCAGTTAAAAATAATGCTAATTAGACATTGATAATTTCATCCAATATGTTAACAGACATTTAGAAAGTATCTTCAAACAAACATATGATCTATTCAGTATACTTTGAATACATAATACATGTATTAAAGGAATATTTTGAAAAATATTCCTTCATATAAATACCATGTTCAGACAATAAGAAAAACAACAAATTGTGTTCTCTGATCCAGGGCATAAAAGTTTTTCTCAGCAGCAAATGTGTAACAGATGTTAGCCAAATCCTTTTAAAAAAACAAAATTTTATATTTGAGTGGATCAACATAAATCAACAGTATAGATCCCCATGCTCTTATTACCTTGCAGTTTGTGGTACAGATTTATTGATGTGCATATCATTTACTGTAAGTAAAATTATTCATCATCCATTCTGTTTTCAGATTTTGTGTTGAATTGTTATTTACAGGCATTCGTTGAGTAAGCAATAAGGGGATATACTCTAATACCCACCCACCCCGGGTGCGTTACAAGTCACGAGGCGAAGCCAAGTGGCTTTAATTGCCCGGGGCGTGTGGATATTAAGAGTATATCCTACACCCTGCGTGCCTCATTGCACTTAATGGATCAACCAACATTACAAAAAATAAAAAATAAAAAAAAAACAGTAAAAATATGTTTTAATTAACAGAAAAGTCATTTTTATTAAATATCCTTCCACCTCTGCCTGACCTTAAATAGTCCCTTGAAACATAAAAAAAAACAAAACAAAAATGCATTAATTAAAAAATAATTTCAGATGTTGAATTGAACATTGACATTCAAAGTGCAGTTTTGATTCGTTACACTTCTTGTAATTCTTGGTTTATTCATTACATTTAAAGGAAAATATTACTGCCCATTTTCATCATGACCCAGCACAAATAAGACTGCCTTTAAATCACGCAGACCTTTCCTCACAAGACCTGCAACAGTATCAGGTGAGAATGTGTTTTTTTTTTAATCATCCTTTGTTATCCTGGGGTAGTAACAGGAGGTATCCATTCCATACCAGATTTGTACTACAGCTTACTTATCAAACTGATTTTGAAATTTACTGCTTGGTAACATGGAGAACTCCAGAGCCATGTTAAGAAACAATTTAAAACAATGAAGGGCACAGCATGAAGACATGATACCATCATACCTGGACACATTTAAAAGGTATGGCAGGAACTGTCGAGATTAATTTATAAATGTTCAGCATCAGATCACACAGCTGCGCAGGGGGTGGGTCCAGTTGCAGCAGGCCGACTGAAGAACGGACAGCGGGAGCAACGGCAACAAAACATCTTTTAACCCCTAGTCTTTTTTAAGGGGGACCCAAATATTTTGTGAAAAGCTGAAAGTTTGAGATATTTTCTAAACTATTTATTTTCAAAATCATATAGGGAAACGTCGTAGTTCAGGGAGAAGGAACAAAGCAATCAGAATGACGGGTTTTGACTTTATTTGAATACTTTTGCTTTTTTTCACTACTTTAATTAGTCATTGGTGTCAGATTCAGATTCATTCAATACCTTATGTACACTTCAGTTTCCCAAAAGTTCAACATTTACATAAATCTCGGTCATGTTTATTGTGATAAATTCCAATATGTCTGCCGTTTTTGTTTTTAAATTCTAGTGGTATGGACATCTACCAGTGATTTGCCCGTTTTTGAAAACAAATTGCCGACCCATGATGATATGCTGTAATATCAATACCCCCATGTGACCTGTTTTGACCAATCTGGATAGAGTATTTAAAATACACATTTTATAATTCAATCTAACCCGCCTATCAGTATGACCAGTTGTGTGACCATACCTGTAAATTCAGATATTTAGATAGGCATTCACTGGATCCTAATGAATATACAAACTTAACAACAAGGAAGACTTCTGTTTAATATTTACCAGAAGTGTACATACATTTATGCAGTTTTATTAGCCAATCGTATTCTCTTTGGCATCCAGCAAGAAAAGCTTGTATGAGCTACATTGGAACAACTAAGTTTATTCTTAATATACATTGAGCACACTGAACTTTCCTGACTTGTATTTCCAATTTTTTTAAGGTATATTATCACCACAGCTGTCTGTCCTCTGTCCATTCTCCATTCTCCGTTCCCAATGTCACCCTTCACCATCTGCTTTACAGCATTTAATGAAGAGTTGAAGTTGAAAAGACAGATGTGGAATGGTTGCTGTTGCTGCCCACCTTGTGGATGATAATAATAATATAATAATAATAATAATAATAATAATAATAATAATAATAATAATAATCTTTATTTATATAGCGCAATTCATACAGCACATCTCAAAGCGCTTTACAGTTTAAAACAATACACAGTGATATTAAAAATGGACACGAAGCAGGTTACACATTAAAACAAGGACACGCGACAAGTTTAGCCCAGAAACACAGGACACACAGCACCAGTACTGTACAACACATAAACAGCCAGCCCTACACAGACTCAAATGCCATTTAAAAAAAAAAATGTGTTTTTAGTTGCTTTTTAAAAATATCAACAGTATTTGAATCTTTTATTTTCTGTGGGAGAGCATTCCAGAGCTTGGGTGTATAGCAACTGAAGGCCCTCTCTCCCATAGACCGAAGCCTAGATTTTGGCACTGTTAAGAGCCCAGCATCTGCAGATCTCAGGTTTCACACAGAAGAATATACAGTTAACAAATCAGAGATATAGCTAAACCATTCAAGGCCTTATATGTTAACAGTAATAATTTAAACCCAATCCTGAACTTAACAGGAAGCCAATGCAGAGATGCCAGGATAGGTGTAATATGTTCAAAAGATTTAGACCTTGTTAGGACTCGAGCAGCTGAGTTCTTAACATATTGTAGCCTATTAATAACACGTTTAGAGGCGCCAGCAAACAATGTATTACAATAATCGAGTTGGGAGGAGACGAAGGCATGCACGAGTCTCTCTGCATCAGGTAGAGAGAGAATAGGTCTTAAGCGGGCTGTGTTACGCAGATGGTAAAAAGACACCTTTGTTAATATTTCGAACATGAGCTTCAAAGTTAGGTGAGGATCAAAAATAACACCGAGACTTTTCATTTCAGAACTCTCTCTAATTTCAAGCTCATCAATAGCCAAGCTGAAGTTCCCCACATTACTCAACTGACGTCGAGAACCCAGAAGCATAACCTCTGTCTTATTGCAATTTAACTGCAGAAAATTTTCTTGCATCCATAATTTGATTTCCATCAAACAGTGTGAGAGTACAGAAACAGCTATTGAGGTATTAGGTTTAGTTTGAAGATAAATCTGAGTGTTATCTGCATAAGAATGAAAACTAACTCCATGGTGAAGGATTATCTGGCCAAGTGGTAGCATATAGATATTAAATAACAGAGGCCCTAGAATAGAGCCCTGTGGGACATCAGTGGAAACCAGGCTGGAAAAGGACAAGTATCTCCCCACCTAGACAGATTGCTTCCTGTCTGAAAGATAAGACTTAAGCCAGCACAGTGCAGTACCAGAGATACCAACAGAGGTCTCTAGGCACCTTATAAGAATATTATGGTTGACTGTGTCAAATGCCGCACTGTCAAGGAGTACAAAGATAGATAAGGCTCCAGAATCTGCAGCAATGAACTGATCATTTACCACCTTTACAAGAGCTGTTTCTGTACTGTGCAGTGATCTAAATCCAGATTGAAGGGGGTCATACAGATTATGTTGCAATAGGTGATTTGATAATTGGTTGGCCACTGTATATTCCAGAATTTTTTCCAAAAACGGCAGATTAGATATAGGCCTATAATTACATAATATCTCTGGGTCTAAGGTAGGCTTTTTTAGCAATGGTGTAACTGATGCACATTTAAATGAAGACAGAACTGTGCCAGTGCTTAGAGACACATTAACGATCTTAGCCACAACTGAACTAATGGCTGGAAAATTAGCAAGAATAATAGAAGTTGTAAAAAGATCCAGAAAGCTGGATGTAGGATTCATTTTAGCCATGATTTTCATCAGGCATGATAGCGTAACCTCAGCAAAGTCTGAGAAAAGAGGCCCCATAAATTCTGTTGTTACAGGTGACAACACAACAGGCATGGAAGAAGATACAAGCTCTTGTCTAATGTTGTCTATTTTAGTTTGGAAAAATTACAGGAACTTATTACATTGCTCTGTAGAGCCAGTGGGAATGGACTGACAGGTTGGCTGCAACATTCTATTTATAGTTGATAAGGCTGAAAAAAAAATGATAGTGCTGAATTTAAAGCAGCCTTATAATTGTGTCTATGCTGCCTCCAAACCTGCAAGTGGACAGTTAAGCCAGTATCCCTCCATCTGAGCTCAAGTTTCCATCCTGCTGTTTTCACGGAACATAACTGATCATTATACCTGGGGGAGCAGCAAGTATATGGGACCATGCATGTTTTCTCTGGTGCTAAACTGTTAAGAATGTTATGCATAGTAGTATTGTAAGAGTTTACGATGTCTTCCAATACATCAGGTTTTTCAGTAAGCAGTTGTGTAATTAAAACAGCCTCAATAAAGGCAGTTTGAGTGATTGACTTAATGTTACAATACATGACGGTACGCTTAGATTTAATCAAAGGTATTGGTAGCTCAAGTTCAAATAGTATAGCCATATGGTTAGAAATAGCCAAATCAATAGCCTGCAGATTATCACTAGCAGGCCAGAGGTAATGACCAGATCCAAGATATGACCACGATTATGGGTTGGGACATTTACATGCTGAGTTAACCCAAAAAAATCCAAGAGAGACAATAACTCCCTGAACAAAGAACAGCTCTGGGAATCAACATGGATGTTGAAATCACCTAATATCAAAAGCTGGTTGTACTTGGAACACAGAAATGATAGTAAATCAGATCAGCTCATTGATAAATAACAAATTATGTTTTGGAGGGTGATAGATGACCACCACCACCAACGGTAATGTAGCAGTTAACTGAAATGCTAAACACTCAAATTAATTAAAAGTTGGGAAGGATATGGAATTAACAATAACACCCAATCGATGGACAATGGCCAGTCCACCACCACGACCCGACAAACAAGCCTTGTCTAAAAAGCCATAGCCAGAAGGGATTACCTGGTTTAACCAGAACCAATCATTCTGCTGCTGCCAAATTTCCATTAAGCATAAAAAAAGTCAAGATTCTGATCTATGATAAGTTCACTCAAAAGCAAGGCCTTATTTGCCATGGAGCGAGTATTAAATAATGCTACTTTGGCAGGCCTGGTAACACTTAATGGCCGGTTATGTATAAAATCACAAGTTGTTTTTGGGATACTACGTAGATTGTCATGGGAGAACGTCGCTTTTGGGACCAGATAAAGCATATGTTGTTATCAATGCAATCATTAACAGTAACTCCACAGCCGGAGCTCCAGTGTACATATTTTCGCCTACGTTATATACCATAGTCCCGGCACACTTTACTTAGCCCATTCGACAGAGGAAAATGACTGTTACTTTGAAGGTGCAATAATTGAGAAATAGAGTAATGTAGAGGCATTACCGATAGTCCAAGAATAATCCAAAAGATAGTTCTCCGCCACCTCAAACAGGTCAAACAAGAGTCCAACAGATGATCCTCATGGCGTTGATTTGGGTAGTCCTGCATAACAACGGAAAGAATTCACGGAAAACAAGCCAGGTTGAACAGCACTCTGCAAGATAGCAAACCCGTAGGGACACCTCACACAAGACCCAGTGGGCAGACCACAGCGACACCAACAGGACAGACAGGAACCCCAGGAAGCATAGACCTCCAACAGGTGCACAGTTGCAGACATCAGGCATAGGCCACGACGAGCTTCAGAAAGCAGACAGGTCAGAAGCCAGCACAGTTGAAAAGGCAGGCAAATCCACGCACGGGCAGGAAAGTCCAGCAGCAAAATGAGTCCACTTGGGAACAGCAATAAATATATCACCATATACTGGCAGGTAGTACATCCAAAGCGCCATATGGACCAGCAGAAACTCCTCAGCTCACAGGCAGGTGAGTCCAACTGCAGTAGGTTCGCACGGGACACAGCAGACATCTGTTATGCCTTGCAATGGCAGGTAATACGATCGCAGATTAGCAGAGGATGCGTTTAGAGTAGTACAGTACGCATCCAAGAGACGACAGTATTTTAAAACTAATAAAACAAACTAAAAATCAAATAAAAGCTGATAGTAAAACAACATAAGAGTAAATGCTAGAGAAGCGGCAGCCACAGTGCGCCAGCGTCCTCTTTGTGCATAATAGTTGTTACAAGGGAAATGTATCAAACTTAACTTGAGGTTGTCAAATGTGTCAAATCTGGTGAGATGTATTCGGATGGATGCTCTAAAATAAATAGTTAAACTTATGCTGGGACGTACACAGCATTTTCATGTTCTGATATTCACTCAATTTAAAAATTTGTTTGGTTATTCGCTTGTTTCTCAAAAAGTAATAAAAGCCATTATATAGCTCTCAATGCTGGCAGACACAGTATAGCAGCAGGGGCAGGGGGCGTGATCATGGCCCCTGTGTGTGTGCCTTTATTTTACAGTAAGACCTTACAATATGTAACACGTTAAAATAGAAAAATATCCTAGGAGTAAAGAGTGTGTTGTATAGGACTTACTTTACCTCAGTGAATTAACTATGAAACAAAGGTAAATTCTGAAATCTAAAACAGCTGATTTATTTCCAAATACAGCTGTAAGTAATATCACCCAGGTTTACAACAAATCTCCTGAAAATACACATCCTATGGTCCATGTCTCCTTGAATTTGATTTACATGGAACTTTTTCATTTCCTCCAGAGATTCTTGAAGGAGTGAGAGACAGAGTGAGACAAAAGACACATTTTTCAAACAATGTTCTGTTATATATATTTGTTATATTCTAAAATAAACAAAAAATAATATTGATGTGGTAACACGTCGTCATAACTTTAGGGCTGCTTTGAAAAATATGGATTTATAAAGAAAAACACAATTTATATATTATATATATATATATATATATATATATATATATAACATATATATATATATACTTACATAATTACTGAAATGAATTTATTCAAAAGCATTTTACATTTGAAATACAATTTATTTGTGTACAATGGTACAGTGTTGTCCGGGTTTAGTGTTTAGTGCTGGCTTGTAGCGACAGTTCTGGATCGTGTTAGCTATCTAATAACAACAAACAAGTAGATTTTTAGACACAACAAAATAAACAAAACAATCATGGTAATTAACAGTACTCCTTTCCGGTTTTGGCTTAATCATAACAAAGGAACAGATCACCTCACTACTCCCCCTTATGTACCGTTAGTCACACCTCCTTGGTTAGCGAATGCAAACGTTTCTCCTCCAATCAGAGGTTGCAACATCACTTCCCTTCTGGGTCGATGACTTGGTGTACTTTCTCCTCCAGTCCCCTTTGCCACATCGCTTTCCTTCTGGGTCGATGACTTGGTGTACTGTAGCTCCACCCCCTTTCTAGATGGCTGACTACCGCAGTGCTTACAAAGGTACCACGAAATGTTCCTGTCAGGACAACTGAGGAAGTCAGCACCTCAGGTCACGAAATGTTCCTGTCAGGACAACTGAGGAAGTCAGCACCTCCATTCACTTTTTTTTTAAGTAACAAAAACACTTATTCACTGCCAAACACGAACTACTTTAGATGTGTAACGGCTGCAGTATAGGATACTGATCTTAGGTTTAGGGTTTCGGTGTTAGGAGAGGATTATTAATTGCTTTATTGACAATAATATGATAACCAATCAGAGTGCAGTGTCCTGACAGGAACATTTGGTGGTGCCTTTGTAAAGACAGTGCCGACTTCCACCTAACCCTGGGAATGAATTGTCAGATTATCCAGTCCGGGCCACTCTGTTCCCTTTACACGTTGCCCTCACAGGTCGGGAGGGAGATTTATAACCGAGACTCATTCTTTCTCTGTCGCACACAGAACAGCTAATTTGAAATTGACTGTATTTAATCACTATTAGCTTGGGCTCCTAGCTGCTGTGCCAGGCAAAGACATTATTCTTTAAATCTGAATGGATGTTGACAACTTCCTATATATATATATATATATATATATATATATATATATATCTATATCTATATCTATATCGATATAGATACACACACACATATATATTACAGCGAGTCAAAACAAACAAAAAAAAGTATATGCTGCAAATGCTTCTATAGCTATGCTTCCAAGCATGACAACCATGATCGAAACAGGCTAAATTCAATAAATTCATGAGCGCAAACAAAAAAAAAGGTTGATAGGGGATGATAAAAAATATATCCTGTATAATAAATGATGCGCACAGATGCAATGGAAATACTTTCTGAACTAATTTTATGAGCTAGTGCATACTTTTTAGTCATATGTTGGTATTTACATGGTTAACGCAGCCGATCTCTACCTGGGCAGGGCACTTAATTAAAACATAATGACACATATCATATGCCAGTCAAATCTATGGTCAAAAGTTTAGCATCACCTAGAATTTTATGAATGAGACATAATTAAAAAAGAAACTACAAGAACATAATTTAGATCTCTTATTTAACATAATGTAATCAAAGAAACTACAAAATTACATTGCAAAAGTCTACTGGGAGTAGACTTTTTTGTAATATCAAAAAAAAAAAAAAAACTTGCTTGAAGAACACCAGACAGAGCAGTTACAGTAAATTTGTCATTGTTTCTGGAAACAGTTTATGCACTACAGTGCAGTTTTGGAAGGCAGTGGAATTGGGGTCAATTTGTGTGGCAATTTCTTTACAGACAATACCTGATGTAAATTGTAACAGATTTTGCCAAACTGTAGTATAAGCAAGACAAATATAATTTTGTGTGACTTTTTGGTCCAAAAAATGCTGACCTTCTGGTTTATTTTTCTTCTCTTACAAACATCTATTTTTCTGCTGCAGACATATTTAATATGTTCATCATCTTTTTACACCATTTCTCTGCATGATATCTGGCCACTCTAGATATGAATTGCTTCATTACCTGACCACACCTCATATACCTTATCTACCATACCTGGATCCTTCCAAAAAAAAAGATTTTCCAAGCAGGTGAAATGTCATCTTTTAAGTTTCGGTGCAGCTATCTCCAGAGAAGGGTACCTGATTCTGTACTGCCAGTCTACTTTATTATTATTATTATTATTATTATTATTATTATTATTATTATTATATTATTATTATAACAATTACATAAATTGCATATGAGGGGCACAGTACAGCTTTCAAAAACATGCAAAAGGTTGTACAGTGGTAATTATTTTTAATTTGGAGGGTACAGATAAGAAGTATCTAGACCCCTAAGGTACTGCACTGTTAATATCATTAGTTATATATGTTTATCAAATACATGGTTTGTTTAAATGTCAGATAGTGTTTAAAATTCAGTTTTGACAAGAATTTCATGTATATATTTTGCTGTGTATGATGCGCTACACTGTTAGCACAAGCTAACAGCTTAAAAAACAAAGGACCTTATCTTTAACTCCTTTACACATGTTCATTTCCAATATCTACAGTATGTCCCCCCGCATTTGTTTCCAGTACTGGACACTGATCCCCTTAAAATCTCTGTAACTAATGCAAACCTCATTAATCTATTCAGCTCTTGGTGCACTAGATCCAGGGGGAATAGCAGATCTGAAACAAAAACACATTGGAAATGTGAAGAAGCGCCAAGTTATCAAAAGTGCCAAATCATTTAAAGTGGACATATCAAAAACACAAGCTAAGTTGGAAGAAACAATTGGTGCAACCTTTTTTTTCAAATGTAAATTTACCCTATACTCAGTACATTCTAGTCTGTTAAAAGGGTTCAGATGTGAATCAGTGTAGTGTAGCTCCAACTTATGTAGTTGGAGTGAAGGTGTGACTAGTTGTGGTTAAAATCCTGCCTTATATATATTTTAAAGTTATGTGTGCAAAAGTATGTATGTTCATTGAAAGTGTTTTTCACATTAAAATGTGTTTGTTACACATAAATAAGATACATTTATTTTTTTAAGTTTGTAATATAAACCCTGTGTGGGAATTGAACCCCCGACATGACTCCAATGCAACTTGCAATGCAGACACCCTAGCTTTCACGACCCAAATTTAAGATTTTGTAAATCATGATTATGTGTTATCCCGATTGCATTGAAAGCTTTCATCTGATTTTGCAACTATCATAATAATCTTGAAGCATTTAGTGTATTGTAGCGTTTTCATGTTTAGGAAGTAGTACTTTAAAGTGATGAATTCCCTACGTTTTAGTCTTGGCACTTTTACTGCATATTCTCTCCGGTCACAGCTCACACATTCACTCAGTTGCACCCACAGTTTCTCATTTAATTTAAGCGCTGGACTGTCTCCAGTCCCCAGGATTAATGTTCCTTTTTGTCCAGTGTGAACCTGTGACAGAAAGACAATGATTCTTGGTGGTAAATCTCCCTCCCGACCTGTGAGGGAACAGAGTAACTTGGACTGTTTAGCCTAACACTTAATTCCTAGGTTTAAAAGGAAGTCAAGCATTTAAAAAGGGGGCGGAGCTTCAGTGCATTAACTCATCGACCCAGAAGGGAAATGATGTGGCAGCCACGGAGTGGAGGAGTTGCAATCGTTTACCAAGGGGTCATGTGTGATAGTATAAATAGGGGACAAAATGATCTGTTCCTTCGTTTTGGTTAGAGAACAACCTGGAAGGATCTGTGTTTTTGTGTGGAGAAAATCGTGAGTGTTTTGTTTGTTTATTGTCGTGTTGGAATAATACTATTTGTGATTATTTAGACAGCTAAGCATGATCCAGTAGCTGCCGCTAAATGCCAGCACAAACCTGGACAACACTACAATGTGTTTACACTAATGTACTGCATTTTCACAATGAGCACTAGAGCACGCACTGTGGACGGATGTTTGTGTTTGTGTATGTGTTACGTGTGGGTGAATTAAAACAGGACTGTTATTATTTTGGGGCCAGATAAGCAATACACACCGCTGTATTGCTTCTCATTGACATTATTATTATTTACTTTTGTTCAACATCAGGCATTTGGATTACTAAATACAACCATTAAACAACATTGCACCTGGATTATAATTGTCTTTCTGTTTAAAGGTAAGAACAGCACCTTACAACTACTGTATTCAGTAAACCAACAGATTGGAATTCATTACTGGTAAAACGTCAACATCCTCGCACACTGTTAAGAAATATACCAAAAGGTCAATTCTTACAGATATGAAGCAACTGTAGCACAGAGTCACAATTTGAAATTAAACCTGAAGAAATGCACTCCAAATTTATTACCAGAGGATATGACGACCGTATTCTTAAAGAAACCTATCTGCTCACTATTTAAAATGTAAATAACACAATAAAAGCAGATTGAATGCATGAAAAACACAAGCCAAATTATTAGAAACAATTGGGGCAACCTTTGCCCCCACTGCTTTTACAGCTGTGCCTATTTGCTTTGCGCTGGGCAAGGTTGCACCAATGGTTTCTTGAAAGTTGGTCTGTGTTTTTGATATCTCCACTTTAAATGGCTGGGCACGTTTTGATTCACATTTCCAATGTGATTTTGATCAGGTAGTATACATAGTGATAGCTCTTAAACTAGTGGGAACTTATAGTGTTACACGTCCCCACATGTTGTGTGGAAAAGAAAATCCTGAGCACTTGTTATGTATTTTTTGCATGTTGTTTTTTTAAATCGCTTCCTGTATGATTTAGAGCAGTGCTTGTCAATCTGGGGGGGGGGTGAGGGCTGTATCCTGGGGGGTGTGTGTGGCAGGTTGGCTTTGTGGTGACAACAGGCCAGGAAATTAATGGAATACACAACAGGTAAGTACTACGGGGCGAGACGCAAATTTGCTAGTTTATTTATTAAATAAAATACTTAAACAAAATCAAAACACTTTACAAAACAAAACAGCTCGTTGGCTAAACCAAACAGACAAAGCACAAAACAAAGTGAACATATCTCAAACAAGTATAATGCTGGTTTAAGCTAGCATGAGTAGATTTGTTTACTTTCAGTGTCTGTTCTTACTTGCCTCTTTCCTCCTCTTCCCACCACGTTCAACCAAAGCTGCAGCTCTTTTAAATTGTGTCCGAGGGGTCAACTGACCATCAATTACCAAATTTACCCCTCAACTACATTCAGCACTGACTTTATCATATGCGTGGTCAACAGCCAATTTACCAATAAGCACTTGTTGTTAACCACACATTCGCATGATTTTATCTGGATGGAGCTGTAAACAATAATAACAAAACATTGGACCCTATTTAGAAAATAAGATGCGCTGCTGCTATCACTAAGAGAAAAATGACTGCATTTGCGAAGCACTGCGATAACACATGAAAATGAGATTTAGAAGTTGGGTCTCATGCGTGGGCAGTGAATAATAAAAAAAAGGAATCTATCAGCAAAATTAAGTTACATAAGTATATTTTTTCAGTTTCACTTGCTGAGCGAGCGAGCAACGGGGGAGTGAAAAATTTGGAATTAGGAGTTTTCCTAAAGTTTAAGTAAAGTAGAGATCCTAAAGTAGAGATCCGGCCCTCTGGCAGACTGGTATACAAAACAGGTTAAAGAAGCACTGGACAAGAGAAATAATGTGTCAGATATCAAAATGGGTATGAGAAAGGCAGCGATGAAGCCAATTTGCTTGAAAACATTAAAAGTAGACCAGACATCTCCATTATCGGCTTAAAAAAATCTGGAACTGATGATAATGCAACCCAGAGGCACTGTAAACTGCCTGCTACTGTTGCAGGACTGTTCTTTTTTTATGTTAAGAATATAGAGATGCCTGTACGGACCTTAAAAAGCAGTCTAGGAGAGATGAAAAGGAATTAAAGAGATAAATGAGGCAGAAAGTAAACTTAATCCAAAAGGTTTTTTTTCAAAATGTTAATGCTAAAAGGAAACTGAAAGAGGAAGTCAGTAGTTTACATCACATCAGTGGTAATTTTGTGACTAAAGACTACCAAATCACAGATATACTTAAATCAATACTTTGTACAAGTATTTACAAAGAAGGATTTATGCAATATACCAAGGTTAACAGAAGGTGCTGGTGACAGATCAAAATTTTTGCTCATGGTTGACAGCTAAGACACAGATCTAAACTGAAGGGTTATGCACACCGGGAGCGAAGCAAATGAAATAGTCCGGGTACACAATGTTTATATGTGATCTGGTTTAATATGTAAATTATTCCAAAAGAATACATCTTCACTTTTGTCTTTGTAAATAGTGAGAAAATGAGTTTAATATAATATACTGCTTTTATTGATTTTCAGTTTTAATAAAATCTTCTCAGCTAGTGTGTGAATGTGATTATATATATATATATATATATATATATATATATATATATATATATATATATATATATATATATATAAAAAAAATTTGGCCAGGCAAGGAAAGTGATGCAATTTCTTCTTCCACCACTGCAAAGGGTCAGAATCTTTGTCACCAGCCTTCTCACTGATGTATTGTACTACTTCTTTCCACAAGGCTTGTTCTTCATTACTTTCTTCTGAGTTAAAAGAGCTGTCAGTGCACTGTCCTTCCATCATAAACATCATGTCCAGCATCTAGGTTCATCTGGCTCTGCCTCACTATTATCAGGGCTGTTTTCATGCTTACCAGAAATTTCACCAACATCACAAGAATCTACAGCAGATTCTTGCAGGATGCATGATGATCCTATTGTTGAGAACTTGCATTCCAAGAGTGAGGTGAAGAATGAACATCTTCTTCATTTAAAACATCGCATTGAGGTGTGCCCTCATCCTCTTCAACAAAAATGGGCATCATTTGTCGTTGAGGATGATGAGGGAGATTGATGAAAACCGTGTGTGGTGACGTCAGGCCAGAAGCAGGAACTGAAACAGATACTGCAGGTAGGGTGCAAATGGCGCTTGTTCGTTTTACTTTAAATAACCAAAATAAAGAGAATATTTAAACAAACAAAACACTTGGCTCACTGAGCAAATAAAAAGTTTAAACAAAATAATTGCAAACGCTAAAATACTCAACAATTGCTCTAAGTCAGGCTGGGCAATCGCCTTCACTGATCCTTAGATTTGCTTATTTTAATGGGTTTTTTTTCTGCTCTTGTTGCTCATCTGAACACTCCACGAGTGCCGAAAGCTGCAGGCTTTTTAAACAGGTGACCATCTCCCTATTAATAAAAATTAATCAATTAATTAACTCGGGAGATGGTCACCTTCTGCAAGCGCTTTCTAAATTATACTGGCAGAGGACGAGCTGCTAAAACTCTACCAGAACACACACACACACACACACACACACAGAGCTCTCGCCGTCATTTACATAAATATAATAATCATATAATAAAACAAATACAAAATAATAACTAAAAATGGGTGGAGGGGTACCCCGTTATAAAATAAACAAATAATATCACAGTCCTGTACAGGGCTCTTCACCCTGGCACACTGTTCCAACAGTGTCGGCCCTGGTTCTATCAGTTGCATTGGTAGCACTAGCAGTGTAATGACTGAATGTATCCAAGTAACGTCCATGAAGACAGACTGCCCGCTCAATCTGCTCTGTGTTAACATTGCATTATTTCCTAACAAATCTAAGGTGTCGGAATCGAGGATCTAAGATAGCTCCTTAAATCACTGGACTCTCCAAGCCTAGTCCAGAACTGAAACAGTTAAGAACATAAGAACATGAGAAAGTTTACAAACGAGAGGAGGCCATTCGGCCTATCTTGCTCATTTGGTTGTTAGTAGCTTATTGATCCCAGAATCTCATCAAGCAGCTTCTTGAAGGATCCCAGGGTGTCAGCTTCGACAACATTACTGAGGAGTTGGTTCCAGACCCTCACAATTCTCTGTAAAAAAGTGCCTTGTATTTTCTGTGCCTCGTATAAAAAGTGCCTTGTATTTTCCCCTTTGTCTAATTCCATTTATGACCCCTAATCTTTGTTTCTCTTTCAGGTCGAAAAAGTCCCTTGAGTCGACATTGTCAATACCATTTAGAATTTTGAATGATGACACTTTTCGCAATATATCTGAGTATCTTGTTGGCCTTTTTTATAGCTTCCCCACATTGTCTTGATGAAGACATTTCTGAGTCAACAAAAACTCCTAGGTCTTTTTCATAGATTCCTTCTTCAATTTCAGTATCTCCCATATGATATTTATAATGCATATTATTTCCTGCGTGCAGTACCTTACACTTTTCTCTATTAAATGTAATTTGCCATGCGTCCTATCTAAATCATTTCGAATGACTTTTGCTGCTGCAACAGTGTTTGCCACTCCTCCTATTTTTGTGTAGTCTGCAAATTTAACAAGTTTGCTTACTATACCAGAATCTAAATCATTAATGTAGATTAGGTATAGCAGAGGACCTAATACTGATCCCTGTGGTACTCCACTGGTTACCTCACTCCATTTTGAGGTAACCAGTAGAGTACCACATCGACAGATACTTCAAGCTTGTATATAAAGGGGTTAATGTTGTGTAAAAAATCATAATTTGCTGACAGTGTACTATGGATGTATATATGTATTTGGAACTAGAATGTTTATCTACGTTGATTTAAATGATAGCCAAACATGTGTTTGCAAAGTTACTCTTGTGCTTTGTAACAAGAGCTGTGGTGAACACTGTGGTAAAATCCAGCATGGCGCATTTATCCTGACCAACATAACAAGCTGCTGATTTAGCTATAAACCTCTGAATGTTTTTTGTTTCAGTGTTTGTGCATTGCTAATAATTTTGCTGTTTAGGAAATACCCCAGAGTGAAACAGTACATGTATAACTGTGCTGCTCTGGCCCTTGGGGCTTGGGTGACTGAACTATCAGTCCCTAATAGGACGGAATGGTAACATTTGTTACATTTAAATAAAATACTAATAAAAAGAATAAGAATGGTTTTCAAAAGACAAAATTTTCCCATTGGGCTTATTTTATTTTTATTCTTTTTTTTTATTCTATTAATTTAAGTATTACTATGCCAATATAAGATCGTTACCTTTATTAAAAATATGCATGGATTAATCTACCGTTTAATCATCTAATGCGCATAAATTAAAATCAAAATTTGTAATCAAGTAACAGCCCTAGTAATGGCATCCCTAGTCTTTGCTATGTAAAGCTTCTCAATAGGCTATTATACCATATCGGAGGAGTGACCAGTCATTTTACAGTAGGATTCTGCAAAGGAGAAGCAAGTTGCTCTTACCAGTGACAATGAGAAAAAACTAATTAGGAGCTCTATATATGTTTACACAAACTACCAAGGTAGAACAAAGTGCAACTGTCCTATTAAAAATGGCAAAATATTAATTATGTAATATTGTGTTATTGTGTAATATGTAATATGAGATATGTTAAATCTAGCACACACTCACTCACATACACAGTGACAAACCAGAGTAGAAGGTCTCAAATTTTCACAATGGTTTCTTTAAACTGTATTGAATTCACTTTCTCAAACCACTGTCATATATTCATATTCAAAGGAGAAGCAAGTTGCTCTTACCAGTGACAATGAGAAAAAACTAATTAGGAGCTCTATATATGTTTACACAAACTACCAAGGTAGAACAAAGTGCAACTGTCCTATTAAAAATGGCAAAATATTAATTATGTAATATGAGATATGTTAAATCTAGCACACACTCACTCACATACACAGTGACAAACCAGAGTAGAAGGTCTCAAATTTTCACAATGGTTTCTTTAAACTGTATTGAATTCACTTTCTCAAACCACTGTCATATATTCAGTTTGTAATACTAAACATTTTCACATAACAGTGAAGGCAATTGAATGGGTGCCCTCACATAACACAATCACAGTGCCATGCATTAGGCAATGGGCCCGATAAGTCATTTCCGAAGTTTGGTTCACCCACTGGGGCTCAACTAGGTATACACTCCAAATAAAATTACCTTGTAAATCATTCCAATATACAAACTGATTACTGCTCTTACCATAATTGCAAACACATCTTTCTTGAATCAATATAGTATCTGCACAGCTTTGAGTCAGGAGCTCCTGCTATTTACCAGCATGATGTCAGGTTTAAAATTGAGTTTTTGAGGGCTTCATTTACTGAAAAGCAAAACACACTTTTTCTTTAATAAACTTAAAAAATAAATTAAAAAAGCTTTCAGAACTGATATCTGGTCTACTGTTTGTCACTCTCTACTACTGCACTACTTCTCTGTTTACTCGCTGTCTTGTTATTATTTTATTGATCTCAATGTGGACCAAACCATTTGGAAATGTTTTATATGATAACTGCCCAATTAATTTTGCTTTAACAAAAGTGACACAATGAATGTTAAAAAAAAAAAAAAAAAAAAAGAATTATAATGTTACATTCCATGTGCAGCTTGAAAGAGATTAACAATTCCATTTCATACTACTCATAGAATGCAATATCCAATAACCCGGATCAGAAGCCCAAATAAATGATCTTATCATTTTTTTTTTTTTTTTTTTTTAAACCTTGGCTAATATTACTTTAACAAAAAACATAAACATAATGGGAACATAGGGTGTTTGTCACACAGTAAAGACACATAAGAACCCATACGTGCAAGGCCAGCTGCTGCAAAAGTTAACTCACTTGAAATGGTTGATGGGAAACATTTTTACATCAACTGGCTGTGGTTTGTGGCTTCGGTGGTCTATGAAACTCAATAGATGGCAGTGTTCCATTGTAAACCACAAAAGAGCTGGACTGGAATGGCAACAGTTTCCCAGATCTGCCACAGTTTAAATCAGTTGCATTAGCTCCCTGGTCTTTGTTCTCCTATGTCCATAATTAATACATTGGACCAATAAACCTCTGACCAGGTCTGAAAGTATGTTTAATCATTTAATTGCATCTACAATAGTAGTGTTATTACTGTAAATAGGTCATTCTGCTGTTAAATTACCATCCAACAATGGTTTATTTTTCAGTCCAGTTTACAGCCAGAAACAAAAGAAAGAAAGGACATAGAGAGTTGATGGAAATTGTGCATACTTGTATATTTTAAAATGGCACGTTTTAAAAGAAGTGTAACTCATACACAAGTATGACAGAAATGCAGCTTGTGGTAATGTCTAAGTATAGAATTAATACTATAGGGTAGATGTACTTATGGGCCAGTCACAGCGCAAACGTACCACAATTTGCATTTTCGTTTATGACAATTCATAAAGTGGACATATTGTAGTATGTACTAAGCAAAAAATATGTTAATAAAGAGAGCCACAGTATACAAATTTAAATATTATCTGCGTCATCTTAACATTTTTTCAAATAAAATAGCGGCAGTTGAGTTGTCGTTTGCTGCAGGAGAGAGTGCCTGAAGGATAACATCTATAAATGCAAGGGTGCAAGAATCAAAATAACATTGTTTTTGTTAAATGTAACATCATCTGTACAATGCATTGTGCTCCGTCTTCACTTTACCTATTTTAATGCTGTTATATGTATAAAAAATGAAAGGCAGTTTAATCCCACCAGATTCTGTAGTGAGGCCCCAACCTTCACCCCTAAAAAGCTTTTCATAATCATACAGTAGCCCCTCGCTAAACCGGACATGTTTGTCTGATCCGACATAAAGGTGTTGGGTTTAAAAACAATACAATAAAATCTCACACACATACATTTACAGTTCTCAATGTATTTTAAATACAAATCATTGCGCTGGAATAACACTGTGTTTTATACGCTAGACGTTACATTATGTACAAATATAAATCTGTACAGTAGGCCTATACAATAAACAGTACAGCAGTAAAATCAAATGAATACCCAGCACACTTTTTTGTACTTCAGCCTACTAGTAACACAAAATAATTAGTGTACAATGTGAATAAAAGATTATTTTAAATTGAAACTAAATGATTCTATTTTTTTTTTTTTTATTTATTTTAATTATTATTATTTTTAACTTGGTCTAGTAGCCTAGACAATTAACACACAATAGATCATGGTCCTATACAGATGCTCAGAATGAGCTGGAGGGGTCAGTGGCACATGTGTGAAGTCTATTGCTCCCAACAAGCTGGGAAAACCAGAAATGCCATAGAAATGTGTTTTCAAGGCTTGTAAGTACACCCTGACTAGTGAAATTTAGGTACTTGGGTGTTTGTCTTTGCATTGAGCACAACTGGCAACACATGAGAAAAAGCGGACTGGGAAATGCCAGCTACTTTGGAGACCAATTGGTGAGATCTAGAACGAGACTTTCTTGCGTGTGAGCAAGGGATATCTCATATATTAACTGTCGAACATTTTGGCAAACATGAAAAAAAGAACAAATCTTATATTACTGTTTCAAGGAAAGGTGTCATAGTAGTGCTCATAAAATAAGAATAGCTTACAATAAAATACAATATCTCAGTTAAACAAAAGCACCAAACACAAAAACCTTATTATTTAAACTTTATTTTTGTTGGACAGGATCACAATAGGCTACTTGAAATGAAACCAGCTTTACATGTGGGTTTTAAGATTCTAAGAAACTAATTAATCTTGGATAATGACTACTCTGAACATGATTGTCAATCTGTGAGGTTTATAATGACAGCATGGGTCCTATTTTACAATGAGGGCAAAAGCTAATTTTCTGAAGGGACTACAATAATTTAAACGCTATAACAACAGTAAGAAACAAATTAGTTGCAGGCAGGGGCATATCATTCTGTTAGACAGTGTTTTAGTTTCTTGCTAGTTTTATAGAATTCAAATAATTTTATTTCTTTAGCCTTTGCCCTTGCTCTCATTGCTAAATAAGTTCATATGTGCAGTTATTATCAAATTCAGGTCTATGTCATCGTGTTCTTAACTGAAGAAAAACACAGCACATTTAATCTTTAACTAAATCTGTACAGTATAAAGAGCTATAAAGGTACACAACTAGAATGCTAAAACTAAATTGCTAAGAGAACAGAATGCTTGAAAAAGTCATATTTTTTTTGGATACCCTTATTTTTAATATATAGTAGTATAATCCTTATATTTTTCATATATAGAAATTGGCCCCTTTTTTATATATTTAAAATATATGAGATATATTTAAAATATATTTTAGTCTATAATCCATATATTTATATAAATATATATATATATATATATATATATATATATATATATATATATACACACACACACACACACACACACACACACACATATATATATATATATATATATATATATATATATATATATATATATATATATATATATGGATTAAAGACTAAAATATATTTTAAATATATCCTATATATTTTAAATATATAAAAAAGGGGCCAATTTATATATATGAAAAGTATAAGGATCATACTTTTCTACCATATATAGAAAATATACGTTTGTTCCATAAGGTTATGTACACATGACCAAGTTCACATAATGGACAATTGCATTATCATTCATTATACTTAGGGCTTCTGTTTTTGTGTTTTTATTCATTTAATTTTTTGGCACTTATTTCTAGCTATTTTTGAATTGTATGTTTTTGTTTTGTTTTCCTGGCTTTCACTTTTTATCTACTCTATGAAATTATTGTTTTCGGTTACTTTCCAAAATGCTTGGGTGTTTTTTTTTTTTTTTTTTTAAATATGTATAGTAGTAACTTGGCAGTACCTTCTTTCCTTTGCCTCTTTCCACAGTGAAATCCTTATGGTCACAAATACTTTTTTTGCGGGATTTTGTGTGTAGGCATTTTTTTACATTTTGCTACAATTTGCAGTTCTGTTTTAAATCTGCTGTATCTTAACTGTAATAGAGCCTCCATTCCTAATGAACAAGCTAATTGTAATCTCCAATAGACATGTTAGAGAAGTACTGCCTCTCAGTAGCTGGGGTGGGTTTAAAGTATTCAGAATGAATCAATGATAGATACAGGTCAGGAAGGAGGGACATTTTTCTTTAATTTTCTTTTTTCCGATGTTTATTGGTTATATAGCGATTTCATTTTTTTGTATCGGGGTGTTTTATTGTTTTTTATCAGTTAAAACTGAAAACCAGAAGCCCTAAATTATACTTCAGTGGGAAGATTCCCTATTGTAAAATACATCAGAGATTACCTTTTTACCTGAGCCTTAATCTGTGGTAAAGGCCTTGAATGTTATCCTTCAAACTATGTTTAATCACTTTTCCAAATCAATCTCCACCAGAAGATAAGTAAATACAGTATTCATGTACCATATTCCTTCAAATGTAAGACACATTTTTAACCAATTTTTTCTTTAAAAAAAAATCAGATCAATCTTAAATTTGTGCATTAAAATCACCAACAGAAATGTCACTGCCCTAGCACACAAACAGCAACGTGACTGACTGCCGAGAAAAGACCAACAGAAATGTTACTGCCCTATCTCAAATCATCCATGACATACAGGCTGCCAATTTCAAAGAAGCATCATTAACTTTCTGAGGAATTAGAAGTGACTTGCTAAGTAATACCACAGTTGACTAAAAGGGAGTAAAACAGTTGCGAGTAATCATGACTAAAAATGAGAAGCAGCACACAACTGTAATGCTCTCCATGGCAACAGACGATCCGCAAGCTTCCACATGCCGTTTTCTTATATGCATAATTGATGTTGTATCTTTATAAATGCATCTTTACTTGATGTTTAATTTGGGATGTGTCTTAAATGCAATATAGAGATAAAGTAAAAAAAGAAATCAAGACTAGTGTTTGCTGTCAGCGGCAATACAGTAATCACAATAGCAACCAGTCTCCGGTTTGAATGACAAGTTGAAGAAATCACTTTAAGCAACGTTATTTCAGCATATCACAGTAACCACACAGGATGGTGCTCTCTTCTCTAACAAAGCCAGGAAGGAGGTTTTGAATAAATTTTATGAACAAACTAAAAAAGTTACTGAGCAAACAGCATTAACACATGTTGACAACTATATATATATATATATATATATATATATATATATATATATATATATATATATATATATATATATATTATTTTTTTTTTAAAACTTTTTATTAAATACTGCCAATACATTTTAGGACCTAATGGTAAATTTTAATACTGCAACTAAAAAATAAAAAGGTTAGCTGTACTTTTATTGTTTTAAATGTTTTACAAACAGTTCGCAGACCATGTTCGCTTTTACGTACCAGGTACCTGAACTCATAAACTGCTCTATGTAAGTAGAAGATTTTCTTTTTTAAGATTGAGGTATTTTTTAGGCTATTGGAAATACCCACAACACGACATAGTCAACCACTGGGATAGTGAAGCCTGAAGGCCACCATCTCACAGATGGAATTCCGAGCAAACTGTATTACCATTTTCTACTAACAATAGAACCCTCATAAGAGGACTTTACCCTTAGACTGTTGTAACCGTATCACAAAAACAAATCAAACAATATCCTTCCACCACTTTTATTTGTAACAAAATGCGATTTAAAATAAACCTTTTTAATAACATGTCAATTAGATTTAAAAAAAAAAAGAAAAATTAAATAGAGTTGCAATAAATACAAATGATAATTAATTGTGTTGTAACATTGGAGTATAAAAGCAGTAAGACCCTCCACATCAGGCATTCCAGGCATTATGAAGCGCTTGGTTGTAATAGCATCCTCGAGGTCGTCACGTGCCCCATTACCCAAACGTTCCATAATGCCTGGTAATGTCCTCTGCGTCAGGTATTCTTGTTTATTATGTATAGTACTTAAAACCCCAGTACAAGGTGACGATTGGGAATGTGCTGCTGGTTACCACAACAAAACCTGTAAGCAATCCTCAGTGCCTTGATAAAGACTAAACCCTTAACTGATCAGAAAAAAAAAAAACTGTTTTATTTTTGTTTCTTATGAAAGCTACTGACGTTTCCACTTGTAATAATATTTAATTTATTTAATTGTTTCAACATTATGTTGACTTTTCATTTTACCGTGTTTTCTGGACGCATTTCAAATTACATTGTAAGGCTCTTTGTAAGATTACAGGCCAAGTTATTTTTACCTTAAGGTTTTTATTTATTAATTAATTTTTTTATGACAGCCCAGCTAACAAAATATACCACCAGCATTTGTTTCTAAAATGCGTAAACCGCGCATAACAATTAAACAGCACTGCAAAGAATTTGAGCTTGAGGGGATGTATGCAGCTGACAGTGACAAAATATGGATGTGCAGATTTTGCAACTGTTGGCTGGAATGGGAGTCAAACGATGCTGTCGTTAAACATTAGCAGTTTATTCTTTTTGGTGAAAATATGGCTTTTTTGCTTCTATTTTGTATTAGTACTTGTGACAGGATGACTCGAGCGGTGACCAAATGTTTTTTTTAATTGAGGAACTCATACAGAGATAACAAACAGATAGAAATAGAAAAACAGAGAACAAATGAGATCCCCATTTTATTATTTTTCTCCCCCTCCCTCCCTCCTGGGTGGCTATTTCCCTCCCACTACCCCCCACAAGGACCCCAAAGATCTAAATTAGTCCGGATTTAACAACGGCTTACTAATATCAACCATACATTTCCAGACATTAATCGTCTGTTCCCTAGCACCATGGATCTGAGCGATAGATAGCTCCAAGCAAATGAAATCAAGGAACGTTAGAACCCATTGGCGCCAGGGAAGGGAGTGTGGCAGCAGCCAATGCAGAGCAACCATTTTCTTCCCTGCAGTGTGGCCAGCCAACAAAATGCGTTTCTGCTGTGGAGATAAGTCAGGAGATGAATCATCGTTCAATCAAAGAACCAGAGCGAAGGACTACCCTTCCAAATATAGTTGAAAAAGTAGAGGAAACCTGCTCCCAGATTAAAGCTACAGACGGGCATTCCCAAACCATGTGCCGAGGTGCTGAGGGATCCCTCGGGGCATAGAGAACAGTCAGGGGTAGGGGCAAGCCTCATAAGAAAACATCTATGAGGGGTTAAGTATGTCCTAAGAAGGAAGTTAAAGTGAATCAGCTGGTGGTTAGAGTTCCTAGAAGCTACACCTAAATTATTCCAGATGGTATCCCAATTAACCTCAATATCTAAGGAAGCTAGGTCTCCATTCCAAATCGTACTAGCTGCTCAGGATTTATAGGAGGCTTTTAAAAGATATACATATAAAGAAGAAACCAGCCCCTTTGTTTAACCCCCTGTGTTCAACATATCATGAAGTGGATGTACTGGTAATGTAGCCCCCAAGGGAACCCCATAGGAATGCATTGCTGAGCGAAGTCAAAAATATAAGAAAAAGGAAGAGCTTGGTAAGTTGTACAGTGATTGTATATCCTGGTGAGTGATAGGTGTGTGAGAATGTCATTTTAATTGGAGGAATGTTTGAATGAATCAGATCTTGGAAGCTATATGGAGATACTAGTTTCTCTTTTAGTAAATGCCATGAGACAGGAGCATCAGGATCAAACCTGACAGCAAGTGGACATAACATAAATAAATAGATAAGTGTGGTAGCGATAAACCTCCCGAGAGCTTCTCATGCTGCAGAGTGGAAAATTTAATACGTGTCTGTCTACCTTTCCATATAAATTTAGATATCAAGGTGTGCAGTTTGTCCCAGAATCCAGGAGGGGGAGAGAGAGGGAGCATTGATCTGAAAAAATTGACGCAGGGAAGTATATTCATTTTAATTATAGACATGTGGGCCTGTGGCAAATTGGGAATACAGTGGAATGTAAGGATGGGTGGATATCAATATCTAGATATTTGAAATGTTTAACCAGTGGTATGTTAGAAGGCAGGGTTAACCACCCCCCACACCCGCATCGCAGAGTTAAGAGACATAAGAGCAGATTTAGACCAATTCATTTTATAACCTGATAGTAAACAAAAATGATCGAAATTCTTTAATAGGTGAGGAAGTGAGCAGGGAACATTTTTGCGGACAAAATAATTTTAAATAATAACACATTGTCCGCATAGAGCGAGATGTGATGTTGGGTAGCCTTGACAATTATAGGTTCAGAGAGCATCAATTGACGGACGGCTAGAGCCAGCAGCTCTAATGACAATGCAAACAGCAAAGGCGAATTGGGAAGAGCATTTATTCCCTGTTAGGACTGACGCCGAAGGGTTAGCATACAGAACTTTAACCATGTCAATAAACTTTGAGCCTAAACCCATATGATCCAAAACCAACCAAAGATAATCCCATTCTCAGTGATTAAAGGCTTTCTGCATCAAACAAAAGTACAGAGCAGGGAGCAACAATTTCTGTGGCATTGTGTATAATATGAAGTAGTTACGAATATTATCACTGCCAGATGGGTGCTAATGAATCCAGTTTGGTCACGATGAATTCATTTGGTCATATAGGTCTCAAGGCAGAGTGACAGTACTGTAGCATGTTCAGTGTGTGAGAGGCATGGCATTCGGAGATTTTGGAGGAAAGGCGTGCAGGTTTCCTTATCAAAGCGAATGTCGGACCTATATAGGTCACTGTGGCAGGCTGGCGAGTGGATAGAGGCCCAGAGACAGACTGCAGTTCAAAAAAATAACTATTTTATTATAAATAAACAAAAATAAAGTGCACAAGGGCAAAATAACAGATACTCAAACACAAATAAAGCAAAAACAAAACTCACAAAAATAAAGTTTCCAGGCTGGGCAATGCCTTCACTGGATTTAGAAAATTCAAAAACCACAAAACAAACACCAACCTGCTTCCTCAGCTCCCTTCTCCCAAATGAGAAGCTGAGGCCTCCTTTTATATCAGGTGGCTGGGCGCTGATTGATCGTTAATCAACCTAATCAACTAATCAACCCCAGCCACCTGAACATAATAAACCCAGGCAGGCAGGGGAAGTTAACCCCATCCCTGCCAATTTAAAAGGGCAGAGCTTTGCTCTGCCACACACCTCCCCCCATGTACAACGTACACCGGCCGCAATCGGCCAACTCCCCCCTTCCCCCCCCCCCCCCCCCTCCCCCCAAGAGTCCAATTATGTCCCTTGGGTGGGCTGTTATGGTGGGGGGTGGGGGGCGGGGTTGATGTCGGAGCCCCCAAGCCTTCTTTGGTTGAGGGGGCCCCGAATGTCCAAGGTAGCATGGCGACGGCGGCCCGGCTCCCTCTGGTGGCGGAGGCGGCCCGGCTCCCTCTGGTGGCGGAGGCGGCCCGGCTCCCTCTGGTGGCGGAGGCGGCGACGGCGGACCGGCTCCCTCTGGTGGCGGAGGAGGCGGACCGGCTCCCTCTGGTGGCGGAGGCGGCGACGGCGGCCCGGCTCCCTCTGGTGGCGGAGGCGGCGGCGGCGGCCCGGCTCCCTCTGGTGGCGGAGGTGGCGGAGGTGGCGGAGGCGGCGGCGGCGGCGGCTCCCTCTGGTGGCGGAGGCGGCGGCGGCGGCCCGGCTCCCTCTGGTGGCGGAGGCGGCGGCGGCGGCCCGGCTCCCTCTGGTGGCGGAGGCGGCGGCGGCGGCCCGGCTCCCTCTGGTGGTGGAGGCGGCGGCGGCGGCGGCGGCGGCCGGCGGCTCCCTCTCTGGCTCTGGGAGCGACGGCGGCTCCTCACCCCTCTCTGGCTCTGGGAGCGACGGCAGATCCTCCTCCCTCTCTGGCTCTGGGAGCGACGGCAGCTCCTCACCCCTCTCTGGCTCTGGGAGCGACGGCGGCTCCTCCTCCCTCTCTGGCTCTGGGAGCGACGGCAGATCCTCCTCCCTCTCTGGCTCTGGGAGCGACGCAGATCCTCCTCCCTCTCTGGCTCTGGGAGCGACGGCGGATCCTCCTCCCTCTCTGGCTCTGGGAGCGACGGCGGATCCTCCTCCCTCTCTGGCTCTGGGAGCGACGGCAGATCCTCCTCCCTCTCTGGCTCTGGGAGCGACGGCAGATCCTCCTCCCTCTCTGGCTCTGGGAGCGACGGCAGATCCTCCTCCCTCTCTGGCTCTGGGAGCGACGGCAGATCCTCCTCCCTGGGAGCGACGGCAGATCCTCCTCCCTCTCTGGCTCTGGGAGCGACGGCAGATCCTCCTCCCTCTCTGGCTCTGGGAGCGACGGCAGATCCTCCTCCCTCTCTGGCTCTGGGAGCGACGGCAGATCCTCCTCCCTCTCTGGCTCTGGGAGCGACGGCAGATCCTCCTCCCTCTCTGGCTCTGGGAGCGACGGCAGATCCTCCTCCCTCTCTGGCTCTGGGAGCGACGGCAGCTCCTCACCCCTCTCTGGCTCTGGGAGCGACGGCAGCTCCTCACCCCTCTCTGGCTCTGGGAGCGACGGCAGCTCCTCACCCCTCTCTGGCTCTGGGAGCGACGGCAGCTCCTCACCCCTCTCTGGCTCTGGGAGCGACGGCAGCTCCTCACCCCTCTCTGGCTCTGGGAGCGACGGCAGCTCCTCACCCCTCTCTGGCTCTGGGAGCGACGGCAGCTCCTCACCCCTCTCTGGCTCTGGGAGCGACGGCAGCTCCTCACCCCTCTCTGGCTCTGGGAACGACGGCAGCTCCTCACCCCTCTCTGGCTCTGGGAGCGACGGCAGCTCCTCACCCCTCTCTGGCTCTGGGAGCGACGGCAGCTCCTCACCCCTCTCTGGCTCTGGGAGCGACGGCAGCTCCTCACCCCTCTCTGGCTCTGGGGACGACGGCGGCTCCTCACCCCTCTCTGGCTCTGGGAGCGACGGCGGCTCCTCCCCCTCTCTGGCTCTGGGAGACGACGGCAGCTCCTCACCCCTCTCTGGCTCTGGGGACGACGGCAGCTCCTCCCCTCTCTGGCTCTGGGAGCGACGGCAGCTCCTCGCCCCTCTCTGGCTCTGGGAGCGACGGCAGCTCCTCGCCCCTCTCTGGCTCCCGGGAAGGCGGCTCACCCCTCTCTGGCTCTCGGGAAGGCGGCTCACCTCTCTTTATTGGAGTGACCGGTGGATCTCCCATGTCTACCGCCAGGTAATTAACCACCATGAGGGCAACCTCTGGGAAGGAGGCCGGGTGGTGTTGTTCCTCCCACTGTTCCCACCTCTCCCCATCTCGACGCCACAGCGTGTTGATAACTATGGGGAGATCGTGGACGAGGTCTGCCTCAGGGTGCATCAACCAGTCCCAGATCTCCTGGGACGGTGGTGAAGGTGGTGGTGCTGGAGGTAGTGGGGTGGCCCCTGATGCCCGGGGTGAACACTGCACCTCTTCCTGGGCCTGGTTGTAGGGGCATCCTGCCCAGTTGTGGCCGTCCTCCTCACACCGGCCACACCAGTTTGCCGGTGGCACGTCTGGGCAGGACCGCCAACGATGGTCCTCCTTCCCACACCAGGAACACCAGCGGAAGAGGCTGGCCGGGTCCTCCAGCGGTGGCTGCAGCAGCTTACATTTCTTCAGCTGCTGCTTGTCCTGCCTTTTCCACTGTCTGCTCTTCTTTCCCATTTTTTTTTTTCTCAAAAAAAAAATAAATACTGCTCTGAGCCTCTAGGTGGCGCTATCCCACTTCTGACACCAAATGTGGCAGGCTGGCGAGTGGATAGAGGCCCAGAGACAGACTGCAGTTCAAAAAAATAACTATTTTATTATAAATAAACAAAAATAAAGTGCACAAGGGCAAAATAACAGATACTCAAACACAAATAAAGCAAAAACAAAACTCACAAAAATAAAGTTTCCAGGCTGGGCAATGCCTTCACTGGATTTAGAAAATTCAAAAACCACAAAACAAACACCAACCTGCTTCCTCAGCTCCCTTCTCCCAAATGAGAAGCTGAGGCCTCCTTTTATATCAGGTGGCTGGGCGCTGATTGATCGTTAATCAACCTAATCAACTAATCAACCCCAGCCACCTGAACATAATAAACCCAGGCAGGCAGGGGAAGTTAACCCCATCCCTGCCAATTTAAAAGGGCAGAGCTTTGCTCTGCCACAGTCACAGTAAAAGGAGTGGAATGTCGAATTTATTTGGGAGGGATCCGTTATTTATCTCCCTGTGTAGATTTAATAGCTAAAATATTTGCAAATCGCTAATCTTTACGTGATCTCAGAGCAAGTAAATGGAAAGGTTTACTACTGTTAAAGTAATAAATTTGGTCTCGTTCTGGGGATAAGAAACTTGGCCCGCTGACTGAGCAGCGAATGAAGTTCTCTCTTAATAAGGTTGAGATCAAGCTCAGTGGCTTCGGAGAGGGAGCTTCGGTGAGCATGTTCTAAAAATGCCAACTCAGAATTTTTACCGAGATGCCATTTGTTAAGGTTGGAGGCAAAAAAAATAGAATTTTCTCTGATAAATTCCTTAATTGAATCCCATAAAATGTGGGAGTCATCAGCGGAGCCAAGATTAAACCACAGGAATTCATTAAGTTTAAGTTGAAACTCGGTGCGAAAGGATTCATTCTGCAGTAAAGTGGGGGTTAAAGTGCCATCTAGGGGCCTGTGTTAAATGTGTTGACTGAAACAAATTGGTAACGTTTTATATTGCATGGCATACATTAATATTAAATAGATATGCAATTGCATATTAAATTAATGTTAAATTAATATTTAATAGATCTGTAATTGATATTACATTTATGTTCAATTATTTCTTGTTACTTTGTATTCATATTTAAGCCAGATTAACTATTTTCAATAAAAAATATGCAAAATTATTACATATTTTCAAGGGTAGCAAAACGTAATATAAATGGACTGATATGCAATTACATTTTCAATCTACATTTGGTTAACATTGAGCAAGAAACCAGCTATTGCTTATTTATTAAATATTAATTTAACATTACTTCAATATGCAATTGCATATCTATTAAATATTAGGTACGATGGTCAAAACAACGAGACATATACCCAAACACTTTTTCAAAACAAGTACCATGCTGGCCCTTCCAGAACGAGTAGCAATTGTTATATTTTCATTTTACTTTTGTCTCTCGCTCTCACGTACCTCCTCTCTGTACACCCACCCCAAACATACAAACAGGCACACTTCTATACATGTAGCCATCTCCAAATTAACAACAAATTAATCAATTCAGAGACAGCCACATTCTGCGCGAGTTTATGCATTATTTTATTAATGTGTGTCTATAATAAAATAAGGCAAAACATTTACCGAATAATACTAAATAAAAGGAAATTTGTGAAAAATAAAACAAAATTATTAAAAAAAAAAAAAAAAACATCAAAATAATTTCACAGGGTGCTACAGATTACTAACTGATTAACAAATGTTCATATTTTCTTCATGGGTGGGTACTATATATTGTAGTAAGCTATTCATGAACTAATAAAAACAAACAACAGTTGTTAACAAGTTAGTAAGCTAGTTTTTAACAGTTAGTAAACTAAAATGAGCAGTAGTTAGTACCTTCTGTAGTACAATACACTGTTTGAGCTTGACATTCTAAAGGTTGAAATATATCTATGCTGTGGTATAATACTGTTAAAAACGTGTTAAACATGTATTGCTCTTTTTGTAAGTACTATATTTTAAGTACTACATACAGTGTCATTTCAAGTGTGTCCAAAACATAAGAATGTGTTAATGAAAAGAAAAATAAAGATGAACAAAGGGAAAGACAATCCAGCATGTGTCAGATTTGCTGTGCTGAACACATTGCTGAAATAATGATTCATTAGTCATAGTATTTGATGAGGTTGCACTAAATGTCATATACTAAGCAGTCACTATTTCTTCCTATACCTTATCACTGTTACTCCAGTTGTTCCTGTCGCCTACTTAAACTGATAAGATACATGGGAATCTGACTTGCAGCTGCCATTCAGCTACCAAGCTTTCCTTAAAGATATAGTGTGTTAGCAGTGGCATAACATTCTTTCAGAAGTGGAGGGGGAGAGTGGAGTTTCTGTAGTTGGGGCATGCATGAAGATGATTCTATCTGAAAAAATAAAATATGTTACAAACAAGTATAACAAAGCCTTGCATCCCTCGTATATCTAATTAAAAGATCCAAAGACATTCCTGTAGCAATCATTCAAAACAGTTCATTGTTGGCGCAATGTTGTCATAAGTGATGAGTGTGGCAACTAGCTATATTATTCAGTCACTTCTGAATCATGGAATTATGAAACCATGACTTTAGTCTGGACCCTGAGGCAGCCTTGAGCGCTAGAGTGAGTGTGACATGATGCAGATTTAATGAGAGGGATGAGAATTCCCCTTGAAATATATTTCTAGAAACATTCAGGGTTTCCCACAATTGATACTTAAGATAAATCAAGTTTTGTTATTAAAATGATGCTAGTACTGTATTGGTATAAGAAAAGGGTGTTTTTAAAAAGTATTTTCAGCTTCTATCCACTTAAAATATGCAGATGTTGCTTGAATCTGAAACTGCAGTGTATCAACGATAATGTAAATAAAAACCTTGTGCTGTGGATGTTCGGCCTCTGTTCTCTTGGGATGTGGACGCAACCACTCCTCCCTCTTGGGCTGTAGACACTCTGACTCCTCCCTTTTGGGCTGTGGACGCTCTGCCAACAAAAAAATAAAAGGTTGAAAGAAAAACACACTGGTCACAGAGCAAAAATAAAAGTGAAACAAAAACTAATCACAAACACTAAACAATGCGATCAGGTTGGGCAGTAACATTCACTGATCTTATTTGTATCTTTATTTTTACCCTCCTCTCTCGCTCTTGTTCACTCCTCCAAACATCCACAGTGCAGAGAGCTGCAGGTCTATATACCGTGGCCGTTTATTAATGGGATGAGGCTTCCCATCCACCCTGCAAAACAATATGAAAACATTTGGCTACGCTGTATCACATATTTACAAATAAACAAACGCAAACACAATAAACTGCACAGGTGCGGAAGGGTACCCCGTTCTAAAATAAATAAACAATACATTTGTTTTAAATACCAAAACAAAACTAAACAAATACATTTATGTCAGGGCTTTGCCCTGTCCCCTTTTCATGTGCAGGGCTCCTCTCCATCTACAAAACACCTTTATAAAGAATAAATGCTTGAGGTGCCACACTGTGACATGATTGTTTATTTTGGTGGTAGTGCTCCACCCACCACTCAAATTAAATAAAGTTTGCCTATAAGTAGGTTGCATTACAATAAAGCGCGCTTAGACAATGCGGACAGTATAGGTGTCTCTTGACAATCATGAAGGTTAAGTTTACATAGCAATTATATCTTTGAAAAAGTTGTTATCATGATGACTTGGTCAAGATTTAAACCCAAAAGGTATATATATCTCTCACCAGGGATATAAATACAGTATCACAATACAGGTTTTTGGAAATTGTAAGTGTGATATCCTGTCTGGACATGTATTAGATCCTGTACGTAATACTGGGTTGAGCCATTGTTTACCTGATTACAGCCTTGATATGACATGGCATAGACTCCACAAGATGCTAGGAGGTGTCTTAAGTAATGTCAATCCATTAAGAAATTAATATTTTACACAGCTGGTTCAGTGTGGTAGGAGAGGATTGTGATGATAAATGCTTTGTTCAAGTTTATCCCAAACATGCTCAATTAGATTGACATCTTGGGATTGTGGTGGCCAAAGAGGATGCCTGCAGTCTTTGTCATGCTCCTCAAACCTTTGCAAACAACTCTGACATTGTGGATGGGTGGCCATCTCCATCAAGTACTGCATTATTCTCCTGGATATACCAGGGGAATATGTCCCACAACAGGGTGATGCCAAATCTAGGGTAGAGATGTCTTAATAAAGTGTTCAGGCATATTTGTATGGGCTCCTCTACTCTATCCATGTGGCTTGGAGTATGCATTCCTTAATCAGTCATGAGAATATAAAATTGCTGATCCTCATTCTCACTTGACATTACTTTGTGTGTGTGTGTTCATCAGAGAACATATTGTTAATCACCTTCCTGAAGCTAAGGGAATCTGGCACAAATATTCATTAATGAAAAAAACTTACCCATCTAAACTTCTCACATCTTGAATACTCTTTAACAAGCAGGGCACCTTAAAACCATGAACCCACTAATTTATAATAGCTCAACCGTCACAGTTGTATGCCTTTTTTTACAAAAGTTGGCACACTACAGTTTCACTTAACAGTTGTGTTTTGTATATTGTACTTGGAACACAGTTTGTTTTTAATATGTGGGTTCATGACTCAAGAGACCCGAAACTCCAGTCAGAGATTTCTAAAGTTACTCCAAGCAAACAGACCTATCTTAATACTCCACAGTGGCTCTCAAGGGGTCTGAGGGTTTTGGCAGAGTTTAAATCTACGCTGGCAGGTCTCGAACAAGATTAACAAAATTCCTTTATTTTACAGTGAGCTTAACTGAGTTAAGATACTATTTTTGTCCCAATAAACATATAACTAAATAGAGGTCTGTTTAGTTAACAGTTAACACTCTTATTTCAAATTAATTCAAAAGTTACTGTTCTAAGCTGAAAAAATAGATATAAATGGGAATATATATATATATAGGGATGGAACGAATACAGCGGTTCCGCACAATGTTCCGCATAATTTTTCACTGAACTGAAACATTTCAATTGAAAGGTGGTCAAACTTTTAAATCACCCAATTAGGTTGTGTTCTGTGTATAATTTCCAAAGTGCTTTCAATCAAAAACAAATTGTTGCCTTCTAATCTATAAACAGGTAAGTTTCATATGGCCGATGCCGATCCACATTATAAACACATAAGCATAACAATAGTGTGTGTGTGTGTGTGTGTGTGTGTGTGTGTGTGTGTGTGGAGCTATATATATCTATATATCTATATATCTATCTATATATCTATCTATATATATATATATATATATATATATATATATATATATATATATATATATATATATATATATATATATAGTGTTGAAAGTTTTAGAATTGTGGTTATTTATAATAAGATCTCCTATGTCCAACTGACTTGATACAAAAAGAGGTTATGTTCTGAACTTTCATTGTATTCAAATTTGTTTTAGGGCTAATACTATAAATTAGCATTTACATAAATACAGTTATGCATACTTTATAATCAAACACATTTACAATACCCCTTATTTAAGACCACAGGCTCATAAATTCAAGTAAACTTTATACAGTAGATTCCCAAAGTTAAGAACACCTTGAGAATGGGGGCTATTCATAAATCTAAAATGTCTGTAACATTTAAGTTACTATTGCAACTGTAACTGTAGCAAAAACAGATTTAAATGCCCAGGAAAACATGGGTTAAGATTGCATTTCTTTTTATTTTATTTTAAACCAAATGCATTCATGCAGCTTGCTCAGTCATTCAGCCTGAAAAAAAACCTGTGCTTTGTTTAAAACTAAAATGCTCTTAGTAAAATCACCCATACTTGCTTTTAAATCTGCCTCACCTTTATCTGGATACATTTGTCTGACATATATTGTAGCTGGCCAAAACCTACTTAGAGATAATATAATTTCTCCAGAGTCCCCCATTTTAACATGAAAACAGGAACAGAGGTTTCCTGCAACACAACCCTTGTATATCAGCACTGTGATTTTGCAGTTTACCATGCCTTTCTCAGGTGTTTTATCATGACTTTACCATACTTATATGTGTTTACCTTACTTGGGGTTTTAACAGTGCTTCACTGAACGTTTATCAATCTATAAGGAAAGTGATGTTTATTTTATTAGTGAATGCAGTGAAAATGGAGTACACATTGAGACCAGACCCAGTGAAGACTGTAAGAGATGCTGCTGGCATTGATATATAGATCAAATATTAAATCAGAAAGTTTTTTTTTTTTTTTTTTTTATAGGAATGTCAAGATCATTATCTTACCACTGAGTCTCCCTGCATTCAGTATAATAAACTATTTAAAAAATGTTTCTTCTAACACTACAGTTCTGTAATTGAATGAAAATATGAAAGCAGAGGCTGTGTGTTTCATATCATCCTTTGTATATTTATTTCTGCTAAAGTCCCCTTGTGGAAGTAAACATTGTATATATTAGCTGTGCAAACTTTGTTTTAGTTTAAAATGAAAAACAAGGACATCTGGCTTTATGATACCCCAAAACCCCTAATACTGTTTTTCATTGACTAATGAAATATATATGGTTTCACTTTAAGCATGCTTGCTTATTTCTCATGAGACCAAGTTCTCCATGCTGTCTTTTAAAGTTAAATAAGGCCTTCTCTTGCTGCACACATAGGTATTGAAGGTATTTGATTTTTTGCATTATAGGCTAGAATGTTTTTATTTCTCATCTGAAAATGTATTTCTCTAAGCTATGAACTCCTGAACCAGGCAGCTTAAAGAGGTACTTTGTACATGTATGAATAATAGTATTTCTAACTTCAAGTGCTCTCATTCCATTACTTGCCATGAAAGAGAGACATTCTTACCTCCACCTGTACAAGAGAAGAAAAAAAATCTTCAAGGTTTCACCTACAACTAATTAAACTAGTAAATCCCCTAGATTCAGTAAGGTTCTTGACTGTGGTTTCGGTTTCGTGCATGTTACTATGAGTCACCTACATGAATGATTCTTATTGAGGATTTGGGCTTCAAATATATTGGACATTGTGACAGGAAGGATCCTGTCGCTGGTTCTTTTGTGGATGTGTGCAGCTGGGACTTGTAACAGGAGACATGTTGCTAGGCAACCAATTGAGCAGGTAGGCTCACCCGTCGCTGAGCTGATCAGGAGGTCTGGATTGGCTGAGGGGCGTGCCCAGGGAGGCTGCGCGCAGCTCAAAAGGCGTCTGCGATACAGATCGAGACGACTGCGCCACTGTGACACACAGAGGGGTGCTTTGTTTACATCGAGGAGGACAGCGTCCACTCTGCAGGATAACTACTATGGAACCCATCAACTGCAAGATGGTGCCTGTGAAGGGTCTGCCCAGGCAAGACCGTTGCAATGACCCGCTCGCTCGCAGCAATAGGTTACATTAGGGTTACGTAGTGTAGTAGGTTCCTGGAGCGGGACATCTCTTTTAATGAGGGTAGCCCTCACTATGTGTGGCAAACTTTTAGTTTTAGCTTTGTTTTGTTTTCTTTATTAAATCTGACACTAGGGCTACCATTCCAGTGGCAGCAAGAGTGATTATTAAATCTATGTGCCTGTGTGGTGTGTTAGCACGCATTGCTCTGTGTCTGACTCATTATTATTCAGTTATGACCCACACACATAACACTTCCCCCTGTTACAGACATAAATACATATAAAAGTTACTCAGTTTCAGTTCCCGTAAACTGTAATTATGTTTGATATAGTAATAATAGTAATAATTATTAAAGTGAATTATTATGGATAACATTAGCTCATGGCTTTATGAAACACCAAAATGTTTATTAGTGGTATTAGACCACAAGTACCTTTAGCTAGAGCAGGAAACAATTTGAAAGAAAAATGATGTCTTTCACACCTAATTTAAATCTATATAATAATCACATGTACTGTAACTTTTGACAGTTGAGTAACAGAAACAGATCTGGCAGAAGCTATGGTTTTGGGCTGCTTGCAGCGAATCTGTAAGTTGTAATTGTTGAAACACTCATGCCTGTAAAATGACTATTGGCTGAACTTTCAAACGTATTACAGTATGGTAATAATAAAAAAAAAAAATGTGACGTTGATTTAATTATTTTTGACAGTGAGATCTCTGCTTGTGTTTTAATTTTTTTTTTTTTTTTTACTTTAACAAAAGGGGGGCAAGCTTTATAAAAATTTACAACAGTCATTTTGTAGTTCTCCCATGCTTTTCCCATGGTGATATAATGCATGCACCTTAGTTTACCATGCTTTGCACCTTTTAATATTTTTTACTATACTTCTAAAAGCTTTATAATCCGTACCTATGCTTTCTTATTTTTCTGTCTCATTTGATAGATAGTTCTCAGTATGCAATACAGATTTGGTACCTAACCTATATGTATCATTATTTATTGTTATTATTTAATCATTTAGCCAACGCTTTTATCCAAAGAAATTTACAGAGACTAGGAGTGAACTATGCATCATGCTGCTGGAGAGTCACTTACAAAAGGACCTCGGTTTTACATCTCGTCCGAAGGGCTGAAAAAACCGTGAAACCCCCCTCTGCCAGTACAATATATTATTACAGTTAATTTTCCATTAACTGTATAAAAGTGAATAAAAATGTAAAATAAAAATAAATGTACTGATATGGCATGTGACATACATTGCCAAAGGACATGTGGATATTGTACTGAAGCACAGTGTGACCCCTTGTTTCCAGCTCCAAAACATACAAAGAGTACACTGCTCAATAGTGTCAAAGAAGTAAACAGGATAGCGTCTGCTGGAAAATTATAAGCCGGTATCATCTCAGTGTTTAATCACAGTGACACACAGAGTGATATGTGAACCAGGCTGGAAATCAGCAGAGATTCACAGGAGGCAGTCAGACTGGTGACTTTCAGGAAGGCGATGACCTGGTGGTGACAACTAAAATGAGACTACACAGGGCAAATCAAGGAGGTTAAGGTCCCAAATGGGAACAAAAGATAATGTTTGTTGGTCCATCCAAGGAGATTCTTTTGGACAATCAAGCCACATTTTCCCTGGGGAAAATAAAACATTTGTAAACTGGAAAAGTTTATTTGATTGTATTATTGATTTACATGTATTTGTTTTTTTTTAACATTAGTTAAATGACAGCAAGGTCATATTTTTCTAATATAAATCAGTGAATGGTTGAATTGATCTGGACTTTCGAAATGTGATGCTGTAACATTATTACAGATAAATGTAATTAAAGGGATAATCTTAAATGCATAACTAAAACGACCCATTCCTTTTACATATAGGCGTTATCTACACAGGAGACGCGGGGAACATGCCCCCCTCATGTTTTCAATGATGGGGAAATGCCTCCCTCACATTGCAGGAGTACTGAAACTTTTATTGCACGATAATTTATTGGTATAATCACTAGTCAGTATAGAAGTCAATGGGAAAAAAAAATGGGATTGGATCCGAGATCACTGGAGCCAGATCACAGGATGGTGTTTTACAACTGGATCTGGTTCACTCTCCACTGATCCGTAATGTTGATCCAATCCTGGAGCTCCACACGCCTTAACTAGGGAAACTGACCAATGAGAAGTTAACATACATGTTAGGCCCCAGCTGACAAATATGTATACAGCCTGAGTTTGCAGTAATGTTGGGGAAAATTGCAAACGGATGGACAAAGATAGAGGAGGATGCACAACGTTGCTGTATTCTGTATTCCTTGAATTGGTTATAAAATTCAGTTGTAAGTCCACCTGGCCTGGGAATTTCTCAAATTGCATAAAAGAGTTGGCTTCCAAAACCTCTTTGGGATCTATAGTTTTTTCTGAGATTGAGTTGATCTGATTCTGAGAGTTTGGATAGGTTTAGCTTAGAGAAAAAAATGTTTAATTTGTGTTGTTGGAGGAATAGAGAGATTTGTAAAATTATAAAAAAAAGTCATTAATCTTAGCATTGTCAAAATATCACTTAACAGATGGGTCTTTAATAGCAGCTATTGCATTTGAGATTGGGCAGGCTTTCATTAATCTTGTTATATATTTACTAGGTTTATTGCCATATTCATATAGCCTTTGTTTTTTGATGAAGCAGAGTTTGGGAGACTTTTTCTGAAAGAAGAGTATCTAGTGCTGCTCTAACTGTTGTTAATAGATTTAGATTGTCTTTTGTTGGATTATTTGTATGGTTTCCCTCGGCTTCCAAGAGTTGTTCCTCTAATTCTTGTTGCTTTTGAGCAGCATTTTTCTTTTTAAAATGCGAGGAAAGAAATAATAGCACCTCACAGAAATGCTGTCTCCCAAAGTGCAGTAGGATTAGGGTCTGAATTATTATTTTTTTCTAGAAATAGTTCAAGCTTAGATTAAAAATAGTGTTACATTTTGGGTTACCTAATAAAAATGTGCTAAATCTCCAGTTACGGGACTGCAGTGTGGGGTCAGTTATTAAAAGATCTAGAAGCATAGTCTGAGATATGGGTTGAACCAATTTTGCAAGAAAAAAGTAATTGGTTCTGGAATACTTGCTGAGGAGACGAGTAAAAAGTAAAATCTTTTTCAGCAGGATGCAAAATCCTCCATACATCCACCATATTTAATTATCTTAACATTTCAGTCAATAGGGGGTTCCTGCAGTCACTGTTATAATAGGGGATGATTTATCTCTAAAGCCATCCAATACACAGTTACAGCTGCTTGCCAGAATTGTCAATGGACATAGAAATTCTCCAATTTCAGTAGCTGTCTGAGTCCAAGTTTGAGGACTGTGCATTTGGTGTGTGTGTATATATATATATATATATATATATATAAACTATTGTTTTTTTTATTTTTTCACCATAAATAGTACAATGTATTAATATATAACAACCTCCTTTGTCTGTGTGGGAGGTTTGTAAGGCAAAAATGAAGAATAATAAACCTGACCCACCCACTCTCTTTGCATCTTGCAATATAGCAATGAGTACCATCTCTTTTTTCAAAAAGCTGTGAATTTTTTAATCAATTTCTGTAGTAAGCTGCACTAAGGAGGGAACCAGGTCATACCTATAGGACTACAAGATTTTTAAGAGACAGTCAAAAACATATAATAGGTTTCTTTTTAGAGAAAAACAAATATCTTTAGAAAAAAGCGACACCTGGAATATATGACATATAACCAATGAACTATTAAGTATAAACAAAAAATCAATCAACCATAACATTTTGAGCAATTTACCTAAACTAAGTTAAACTGGGGGGTGGGGGTTGAAGTGCGTTAGACAGCCCTTTTCCTTTTAAGGAAAATCTCCCTCCATCCTTAAACCATTGGGGGTTGTGAATGGATAACATAACATTAACACACCTAGGATAACGTTATCATATCAATCTATCATTAAACGATACAGTACCTTCAGTTTAAATACGTTTTCGACACTAGCTAAAGTTAACCCAAATATTAACAAAGTTCCCTCTATATATACAGCATATATACACGCACAAATAAATGCATCTATAATAATAATAATAATTAAAAAAAAAATACAGAAAGAGCAATGTAACAAAATCCATAAATACTTGCACATGCTACAATTGAAAAACATTACAACAATGCAGATCGACTGTGGGTTCCAAAATTGATTATCAATTATAAACAAAATCTAAAATGTAAAAAAAAAAAAAAAAAAAATGGTTGCCTCGGTATACCATACAGCAAAATGTCTCACATATAATTTTTGCCTTCATAGTAATACCTTTACTTATCTCTTTTTTTCTCAGCTCAACAGAATTTGACAGAGAGAGTTACATCTACAGGGTGCGGCGGTTTACGACAAAGCTGTCTCTTGTTCCATCTTTTGGTCAGCACTTGCAGCTATGTGTCCGATCAGCTCAAGGAATTATTTTGCTGCGTCAGGGGTTTTAAAGAAATTGACTTAACCTTGGCAGCTGACCCTTAGAACTGCAGGAAAAAGCATAGCGTACTGTATTCTCAAAGCTTGGATTTTCTTTTTCATATCGTGGTACTCCCGCCATTTCTTTTGCACTTCCATGGAGAAATCCTCAAAGATAAAGATTCTCTTTTCTCCAAGCATTAATTCTCCCTGTCTAGCACTCCGTAATATCGCTTGTTTCTCTGTGTAGTTGTGTAGCCGTATGATGACTGCTCTGGTCCTCTCTCCCTCTCTGGGTCTTTGAATCAATGAGCAGTGTACTAGATCTATCTTGACTCTCCAATGTTTTATTTCCATATCCAGTAGTTCAGGTAACCATCTCTTGAAAAATACAGTCAATCTGTTCCCCTTTGTTCCCTCTGTTAGACCAATTATTCTTATATTGTAGCGTCTCAATCTGTTTTCTTCATGCTCCAATCTTTCAAGTGCCGTTTTCAAATTACTTTCAGCTTGCTTCATCCTTAATTGTAAGTTTGCCATTACATCGTCTGCATCAGAAATTCTTTGTTCAACAAGTTCAAGTCGGTTCGCCAATGTTGTAAGCTGATCGCAGACAGCATTAACTGATTTTACAATCAGGTTGAGTTTTTTGTCCAGTGAAGCTTCCAAGCTAGTTGATACCTCCTGACTAATACATCCGATCAGGGACTCAATGGCCTGGCCCTCCGCCATTTTCTTATTTTCCTAATGGTTTTTATCTCTCTGTAAAGGCTTATTTTTCAGCTTAGTTCTGAGATTTTGCTTTGTTTCTGGCGATAATGACCAGAGGTCAGCGAGAGACATAACAAGAATAGAATATTTTAACCAGTGTCGAAAGCATGCCCCAAAAAAACAGTAATTCTCTGGGAAATCTGAGAAGCTCACCTGTCTTGCTTCAGCTCCACTCTCTGTATCGCTTGACCGCCCTCAGCATTCCATTTCTTAAGTCTTTTTCTGAATGATGTCTGGTTCATACTCCAGACCTGTGCGTCAAGTTGGAATTATGTCATCCACACTCTTGTGACGTGCACCTATTTTGTAAATTGTACATCCTTTTCTCATGTGTCTGCGACCTGAAATCACACCAGGTTGGATGACGTTGAAAAGTTTAAACATTTGCTGCATGGTCGTACATTGGTAATCATCATAGAGCAAGGCTTCAAGGAACTTTTAATAGAAGTTCATAAACATCCACATTATAACCCTGCACATGAAAAATATAGAGCTGCCCAAATAATAGTGTTGGTGTGCATTATGCATTATGTGCAATAATAGTGTTATTCAGAAAAAAATAGAAAAGCATAGGATAGAAAAGCCTGTGGCTACACTTTGCTGGGAATTGCCAGTTGCTATGTGCAGTGTGACTGCAAGTCTTTTTGCAGGTGTCACTGGCATTTCATGTGTATTAACAGATCATCAAACCTTTCACCTGTCATTCTAAAATACCCAAAATATCTCTCACTGTCACATACCCACATCTCTTTAATTAATGTGTAAAATTCTCCCGTTAAGATTTCTCTGCTGGTTGAGCGGAAGGATTTACCAACAATGTCGCTTCTGATTTTTTTTTATATAAGAGGTACAAACTAGAATGCCAATTGTTTCCAATGACGCCATTGCAATCTGTATTTAAAGTATGAATGACAGCTGCACAGTCAAAGAGAACATGATGTGTCCTTCGTACAGCAAATAGTGAAGCTGCACAGCTTTTATAACTGTATGTGCCTGACCTATTATATTCATATAAAACAGAAGTAGGAACCAAACCGAAGACTGGAATCTCCCTGACTAAAAAACACAGGAATGATCTTTTGGTCATTTCAGTTTCTACAACCAGAAACAACGATTCTGCAGAGGTGCCTTATGCTGCATGTACACTGCCACTTCAGACCTAAGCTGACTCAGGTCCAACTGATGGCGGAAATTCTTATCATTTTTCATGTAGCGTTTACTCTGCGGTTGTGCCCTGAGCTGGCTTAGGTCCGCATGCGTGCGCATACCATCTAAAGTACAATATGTGCTCGGAGACGTCATAACGACCACTGAAGGGATGATGAGTTTTCCCCTCACCAAACCACAAAGGCGGAAGAGGCAGGGTGGTATTACAAACAGACAATAGTGCCGTGTTCATATTGTGGGGACTTATCCTGCAGTCTACGAGAAAAATGGTTATTTGTTTAGACAGTGGTTGATACAACATTGACCCATTTGTTATGTGAAGGATTTCACTTAGTGTAAGATAAGTACATTTGCTGCTTATTACTCTAATAATAAAGACCCATTTGTTTTCAAAAAAACTATATTCTGTTTCTTCACCAATATTATCTCACCTTGTCTGTATACATAATTGTATGATGCATAAGTCCTTTATTTTTTGTTATAATAGGCTAAGCAGCCACAGGAATACCAGAGAAAAAATCATTTACTGTATACAATTGCAGTTAACAATTTTTTTTTTTCAAATTAGCCTTGTTACAAATACTACTGCAAATTAATTATTATTATTAATAATAATAATATAAATATAATAATATATAAGTACACTATCTACATTTTTTTGTAATTATTCAAAACGTTTCGTTCCTTTTTTTTAAAAAACGAAATATCAGGGACCGCAAATTATTAAAACAATCTTTATTTAAAACTTAGAACATAACATGTAAAATGCAATTGTGTAACAGATCAACTATAATCAAACAGTGCAGAGAGGGGGTTGCATAGATCCTTTGCCAGACCTGCCGTTATTTCTCGGTATATGTATTTATTTTGTGTTTCCGCTTAGAGTGCACTGTGGATTTGAGTTAAGCCCCACAACTATGACAGCTCTGCTTTCTTACTCTCCCAGTTCACACCGCGGTTGTCAGAAACAAACAAACAAAAAACATTTGTAAAAAAACCAAACAAACAAACAAACCAAAAAAACTGTTTACTGTTTTTAAGCTAATCATTGGTACAATCAAAATGTTTATTCAAACAACAATAAAAACAAACAACAAAAATACGATGTGTTAAAGCGTGTTTGAAACTAAACCAATAACTAAGTGGTTTACAATAAAAATTGAAAAACACAATTCAAGATAGTGTTTGTATAAAATTATTTTTGATAGCATTTTTTTCAATAATTCTCACCGATATACTCAAATATTACACTTTTGTTTCTTTGACGTCCACTGGCGTCTGCACCTGTTTAACAAAGCAAAAAAGTTACCGTCAAAAGTTTACATAGCCCAATGTATGGATATTTGGGGTATGTACACTTTTGATGACAACTTAATAATAAAATGTAGATATTTACAAATACTAAATGTAAACATTTAATCTATTCAAATATTCAGGACACTTGTGTATCAAGTCGTTCTTCTCTTTCTGTGATGCTGCAACGGCACTGCCGCTTCTTCCTGTTTAGATTCCGTGGGGGCTGAGCGACACTCGTGAGCTGTCCTAAACTCAGGAGAGTTTACACTGCCTTTCAGACGGACCTAAGCTGGTGCTGAGCCACATCTTTAGTGGGCCGTTTTTAGGACAACTGAGAGTAGGCCGTGTATGTTTTACACTGCAGAAAAAAAGACATGAAAAGGCCCAAAGCTGTCCTAAAAACGGCCAGTGTAAATCCACCATTAGTCTCTGCCGTAGTGCTATCGAACAAAACTATTGAACAGAACTGCTGTTGTAACAGTTGCTGTGAGCTTTACTATAAGAGCTCAGATGTTATCACAGCATATCTGAGACTTGTCCAGGGTGCTTAGGTTTGATGGGATGAACAAATGAATCACACTGAAATCCTTAAATTCCTGATTAGCCACCTTAATTGCCTCTTTGTTAATCAAGTTAAAAGTTGTTCTTTTTCAGGGAACTGGGAAAGAGGTTGCCACAGTGGCCAAGGAAGTAATAACAACAGAGACAAGTCTGTACTAATGATCTTAATCTAAAGTAGCAATTGAAATAGTAATCATACACTGTATATACCCTATGTACAGTAGTCAAATACTATACATTGCTATTTGACTTTTTTGCACATTTTTGCAGGCTCCTTTAAATTTGAGAATTGACTGTCTATGAAGATTGTCATGCTTCAGTTGTTGCAATGCTATCTTAATAACTTTTCTGCAATGGCTCTTATTAGTATTCAATTGTTCTTGCAGCCCAATCATCTCAATAATTAAAATATATATATTTGTCATGTCTCTCAGAGCTAGAAGGTATATCTACTCTCCTTGTGACTGAAGGGCAACCAATGGGCCAATAACAGTATGGCAGCTTGGACATTCATTAGTAAGATTAAATACTTACAATAGCTTTTACATAGGTTGCTCCACCACCAAAGGCCAAACTCAAACTGGATTTACAGCAGAATTTATGTTGTCAACAATAGATCAATTAGCTTACATAGTTAAAAACTGAAAGGAAGTAATACATTATAGCAATAAACTACCAATAAAGTTCTTGTTTTCTTAGGCAAATCAGGTTTTCTAGGTCACTTCCTTTCTGTTTTAAACTGTCTAAGAAAGACTAAACACAGGATGCATGTCAAACTGGGCAAGATGTCCTCTGTGCCTCTTGCACTGCTGTTTGGTGTCTGTTTGTTGTTTATTATTGAACCACATTGTTTATTATTGAAGCATGCTTCAGCAGAGGAAGAGGAAATGACAATATTTGCCACAATATAGCATTTGTGTTAATTATTGAATAGAGAATTTACATACACTGTTAAGTTTAACAACGTCTTGTTGTTAGAAAATAGGGAACCAAGCATATCATCATCAACAAAGACAACACAATAGATCTGGAACACATATTACACAGTGGTTCTGATATGATACCATGGCACTGTGATCGATTACTAACCTGTATCTTTTCATACAATTTTGGTAACATTTGAAATATGCTTCCATGTGTTACCATTCAATAGCTTGTACGGCTGTGCTACCTTTGCTTTACTATTGCATATGTTTAAAACAGCTGTTTGGATTGCAGGATGGACAAAGCCTAGAGCCTAACAACTAGACTTCGGAGCCACTGGTAGTCTAACACTGACTATAAATAATCCTCCTGACAGTCTGAATAAACTCCTGTTCCTGGTTAAGAGGTTGTCTTTTGCTTTCTTTGGGCTTCTCGTTTGGGGATTGGAGATTTACAATGAATGAGATGAAAGAGAAAGCACCAACATCTGTATTTTACATGAGCATTTGAATCCACACTAAGTACCTGCCATTAATCAAAATGGCAGAGGTGCATTTATTTGATCCATGAGTAAGATTAAGTATATTTGTCAGAATATTTTTTAATTTCATGTTTTTCTAAAAGACAAAAAAAAGGTTTTCTCTGCAGGTTAATTAAGTTTGATTGAGTAAATAATATTTAATAAGCTGGCCTGACTGAAACTGTTCTAAATTGGTTTAAATCTAACTGACAGACAGTACTTTGTTTCTTTAGGGGTGTTTGTATCAGGATTATGGCTCGATTCTTTGTCCCATATTATTTTCTTTGTGTATTCTACTACTGGGTGAGGTAATTTGTAAACACAATGTACATTTTCACTGTTATGCTGATGACACACAACTTTATATTTCTGTAAAATCTGATGACACCACTGCTATTTCAGCCTTACTTCAGGTTCTTACTAATATCAAAAGTTGGATGCCTCAAACTTTCTTGCAGTTGAACTCAGATAAGACATAAGCTTTGCCGGTTTTCATCAAAAACTAGAGCTTGTACAGTCCTTAAAAATAGATTTGGACAACCTGACCTCTAATATATAATCTTTTGTGAGAAATCTGGGGGTTATATTTTATACTGATTTAAGTTGGAAGGCTCATATTCAAAACATTTCTAAAGTGCCTTTCTATCATCCATGAAACATTCTTAAAAACTGGTATTTTTTTTTCTTTGTCCAATGCTGAGAAGTTTATTCATGCTTTTGTTTTGCCTTGACTATTACAATGTTTTATTTGCTGTGTTTCCGCATCATGCCTTATCACGGTTGCAGCTTGTTTAGAATGCAGCTGCTTGGGTTCTCACTAGAACAAAGAAACTGGCTCACATAACTCCTGTGTTGACCTCACTGCATTTTAGAATTGATTTTAAAATATTACTTTTCACATGTAAAGCACTAAAAGGCTTGACACCGATTTACTTAAGAGATTGTGTCCCCATATAAACCTCTGTGCATGTTAAGGTCAGCTAATGCTGGCCTTTTTCTGCCTCCCAAGGGTAACATTGAAAAGGAGAGGAAAAAGTGTATTTAGTTACAATGTCTTCTGATTGTAGAACTCATTGCCCATCTCTATTAGAGTTGCTGCATCAATCAAGATTAAAGGCTTACTTTTACAGTTTAGCCTTTTTAACCTGAAAACCTTACAGCTGTAATTGTTTTTATCTATTCTATTTTTAGTAATTTTGTGTTGTATTTGTCATTCTTCTTATTATAACTATTATTATTTTGTAATTTATACTACTTTTTCATATTGCATACTTCTTTTTGTTTTATCTAACATGTAAAGCGCTTTGAGATATCATGGTATATAAATAAATAAATACATTTTAAATTGCACTGTGTTTTTGCTGGCTTGCCAATTGTGTTTTTTTCACCTGGCATTTTATTGCCATTTTAGCAAAAATGTCTCTTTCGTAGCTTATTTTAAAACAATGAATTTAAACATAAAAACGATACCACGTATAAGTCATTATATTGGTAAAACATACCCCTAAGGAGAAATTTAAATAATAATAATAATTTGTGACAAGAACATTTGTGCTGTACTTTAGAACCACATAGTCTCATATGGATCCAATCTAAAATGTTTGACTCTAACCCAACATGTCTTACTGTCATATATGGCTGGAGGGTGAAAGGCATATGAGACACTAGCTGTTTCCAGCCTTCTTGGGTCCCTTTTTGATCAGTTGGATGGATGTAATTTAAACTATAGCATATGCCAATGTGGTTAAAATGACTAATGGGAAGATTAACATGCTGAAAACATTCTAATATTTCAAGGCTGGGGAGAGCATTTTCATTCATGCTGTCTTTAAGTTTGGGGTAAACCTATCAAGTGCACTCATTACAGATCGACTCAAACTTAAAATTAGTTATTTCACAACTGTGACTCTTGTCTGTCAATTTCAGATCAGCAGTACTGTCTACAAATGGGCCCAATGAAATGTCTGAGTTTCCTTGGGCAGTGCACATGTCTTTAACATCGAATACTAGAATTCTCAGGTAAAACTAAGTCAAGTGGAACAACATTTCGACTAGAGCCTTCTTCAGTGTGCAAATTCAGAACTGAAGAAAGCACTCACCACAATCTTTGTCTACTTAAAGTTTTACCTTAGAGTTCTTGCAATAACCCATCAAGACATTATCAGAAGGAAGTGAGACTTGACATTATTTGAATGCAAAGTGTTATCTAATGGGGATAGCTAAAAGGTATGGTTTAGTAATAAATGTATGACATCTTGATTATGTTTGGTGCCCATACTGACATAACCAAAGAGGACAAACTAAACTGTATTTTTCTTCAATGCAGCCTAAACCCCGAAACTAAAATGCAGAGTTTACTTATTTATTTATTTTTGATATATTGTGGTTGGAGACTGGATGCCAAAGGTTACACACTTCCCCTCTGGCCAAGTGGGCTCGAGGCCACAGTTTATATGTGATACACATAATCCATTCAATAAATTCATTTTTAATTCACTCAAGTTGTAGGGGGTTCTCCTAAAGTACTGAATCATCTGTTTTACCTTTGGACACTGTGATATGGTTTACATTAACGCAGTAATGCACACACATTAGCTGTTATTAGTTGTTATATTTCACTGTTGGGACCATTCCCAGGACCTGAAGACTTATATTTCCATGCCTGGAGCTGTGGTAGATGTTATCTTTAGTGATTTTCTTAAAAAGAAACACACACCTAGTGTATTTAGTACAAACTGAGACTCCCCAGCTACAAGTGTAGGGTGCCAACACTGTAAAAATGTTTAGAACACCCTAATTATTTAGAGTACCACTCTTTGGTCTATTGTGTCAATAAGCAGTGGTCTGGTTGTCATCAAATCATCAAAGATAATTTAGCTCTAAAACCACAAATGTCCTTTGAGGGGAGTTGACATTTACAAACTCCTATCACTTTTGATTGAAAAATGAATTCCAAGGCAAATATCCAGTAAAATAATTTTTTCTACACTGAAGACTTTACTTAATATCCAATCATTCATCAACCCCAAAGTTTATCACCTTCACCTCCCTCTGAATACACAATATTCAATTAAATTCAAAGGAAGAGGAAACACCACATTTTGAACGGGAGCGATTTGGACAGTTTTGACCCAGGATCTCAGCTTCTGCCCTCAGTTGGGGAGAGACATTGACGCTGTCAGAGGTCAACATGGAATATCGACCTCCCAAAATTGGTTCCAATGCAGAATTAAGCTCTTAATATAATGTAACAGTAGGTAAAATGAATGTGGCCCAGGATTTCACCTGCTGTTCTTGCTGTGGCTTGCCTCAAACAAGGCCGGGTGATGGACTATCCACCCCCCGAGAAGGGATCCTGAGCAGAGCGCATTTGGAGAGAGTTTATCTAGATCTGGGTGGTTTTAATTTCCGAAGCGGAAATCTGGATGTATGTTTCAACAGCAGAGGATGTTCATCACCTGTTTTTGATGAGATGTTGGTTGATGTTTGCTCTAGCCATGTTTGTAGCTGCTTTGAATTTGAGGGAATTGGAAGTGTAGAGGGAAGCCGGTAGGTCAGCTCTTGATATCAGATTGGAACAGTGGGTAGAAAGACACTGATGAGTCATTGGGGTCAAAGGGGGGCTGATGGAGGGGGTGGTTGGTCCACTGAGATGTATTCTGAGGTGGCAGCCACTGGAAATAAGGGTGAGTTCGTTTAATGTAGCTGCATGTAATTGCCTTGTCCTCTTTTGTCTGTTTTTGCAGGTATGCAGGTGAAGGAATTGTCAAGGTAGATGATTTGTAGAGTTGCAGGTGCATTCCCCACACTGCATGAATCCAAAGAAGGCATAAAAGAGCATGCCATTAAGATATCTTCATAAGAGGTTGGTTGAGAATGGATACTAGTTTGGTGAGCATGACTGATGTTGGAAGGCACAGGTGTTGTTGTCCATCAAATCAACAGTACAAAGGTCACCCTTAAAATCAGGACTTAAAGAGGATGTGTTGCAGTAAGAATACCTCTTAAAAAAAGGGAAAATATGCACAAGAATGCAGAAATTGGACTATGGAACAATGGTCAAAGGTTCTTTGGACTGTTGATGGATGGACAACGACACTTGTGCCTTCTGCCAGTTAGAAAAATGTAGAAAAATGCAACACGTCTAAGATTTTTGCACAGCAGAACATACTCACACACACCACACACACACACACACACACACACACACACACACACACACACACATTATATATATATATATATATATATATATATATATATATATTATATATATTCGTGAGGAGATCAGTAGTTACTATTATAATATTCGGATTATCTGTGATGTTTCCGCCTTTTTAATGAACTGGAGTCAATGGACTGATCCAGAAGAAAAGTGGGAACTTTAGATGGAGAGGAGGGAGGGGGTCTAGATGGTTAAAAATGGGGGACATGGTTGGGTGGGAAGCTGAAGCTGCTAATGGACATAATGTGGTAGAATGGCTGACTGAACTGCAGGTGGCACATGAAGTTGTTCTGAGGCCTCAGAGGACTTTTTTAAGAAGCAGGGGTGTCTGGACTTCAGGGTTACTGACACTCATTTTGAGAACTTCCTGATTCCAAAGAAATCACATGATTCAGTGACTTTTCAACTCTGCTGGCCCCACTTTCTTCATACTATTAAGAGAAGACAGATTAGAAAACATTCAAATTGTTATCATTGGGTGCTCTTTTGAATTGTACTGTTCTATATATTTCTATGAGGTTGACTTTTGAACATGCAAGAAAATGGACATTTTTCAGTTTGGTAATTGACTGTCCCAAAAACTCACATTACTTACACTTTCTATTGTTACAATGATGCCAGCGGAGTTGAAAGGTCATATGATTACTCTCCGAAACGGAAAAAAAAAAAATTAGTAGCTGCTGTTGAATGACACAGTGATCCAGGAAATGTTCAGTCTGCCACTCAGAAACTTCTAATTGAATGTATGATATTTTTCAAATAAAATTTAAAGGAAAGTCTTGCAGAGTCAAGTCACTGGTTTTGCATGAAAGGCTTCTGGATTTCTTGTTTCAATATGTGTGTATATGTTGGTGAAATTGTATTGTATCCAAGACCTAACATAACTATAAAATAAACTTGTAAACAAGCTAGACAAGTAAATACAAAGCCTACACATTGACACCAAATATATTCAGACATTTAAAACCAATTACTCCATTTCTTACATCACCTAATATTCCCTTAGAGGTCTCCGTGCTGACCAGGCCCAACTTCACTTGGTTTCTTAGATTGAAGCAGCTGGTATAGCTGCTGTCTGTCAGGTCCTGTTTTTTGTTCAGATATTTGTCAGGATGGAATATTTCTAGAGCCTTTACAAGAAAATATCTGGAACATTTCACTTCCTTGTTTGTGACTCTAACTTGGCACCAACATCTATAGTATGCTTTAGGCAGCCATTTTCTTCAAACACTAATTAAGTTATTTGAGCCATTATGTAGAATAAATATTTTAACTGCAGTAGTTGAAACTGGTAAATGATTCAATAAAACATTTACTACTACTGGCCATTTGTCACTAAACTTTACTGGCTTTAGCTGCAGGAGTATGATCTCCTGCAATGGAGTGACATGTAAAAACAACCACATATGTGTTCTATGACAATATTGTGCCTTCCATACATGTTATGGTGGTGGAACCAAGCCTTTCTTCAGTGGAAATGCAGCTAGATACAACTCTATGCTAGAAGCCATCCAACTGCAATGTGTGTTCAATGATTTTTATTAAACATTTATTATAAATTACATATCATAGGAAGCTGTGTGGTCTGGTGGTTAAAGAAACAGGCTTGTAACTAGGAGGTCCTGGGTTCAAATCAGCCACTGACTCACTGTGTGACTCTGAGTTCACCACCTTGTGCTCCATCTTTCAGGTGAGAAAAATAAAGATTATTATATATCAGAAATCAACCAATCATAATAAAGTATTTTCCAAAATTCCAGTGCATCTTATCCTGTGTAAAGATGTCACCCTGTGTGCAGAACACCACACTTAAATGTAATGTTCAAAACAAAACCTGGTATCTTTAAAAAATATTACCAAAATTTCAGAAAAAGAAAAGAAATAAAACAACTACAATCTGAATGAGATAAAATACTTTGAATCCTCTAATGCTACTAGCGCAGATTTTATTTTTAATAATTATTCTTACTGCGTTTTATGTGACAGTTGAGTTTGGACTGAATTATTTAACGACCTGAATAAAATCTTCATTTATATAATTTATAGGAAGTTAATAATGTTCACTGGGGGGGGGGGGGGGGGGTGGGGGGGGGGGGGGGGGGTAGTCGGTGTAAAAACATTAAAATAAAAGTATATATTGAAGTTTTTATAGATTGAAATCACTAACTCATACATGTAGATCAACTGCAGAGAGGCAGTGGGATCTAGGGAGACAGCAAGTCTGCCAGATTCATGTACAGAAAGGATGGGGGGGGGTTGTGTTACACAGAAATGCTGTTCCTTTCACTCTGACCATAATGATCTATAGTCATGCTGTCTGTATTGTTTATTGCAAGCAGAATAAACGCTACCAGTTGTGTCATCTAACTCTTTGGATACTTCATGTGAGGGTTGCGGGCGGATATTAAACACCAGGTTAACACATTTCAAGTATCATCTTTTTTATTAAGCTACTGTAAGTGTATTGAGAGAGCAGGGGCCAGGACGTTGAGACAGTGATACTGATATCTCATTCTGAGTGCAGTCCTGCTCTTACCCAAGGTTAGTGCTTGGTGTGCTAAAGACCACACAGAGAGATGAAGTGACGTGTTGTTAAGCAATAAGTTAGTTTATGAGCTGGTGTAGCAGTTGGAAAGGAAACAATGTGTACCATATACAGAATGCATATGTAGTGAAAGCCACCCATATATATATATATATATAGTGGGGCAGTGAGCTAATAAGTATGTCAGTCTGAGGCTGACAAGATCTATGTTCCCGTTAAGGTGAAAAACTTGTAGTTCCTTATAGGCGTCATGGCCGAAGTGGCTGGGGAAACTACATTTCCCAGAAGCCTTTAGGGCTGGTGGTAATTAGCCAAAAAGAAAAACACACCTGTCTAATTGGGTAGATAGGGTGTTAATTGATTGAGTGTTTGCAATTATCTGTCCTATATAAACTGTTCTTTTGTTCTTAGGGATGAAAAGGGATGTGGCAGGAGTGTTGAATGTGGAGACTGTAAGTAAGGAGGGATTAAATTGATAAACTGGATTTGAAACAGGAAAACAGCTTAGCTGTCCTGTGTGAGTTAGGGACTGCAATACAGTGAAGTTAATTTCTTCAAGTGAAGATAGGATTTTGGTTTGTTCTGTTTGTAAAAGGGTTTATAGTATTTTGGTTCAACTATTTACTTTGTTCCTGTCTTTGTTTTGTTTTGTGAGAATAAAAGTGTGCCAAGGCGCTGAACGATAACTCTGTCTGTGGGTGTTTGCTGTCTCTGCCGCTAGTCAGTCTTGGCTACCCCACATATGGTGTGAGTGGGATTCTTAGCACCCCTATAAAAAAAAAAAAAACACATTCATTATGGAAGATGTTCTCAGAGCCTTGTTGCAAGCCATGACTACTCGGCAAGAAGCAAACCAGCGTCAAAGAGAGCAGACAGAGGCACAACAAGAAACTAACCGGCTGCAAAGAGAGCAAGCAGACACACAGCAGGAGACAACTCGGCTTCTGTTGACCCAGATCGCACGAGGGCAAACCGAAAGGCAGGAACTGGCGAATCGGCTTGCTACGGTGGAAAACAACTCACTGGTTGGGAGGCCCATGATGTGGCCAAGCCTCGTTCTACAAAAGATGACAACCGGTGACGATGTAGAGGCTTACCTTCTTGCTTTTGAATGAGCTGCTGCTCGAGAGTCCTGTCCCAGGGGACAGTGGGCTGGGATAGTAGCATCGTTCCTGATCGGGGATGCCCAGAAGGCGTATCATGATCTGGAGGCAACAGCAGCAGAGAACTACGACAGCTTGAAAGCAGAGATCCTGGCCCGAGCTGGCATAACCCCAGTAGTTCGTGCACAATGCTTTCACAACTGGAAGTTTCAGGAGAAACTTGCCCCAAGGTCTCAAATGTTTGCCCTCATACATCTGGCTAGGAGGTGGCTAAACCCAGAGGGCAACATGGCGACCAGAGTTGTGGAGATTCTGGTTATGGATCATTATTTGAGAGCCATTCCTGCCTCTCTCAGAAGAATTATTGGTCAAGGGGACCCAGGCACAGTGGATGAGTTTGTAGCCTTAGTTGAGCGTCACTTGGTTGCAGTAGAACTCTCGGTTACCCAACGAGACCCTGTCCAGGAGCACCGAGCGACCCGCTACCCTGAAGGACTGGTCTCGCAACGGAACCAGTAAGAGTGAAATGGGGAAAAGGGCCTCTGAAGAGCAGCCACAGGCTGTGAAGGGACTGGGGAGTAACAGGCATATAAATGTAGAGCAGTATAAAAATTTTAAATGCTTCCATTGCCAAGAGTATGGGCATATAAGTGTGCAGTGCCCAAACGAACACAAGCCCATGCAGTGTAATGTGGGTCTCAATGGGGTCATAAATGTGATGAACATGGCAATAGGAGTACATAAGTTTCTAATGCTTTTAAAAATTAACGGGAAGGAAGCTCTGGCACTCGCAGATTCAGGTAGTGCAATTACTTTGGTCTCCACGAATTTTGTGGAATCAAACCAATTGGACCATAATCTTAAAACTGGAATTACTTGCGTGCATGGGGATGTAAATTTTTATGCAACCAGTATGGTTACCCTTGAATGTCAAGATTCAAAGTGCAAAATGAGAGTTGGGGTTATGCCTAAGTTGCCGCACGCAGTAATTCTAGGAAGAGATTATCCAGGGTTTGATGCACTGGTTAAAGTTGAAGGGGAATTGACTCCCTCTGTTGGAAATTTAGTGTTGGGGGAAATTGGCCCAGAGGAGTGCCTTGAACAGATCTTCCCGTTTCCAGACCCGACGTTGTTTGTAAAACCCCAAAGAATTCGAAAAACAAGAAGAGTTAAAAGAGAAGAAAGATGCAAGGGCCCCATAGGGGAAAGAGTACCAGAAATGTTACTTGGGGAGAGGGCACCTGGTATAGAACCAGTAGAAATTCGAGACCAGGAATTAATGGAACAATGGTCTCTGCCAAATTTACAGTTTGGAAGGGAGCAGTTAAATGATCTCTCATTGGTGAATATAAGAAAATCTGTGGTAGAAATAAATGGGGTGCCGGTGGAAGGTAAAACCAAAAATCCTGTAGAACATTACATTCTCAAGAATGATTTGCTGTAAAGGGTTGTACAACAAGAGGGAAATGAGGTCACACAGTTACTGGTGCCACAACAATAGAAATATAGTAATGAAGTTAGCCCATAGCCATTTGTTTGGAGCACATATGGGGGTCAAGAAAACTACACAATGGGTTTTAAAGAGGTTCTTTTGGTTGGGCATATATAAAGAAATAGAGCAGTATTGTTTGGGGTGTCCAGAGTGCCAGTTAGCGAGTCCTCGGTCCCATTTTAGAGTGCCTTTAGTTCCCCTTCCAGTGATTAGATGTGCCGTTTGATCGTATGGCAATGGATTTGGTAGGACCCTTACCTAAGTCAGCCAGGGGCCACGAATATATTTTAGTTATTCTGGACTATGCCACACGATATCCAGAGGCTATTCCTTTGCGAAACACTCCCTCAAAAACAATAGCAAAAGAGCTAGTCCAGGTTTTTTCGAGGGTGGGAGTACCAAGAGAAATTTTGACCGACCAGGGTACTCCCTTTTTATCGAAACTTATGCAAGACCTATATAACCTATTAAAGATTAAACCCATCCGTATGTCAGCGTACCACCCACAAACGGATGGCCTGGTTGAGAGGTTTAATCGTACCGTAAAGCACATGCTCAAGAAAGAAATTAGTAAGGATGGGAAGAACTGGGACACCCTGTTGCCATATTTAATGTTTGTGGTATGAGAGGTTCCTCAATCTTCTACTGGGTTTTCCCCATTTGAGTTACTTTACGGGAGACAGCCCAGGGGGATACTAGACATGGCAAGGGAAACTTGGGAGAGCCAAGTAGACACAAGTAAGAATGTGGTAGATCACATAATGGAGATGGGGAAGAGAATTAGGAAAGTGACCCCCATAGTAAGAGAGCACATGGAGAAGGCTCAGTTAGAACAGGTGGGAAACTATAATAAGAAAGCACAAGTTAGAGGGTTCCAACTGGGGGATCATGCGCTGGTTTTAGTTTGAAAAGTAAACTGAAAAGTACCTGAAAGTAAACTGTTTGCCAGGTGGCAGGGGCCCTATGAAATAATTAAGGTTGTGGGTCCTGTAAACTATAAAGTGCGCCAGCCAGATCGCAGAAAAAAAGAGCAGATTTACCATATTAATTTGTTAAAGCCATGGAAAGATCGTGAAACCGTCTTAATTGCAGAAGAGCCAATAGCTGAGGGTGATAGGGCACCAGCAGATATAGTTCACATAGGCCCCAATTTAGATGGGACACAGACTAGAGAGGTATGAGATTTAGTGAATAGAAATCAGGACTTATTCACCACATTACCAGGAAAGACAACATTAGTGCACCATGACATAGTCACTGAACCAGGGGTAAAGGTAAAGCTCAGACCCTATAGGGTACCAGAAGCCAATAGGGAAGCAGTAAAAAGTGAGGTTAAAAATATGTTACGCTTGGGGGTAATCGAGGAGTCCAATAGTGAGTGGACCAGCCCCATAGTCTTGGTTCCAAAGCTGGATGGGTCCTGGCGATTTTGTAATGATTTTCGCAAGGTAAATGAGGTATCTAAATTTGACACTTACCCAATGCCCCGGGTTGATGAGCTGATTGAGAAATTGGGCAAAGCCAAATTCTTGTCTACGCTGGACCTTACCAAAGGTTACTGGCAGATCCCGTTAACAGCTCAGGCTAAGGAAAAGACAGCTTTTGTGACCCCGGAAGGTCTATTTCAATACACTGTCATGCCCTTCGGATTACACGGTGCCCCTGTGACATTTCAGAGGCTTATAGATAAAGCCTTGAAGCCTCATATTCAGTATGCCTCGGCATATCTGGATGGTATCGTGGTGCACAGTGAGGACTGGGAGACTCACTTAGCTAAGGTGGAAAACGTCTTGGACAGCTTACGTCAGGCAGGGCTTACAGCTAACCCCAGAAAGTGCCTTCTGGGTTTAACAGAGGCAAAATACTTGGGCTACGTTGTCGGGGGTGGGTTAATTAGGCCACAAGTGAGCAAAGTGGAAGCCATAAAAAACTGTCCGAGGCCCATAAATAAGAAGCAGGTTCGGGCCTTCCTGGGTATTGTAGGATATTATAGGAGGTTTATTCCGGACTTTGCTACAATTGCGGAGCCATTAACCGAAATGACTAAGGGTAAAACTCCAAATATGGTTAAGTGGACAGGAGAGGCTGAAAAAGATTTTAACCAGTTGGGAAACATATTGTGTAGTGGCCCAGTATTAATAGTCCCTGATTTTAAAAAGCCATTTGTGGTGCAGACGGATGCCTCTGATGTGGGTCTCAGGGCAGTGTTGTCACAAATGATAAATGGTGAGGAACATCCGGTCATCTACCTAAGTATATATATATATATATATATATATATATATCTATATATAGATATCTTATCTAGAAATTTATAGGTTTCATACAAGGAAAGTGTTTCCTTTAATAAGGTAAAAGGCAAGCATTAACTGCTGTTCTTCACAATTTCTAATAGAGGGCAGGTTTAGAATAAACCAGATGGAGGCAGAGTTAACACATACAGCTGTGTGCGCGTTCCTTTTTTTATCTACAGGTCAGTAAACTAATTACTACCAGTTGGAAACACCTTCAAATGCAATATAAGTGATTGAAGAACAGTTTCAGGGTTGCATTATAAAGTTTGTGTTGGTAAAAATGTACTATTTTTATGTTGTAAAATGCGATTAGTTCTAGAACAAGGCCCATTGGCAATGCATGAAAAAAAGTAGCTAAATGGAGAGATTACTTTAAACATTTCGCTTATGGTGAATATGAACAAAGGTTAAAGTAACGAGAATATAGGAAAGTATCCTTCTACTCTGGTGAAATAATATGACATTGCATTGTAGGCTTAGTTATTTGTAGAAGTTCTTCACTAGGGAGAAAAATGGCACACTTAAAGCAACTAAGTCTGACACAGATTCAAAAAGGCAGGACGCTATGTCAATTCCTTTAGACATCCCACCTATCAATCCACCAGAATACTAAATGGAGGACTGTGCACCTAAGTGGAAAGGCATGGGCGTCATCATTTCTCTGTGGTGCAGGGGCTATGTGTATTGTTCAGATCCGCCTCCCTTTTTTTCCATCTTCTCTCGGCTCCTATCAGTCTCACTCGGCCATTGAAAGGTTTTCTCAAAAAATGACTAGAGACCCGTGCTTGACATCTTTTTGATGATGTCGGACCCTGTCTGGACTGGAAAGGGAAAATTGTAATGTCGACATAGGACCATAAAGAGTTAAACTTGGAAGGCAAGATTTTCTTCAGCATTGTTCAGGCATCCTTGGCCGAAGCGAGACAGGCATCCTTGGGCGATGCGAGGCAGGCATCCCTGAGTGATGACGTGAAGGCATCCTTGGGCGGTTTCATGCAGGCATCCCCGAGCGAGTACCTGAAGGCATCCTTGGGTGGTGTTGTGCAGGCATTCCCGAGCGATGACGTGAAGGCATCCTTGGGTGGTGTTGTGCAGGCATTCCCGAGTGATGACATAGTCAGGACCAGTCGTGGTGCTGTGGTTGGCCACTGTGGCAGTGGCTGCGGTGGTGCTAGCCCTCTTCGTGGCCAGGCAGGTTTCCGGCCGTGCTCCCCTCAGCAGACTCTGCAGTGGATGCTGAGGAATGCCAGCATTACTTCCTGGTCCTTCTTCTGGTGAAGGGAGAAGTAGCTCCTGCTCCTTTCCCCCTGGTGGTGATGGAGACAGAGGCATCGTGATGGTAACACTACCGGGGGTGACCCAGGACATTCACCTCTGACTGCTGTGAATGTGGACACAGCAGCGACATTCACCCTCTGCTGGTGGAAGTGGACCCAGCAGGCATTTACCCTCTGCTGATGGACGGGGACCCAGCAGGCATTCACCCTCTCCTGGTGGAAGGGGACCCAGCAGACATTCACCCTCTGCAGGTGGAGGTGGCCAAGGCAGAGGCAGCTCCTGCGGCTCTGCTCCTGCCGATGGAGGTGGCGGAAGCAGAGAAAGCTCCTGCTGCTCTGTTCTTGGGTTGGAGGTGGTGGAGGCAGAGGCAGCTCCTGCTGCTCTGCTCCTCGTGGTGGTGGCAGAGACAGCTCCTGCTGCTCTGCTCCTGCCGGTGGAGGTGGCGGAGGCAGAGGCAGCTCCTGCTGCTCTCCTGGTGGTGGAATCGGTGGATGTTGGAGCAGGGTGTAGTATCCTGGCGACGAAGGTGGGAGCAGCATTTATTCTCCTGGTGACGAAGGTGTGAGCAGTAGGTAGTCTCCCCCTGGTGCTGGAGGTGAGAGCAGTGGGTAGTTGCCTGTCAGTGGAGGCGAGAGCAATGGGTAGTCTCCCTCTGTTGCAGGGGACTGGTGCGGCTCTCCCTCACTTGCAGTGGACTGGTGCGGCTCTCTCTCACTTGCAGAGGACTGGTGTGGCTCTCCCTCACTTGCAGGGGACTGGTGCGGCTCTCCCTCACTTGCAGGGGACAGGTGCGGCTCTCCCTCACTTGCAGGGGACTGGTGTGGCTCTCCCTTACTTGCAGGGGAAACAGTTGCCTCTCAGGCTTTGGATTCCCATGGTTCCCCCGTCTGGGTGCTGGATGCTCACGGTCCCCCCCTCTGGGCATTGGACGTGCACGGTCCCCCTGTCTGGGTGCTGGATGCATGGGCTCATCCCACTTGGGCATTAGTTCCCCCTGTGTATTGTGTGGGGCATAGGGCCAACGTGTGCCCATATACCCCACAGCCGGGGCACAACTCTGCTGTGAGGTACTTGAAAAAGGCCTCCAAGCCGTCGTCCCCGACCTCCTCCTGCTGTTGCTGCGGTTGCTGTTATGACTGCTGCAGCTTTCTTTTCCTCACCTTCCTGTCTTGGGCCGGTTCCTCCTCCTCTGTTTGGAAGGGGCAGACAGCCACCATGTGCCCTTACACCCCGTATGCAAGGCAATAACCTTGGTCCTCCAAGCCTCCTAGGAGGTCCTCCAGCTCACCGCCACGGTCTCCTCAGAACCAGTTTTTTAAACACATACTTTTTTTTCTCCTTTATTCACAAACACTTTTTCAAAAAATAATAATGAAAAAAACACAGTCCTTCCCTGTTCTGACTGTGGTTTATCCCGCTTCAGACACCATATATCAGAAGTACAGTGGAGTGGTGACGATAGAACAAGGAAGTAATAGAGATGACTGATGAAATGATATGAAGGTGCTTGCTTGTGCCGGTTTATTTCAAATAAAAAGGCTGTACAAAACAGAAACGGTTGTCATGCTTATGCGCTAGGGAGGCAAAATAGGCTGATCACTGGAGCCAGCATTAGACTTCAGCCATCAACACCAGGCAGAAGGATATCTACATCATCAGATGGAAGGCAACACAGATGGATCGCATTAGTTTACAGTAAAAGAAGCTATGTCTTACTTGGTGCTTATCTTGGCGAGAGCTAATTCGAATATCAGCATGAAGTTTTAACACTTACTCTCATGTAATGGAAATCATGGAGTTTTATAAATGTGTCCTGGTTCATGTGTATTGCGTAGCTAGAAAAGGAGTTCAAAATGTTGAATTAGTCAGGGAGTGGTTTGTATTTGTCAAGTTAATGCAGAAACATGTTAATATGCTATCTAAAATATGCTATGAAAAATGTTGTTATAATTCTGGGTTAATTTGTGCTAATGGACAATGGGTTTAATGCATGTATTGAATTACTAGTGAATTTATTGTAAGGCTTAAAGGGTAAATAAGGACCTTTTTATTTTATTGTAAACAGTTGTAGCACAACAATAAAACACAATAAAATAAAAAGGTCCTTATGTACCTCGTGTGTGCCTGTCACCTCACAACTGTAGTGTTGGACATCTGTGGACTCCTTTACTATAAAACCGCGGCTCTGCTAGACAAAAGTTTATGACCCCCAACAATGTTTTGTCTGACACATCTACAAGACTTTTACCAACCGTTGTCATCAAACGAGAAAACCGGAGGTTCTCATTAAACAACCACTAACAAACAAAGTTGATGAACACTAAACAAGTACCATGCTGGAGCTTCCAGCACGAAATAGCAATTGTTATTTAAATATAGAACTCTCCTTCTCTCTCAACCATTCTCACCCTGAGCAAGTCACTTAACCTCCATGTGTCTTTCAGGTGAGATGTTGTTGTAAATGTCTGCAACTGTACGTTGATGCCTCATAGTTCACGACCCCACTCAGTCCTATCAGAGATACAGTGGAACCTATTTCCGAAGACGATTGTTCGTTAATGTTATATAATAATAATAATAATAATAATAATATAATAATAATAATAATAATAATAATGATTTCCCAAACAGTAAACTCAATTTTGGCTAATCCGTGTTTTTCACTAATTCGGGCTCAAATTGGTCCCAATCTGCATGGACTAAGTAAAGTGAACATACCTATGGTAATTTAAAAATATTTGTGGTAATGATTAACTCAGAGATGAGAAAGCTGCCAGATAAATGCAGGAATTTTCCCCAAGTCAATCTTGGTTAATCACCACCATCTTTTGTTTTTAGAAGCACCCAGGTGGAGGTAGCTCGTAGTGAGAGAGGGAGCTGGAAGGAGTACAGGGGGTAGCGGTGTACCCTCTGTGTTAATAGCTATTAAAGGCAGGCTAACAGTAGGGTGGTTGAAGTATCCTGGGAATTAAGATATCTTGTTTGAACTTTTTCTGTTTATGTTTTGTTTTCTGTTCCTGTTCCTGTTAGGCTGAACTATTTTTCAAAAAGAGCTATAACTGAGGCCTCTAATAAAAGAAAGCCTTAATTGTTGCACATTACTTGGTTTCTTGACTGCCTCTTTCTAAGGACTCTAAACGCCCAGAACACATTACCTTGCCACATCCAATAAAAGACTAGGGGCAGTGCTCTATCAACATCAAGCTAGGCATGATAGGTCATGGCTCAAGAACTCCGCTACAAAAAACTACCATTTGTACTCTGGTAACCTTGAATTTCTTCTTTTGAAGTAAGCTAGCGGGATAAATTCTGGGATTATTTATACTTTCACTGATAATAATTCTCTCACATATTTGATGAGTACAGCAAGATTGAACACTGTTGGACATCGATGGGTTGGTGAATTAGTCAACTTCCATTTTGAAATAAATCATTCAGGAGAAATCAATGTTGGTACTGACACATTGTCCAGAAATTCCTTGAATATTCAGCATCATGTTCAGGACTACACCGAAACATGGCCACCAGAGATTATCTCTGCTGTTTGGCAAGGAAGCAAAGCTGTGACTGGTGATGACGCACCTTGTGTGGCTACCCTTGGTCTCAATCTGAAGGATATCGAAGGTGGATAATCTACTGCAGTCATCTCTAGTGAGGACATGGGAGCTGCTCAAACTGAAGACAGAGCCGTCAGAGATGTGATCATGTACAAGGCTAGGGGGCGAGGTCCGACCGGCAAAGATAGGAAGGTCATGAGTAGTGAAGCAAGAAAATTGTTGTACGAATGGGGCAGACTTCTAATAGAAGCTGGAGACTGGAAACAGTAAAGATACTGCTCTAAAGCATCTGCACAATGACATGGGACACCTTGGGACAGACAACAAAGTGACAGATCTGGTCAGAGAGAGGTTCTACCTTATGCAAAAGGAGGTGGAAGATTATGTCACCAAGATATGCTCAAGATATGCTCATGCATAAAGCAGAAACACCCAAACATTCCAGATAAAGCGCCCATGGGTTCCATAAAGACAATACCAAGATGACTGTCACAACCATACACTGGCCCTAACGCTGGTTCATTCTTGGTGAGGATTGAGAAATCAGCCTCGCTAGCACCTCCAACTGCCAGGAGGCCAAACTTCACCCGCATACTTAGTCTTCCTCCTGCCGCACCCCTGTATATTATATTATTTTGTTTATTATTATTATATATTTAAAAAAAAATGTATCTGCCATATCTGTTGCTGCACATTTAGCTAACAGAAATCAATATCTAACATGTTGCAAGGCAATGCGTCTGGATCAGTTTTGGATCAGACATTTCAAAGATTTATACTTTCAGTGATTTACATATTTATGCTAACATTACTGTAAAATGCTGTAGCTCACTTTAAAAAAAATCTAAAATGTTTTTTTCTTTTAAAACAATTAGGTTTACAGCACAAAATAACTGGCAAAAATAAAGCAGAACTTATTACTCCTCAGGTGTGTTCACACTGAGTCTGTTTAGAGGGTTTGGTCTGCACTCGCTACTCTTTTTGTTTTGGCTACGAGTGCCGTGTCCTATGTCTTGTTTGTCTTACAACCTTTTATTTTCTGTCTGTCTGTTCATTATTAAATGCTGAGCGAGACCATTCGCTCAGCTTCACCAAACGCCACCTCTGTTGTTTATTTCCTGGTTCCTGGTTTCTGGTCTGATGTTCCCACTACAGCCGTTTTTGTTACAGAACTACATTAGGGTTACCGGACATCCTGTGAAAACTGGGATTGTCACAGTTCAGCATTAATTTGTTGTCCTGGTCGGAAACAGTAAAATTGTTAATCGCCCTGGTTTTGCTATTGTGACAGACCCAGTGTGACTGCAGCCTAAAATGATTACTCTTGGATGGGAATGATATTTTGTTGTGGTATGATAAATGGAAACATTTTCGGATTTTCATTTGTATTCCCTATAGAGAAACTTTTGGTTGAACTCTACAATGTAAGGCTGACTTTACCCTGAAACACAATTAATAACAACACTACCTGTCACTAGATGGTGGCTACTGGACTCTATGCAAGGTGATTGCTGATGCGTTGTGGACATCAGCCTATAAATAAAAATTGCCATCAGAAACTGTCCCCTTGTGAAAAGCTAGAACACGAAGCTGGTGCTGAACAGGAAGATGTTGAAGGCGATGCTGGGTGGAGGTGTTGTGGATTAAACAGTTCAAGAAATACACTGTTTCCATGGTTACTAACACTTACAGCTCTGTGGATAAACCAAATTATCTGAGTTGGTGGAGAGGGCTGAAGAGTTTCTGTATGTATTCAATCAATCAATCTTTATTTTTTATAGTGCCTTTCATAATGGACCACAATCACAAAGCGCTTTACAAGATGCAGTAACAGCAAGCAAATCCACAATACTTTAAATACAGAGAAATGCATAATACATGACATACAGTATTGCTCTGAAGAATGCGTTATACTTCTAGTGCAGTAAGAGGAGGTGACGAATGATTTCATAGCCACGTGGTTAAGGCTTTTGGACATTTAGAGGTATGTGTCGGTGTGGCAAAGTGGCTAGTGGAGGGGAACAGGTATAACGGTGATGCGATGCAGGAGTGACAGGCAGACAACAGTTTCCAGTGAAAAGGTGCTTTTATTTATAATCCAGGTCTGGTGACCGTTAAATAATAAATCCCCGGCTATACACAGATAAAGCAATAGCAATAACACAGACACAGTCCCGAATAACACACGGTCACCAGTCCTGGGTGAGTGCAGGCGTGCTTGTGGTGGGTGAAGACACTGTATTTCGTGACGGTTCCGTGCAGTGGTGATCCGGATTGTGCTGACCCTGGTCGACAGCTCCGGATAGGTGAGTTAACTGTCTGGTGGTGCAAAACGCAGACAATTACAAACAAACACAACAAAACACAACACGCAGTTCTCTGTAACAACGAGAGCTCCTCTCTCGCAACGTTTACCCAAACGAAGGAAAAGATCAGCGTTACCCTGGCCCCTATATGTAATCCCGCATGATATCGAGATAAACGGTTGCAGCTGCCTTATTACTTGCAGCTGCCTCTCGTTTACGTTTCAAATCAATACGGTCTTACAACAGAGTCTTTTCTTTCCAGGCTGACCCACTTCCCTGACCAGGCTACACCGCACCATGTATCTAGGACAGCCACAGCCCCACTTCCGCAGCTAGCCGCCGTATGCCACTACACCAATACGCACCTCCGACCGAGCTTGTACTGCAGCGCCCTCACAGGTTGGGAGGAAGATTCATCACCAGAACTCATCTTTCCGTCACAGTCGGTCAAACATTTCAAAGTCAACAACAGTTTCTATGACACTTCCAGTAAATCTCTGTTTATGCTGTAAGTATTTTGTATTACAAGAAATGGTTAGCACAAGTTGTTGATAAAACAAAGCTATGGGAATTGCAAAATATCTTACTGTTAAAAATCACTGTTCCCGTCACTGTTATAATGTAATACAGCAGTGGTTAGATAAGTACATTTAATTTAGTTCCAACATTCATTTTTTTTACTGGCAAATCCATCAAAGAGCATACTTGTCTAATATAATTATAAAACATATACAACATGGCTTAAGCTAGTTTCTCCATGCTGGACAATTCCCCAGAGCACACTAATTTCTGCTTTAGTAGGAAATACACTTTTTCTTCATCGTAAATTTCATTGTAAAATCGCAGGAGTTACTTTTTTTTCTGGCAAACTTATTGTTTCTTAACTAGTTCAGGGGGTATCTTGAATGTCATTTTCAAAACGTATCTTACTCCAATATGTAGGTTCTAAATATATTAAAATAATGTACAAAATTTAAATCTTTTTTTGTTGTTTAACATTTGTATGTGAATTTAATTGAGTATGACAATTTTGTATTATCACATAAAACATTCAATCGCATCCATCTATTTTGACTGGGTTAAAGATTACCATTTATTCAAAGGTTACACCATGCTGCTATAAAATTCCTCTGCATCCTGTACGACTCTCAAAATGTTATTTTATTAGTATACGAAAGTACACATATACTGTATATTCTTTTTTCAGGCAGATCTCAAATTGTGAAGGTACACCTCCCATAACAAACTAGAGCATAAAATGATACATTATTTCTCCAATTCAGAAGAACCCGTACTGAAAAAATAGATACTAAAAGGTATTTATTGCTGGAATAGGGCCGGTGGTGCAATAAGTAAAGAGCTACAGTAGCCTTTTAACTTTGAGGGCTTGTGTTTAAATCAGGTTCTAATCAATTTAGATGTTAGGAAATACTGTTTCACACTATAAAACAACCTCACAATTTGGCACACATAATAGTCTTCTGAAAAGTCTCAGAAATAAACAGCAGCAAAGATCTTTCAGGCGTCAAGTTTGTGAATCTAGAAACTATCCGTTAACTTTAAAAAAAAAATATATATATATATTATATATATATATGGTTCATATTTATTTGTACATTTTGCACGTTGTAAATTGAGATAAACATTTAATACCAGCAAAGTATAAGCAAACAGCACAGCTACAGTGTAGCACCTTGAAGCAGCTATGAAACAGCAAAAACCCTACATGATAGAAATAACTTAATTTCTAGCTGTATTCTATACATTTTTTTTTTTTTTTAACACAGACATCATAATAGCACACACTGTCTCTTCTTATCACCTGCATATTTATTTATAGACATTGTTAAGTCTATAAATAGATATTTATGGGTCACTGTACATGCCTGGTTTGGATATGGTACCTGCTTGCCTTCTGGTATCAGACAAACCATTGATTAGAGAGTAGCTTCCAGCATCTGGAACCAATTCCAATGAACTGTAAAACACAGTTTGAGGAAGAGTGACGTATGAAATCCTGTTCCACCTACATCAAGGGGACTTTGCACACAGACTTACCATGATTATTTCACAGTTTAAAACAGAATGACGTCTAAGGTTACTAACGACTTAATGGGTTTGGGATTCCATGGCAAGGCAGCCCCTGGTCTGCACAGACAGATTGTTGACCTAACTGAGAAAAATAAACAATAAACAGTTCTGAGCCTCTTCAGCCTTTTCATAATGCAGTGTATATGCCAAATAACTACAAACATGCAGCAAAGCATCATCTTTCAAGCCCAATTAAAAGCGTATACACTGTTTGCTCTGCTGATTCAATTTGAATGCTGAGTATAGTTGTGCTAAGGCCATATGACAAGCCACATGATCATTTACAGACATCCCAAATTGCATTTTAAGATATATTTAGAGATATCTCTAAATAAACAATTTTAAAGATATCTCCATTTCATTTTGAGATAGATAAAAATGAAAGAGATATCTCAAAAATGATTAACATATATTTTATACGCCAAACTGTTGTTTAGAGATATCTTAGTAATCTTCTGCTGTCCCGTTGTCTGGCCCTGTATTCTGTTTATTAGCTTAGGCCAATAGGCTCCAAGTAAATACACTATTAAAAAAAAAAAAAAAAAATCCTACTCAACCTCCAAGTATTTATTCCAAACTTGAATGTTCTTGGAAGTTTGTTCTAAAGTATCTGGACTTAATGTCAACCCCCCCTCCCATATCTCAAAAGGTCATTTTTCAAACAACAGATTTGGGAAGTAAGAGTTGCGTGTAACCTGATTTCGTTTGGAGCAACCTGTAACTGTGATGGTTCCTTCTTGTTTCTTGCAACATTTGATTTCCAATAAAATATGTTTCTGTTGTTAAAACAACCCTACTGGAAATCTACATGTTTTAATTGCAATTTATACTATATTAAAATATATCCATAGCATTTGGAATATGATTACAGCTTACAGAGAAAGAAAAAACCAGGGTACAAGTTTTCTTAATGTTATATATTGGCTGAAACAAGGATATTGTTTGGCAAAATGTAAAAGTACCTGTAAGTGGAAATGTCAGGATGACATTTACTTTGTTGGGGGGGGAGTGATGTAGAGCTTGAAACAAGGGAATATCAGGGTAAAAGTGCAAAATTCAATAAAATCTATACATCCCCTTTTATTTTGCTGATTGGCAGACAATCCCTTGCTTTTGTGTGGAAGTGCGCACTTGACGATGTCTTACCAGGCAAACACTGCGCAGTTTTATATCAATCCTGTTGTTGCTCAGCAGCGATCTGTTTATGAACTTCAAACGTTATTTTCATCCAGACTTTCAGTGATATAGAGGTGCAAAGGTTACATCGACTTGTGTTGTGAATGAAATGTGGGTTTTGGTCAGAAAAGCAAAGTTAAATCGTGTTTTTGTTATTACATTGCTAGGCCCACCAAGTTTACATTTGCTTGGAAACAGTCATTTTTAGTTTTGTTAAATAAATAAATAAATTTATGACTAGCAAAATATTAGTTTCTACCAAGAGTGGGTTTATAATAAAATATTATGCAAAGCCCATATTCAAAAGGGTGTTTATGTAAATTGCAGTCGTTTATATTGATCTGTTATGAGTGTGTTGCTATATAAGAATGTGTGTATCAAGATTTACTGAAGTAAAGTTTTGGGTGAAATGTATTCCTAACTGGCACTATAATGTTTGTTAGTGTAAAATAACATTTTCTAAATGTAACACTGAATTTACTAATGCAAGACAGTGTGCACCACGCACACACTGCACAGCTCTGCATAAATCCTGTTGTTGCTCAGCAGCGATCTTGTCTCCACTGATTAATAAAGCCACTACTGAAGTTTCAGCAATCTCCTGTGTCGTGTGTGTAACATCTGCTTGACTTTTTTTCTTGTACTTTTTACTTGTAATTTACAGTTTACAATTATGAATAAACAGTTTATATTACACGTCCCAGTTTAGCTGAGTTCACTCTATTCATGTACCAGTGGTGTATCATCTTCTAATGGTCAATGACGTCTTGATGAATTTTAAAGTATTTTATTCAGGAAACAGTGTTTAAAATGTCTCATAAGTAAAAGTACATGAATACCAGGATGTTTCATGGACACTTTAATTGTCTATTGGCCTTTTAAAAAAAAATGCAGTTTACAAGTAAAAGGACGAGTGTTGATACATGGTTTTACAATCAATATTAAATTACAATTCCATTACCCGCTGTTGTAGGTACATATGGTCTGATTTAAATTTTTGCGGCAAAAACTTCTGATTTTGATGTGAAAGTACCATAGAACCTATAGGCTATGTACCATCAGAGCTGGCATCAGCACCTAGGCAAACCGACACCAGAGGGGGGCCCACACACACATACAGAAATTAAATCGCAAACATGAGTAAATGTACTATTTCTGTGCCAGCTATCCTACTCAAGCAGTCTATAGGGCTAGAAACATCTACTTTTCACTAAACTAATCTGAACTGGATGCATGCAGTGCAGTGAAACATTTTAAATCTCCCCTTTTTCTTTTGACTCTTCCTGCAGCATCCTGTTCCCTTGGTCTTGCCTCTTTTCACTCCCCATTGGCTTCCGTCCTCCACAGTTCTTTGTAAATCCGAAAGATATTGGCTGATCTCGACATACAATTATATAAATGTGCCAATTAAAGATATTCTATAATTGGCACATTTACTTTCCAACAATCATAACATATTTTATTATCATAATGCCTAAAAGCCGTCAAAAATGAAATCTGCCAAACCTCTGGAACCTCCAAATAAAAAGAAACACAAATCTAGATTTTACTACTGTATTTATTACAGAATGGTTTATGAAACTGATTATGAAAACCATTTTGATAAAAAAATACTTTTGATTTGGGGGTGGGATGCATTGGAGGTCCATTGCCCAAGGCCCACAAAAACCTGGCACTGGCCCTGTGTACCATGATAATAATTAAAGGTCAGTAGGTGTTTGTTGACTAAGTCTCAATAGTTTATTTATCATAATTTCTCATTCAAGCAATAAAAGTGTTTAAACTATAAAATATTTATTTTTACATCAGTGACAGTGGGAGTTTGAGGGGCCTCTAAAGATCTTGGAAAGCCAACATCACCTATGAGCATTTGGTCTCTTCATTTATAAGGTCAGACAGACATATTCAAGCTTGTTTCCTATTTGTTAGGATGCCAAGAAACACACAATTCACTGAAGTGCAGCACTTTCAGCTCTGTCCCTATTTACTTTCTGTCTGTTGGATGATCTAAACATTTCAAACTATTTCCTGCCTCCCATTCCCACACCATCACTACCACACCCTTCAGAAGGCATGTGTAAAGGTCCAAAGGGCCAACTTTATGTTTGGATTGAAACCCATGAAGGGATGGATGTGGTTAGCTGTGGCCTTATGCCTTTAATCCCTTGATACTAATTTGTAAGTCACACAGAGCAAGGCATCACCATAAAAGCAGATCTGAGGCTGGCCATAAAAATTCTCCATCAAAGGATAGCGTGTCTCTCTAAATATTCAATTAAAGTCTACTTCGCATTGAGATGGTTTTTTTACATGGTAAATGTTGAAAGCAAAACTTAGATCAACAGTTCTTGCAAATAATTTTCCGACATTCATTATTTTTGCAACAATGTCATGGGGGTCTAGGATAACATTGTTGAATATATTCTGAGCTGTCAATTTGTACAATACATTTACACATCAGGAAGTAGGAATTTGTTTGAAAAAGGAGAGTTTACAATCTAGGTAAAAGTACGAATCCACCTTTTAGCTTGGAGCTGCCATTCATTCCCTCTGGGGTCTTGCTTAAAGGGAAAGAAAAAGTGGCCTCTTAGCAGTTATGAGACCTTGAGAAAATGCAATACAAAAAGGAGCGAAATACAGTAGAATGCAATAAAATACATAATCTTCTATGAAGTTTCTTCCACAGCCAAGAAGTAATGCATGATATGTTCACAAAGAGCTCAGAGAAGGTACTCGGGTGCAGAACCCATGATATAATATACAAACTACAGAAAGATCTTAAGGTTTGCTGAAAAACTGGGTGCCGGTGAAGTTGATCAAGCAAATTCTTTGACTTCAAATCCAATTCTAATCCATAATACAGTTGCATAACTCTGCACATTACCATGCATTTAACATTCTGTAATATGCTTTCACCACATGATGCTTATTAAAGGGTACATCAGCACTACATGAAAAATAAAATATAAACTATCCCACCTTGCTGTTCAGAATGTATTTGGCCATTGTATCTGTTTTGGTGTTTTTGTTATCAGACACCTTGGGGTATACAGAAATAACAAAAACACCCAAACAGACAAAGTTACAATGGCAAGCAAAAATCTACAAACAGAAAGAAAAACATACAGGGATTTACAGGCTGAATTGGAACCACAAACGTTATTATAATGGAATCTTACACCGTATAGTAAATTATGCATTGTGTGCGCTTTCATTGATAAATATTGAAGTTGTGTCATTAACAGTTTCAATTCAAATTTTACTCAGCAACACAGTGTGACTGTACACAGGGAACGTCCGAAATAATGGCAGACAATAACATCAGATTGTTCAGAAACTGATAGGGAAATGGAATTTGTGGCCGAATTCGACTTTCCCACTTAATGTGGTGCAGATGATTGTGCGTGTGTTGTGTCCGGAAATGCAAATGAAAAACCAAATACGAAGGATAAAAAAATTCAATATTCATTTTTTTAGGTCGGATCATCCTCAAAGGCCTAATTCCAAAAGGAAATACATCGTTTCCGAATCTCATTTGCTAATTTATTTGATACGTGTCTGAATAATTAATTGGTAATTGAATCCCAGCACAATTGTATATATTGTCAATGCAGCAGCTCTGCCCGAAGGACTTGGACATGCTGTAGTCCAGAATGATGCAGGTGATGAAGAAGGAGACCCCGATAGTAAAGAAGTACGCAACTGAATCCCAGCACAATTATACATATTTAATGCAATTCGTTAGTGGAGAACAGGTGGAGTTATGAGAGAATTAAAAAATAAAGTAAACAATTGCTACAACGTGCTGGAAGTGCCAGCGCGGTACTTGTTTGTTGGGTTCATCCAAGTTTGTTTTGTCTGTCTGTTTGTTTGGCCAACTTGCCCTTTATTTTCAATGTTGTGTGTTTTGTTTAAACTCTTTTGTTTGTATTATTATTTAATAAATAAATTGAGCGCCACGGCTCAATTTTCACCGCCATTCATTGTTTGGAGTCTGTGTTCTTTTGGGTGTGATGTCACCACTACAGTCATCCTGTTCACAGTGTCCAGTCTGCAAAACATTTCGAATCAGCTGGAGTGATATCTAAAGCGGCGTTCACACTGAACATGGTGCAGCGGTGCCTCTCAGCAAAAAACAAAAACAAAGTTGAAGCCATTGATTTCAATAAAGGCGGTCACACTGACAGTGGCACTGTGACATGTACCACTAGCAACCAATCAGCGGAAAGTAGGAGGCCCCTTTGCGAGGAAGACAGACAGCAAGTTCCCAGAGTTGTGCAACACAAGTCTCAATGTGTACTTTCTCCTTTGTTTGAGAATGTCATGGACCCATGTTCATGTATTTTTTTTCTGGGCAATTGCAATTATCTTTTTCTCATTGCTGTTCATGATTCAAAATGCATTATTGGGTTGTCAAAGGCGCTTATCTGAGTACCACTGATTATTGGTGCTTTTACAGTTTCCCTCACAAAAGTTTGACATGACGGGATGACAGCAGTTGCATTTTAAAATCATGTTTATACAGTTTTGCTCAATAATAGTGTGGCGTGCACTAGGGAAGGCAGCAGCAGGGCTGGTAGGCTACGTAATCACATACAAAGACATAAACCTAATATACGCTCTTTTGTACAGCAGTATCGGTGCTATGCTTTAGTGCAAGAGGTCCCGAGTTCTCGCCCACCCTCTGCCTGTGTGTGGATTGCCTTGCCCTGTGTGATGCAGGAACTAAGATCACTACAATTTTAGTGCAAAATGAACCCTTTACCTTACACTTTCTGTGCCCATACCCAGTAAACCAGACAAATCTCAAAATCTCAAAGAAAGAAACTATTTTATTTTAAACAAACATACACAATTGTACCTGGCAGCAATTGGTTTGGTGTGAACGCCCCTGAAGACTTTGAGGAGGTATATTGAAATAACACAGTGCTGCTATAGTTGTGGGCAGGTCCCTTCATTAGTTGGAATTGAGAACAACTCTGTTTTGGTTTTCTTCTCCCCGCAACCACTTACACTGCAGAGATGTTGTTGTTTGTTTGTTTGTTTTTTTGAATGCAACATTAATCACAATAATACATTAATACATCAAAATACAACATGCGAAGGAAACATGAACAATATGAAAGATTACTACACAAAACGAAAGCAGGTACAAGTTCCTTCCTTAAGGAAAATTAGATATTCCATGTCACACAGACTAGTGTGTTTCCACACGGAGATAATATAACCAATATATAGATAATATAGTCAAGTTTTTTGGCTCACAAGAGATTCTCTAGAAGATTTTGGACCTTGGCAGTGCGGCATTATGCAAATATTTGGACTCATACAGATTGTTATACAATGGACACATTCGAAACAACACGGTGGGATAGTTTATGTTTTATTTTTCATGTAGTGCTGATGTACCCTTTAATATGGATAATACACAACAATACTGTGCTGATAGCAAAATCTTCTCCACAAAACCTGAAGCCTACAGGCTTTTTGATGTCAAGAAAGGAAGAGAATGTGCTTAATAAGGTACAGTTGATCGCTTCCCTGTATCTAAAACAATGCAAGAGATTTTGCCATTTGCAATAATATGTGTTTACAGATGAACCCATTTGAAGTACTCTTTGCATGTTACAGTAGCTGTGAACAGTGATAACAAGTAGGTGATTTAAGGTTAATTGGGAAGTTGATGAAAGCCTTCACAGTGAGTTGCTACCTGGTGAGATCAGCTGCTAGGGAAGGTGTTATACAATATGTGACAATGAGCAAACTGCTGCCACAAGATGTTTCTGTATTTCTTAGTCAGGAGACTTCAGCAACAACAACATCATCTTACAGTTAACCAGCTGATCTCTTTTTTAGCTGTTATTAGTGATTATTTGTATAAATGATTATACTAATTACTGGTGATCATTGTCTGCTCATCCCAGTTTGGAATTGTTAGTGAAGTGAATGGCAATCACATTATTCCAGTGGGTGTTGATCATGCATTATTTAGCTAGTGTGGATGGGTTTTTGGTGTAAATTACTTTTATTTGTATGTTTACCTTGACCATTGCAGGCATTTTCGATCAGGGTCATATGTTTTTATTTATTTATAAGGATCTCCAAACAAGCTCAGAACCAAACCATTTCTTAATTACTAGAAATGAAGAGGTTGATTGGAACGTGTCAGGTATGTGGTATTAATGGACACATGACATGTTTGGAAGCTGTGGCAATGGCCTCTGTGTCTATATTACCTTTACCCACAGTAGGGTTTGCGATGCCTGCTGGGAAAGGCAGAACTGAGGCAGGCTGTGTGTGGTACCTAGTAAAACCTTCTGGTGTGTGCTGTCTTAGCCAGTGTGGGGTATCTCAAGTTCCTGTTTTCCTTCCACTCAGGGGGTTACCATCCAGCACATCTCAAAGGAAGACAGCCCCCTGAGCCCTGCAGTGCTGTTGAGATCCAGAGTATTGTTGCATTATTACCAAATGTCTTTGACAGGGGCTACATATTCTGGAACTGGAGTACAAAAGGAAAGTGCTACTTCAGTGTGTCCAGCTACCATTCTGTTGTATATGGGATGTATAATGTTGTATATGGGATATATAATGAGTGCAACTATTAGTAACATGATAAATAACACCACAACCTTATGACAATGTAATTAAAAACTACATCTTAATTTTATATCAATTATGCAGTGATATAAATGCTCCCATTTACTTGTTTACGAACCTATTATTGTGGTGTTATTTATCATGTTACTAATGGTTGCACTCATTGTTCTAGTAAATTGCAACCAAGGCTACAAGCACCCCACCTTTAAATTACTGAACTGAACCTCAAACTGGCCTCCTGATATAAACTACATAACTGGTAGCTAGAAAACAATACACACTGGCTTTCCTCAAGGAGCTATATGCTGACATAAACGGTCAAATTGGTTTCATAGGCACATGTTAAATCTGCATTGCAAACAGTCTGTAAGGACATATAACCTCTACTTTAGTCACCACCATTATGTTGTAATACCCTATGGGCTTAATTCAATGCTTTGTTCATATATGGAGCTCAAGCATAAATCATATTGTTTACACCAATGCAGTGGGGAATAAACTAGCATTTTAAGTACAGACTCAGTAACTGTTTTTATAGCAATTTGCAACATATCTTATTTCTACTCATTTAAGGGTAAACCAAAAAGTCCACCAAGTACCAGTGGTTTGAATGAAAGTGTGTGTTGTTATTATTTGAGAGATTTGCCAGTGTATGTGGACCCTACACTTCTCATATTGCTTGGATGGACATCCTTTATAAAACCTGTTTTTTTTTTTTTTTAAAGTGTTACAAGAAAATGTCATCATTAATTACCCTTCTAGTGCATTTACCATAATATGAACTTTATCAACAAGTATTTCAAAGAAACATCAGAACATTACAGCTTATTCGATTGATAAGTATTTAGTTAAGTCTGTTTGAGTTGCCAATTTTAAATAAAACATAGCAACTGAAATCTGGTGTGAATAGTAACTTATCCTAAGAGGGCTTCCATTTTCACTTATCATGGTAGAAGTGGAAACAAAATACCATGACATTTGGAAGGTTAGATAGATCTTAGAATTACTTACATTTTGTCACATACTGTCTGTACCAACAACACTCCTTCTCTCAGACCATTGTGTCTTTACAGACTTTCTCACTTCAGACAAACACAGTATAGTTACTTACTATTTGGTGATCATTTGGAACTTAATTAGCTAGACACAGACATGGTGCATGAAGGACAGACAGAAAGAAGGCATAGTATGTTGTACATAATAAATAGCTATGCAGACAATGATGATTTATGCTTACAGCCACCAAAACCTCACATTTTGATGGTAATATCCTATGAGAGAATAATTTAAACAAGAAAATACTACTTTGTAGATCTGTAATCAATCGAAGGCAAACAAAACCTTTATTTTATCCTTGTGAGGTTTCTTGTTCTCCACTTTGCAATATGTAATTATGCTAATGCTTTCTTGGAAATTACTCAAGACAACAAAGAGCAACGTTTACTTTAACTACCAGATGTACCATTTTATTCTGACTAGCTGTCATATGACATCCTTCCTGGTTTAAAGGGCCTATATTTGAAATAGGGTAAATGCTTTCAGAGTAGTCTGTATATTTTTTTCTTATGTGCATGTGACTTAATGCTTACCCACAGGCTAATTAATTTCATGAAGGGACTTAGAGTTCATCCTCCGAACTAGCTCAGCTTTTGAATAATTTTAAAATAAATAGTTTGAAATCACATACCAAATACAAATATTATAAATAAGTCTGTGTTTTACCAGATATAAGTATTCAGTTCTAGTTTTGGAATATTGTGCCAGTCATTGTCCCAAATAATTTTTGTATGTTGATGCCTATAATGGCCAATAACTCTAAAGGCCTATCACAGGAAGTGTCATGTTAATTATTCCATAAACAGTATTGTCTTACTGTTTCTAAAAGATTCTGTGATATGTAAAATTACAGTTTACATACTGTTAAAAACAAACAAACAAAAAAAAACATTATAAAAGCTTTATGTCTTTTTTAACTTTAGTTTTCCCAATTATTTACCACAGTTTTTATCCTCAATTTAGATTGTGTAAGATTATGTTCCTTCACAGCAATAATCCCCACAACAACTCAGGATAACTGAGGACAGGGGACATCCTCTGATCCTATCATCTCTTTCTGCCCTGGAGCTCTTCAGCGGATTTCAGCAAGCTACCGGCCCTTGGAGGACAAGGCGTCTAGTTAGTAATGTCTGCTGTAACACTTGAGAAGAAACAGTCCAGACTGATTTTGCCTCCCAAACTTTACCAGATGAGGCAGAACCTGACTTTATACAATTAAGAGCCAATTTTTAACAACAACTAACCAGAAATCATTAGAAGAACTTTAGCTGTGAACCAGTCAAAAAAGCAAAAAAGGATTCAAAATTAATTAGAATGTTTTGAAATGTTACATACATGCCTACCTAGACATGCTGTTTTCTCACTAATGTAATACTATTATATAATACAAATAACATTATATAGAGTTCAGTACAAGCAAAACAAGAGGAACTATAAGAATTATAATTTCTGAAAAAAAACACTCTCTTACATAATAAGCCTGTTGATATTTGTAAGCCTTTTGTTTTTTAAAGTTCACTTGTGAACAGTTTAAAATTTTACATTTCTGGCAAGATCTTGTGGACAAATGTTGTTCAAAGTGGTTACGTTTTTGACCTAATTCTGTCAGCTTGGTTGATGTTCTCAGCCTGCAATATGCATAAAGATAAATTCCCAATAAAACTTGTACGTTCTGGTATGATCATCTTTAATGTCTATAAGGGATAATTGTTAGTATATTATTGCCATATGTTTGGCCACTCTTCAGTTTTCCCTTATTCACCTAGGCCCAACATGAAGCAAAACAGAATAAAGATGAATTATAATAAAATGGAGGTAGATGATAAAATCATTAAACCTAATGTAAATTGAAAATGTGCAACTGAGACAGTTCATCCCATAAAAAAAGTCATTGAAGGGAATAGATTCGCTGCTGCCTAGACACAAAATGTGTGTTAATCACTATATTGTTCTGATGCCACAGGTTTCTGTGTAGCTCAGTATCTCTTTACAACTATACCTTCTGTCAGTTGCTATTTTTACCCTGGGAGTTCCATTAGGTGTAAAGCCATCTGTCTCGAGGATTTGTCATTACAGTGGTATGGGTGGTCTAAAACACCCAATTAGAAAAAAAAAAAAAAAAAAACTAAGAGTATCTAACTAGTGATACTGTCCCTTGTACAGCTGCTATCTGAATAAAGATTTTAACTAATAAAGACTCATCCAGCTCAAGGGTGTTGAAGAAATTGACTTAACACACCTTAATTAATGTCAATGCCTCAGATACGGTAAATGTGCCCTTATAGTTTTATGCAACCAGCAATTGGACAATTAACTCTGGCAACCATGGTAACATTTAGCATACTAGCCAAATGGAACAGCTATTAGTGTAGACACCTTGAGATGAGGATGTTATTGTAGGCTAGATTCAGGGTAACTCGGATCAAAGGCCAGAGAATTGAAGTGGGCTGGTCGCTGGGTAGGGACACCCAAGTAGTCTCAGAATGCTAATGAAATGAGTTGTGATTTGGTACCTGGTGTTACTATTTAAAAACAATTTGAGGGGAAAATATAGTCTAGTTGACCTTACCCACACTTTCCACCATCTCTCAACATGCCTGATACCCCCTGCAGTGTTACTACTCTGGAAAATATTTCAATGTGTCATGCTGTCATCCACATGGCTAAGAGAGTGAGGGATTAAACCTGAAAATGTTTTGTAGCAAAAACTAAAATAAATGACACATTATGTGCATGTTAATGTGTTTGCTGATTTATTGCTACACCCAATACTTGTTTAAAGGAAATGTATTCAGTGTAAATATCATGATGATGTGCAGTGACTTGAAAACTTTTTAATCTTACAAATGAAAAACTCTATAGATTAGCTTTCCCAAAAATACTACCATTCCCCTAATTACATTTTCAGTTTATTTGAAACTCATTTATCTTTTTACATAACTTTCACACCATGATTTCTTATTATACACTTTTTTACTGGAAAGGCACAAAATAAGTATTTATAATTACACATGCCGTTATTGTGCAATAATTGTTGGATTTAATTAACCCTGTTATTGGGCAATGCTATAGCACACTATACTACTTATGCATTATTAAATCATTATTTTAAATTATGGTATTGTAGAGTATACTTTTGTGTGTGTGTATGTATGTATGTATGTATATATATATATATATATATATATATATATATATATATATATATAGGGCTGAAAAGGAATAAAACCATTAGAAAGGCGCTTACAGTATGTTAGTTAGAAAAATAAAATTTGCCTCTTTAGTCTGTCACTTGTGGAACACACACAGACAGAACTTTTAAAGTGCCAATTGACATGGAGCAGAAAGCTCTCCTTCCCTCTTATTACTAAACAGTGGAGTTCCCTTCCTGCCTCTCTACGTTATCAGATTCGTCTGCTATTATTCATCTCAAGTCACTCTCTCAAGAAGTCACTGTGTTTCATTGAGTTAATACATTACAACAATTAAAATATATATATTATTTATTGTCCTTAATTATGGGTTTAAAAAAATTACTCCATAGTTAATATCACACTTGGCAGATCAAATGTGAGATGAGTTTAGGCAGTTACAACAAACCTGTGATTTGAAATGAAGTCTAGGCCTGAGAATTCCTTAAACAAGCAGCAGAAGGGAGACATTATGGTTCAAATTGTACCGTGTAAGGAAACAATGCATTTGTAAAAAAAAAAAGTTATGCATATTAGAACAGGTTAACAATTTGAGAGTAAAAAAGTATTGTTTTGTATTACAAAGTACTGAAGTGACTTTAATTTTTACAGGGCTTAAGAGTCTGATTGTGGGATTTCTTTTAGGGTGGATTGCACAGAGATCAAGATTCGACCCAATCTAGGTCTGACTAATCCAAGATTGGATCCTGGATTCATCTCTGCTGCACAGATCAAGACGGTGGCGGACCTGTGGATCCAAGATTGAATCTAAAATTCACCCTTTAACCTGGATTCAGGTTGTCTGTGATGCTAGTTGATTACAATTAGTTGATTGTCTCGTGAAGTGGTAATCAGAGCATAACCATCGCAACTACTAAAACATGTATAATTGCTTTCTTTGAGCAAACCCTTTTATCAAATTAATTTTTTTATAACTATAAAGATATTATTATTATTAAAAAATGACAACCAAAGAAAGTCTTTGTGCTGATTAACTAATTTATGTTTGTGGTATGAATAAGAATAATAATAATCAAGAACTGAATTAACTACTAGAACATGTATTTATTTACAAAACTTTTTTTTAGGCAGTTGACTGATTGATACTGGCCCAGCCCCTGATTCCACTGTCTGTAGCTCAGCCACTAGTTCACTCCCACAAAGCAAGGCACGCCGACGTCACTTCACAGCCTGTAAGAAAGCGGAGATGTGAATCAGCTGACCCTGGACCCAGCCCTCCAGGAGATTGAAAATGCACATCTATGCATTGACAGAAGAAAAAGTTGAAGTTTCATACCAGATAGCTGCTTTGAAAAGGGAGAGGAATAAGCAGTAGAAACTGTTCATAAACTTGTACAGAATAATAAATACCATACACTTGTAACTATTTTATCTCACATGGGATCTATTTTTTTTTTCTAAATCTAATACATACTGGTTTACTACTACAAATATAGCTCAAATTCATGTGTATCGGTGAAATAGTTATTGGTTATTTTATCCTAGTTTAATTGGTCAAAAATTTAAATGGTGTTAGCAGCTGCTGTATACGATGGTTTGTAACTTGTTCTACTATTGAAAAATGAACATCGTGCTTGTGTAAATTCAGTGATCCTGTGAATTATTACACACAGGTGACGCATCAACATGAAACTGGTACTGCACCCAATTACTTTCTGAAACAATCTAGTGGCATAAAATCTCAAGTAGCAGTTTCATGAGTGAGGGAAGAGAGACTTTTTTGTCTCTGTGTCTTTTTAATATACAGTATTAACCAGGTCTGTTATGCTTTCTTTTCTCAGTCTGAATCTTTGTGTCACACTTTCGTCACTATATCCAATAAAATGATTGCTACGATCATGAACAACACGATATCTAACCATCCAAAATAACTGACCGTCTTCACAAGAATCCAGACTCAATCCACCTACTGCCAGGACTGGAATGTAATCTGGGATTGAATTTTAATCTCGTTCTGCGCAACGGAAAAAAATATCCACCCAGGATTAAATCCGAGATCGAGTCTGATAGAGGCTGAATCTCCATCTGGGCAATCCACCCTTAAAGTATCATAATGTATATATTATTGTGCTTTAAAAACTGTTTTAAACATCTTTAATGTGGTGTGAATATTGCTTTGTTGTTTTAATTAACAGTTTAAATTTATTCATGTACTAAATTTCACTTCAGTTTCCGTCAAGGAGTGTTTGTTTAGATGAGCTGCTGGTTTTCTGCACAATAATAAAAACAAGACTGGTCGAATACAGGCCTCAATGGGCTGAACAGTTGGTCTGTTACTGCAAATTTGCTTTCTAAACTCACACTACCTGCCACCCAGCTTTGCACTTGTGGGAGATTCTGTTTATCTTGGACAGCTGCATGCTGTTAGAAGAGATTCAAGGCCACTGCCAGATCCTGGGAGGCCCAGACCAGAGGCCTAGTGGACCTGCTGTGAAAGGCCTGCTGTTGGGATTTTCTATGTCTTTTCTCTAAACAAAATAGTTTGCTTGGATTTATTTTTTTACACATCTTTGCATGAAAACTACTTAAAAAAAACGTAACTCCTTTAACATTACACTGTGTAAGAATTTTTTTATTTTTTTTTGTTCCTAGGTAGTAAGTGTTATTTCCTAATTGCTTATGCCTCAAAAGTACAAAATGGCTATTATTCCCCACAAACTTTGCTTTTGTGACCAGGACAGTGATATTTCAAAATATCACTATTTCCAATGGGAAAACAGGCAAATGTGTATCTTTTCATTTGCATAAAGTCAGAAAAAAACAACATATGAATCCAAATTAACATGTATTATACTAAAGTAATACAAAAATGACTACAAAAGATTTAGAAGTGAATAGTTTTTCGAGATTTACGATTATACTGTATTTACAAATTAACCTATAATGACACCTTCTGATATTTCTGCACAACTGCTACCAAAGATTTAATCTAGCTTTTTACTATTGTACCACTGTACACTGATGTTATAACCACAGGGAACCATCCAAGGTCATACAATCCGCCACGGATTGATTTATTGCACACAAATACAATTTGTCTCTTAACATTCTTTGCAATCATTTGTAATTCATTTTCTCAGTACTTTCCTTTGAAACAGTAAAAAAAAAGCTAGGTACTCCAGCTGTGAAATATTAAGAGATGTGGGAAATGATTTAATTCACCTATTTTACCAATCCATCTTTAGTTACAAATTGGCGAACACACCATGACCAATGTCTGAGGCTCACAAGATATTGATGTAATGGGTATATGATTGATAATAGTGTTGTTGTACGGAATGGTCTACAAATTATATAAAGGAGATACTAGTCCTCAAAAAGAAAAGTCTTCAGTGTGACTGAAAACACATTCCAGCAACGACATAAACCTTATGCACATATGTGCTTGTGGGTTCTGGTTCAGTTGCTACTGTAGCTCATCTTGTCCTTGGTTATGAGTCAAAAGTTTGAATACAGCTAAAACCTGCATCCCTTGTGTCATGTTGGGTATATTGTGATAGTTTCAAATTACTAGTGAGAACCACAGATCTGCTTTGCAGACGTAGATATACCATTGCACTGAACAATAACATCTAAAACTAATTTCATCCAAACAGTCCTAATGTACCACATTTTAACTCTGGGGATGAAGCAATCAAATAATTACTTTGGAACAATATAATATACCGGGGGGGGGGGGTGGGGGGGGGGGGGGGGGGGGGACGGACGACCCTCCTGCGGTGCCGGACCCTCAGGTGGCGAAGGTGGGAACGGTGGCCCTTCTCCCCCTGGTGGCAGAGGCAGGAAAGAGCATTTAGAGAATCCAACACCACCTCCCTAAGTACTACTTCCTAAACATGAAAACGTTACAATATGCTAAATGAATGGATCAAGCTTATTATGATAGTTTGTAAAATCAGATGAACGCTTTCAATACAGTGGGGATAATACATAATCATTATTTACAAAATCTTGTTTGTCTCGTTACTTCTTAAAAACTGTAACTTTACTGCTATACTACTTGCAAATGTTAAGAAATGAAAGTACAAACTTTGTGGCATGCAAGCTAGGGTGTTTGCATTATAAGCTACATTAGAAACATGTTTTGGGTTCGATTCCCACACAGGATTTATACTGCAAACTTAAAAAAAAAAAAAAAAAAAAAAATGCAGTTGATATGAATGACACTTTCATTGAGAAGACATACATCTGCACACATAACTTTAGTCATATATATATATATATATATATATATATATATATATATATATATATATATATATATATATATAAAAGCTATACCCTAAACGTATGTCTCAATTATTCATTAAAAAAGGTTAAAAAAGGGTACGCTGACGTGTTTAACATGTTGTTTTCATCAGAGCGTAATGAAAAAGGACTTATTAGATCTATTACATGCACCCGGTACTATTTGCCATTTAACACCAAGTATCTGATTACTAGAAATAGTAATCAAGCAATCAATGCATTCAATTCACATTCCAGACACGGTAAATCTGATATAGACTATGTCTTCATAATAGTTCGTTATATTAAAGTATATAATTATAAGGTCTATATATATCTATAATAACATATAACAATCCCATTAACGTTTAGCATACGTATAATATAGATATATATATATATTCATTATTGTTGATTCAACGTCATGCAATTGTCATATAACACTAATCCTCCCAGAAGACTTATTGTCGCAGGTATAGGTTCAGTTATTGAATCACTATGTCAATATATAGATTTTTATTTACAACCCTTTGTCTGTAAGTTTCTGATACATGTGATGTTCTTAACCGTATTAATGAAATCAGGGTGGTCCCTGATAATATTCTTGTGTCACTTGATGTCACTAGTTTGTACACCAACATCCCACATACAGGGGGCATTGTTGCTGTCACTTTCTATTTAAATTCCAGACCCACTAAGGTTATTCCACCCTCTCAATTAATTATAGTTTTACTTGATTTGTGTTTATATTCCAATTATTTTGTGTTTGAAGGTAAATATTTTTGCCAGATAAAGGGTACAGCAGTGGGTGCAGCATTTGCTCCCAATTATGCCAATTTGTATATGGGATTTTGGCAGGAAAAATTAATCTACAATTATGATCGTTTTACCATTGATGCTGTTTTGAAGGCAAAGGGTGGTCACACCAAATATTGATTTGATGTAGATTTTTCTTCTGTTCACTCACTTTGCATTTAGTTAATTGATAAATATAATCTATTAACATGTCTATTTTTGAAACCATTCTTACTTTACAGCATTTTTTCACACCTGCCTAAAACTCTTGCACAGTACTGTATATATATATATATATATACACACACACACACACACACACACACACACACACACACACACACAGTGGTTTGCAGAAGTATTCACCCCCGACCAATAATGTCACATTTTGTTGAATTACAAATAATGTGTGCACTTTTTTATTATTATTATTCAAAGCTATAGTGGTTAAAATGAACACTGTTATATGAGGAGGTTAAATGTCTAAGTACTTGGTAGAAGCACATTTTGCAGCAATTACTGCTACAAGTCTTTTTGGATAGGTCTCTACTAGCTTTGCACAGTACTATGGTGAAATTTTTGCCCATTCTTCACAGGAAAATTGCTCCAGTTTTGATAAGTTTGTTGGGGATCGCCGATTGACTACAACCATCAAGTCTCGCCATAAAACAAACCGTCAAACAGGTTTTCTTCAATGATTCGCTTGTACTTTGCACCATTCATTCTCCCCTCTGGCCTGACAAGTTTCCTAGTACCTGCTGAAGAGAAGGATCCCCATAACATGATGCTGCCACCACCATGCTTGACAGTTGAGATGGTGTTGACTGGGTGATGCGCAGTGTTGGGCTTGTGCCAGCCGTAATGCTTGGAATTTAGACCAAAAAGTTCAATTTTTGTCTCATCTGACCACAGAACCTTTTCCCACATGTCTGCAGTATCATCTATATACATGCTTTTTCGCAAACTACATATGTGCTTTAAGTTGAGGCTTTTTGAGTAATGGCTTCTTTCTTGCCACCCGTCCATACAGGCCAGATTTGTGTGGGGACTGGCTTATTGTTGATGTGTGCACACTGACTCCCATCTCAGCTGCAGAACTTTGCAGATCTCTCAAGGTCAATTTTGGCTTCCGAGTGACATCCTGAACCAGTTTCCTGCATGCCTGGCTGCTCAGTTTGGGAGGGCGACTTGATCTGGGTAGTGTCTGGCTGGTATGATGCATCTTCCACTTCTTAATGATGGACTTCACTGTGCTGAGAGGGATAATCAGTGCCTTTGAAATTTTCTTGTACCCTTCTTCTGCTGTGTGCCTCTCTGTCATTTTATCCTTGACTGTTTTCGAAAGCTCATTGGTCTTCATGGTTGCTTTGTTGGATCACTATGTGAGTTTTAGCTTAAAAGTCTTTATATACCTGCGGGAAATCATCTACAAGTTAAACCACTTTGAGTACACACAGGCTGAAACCATTTCACTAATTTTGTGACCTTTCAAACAAATCATTTGCACCTGAGCTGATTTGCAGTAGCAAAGGGGTTGAATGCAATTGAGATTAATCTGTTTTTCTGTGAAAATCTTACATTTTTATATTCTATATGCATTTTTACTTTACTATTTTTTTACTTTATCAATGTGGAGTAGCCAACTTTGCAAAGGGGATAATACTTCTACAAACCACTATGTGTGTGTGTGTGTGTGTGTGTGTGTGTGTTATATATATATATATATATAGGAAACACTTCTCAGATGTTGCCATCGCAGAAGAGAAAAGCTCAATGGAGACACTATCTGCATGAGGATGTCAGATAAGTAGTGTGATTTGAGAAAATAAAATAAAAGGATTACAATATTTTTATTTTAGTTTTTGGACTCTAAAACCTGTAAACATCAGAGCATAGACATTTTTCAAAGAACTTCGATAAGCCCTGGACAATGCTTTAAATATATAGTATTCTGTGAAAAATAACTTTCTCAGTTTATGAGAGTGATTGCTGTGGAAGTATGTTCAGTCTTATTCAATGGAAACAAGAGGAAAATACATAAGAACATAAGAAAGTTTACAAACGAGAGGAGGCCATTCAGCCCATCTTGCTCGTTTGGTTGTTAGTAGCTTATTGATCCCAGAATCTCATCAAGCAGCTTCTTGAAGGATCCCAGGGTGTCAGCTTCATCAACATTACTGGGGAGTTGGTTCCAGATTCCCACGATTCTCTGTGTAAAAAAGTGCCTCCTATTTTCTGTTCTGAATGCCCCTTTACCTAATCTCCACTTGTGGTCCTTGTTTCTTTTTTCACGTCGAAAAAGTCCCTTGGGTCGACAATGTCAATACCTTTTAGAATTTTGAATGCTTGAATCAGATCACCATGTAGTCATCTTTGTTCAAGACTGAATAGATTAAATTCTTTAAGCCTGTCCACATATGACATGCCTTTTAAACCCAGAATAATTTGGGTTTACAATTTATTTAGAAGTCTACAAAGTTTGCTGTTTGTTTTTTTTGTTTTTTCTATTCTGATAAAACCAGGATTTTTGGCACAAAGCCAAGTTTACTGCTCCGAAGCCCCAGTATCAGTACTCGTCTAAGCGTGTTTAGTTCTCAGTGTGCCAATTTTAAAATCAGCAACTTCAACAGTTCCACAGAAGAAGATTTTGAAAGTTTTTTTTTTTTTTTCAAAAATGCATCAGGTGGCCATCTTGTTTAACGCTAAATGCCATATTTGAAAATGTAAAGTGTACCGACTCACATTTTGTGAGGTTTCAAGAAGAAATGCGTCATACGGCCATTCTGATTTAACACCAGTTTCTTAAAAGTCAGTTGTATTGCTACAGTGTCAAGGATGATGATTGTGAAGTTTGGAGTTAGTCAAGTAAACCATTTGTCAACTGAGGCAGTTTTAAATTTCAGACATACATCTGGCGGCCATCTTGTTTTATAAAACAACCATTTTGACATTTGTATTCCATTGTTACTGGGACAATATCTACCAAGTTTGGAGCTTGTTGGTCAAACGGTGTTCAAATAGCAGCAGTTCGCTTTTAAGGGCATGTTTCGCTAAAGTTTGTGGCAGCCATTTCAACATTAAAATTTCAACTTGATACGGGTTTGGATGCTTACGATATATGCCAAGTGTCAGATCAATTCACCGGGAATCAGCAGCACAATTTTTTCGGCATCTGACAGCCAATGTATCCAGCTTGCTACCTGCAAAGAACCTAATCAGTCACACAGCTTCGAAGCAGCAGCAGTTAAAAGTTTTGGGAAGAAGAAAAAATAAAATAATAATAATAATAAAACTTTATTTTGGCAGAGAGCTAAGAACAAACTACAACAATGCTTCAATTTGAAGGCCATAAACTTGTTTAACAAATCAGATTTATTTAAATATGCACTGCTATATATTATATATATATATATATATATATATATATATATATATATATATATATATATATATTATATATATATATTGTATATCCTGCAACCTGCAACTCTCAAGGTTCGTTGCCCCTTTAATTCAGGACCCAGAAATTGATTTTTTATGAACACTTTTAATAAACACAAACAGAAATAACCAAAACAAACACCTAGCTCTTTCTTGAGCACTAATTACTACACACAGGAACCTACCTAACACAGGACAGCTAAGCTGCTTACCTGTAACACACACTGACAAAACAGAACACACAAAAAGGCTTTCTCACACTACCTTTTTTTTTTCAATTAAAATCACCAGCAGCCCTGAACAGACTGTCTGTTCTCTTTAAATATCCTGCACCTGGCTCTAATTTACAATACACACCAGGTGCAGGGGATAACTAATAATTAAACAATAAAACCATTAAACACCCAAATGTGCATTCTCACATGTTTTAGCCAGGGAAGGATTTTAACCCCCTCCCTGCCGTATTACTATATATATATATATATATATATATATATATATATATATATATATATATATATATATATATAATATATATATATATATATATATAGGAGAGGCTGGAAACAGATTTCGTCCAGCGCTACGATAAAGATGGTCAGTTTGACAAAGCGTAGATTCCACAAATGTGATTGTGGTGAGACTGGTCGAGTGAGACATTTGACCTAATTTTCTTACTTAGAAACTTGTTGTAAGTCGGATGTATCAATTAAAAGCAACACTTCATGATTCTTTGAAAATTCAGCAAAACATAGTTCAACAGCTTCAAGAGGTTACAAGAAACATCTTACAAATGAATATTAGCCCAGATTGCCAGACACATTCAGCTCTCTCCAAATCAGTCTTCAGAGAATCCTGTTACAAATACTAGTGTCAACACTGCGTGATATGGCTTCAACTCTATTGCATCTGTTTTCAGTTCTCTATTCCATCAACATAAATTGGAACCAAGAATGTCTGATGTCACAGGCTGCATGTCAGCAGATAAATGGTTGCGCACAGTATGTTCTTGTAAGACCTCGCTTAAGCTAACTGATGCCCAGTATTTGGCTGGTGACCAGAATTTCTAGCTGGAGAACCTAAGAAGTGCCATGCGTTTGCACGTAACTTCCTGGACCCAATTTAAGGCTGAATTTCACAAGGTGTTCTTGCTAATAAACTGTGAGGAAAAAGTCCTTAGTAATATACTGCAAAGAATGCAACGGCTTACATTCTACCAATTTTTGTCACTTCTTGGTGAGTGAATTTAAGACACTTTCTTTTCCACCTATCGCGGATCTGCTCCTGAAATCTCATGATCTACATGGAACTAGGCCACCTAAATGTTGACACGCCAGAGTTGAAGCAACCCTACAATGCTGCATCAAAGTACTTCTATCTTTGCTATGAGCCCGGAATGACTATTAAGACTTGCCCCAATGGTTGCAGAAATAAAAACACAACCATCAGCCACACTACAGATCCCCTAAAGTAATGATAGTCCAACAACACTGGATGAGAAACCTCATTCAGAGACCTTTGACAAGGAGGGAACAAGACAGGGGCAAAATACTCCACAATGCCAACATAAAAAAATACTTTCACTGTCAGGGAAACTTCAAAGGGAAGCGGGGGTCTACAGAGGCCAGCCCTCTCCCCAGTCCCAACAAGAGCCTCCCACAGTCCACAAAGCCCCAGACATGACTTTTCTGACTCACCAGTATGAGTCTATGGGACATCTTCGGCCTGCAGATGCTGCAGCCTGGAGAAGTCATCCTTTAAGACTGAAAGTTACTGTTAACAGACATCACTTTGATACAGCTTTAGACAATGGCATCTCCATATTAGCCATTCATGCGAATGCAATAAAAGTCAGTGAAGTGAAAGAAAATAAAATGAAACTATGGGATTTTGTGCTTGAGCTTGCCAACTTTACTCCCTGCAATGTTCTCAGGGTGTATATGGTTGAAGCTCATTCTACGCCTATATCTACGAAGATATAACTTCAGAAGTTGGAAACTTAGATACTGAAGATTAAATTACTGCTGCTGAGGATTCAGAAATGGAAAGATTTGCTGCAGCTGCTGGATTATGCTAGTCCAGTCCTACAATAGCTGATAGTTTCCTGCTCTGTCATACCACCTGTGGACCAGAAGGCCCTTCTTTGTGTTTTAGAAGAATTCCAAACTCTATTTGATGGACATCTTGGACACACTAACCTAGTTGAACACACTACCAAGACTGGAAATGCAAAGCCAGTTAACCTCCCACCTTATAGAGTTTCCCCTGTGAGGAGGAAAATAATCCAAGGAACAAGTTGAGAAGATGCCACATGACAACATAATCAAGCCTGCTTCAGGACCTCAGGCTTCCCCCATAGTCCTTGTCCAAAAACCTGATGGTGAATGTGGCAAAGTGGCTGGTTGTGAACATGTGCAAAAGTAACGACAGATGATTGTAATCTGGTTTGGAAAGTGCGTTTATTAATTGTAACCCAGGTCTGGTTGCCAAACAATAGACCTCGGCAATACACAACGATGTGTAATGCATGGAGGAGACAAAACAGGTTACAATCCAAACAATAAACATTAATTATCCTCCCCACAATAATACTGGACACGGTCACCAGTCCTGGGTGCGTGCAGTCGTGCTTATGGTGGATGATAAACAGGTTATTTGGTGACTGTAGTGCAGTGCTGATCCGGCTTGTGCTGGCCAAAGGCGACAGCTCCAGATATGTATTAGCTGTCTGGTGGTTTACAAACACAAAATGTTACTAACAGACAAAACAAACAAAATACCCATGAATATTCTTTTATTCAGTTCTCCTTTATTTTAAGCAGTCGTTACTGCGGCTCTCATGGGCCTTCCAGGTTATGTTCAAAACCCAAGTGAGGGAAAAGATTAACGATTCTCCAGCCCCTTTATGCTATCATGCATGACCCCTTGGTAAATGATTGCAGCTGCCTTTATTGCTTGCAGCTGCTACCTCGTTTACCTTCCAGGTCAATACATTCCTGCAACAGAGTCTCGCCTTCTTCTTCTACATGTCATATTATTATAGACACTTGCTCCTGCTTTGAGATGTCGGGGGTGCAATCTAATTCCAACGCATTAAATATTTAGCTTCTCTGACTTGTTCACTAATTTTACGAGTAACACAATCCGAGATGGACTTTAAAAATTAATTTTGCGTACACCAACTCGAATAAGATGGAGCACCCTTTGTCACCCTAATTTTTTGGACATGTTCAGCCATCGCAGTGTAGTAACAAGCTAAAAGTTCAATCAGTCCAAGGAAATTGCCATTTCTTGGGTTTCCTAATTCAGCATTCTTACCTTTAAATGATAAATACCTCTCTGCAAGGAACAGAATGCAGTCCAACATTCTAGTCAGCATTGCTCTCCATCTCGCCCTCTCCGCTTCGATAGCATTTTGCAGTTGACTGTCAATGCTTTTCCCAGTCGTAACCGTGTCTCCATTTCTTTCCAGGCAAGGTAAGCATCTAGATAATTATTCCCTGTTTCATGCTGTTGTAGTATACTTGACAGATTTTGCCAGTTGCTATAGCCTTTAACTAAGTGGCTACCATGTACTTTGGCTCCTCCAAAAAGTTCACATGAGAAGCAATATACTTTATTTTCTTTGAAAACATCAGTCAATCGCATTCAACTCATTCCCCATTCACTAGCTGTCTGCTGCTCTGCTCTGGGAATTGGGCCATCGGGGCATTTAACAAGGCCATTCTCTGTCATCGTTAGACGAAATGAGTCATTTACATTACTTGGGGAAGGCCAGCCTGATGGATTGGAGGGATCGGGCACCAGCAGACCCCTGAGGTCTGCATCCTGGCTAACGTTTACTGGGATGCTCTCTCCGCTCGCCCCGCTGTCATCATTGGTTGTTGTAGTAGCTTGCCTGCTAGACTTGCTGTCATCATTGGTGGTTGTAACATTAGTAGCTTGCCTGCTAGCCTCGCTGCTGCTGTCACTGGTAGAAGGAGGATAAATATTTTACTTTGATGGCCATTGGGTAATCCAATTTGTAATGATATTCTCATATCATTGATATTCTCTTGTAATGATTTTTCTCCCCATCTTTACTTTTTTTTTGTTTTCATTTTTGAGTGCCTGACAAGTGTTTTCTCGTGTCCATGTTTTGTGGTTCACTTATCATGCCATTTTTTACACTCTGACTGTAGATGCACACCTGGTCACAGTGAACCACATTTCTGTATAGATTACAGACGCCTCAATGCCATAACAGCAAGGGATTCATAAGGCAGCGTCAGAGCTATTTTGAAATCCCAGTTCCAAATTCTGTGAAAGAAGTTTGCAAATTTCTTGGAATGTCAGGATACTACAGAAAATTCATAAAAGTATATGTCAAACTGACAGAGCCCCTCACTGCACTTCAAGAAAAGATGTGGCGTTTATGTGGAATGAGCACTGCCAAGCAGCCTTGTGTTACCTCAAGGAGTATCTTACTTCAACACCTATATTAAAGTTTCCTGACTTCACAAAGCCTTTTGCCATCTACACCGATGCCTGTGACTCTGGACTTCGTGCGGTTCTCATGCAGCGAAAATTTTATGGTTTAAAGTATGCTGTTGCCTATGCCAGTAGGACCCTACATAAAGCTGAAAGACGGTATTCCACCACACAAAAGGAGTATATAGCTGTCATATGGGGAGTAGATCACTTCTACCATTATGTTGAAGGTTCTCATTTCATGGTAGTGACAGATCACAAAACTGTAATGGCTTATGTACAGACCTGGCCCCACTGGTTGCTTGGCTTGATGGAGTCTGTGCTTTCAAGAGCTAGATTTTGACATTGTCCTGGAGAACAAATTGTGTACCAGACGCACTCTCTAGTAATCCACATGGTGAGTCCTGTGCGACTGATCTCCTTCCACCATATGCAGCACTAGCAGGTATAAACCTGAGGAAACATCAGCTGGTGTAGGAGGACAAGAACCAGTTACGTCAACTACAAAACGAAGACCTTGTTTGCAGTACCATTATGCAGGAGCTACAGAGTTGATGGACAGTATTCATCTCACAGATATTGTGCGGTCAATAACCAGTTGTACTACAAAGACCACAAGAACTACAGTAGACTACATCTTGATGCACAGTGCAAACTTTTTGCCCAAACTTCCATCAGGGGTACACTATTATTACACTTTTACACTATTTTCATGACAACCTTAGCTGGACATCTGGGAATCACAAAGACCTATGCACGTCTTCAGTTTTGGCCAGGCCTGCGCAGAGATGTTGTGCTATGGTAAATCCTGCCCCATATGTCAGACCACAAAACCTCACCAGGCAAAGCCTGCAGGACGCCTGGTCCCAATCAATGCCACCTTCCCATGGGAATATACAGGGGTAGACTTTGTTGGTCCTTTACCCTCCTCTCACCCAGAGAAAGCAGCTACATTTTAGTCTTTATAGACTATTTCACTAAGTGGATTGAATTTCTCCCAGTAAAAGCAGTCACAGCCCAAGTTTCAGCTTCCAAGTTTGCAGACAAGATTTTTGCAAGACATGGTGCCCCATGGTACCTGGTTTCTGATCGAGGAACAGCATTCCTCAGTGAACTATTTAGGACAGCACTCACTTTACTGGGGACATAGCAGAGGCTCACGACGGCCTATCACCCCCAGACAAATCAGACAGAGAGTCAACCATACAATCAAGACTACTATTAAAGCTTATGTGTTTGACCATCACACTGACTGGGATTTGTTTATACTACACATCTGTTTTGCATGTCGAACAATCCCACATACAAGCACTGGTGATACACTTGCTTTCCTTTTATATGGCAGAGACTTGCCACTGGACTTCCTTCTGAAACCCGCACTACCAGCAGTTGATTCACTTGAAACAGTCTATAATCAAGATTTCTACCAGAGCAGACCTTGCTGAGAGTCATATGAAACAGAAATGCAGGGTGGTGCACTTTAAACCACATGATCTTATTCGTCTTAAGAAACACCCTCGGTCTGATGCAGCGGCGTGTTCCACATCTAATGCATCTTTATGCTGGGCCATATCACATAACACAGAAGCTCTTAGAAGTAACCTGACTGCATAGATGCTGGAGTCTACCATACAGTAAATCTGCTTCCCTACTGGACTTGGGATTCTGACAGAGTGGTAGATGTACTAGTGTCAAAAACCTTTCTTTAAAAAGACCTGTTTTTCAGTTTTTGTTTAATAATGTATACAACCGCTTTTAGTTTATGGCACCTGCAATGAAAATAAAATACAATACGAAGCAAGGTCCTAGGGTAATCAAGAGCAAGCTCTTTTGGCAAGCGATATTTTTAGAATCATATCATTCTGAATTAAAATACTTCTTTTGTTGAATATATAGTACTGTACCAACAAAACCAACTAAAGAACATCTTTTTATTTTAAGCTATGCATTTTTGACATTGTAAAACAGACAAGAGTTGTAACAGGCCAAAATGAAATAATCAGATATGCATCACTGAAGTCAAAATTTTAAAGGGTTGGATATGCGAATGCTGACTGAAGTAAGCTACTTAGCTTTATGTATTGTAGCAATCCTGGGGGGAGGGTAAAGAATCAGGATAGTGTAGATGGTGTGTGTTCGTGTAAGGGGTTGCATGATGTGCGCAGGGGTTGCATGGTGGGTATATGCATGCAGGGCTTGCATGTTGTGTGTGTGTGTGCAGAGGTTGCATGTTGTATTTGTGTGTGCAGGGGGTTTCATTGTGTGTGTATGCATGCATGTGGATGTGTGTGTAGGGGAATCGGGGTGCAGGTTTGGCATGAAAGACGTGGGGATGGGGGTCTGAGTAAGGGGTGGAGGGAGCAAGGGGATTTAAGGTGGTGCATGGAAAAGATCTGGAGATTGGGGTAGACAAGTTTGAGAAAAGGTTGTGTTTGGGGGAGATAGATAGAAATAGAGAGAAAGGGTAGGGTATGGAAAGACAAATATGAGCAATCATTTTTATTTTCATTTTCGATTCTCAGTTCCTTTCCCTGATTTTTATGATTTGATTTTATTGATTACCTCTGTTAAAAATAAAAGGCTTGAGCCTTCAGCTCCATCATGGCCTCAGTCTCACCTTTGTTCCAATAACCTGAAAACGCTACAGTATTTTTCACAGCATTCCATCTACCGATAGAGGGAGTTCAAGTCATTTTAAAATAAATTATATTTTATTACATATTTATTTTATTGCTATTTACAGCTTTGGCCAAAAGTTTTGCATCACCTATAGAATGAACTAATTTTGTTTCATAAAGTCAAATGGAATCTGCTGGTAATGTTACCATAACATACTGACTTGCATACCGTTTTGTAGTTTCCCATATACTTTTCCCATATACTTTTTTCATTTTGTAGTTTCTTTGATTAGATGATGTTAAATAAAAGATTAAATTATAAATCGATAAATTATGTCAAATGGATTTTTTATTGTCTCAATGCTAAAATCTAGGTGATGCAAAACTTTTAGCCATAACTGTATATTGAAAAATACATATTTGTGTTAAACAGGATTGTTAGTTAGTTCAAGAAGTTACAATAAATTGCATGAAATAAGTAGCATTTTCTAATCCAGTTTCGCTATGAAACCAAGTAGTATTGTGTGACAGGCAGGATTTTTCAATCTAGCTGTATTTGTTTCTTTTAGCTTGAAATAAGCTTGTTGTATGATAAGGTGTACTGTATGAGAAACAGATTTGAGATGTTATTGTATGCATTGTATTTGATGAATCGTGCAGGTTATTTGCAAACTGAGGGAATACAGTAACAAATAAAAGCATAGACGATTTTTCAGCCATTTAACAATGAATTGTATTTTAATGTGCGGTGCTGTCTTTCTGTGCCATTTGTCATTCAAACGAGTTTTAAACATAATATTATGATAACCAGAGCTTGCTGATGCTGTAGTGCCGTCTATACTTTCTTGTGCACTGCAAAGGAAAAGTGTTAACATTAGAAGATCCTTTTTTTGTCAACCAAAATTAAAATGTCATGAACTGTGACAACACATTACATTTCTGGTGGTCACAGTTCTTTTTCACTAAGGCATGTGCATATGTGTGTGTGTGTGTGTGTGTGTATATATATATATATATATATATATATATATATATATATATATATATATATATATATATATACACACTAACCTACACTAACCTCTCACTTATGTCCAGCACTTGTGTGGACATCTATTATTATTTTTTAAACTGACATCTCGATATTTCGGATAACCTGCCTGTCTCCAGACATGTTCTGTAGCCATAACGTGACGGTGTATAGAGATGGTGTATGACATTGACTTCTAAAGTAGGGGACACGGCTCATTTGGATAACTCTGATAATTGGTTAGATAAAATCCCTCTGTAACAATCTGTGATGGTAAATCACATCAAAACCCATTACTGGACGGTAAAATAACCAGGCAATAGTTTAATAAATCGCGTGTTAAATAATGCCCAGAATTTTTTTTTAATCGCTGGAAATTGTCGCCATCTTTTATGAATATGGCCCAATATTTCTTTTTAAACTAATTAGCCACACAGTATACACCTGGGAGTGTACGGAAATTAGATACCTGCTTAAAAATAAAAAACTAAATTAAAAAAGATAATACTAAGAGTGAGAGGATGGCTATTTAAATAACCATTAAAATATGCTAAGTTTAAATGGTTAAATTAGTCTTATCAATTATTTAACAATGTATCCCATTTTTGAGCTTTGAAAATCTGGTCACCCTTTAGTCTACTTTTAAGAGAGCATTGTTTTCTAGGTCAAATATGTAACCATATCAACCACCTAAATTATCACAATAAAAAGCTTTCTTACAGTATGTGAGACCATGAAAGGCTCATCTTCTAGAACTAATAAATAAATGTGTGACTGATCTGAAGGGCTTTACCTCTGATTATATGATCTCACTTCAAAAAACTGTGTCTGGACTTATTTGAACGATCTGGCAGTTAATATGACTCCCAGAAGGGTGCCCAGGAATAGTGATCTCTTTAAGCATGACCACACTGCACAGTTTTTTTTTTTTTTTTTTTTGTATTTTTATTATTTATTTATACATGCCCCCATGGAAACTAAATCTTCAAAACCTCATGAATGGAGCTGTTTTCAGTTTTGCAGAGGGTTTTATTTTACGGTTATACTAGTACCATTTCTCAAGTTACTGCGCCTTAAAATTCATGAGACAGTTTTGGTACTTGCTTTTGTACGAAAATATAGTACACGTTAAATAACTATAAAAGTTATAACAGTATTTATCTTTTGGCTAATAGTATGTAACATTGGTTAAGGGACTAGCATTAAGTACAGTAATCAGCTGCTGGCAACAAAAAATATGACAAAACCACATGAGTCTGATCCTGCTTAAAGTGTTACTGAACAGTCTGTAGGGTTTAAAACAAAACACATTATTTTCCCTAATTTCCTGCTTTCTTGTACATATTTTTTCAACATGATTGTGTTGATACTTTTATTAACACATCCCTGGTCATAAAACAGTTATTTACTGGACGAATGTAAACAAAAGTGGAGGCAGGACAAAGGCCAAGACAGCACCGACAACAATGACAACAAGGCCTATATCACCGTAACCAAGTATGATGGTAAGGCCGATTGGAAGGCTTTTCTTGTGTAGTTTGAGCTGGTTGCACAGCTGGAGGGGTGGACTGAGGCAGAGAAAGCTCTGTGGTAAGCTGCCAGCCTGACAGGAGAGGCCTTGCCTTGCCTCCTTATGATAACACTGGAACAATGTCGGGACTATGTGGTGTTAAAGTGATTGTTGTCATGTTGCTTTGATAATGAGATACAGTTAGCTAATCTCCGAGAAGAGCCACGCTGCAGCAGCTGGAGAGAAGGGGTTCTGCCTGGGGTACCACTGTCATGTGTGTGTGTGTGTGTGTGTGTGTGTGTGTGTGTGTGTGTGTGTGTGTGTGTGTGTGTGGGGGGGGGGGTGTCATGATTCAAGCCCGCAGCAAGGAGTGGCGATGACTTCAGCAGTCAAGCTGCCAAGCTTTGACAGTACAGGGAGCTGGGACTGTTTCCAGACACAATTGGAACTGCTGACACAGCTGGGTGGCTAGACTGAAGTTGAAAAGGCAGGCCGACTGACAAGAGAACTGAGGGGAGATGCCCAGCTGGTGCTGCTTAATCTCCCTCCTGTTAGCTTGGGGAGCTACACACCACTGGCCGGGGCACTCGCCTGCAGATTTGGCAGTCTCAATGACCCAGAGGGACTGAAAATGAAGCTGGAGCGGCAGATGCGTCAACTAGGGAAGAACCTGGCCAGCCTGATTTGGAGATAGAGAGGGGAGCTCACAGAGCCTATACAGCAGGAGTGGCCAACCCATGTTTCTGGAGTTCCTCAATCCTGCAGGTTTTATAGGTAGCTCTAAATCATCAATCGCTAAATACCTGGAACAAACAGTAATTCTGACCAATTAAGACCAATCATGAAGTCAATTACATCATTAAGAGGCTGGGGTAAAACAAAAAACAGGACACCCTGAGGCTCTCCAGGACTAGGGTCCTCAACATGGCAACAGGAGGAGCAAGCCAGGTGCTACCTGAGACTAACTCCCAAGAATGGGAACAAGTGACCATAAAAGAGATGCCATCTCACCTGCTAGTGGCTTGCAAGGCCGAGATGGAAAAGGTTCTGGGTGGTGTCCCCTCCCAGGAGTGCCTCGTATACCTCGACGACCTGCTGGTTCATGGATCGTCGTTGTAGACATCCCTTGATGCACTGCGGAAAGTACTACAGAGAGTGGCCAAGTCTCAAACTGCACCCCGACAAGTGCCACTTCATGCAGTGAGAGGTCACATTCCCGAGTCACCAAGTTGGTGGAGAGGAATTAAGCATTCAGCCGAACAAGGTGACTGCCATTCGGGAGTGGCCCGCTCCGAGGGCTCCTGAGTCTTGTGCCCTATTACTGCCATTTTGTCCAGGACTTTGCCAGCATGGCCGTTCCTCTGGACCAATTACCGCAAAAGAGAGAACCCCTTGAATGGATGGAGAACGACAGGCTGCTTTTGACACCATCTGGCAGGCACTGACACAGTCCCTGGTGCTCTCCACTCCGTACCCTAGCCTTCCATTCCTCCTGGACACAGATGCCATCAATGAGGGGATCGGAGCTGTACTGTCTCAATAACGGCCTGACGGCGAGAGGGTGGTGGCTTACTACAGCCAGGTCCCTCAACAAGGCAGAGCGGTGGTACTGTGTGACCCGACGGGAGCTACAATCACCCAGAGGACAAAGGGTTGTGCTCCATTAAGATCGGCTTTCCGCTTACCGGGAATGGGACACTGTGCAGCCTGGCCTGGCAGCGCCTACCCACCTGGGTCACTGGAGTACTCTGGAGCATGGACCCAAAATGATGAACTAGAATTCGGTATCCATTGCCTTTTATGAAAACCAGTGCAGGCATATACAGAGGGTCCTCATAATCATGCAGTAAGAGGACAGTTATAATCCTCTTACTGATTATAGTCTTAGAGAGTATAGTCAAATGCAACCCACAACATACACAGGAGGCTAGGATTGAATAATAAAATAAAAGCTTGGTGAATTTTGGTGTAAAATTTAGGCAGTCACAATGTAGGGTGTGACAGATCAGTAAATGAAATGTCTAATGTATACTGGATACTGTACTTTATAGAACACTGATTCTACCCATGGAACATACAGTATATTTATTATACTGTGGGAACGAATTTGGTATTTTCATGTTCAGATATTGGTTCAGGATTCAGAGATGAAATTGAATATTTCTTAATTTGCAAAACAAAATAAATGGTTGCAAGAAGCACTGCTCGTTAAGACATTAACATTATTTCGTAAATCAACATAATTTTGTTTGTCACGATTTGTTCATTAACACTGGAGTTATTAATTATGATTTTTTGAAAATCCTTTCCATTAGGTCTACATTTAAACAGTCTTGTTTTTGGTGTAAACAGTTTAGTTTTTTATCAAATCACATTTAGTGACAAACTTTGTCCAATCATTGCTAATTATGATTGTTCTGTAGATGTAAGTGTATGGGGCTAAGCAGAAGTTGGGAACCAATGAAACCCATTCACCCTCAGCGCCCCTGCAATGTTTATAAGCTGATACATATTCATCCATGGCATTGTTTTATGTCTTGGGGAGAAGTTTTCAAGTAAGCCATCCTATATGATATTATGTGCATCAACAACTAACTCTGATATTGCAGTGGAGCTGGTATTATTTCTGAGAACCAAACACTATGACATAAACATAAAAAAGCAAACAAATTAGATGTCAAATTTGGTCCTACATCTGTGTAAAACTTTTTTAATAAGTAACAATAACTGACAATTGTTGTACAATGACTTCACCTCAGTGTAAATGCAGATTATAGCATCAAAACCAGTTATAATATCGCAATGATTGCAATTAATTTAAAATTAAAGTTACAGTATAGTTATACAGTAATTACACACCATATAAAAGCTGCAATTTAACAATATTCAGCTGTCCCCAGTTTCTTGAACTTTCAGTTCAGTTGAACTTTTAATTTGGAAAGATCCATTTTTAATATCATCTAAAACAGCTGTGTTGGGAGTTCTGCAAATATTGGGGATAAAAGTAGCCTCTGGATTTCTTGTTGGCCTGATAATACAACTGGCAGTAGACTGTCCGGGGATCCTAATTTCCCCTGACGTCATTATTTCCTTCAGACACAAACAGAATCTTAATTGGACAAACACTGAGTACTAGGCTTACATTTTGTAAATGAATTACACCAGTAATAGACCAGTCATACTGAAATTATTTGTTTTTAAAGTGCTATGAAAAAGCACAAGTTTATCTACTGACTATCTGAGTACACATTAGCTTTTAAAATATTATACCCCACAGTTAAATTGATAAAATGTACAGAAACTATAAACTATACATCATTAACATTAGACTTTCTCAGTCATGGCATTAAGTAAGTTTTGACGTGCTATAAACAGAAAGGGTGCATATAGCATTGATACTTTCTCTTTAGGGATTCCGTACAAATGCAGAAAAAAAGATTAGATTTTGGATGGTGGCAAAGTTGTTGGATTTACACTGTACAACAACTGCTTCTTTACCTTTTCCCTTGGATGCTGCCTTTTTACAGTAATGCCAGACAGGAGATGGACCAAACTGGTCCATTATTTTGTAAATACATAGCTCAATCTAAGTAGTGGCAAGGGCAAATCTAGTTGAACTGGTGACTGATTAGAATTTGGCCATTGCAATACACATATGTTAGAACTTCATTATAAGAGATGATTTATTTGAATTATATTTACAGCAAAAATGGAGGCAGCAAGCTATGATATAGCATACTGTGTATTGCTCCTGAAAATAATCCACATGACCCTGTCCTTTTTTTATTATGACAACAAACAACAAAAAGGGCCCTGACAGAGGCTGTCATTGGCATTTTTATATCATTAACCTAAAGTGCTGGTATTTTAGCTCAGTTCGTAATCTGTTTTATGACTTTTGCCTCAACCTTGATACTGGATTTGAAGTGAGAGGGTCCGTGTATTAGATATGAGGCCCACAGACTGCTGTTACTGTTTATCTGCGTGAATGCAGTGGAAAATAAAGACCTTAGGTTCCAATCCCCTGGGTCTACCTTACAAACAATATTTATACACAGATTATCACAATTGATGGTGGTCATTAATGGTATCCAGTAACATCCTACATTATGAATAGTGAATGTTATAAATATGAACTCTGTATTGAGAATATTAAGCAAAATCAATATTGAGGGGTGTTAACTCATTAACAAATGCCTTTTATCATTACTGTCCACCATCATCTGTTTAAGGGCTCTCCAGCCTGATAGCTTTTCAGTAATGTATTTATTAAATGTTGTACCCTGTTAATTGCATATAGTGCAAATGTGGTTACTTAAATACATATTTTTTTTTATAAATCTGCAATCTAATGTTTAAACATTTTTCACCCAAACATATTTATGCCTTATTTTATCTGTCCATAAATCTGACCCAGTTAATAGCTGTGATTACAAACATATGTTGTAACAATTGGTCCTTACAATTAACTAACAATTACTTAGATAAGAATAAATAAGTAATTAATTATTGTTGATTTCCAGTAGATGTTGAACTTCATGCTGATTTAAACTCGGCTCTCACCAAGATAAGCACCAACTAAGACGTAGCTTTGCAGTAAACTAATGTGATCCATCTGCATCTCCATCCATTTGTATTGCTTTCCATCTGATGATCTAGATATCTTTCTGTCTGGTGTTGATTGCTGAAGTGTAATGCTGGCTCCAGGGATCAGTTTGTTTTGCCTTCCCAGCGCAACAGCACACACAACGACTGCGATGCTGGCTCCGGGGATCAACCCAGTGCGGTCTCCCCAGCGCATCAGCATGACAACTGTCTGGATTGAGCTAAGTAGGGTACATCTCTGGGGTTTTCAAGTGGGCAACTTCCATCCTCTGTGTTTCGTCGACTAGCCCACGACACCTCAGGAGGGCTCAACAGTGATTCTGGCATCCCAGCATCACCTCCCTCCATCCCCGACTCAGCTCAGCGAGTGTGCCACAAATCATCGACAACCCACCTCCACTGGGTAAACCTGGACTCTCCATCCTCGCTGTTCCACTTCAGCAGCTAGTTGAGCATACCAAAGTTTCTTCCTCTCATATGCCTCATCCACAGCATCCTCCCATGGCACTGTTAACTCTACCAGATGAACAAGATGTGCTGATCTAGACCACAAAACAATGTCTGGTCGAAGGTTAGTGGTGGCAATCTCAGGTGGAAAAATAATCCGTTGACCAACATCTGTCAGGATCTTCCAGTCTCTAGCAGCTTCCTGTTGTCATGGACGAGGCTTGGTTTTAACACTTTTAAATATAATAAAGCAATAAGTTAATATTTTGGCAGCATTTCAAAGATTTTATTAAGTTCATAAAACAGATCAGGAAACAGCATTGTGCGTTTGCCATTCTGCCAAATCCTGAATGCAAAGAAATAAGTATATCACACATTATGGTCATAAATATGTGTTTTGTACTAAAGGGTATATTTACTGTCATCAATGTATTCTGAAGCAGATTGCTGAAGAAAAACATGCTCAGATCTGGCAACTTTATCCCTTTCCTTCGTTTAACATCTCACAAGATTACAGTACCAAGCTCAAGTAACTCATCCCATTAGGAGAGTTTCAAAATCCTTATGCCCTAGTCGGAATTCAGCAGGTACAAACTCAACTGTTCTTGGAGGAGTTGAGAGGGCTTTTTTTTGTTTGTTTTACAGGAGGTTATTTTCAAGATCAACAATTGTAATACACATAAATATATCACCAGTTCTGTTTACACAAATTGTCTTAACTCAGGAAGCTCATAGACTGTCATTATTGCAGGAACATAAACCCCAAATGAGATTAAACTAGGGTTTGGAGATAACTTGCCTTGGCCCAAATTATGCTTCAAATCAAAATTATTTTTAATTCCACAGGACAGGCCATTTGGAATGTTTATGTACTGTATACATATTTTCTAATAACATCAATCCATTCTGGTTTTCTTCTCTCTCATTCACTTCAAACAGTCAGAATTGTCTATCAGATTTCAGGAATTTCAGGAAGCAGTTTAATTTCTGTTCAATTCTAATAATAACAGCAGAAACTATTTAATCCAGATTATTTGACACCTTTCACCAAATTGTTCTAGTTATATGAAGTTTCAGAAGAAAAAATACATCTTTTGAAAAAATTCTCAGACCACTGAGCATTTTTGGGAACTGCATTCTGTGTCATTCCCATAAAATATATGGCTTTTTTCCCAGACTTTCCATTGGACTCTAGTTATGAGACAACAAGATTTATGATATTATTGATCTGTTATTGTATTTTATCTACCTCATGCAATGTTTTTTTAAGTTGCTTTTTCTGGCCCAATGTTTCTTACATGTATATAAATCAATCCCTTCCTGTAGGTAGGTATTAAGCAATATTTAGATGTTAAAATATATTTGTTACTATTTCAATGCATCATGATGCTTGTCTTTTAATGTACAAATCAAGTCTCTGAAACTCTGAATTGTAATACCAAGGGAAAATTGTCTTTAATGAACTTCACAAACCATTTAAGTTGGCAACTTCAAATTTCCAGTGTAACTGCTCTGGAAAAATAACTGTGATCTGTGACCTACAGAAAGGCAGTCATATTGTGGTAATGTGAGTTTCTGTTTTCCTGGTGATAAAGACCTAGCCCTTTGAGATACTGGCTTTATATTGATTACACGCTGTATTCTACGATTCCTTAGGTTAAGTTCCAATAGTGGCTGTTTGCAAGAAAAAGCTACCTACTGGGAATGCTTTGTTTGTGTTCACAAAAAGGCCAATTTCTAATTTCTTTCCCTATTACCAAAAAAGGTGCTGAAAAGCTTGCACTGGAACAAACACTTACTAAATAAGACCTAACTGTTATAGACATACTGTACTACAATGTTAACTAAAGTGCTTCTGCCTCATTCTACGCCTAGATTTTTAAGTGTTGCATTAATATGTTTTTCCACTTGCTATGTGTTTTTTAATTTAGTTCCAGACAAATGTATTGGCACCCTATGCTTATTATATGATACATTAAGATAAACTTCAATCACGTATTATTAAAGCAAAAAACAAAATACACAATTTCTAGTAATTTAATAAATAATTTAACAAAAAAACCAAGCAAACTTATTTCATTTAAGTATTCATTCATGACAAAAGCAACAGCCCTGATGTAATGTTTCGTGAGTACTCCAGTATGTTTTACATCTTGTTGGTGAAATCTGGGCCTATCCTGTCTTGCATATATCCTTCAGCTCAGACAGATTGGATACACAATGCTTGGCTGCAGCTTTTTTCAGATCGGTCCAAAGCATTTCTATTAGATTGAGATCTGATGATTGCAAAGACCACTGCAGAGCTTTATCTTTGTTTTTCTTCAAGAATTCCCGAGTTGATTTAGCCATATGCTTTGTTGTGTTGTGTTGGAAAGTAAACTCTCTGCCAATCAGCCTAAATGCAGATGGTATGATTATACTTTGTAGAATGTTTTGATACATGGCTGCATTAATTAAATCTTCAATCACATGAATGTATGCAGTCCCTGAACAGCTAAAGCACCCCATATCATGATCGAATCACTTTAAATGTGATTTTCCGTGAGGTCTACATGCATACAACTCTCCTGTCATTGAAGGTCATTCAAAATGATCTAGACAAGATTCAGAACTGGGAAGACACATGGCAAATGACCTTTAATAGATGTAAGGTACTGCATGCAGGCAATAAAAATGTGCATTATAAATATCATATGGAAGATACTGAAGTTGAAGAAGGAATCTATGAAAAAAGCTAGGAGTTTATGTTGACTCGGAAATGTCTTCTTCAAGACCAGGGGTGTCAAACTCAGTTCCTGGAGGGCCGCAGTGACTTCTGGCTTTCGTTCCATCCAAGCTCTCGATTACTTAATTGGTCCAATTTTTGATTAACTGGACACATTTAACACTTCTTTTCAGGTCTCAAAATGTTTCATATGTAGTGTACCTTGAATCAAGTGCATTTTTAAAACCATCAACTGTAAAATACCTTGAAAAATATTAAATATGTCAAATTCAACAAATAATTAGGTCAATTATGTTAATTGAGAGCTTAAGTTGGAATGAAAACCAGAAGACCCTGCATCCCTCAAAGACTGGAATTTGACACCCCTGATCTAGACAACGTGGGGAAGCTATAAGAAAGCCCAAATTTAAACCAAGGGAAGTAACGTTAAAAATGTCAATACAATAGTGAGACCTCATCTTGACTACTGTGTTCAGTTCTGGTCACCTCGCTACAAAAAGGATATTGCTGTTCTAGAAAGAGTGCAAAGAAGAGCGACCAGAATTATTCCGGGTTTAAAAGGCATGTCATATGCAGACAGGCTAAGATAATTGAATCTATTCAGTCTTGAACAACTATGCGGCAACCTGATTCAAGCATTCAAAATTTTAAACCCAAGGGACTTTTTCGACCTGAAAAAAAAAAAACAAGGACCAGGGGTCACAAATGGAGATTAGACAAAGGGGCATTCAGAACAGAAAATAAGAGGTACTTTTTTAGACAGAGAATTGTGAAGGTCTGGAACCAACTCCCCATTAATGGTGTTGAAGCTGACACCCTGGGATCCTTCAAGAAGCTGCTTGAGGATCAATAAGCTACTAACAACCAAACAAGCAAGATGGGCTGAATGGTCTCCTATCGTTTGTAAACTTTCTTATGTTCTGTGTTCAGGTGCCTGTGTACATGCCTGATGCTTCTAAATCTTTCTTTAAGTCCTTGGCTGTTAATCTGGGATATATTGTAGCTGCTTGGATGATTCTCAAACCTGCTACCTGTAATTTTCTTTGGACATCCATTTCTTTCAAGCTTTTCAGTTGAATTTGTTCTCCGATACTTCTTGATTATTGCTCTGCTTATGGATTTTGGTATTCCATATTTCATTGATACTGTTCTGCAGCCATTTACTTTGTTTCTACGAGAGTTTTTCTCAAATGTGAATCCAACTCCTTTGTCTTGACCGTCATCTACTGTGTTGCCAAAACATACTTCTTCAACAGATGTTGGAAATAATTACATCTCTTTTCTGGATATTAACTTTATAATGCAGCTTAGTTACTGTGTAATATTTTTTAATTAGTTCTTTTAAATGCTTACAGACTTTGAAAGTGTTTTTTTTTTCATTAAACTACCAAAAAACTACCAAGAATTGTGTATGTTGGTCATATTAATTAATGGCTAATGTTCACTAAAAAACTTGCTTTCTTTAATTATCTTATATTAAGTGTAGGGTGCTGATACTTTGGTTGGAGACTGTTTTAAAGTTCAAGAACAGTCTGTACTTTAGGGAATTACTTGCATAATCTAGTTTTAGAAGTTTCAAAAGGAAAACCATGGAAAAGCACTGAGAGTGTGTGCTCATAATATTTGTGCTATAGGGTAGGCTAGTACTTATGCATCAGTAATTAACTTAAACAATGACTTCTTTCTTTTTACATTCTTTACAAATACTAATGCATCCAGATGTTCCCATGGTTTAAGGGTACCAATTTAGTTGAGATGTGCTTGCTTGATATTGATCAGAACAGGAAATTGCATAAAACAGACTCCACCAGCAGCACAGCTAATGTTGCTTCCCAATAATACTTCTTTCCACTAACGCCCAATGATAACAGGAGGAGAAATTTCAGATTCTCATTAGAAGAATATGTGTTGTCATTTTGAATACACACCCATTAAACATCACATTGAAGGCAATGCCAAATAAAGGAAAGTGATTATGTTGAAAGAAAATGTATTAACATGTTATCATTCTGCACATTTTCAATTTTAGGAGAATTCAGTGGATAAAAATTGCTAATTGAAATAGTCCTCAGATCTTTAAATTCCAAAACAAATATACAGTATGAGGTTATGGTATCGATTTAAAACTTAGAAAGTTATACCTTTCAAATGTAATATCTCTTGCTATGATGTAATTTCTTCTTTTTTTAAAAGACTGTTCTGTGGTCATCAGTGAGTAGTGCCGTGCAATGGAGCTTTCTGATTGATGGATGAAAGTTCTGAGGTTTCTAACTGATTTTAGCAGGGGTTCTGTAGCAGGGTACTCCGCCCCTGTGCGTATTTTGTGTTTTATGTTGCCTATTATACCTATTATTGTAGTGGTGCACAGAGAGTGGGTTATGCAGAACAGGTGATGTACAATGTATATTTGTATTTAGGCACAGGGAAATGCACAACCACTTGCCGTGCAGATTAAAATGGGTATTTGTATGGGGGCACGGGAAGTGAATGTTTTACGCACACAGGGTGGGGTGTACATAGAGAGAGAGAGAGAGAGAGAGAGAGAGAGAGAGAGAGAGAGAGAGAGAGAGAGAGAGAGAGAGAGAGAGAGATCCTGTTCCAATACTGCCAAACAAGGGACACAATCCTCCATAAATTCTCAAGTCAGTTGACCCAGTTTCTACACCTGTCTGACCCTGAGAAACTGCGCATCCTGCTGGGAGAGGAGGCTCTGACAACAGAGCTAGCAGCCCAGTATGTGTCTGCCTGTCACAGCCTGAGGGACAGTGTGTAGACACTCAATACAAGTGCATTGTTTATATTGTTAAATTAGACCGGGGGGGGGGGGGGGGGGGGGGGGGTATTGTTTACATTCTGTTAAGAAGGAGGGGAAGGGGATTGATATTGTGTGTTATTAACAATATATTTTATTTTATTTAACATTTTTGTTGAAATGCTTTGGCAACATTGGATTACTCCGGTCATGCTAATAAAGCCAGTTTGAATTTGAATTTGAATTTGAGAGAATAATAACAATTGCTATTTTTGCTTGAAGCACCAGCATTGGTACGTGAAAAAAAAAAAAAAGCGAAGTTAGAAGCAACAATTGTGTGTATGTTGGGCGCCAGCACCTTTCCAATTGTGCCTATTTGCTTGATGATTGACAAAGTTGCCCCAATTGCTTCTCCTAACTTGAGCTTTTGTGTTTGATATCACCACTTTAAACAGCTGTTTAAAACTTTTTTTTTTTACACTGACAATATTTTTGTTATAGATTTAATTATGGTCAGCGATAATAAGTTCAGTAGCCTGGAGATCGTTGACAGATCCCAGAGACCTTGACACTCAATTGAAAATTGGGATAGTAGGCAGGTATCGGTCACATCCAGATAATATGCTTGACCTTGCAAGTGTGAGCACCCTCACTGCCTATATGAAAAATGCTTTGCTGTTAAAAATGTACTGATGGTACGCATTTGCATCTTAAAAACAATATTGAAGTGCGCTTTTCATTTATTAAATCTGTTTCTGTACAAATCTTCCATACCTTTTAAGAGTAAATAATAAACTGAGCCGCAACATCCCAATCTAAATTCACATGCAACTAAATTAGTTTAAAATATAAGGGGGGCATTAAATCATTGCGAGAAAAAGCAATACAGAATTGGCACCTCTACATAAATCATCAGGGGACCTATTCTGTCAACATGCAAGCAGTGTGCGATGCCAACAACTACATCACAAATGTGTATGCAAACTATCCTGGCTCCGCTCATGACTCATTTATCCTTGCTAATTCGCAGGTGGCAGCTGGGCTTCAGCGGATTGAGAGTCTGAGAGGCTGGTTGATAGGGGACAATGGGTATTCACTGAAGCGGTGGGGGAACATTACAGTTCACTCCTCAGAAAGTAAGCAATATCATCCAGGCTTGTTGTGTTTTACATAACATAGCTCTCCGTAAAAGATGTGATGTTGAACTTGCAGAGGAAAGATTACAGGGTTTGAGGAAAGTAGATGCTGAACTTGAAGCCCTAGTGATGGAGGTTGCAGATGCTGCAAGTGCCAGGCAGGTCAGACAGAGCCTTATAGATGACTTTTTTATTTTGTAAATATTCACTATCCCCCTTACTATCACTTAATTCAATATATGCATCTACTGTAACTATATACTTGTGTCAAATTTTTATTTCAATTTATTGGATTTCAGAATCACTGACCACAACACCTGTGTGTTTCCAAAGTAGGACCGTTTTACCTGATTCATGATTGACATGGTAAGCTGTATAGTATTTATATATATATTTGAAAAGCAAAACGAAACACAGGGTTCATGAGCTGTTGTTGTTAAATAAAATATTTATTTTTACGCATTTGCTGTTTTCAGTTGTGAAACACAATAAATATAAAACAAGTATTGGTGCTTCACATGACAGCACAAATATTATAAACATAAAATTACACAAAAAGCAAGTAACTGTATAATAAAGAGTAAACAGAAAAAAAGTCCCAAACAACTTTTAGGTTAGAAGTATTATCAACGCTGATGGCGGTCTTGTCTACCATAGCCTACATGCGGACTCTGATTCTTGTATTTGATTCTTGTAAACCTTGTAAGGCATCAGTCAAATTAATAAATGAACTGGAGTGAATCTTGCAGATGTGTTAAACATGTTGTAATAGAAGTTAATTTTGTAATCAGGTATCACTATCAGGCTGGCTTTTCCCTCATTAATAAAATTTCAATCCCATAAAGAGAAACATTTACTACTCTCAATAAACTCTTTAAGCAAGAGTTACAGTACATTTTCAGGTTATACCACATACCAGAATAATGCTTGTATAATGCTTTGTATTTTGATAAATGCAACCCTCGTAAGTGTCGTTGGTTCAAGGACTCAGACATAATATTATTAATAATATTAATAATACACGTCCCTTATATTCTTTTACGGAAAGTGTGTATAAAATCATTATTTTCAGTCAATCGGAACTGGAAGCATGGCAACTTCTGGACCACCAAAGCCTGTGATAGTCTTCTGCTTGGAGGGTGCCGGACGCTACCTGCTCTGCCACAGTCAATGCCTTGGTGGAGCAGGTTCCTCCACCTGTTGCTCCCCTTGACTTCCAGGCTTTTACCAGTTTGCTCTTTGCCCTCTAACGAGCATCACTGAATCGTTTCCTGCATTAGATCCAGGTATGACTGATACCGGAGACACTTACTGCAGCTGCCATGACGATCCAGCTCTGTTTCGTCTGCTCAGGAGAAGGCACACTGTTACCTGAGCTGTAAATTGTTTGTTTTCGTGCTTCCATCTCCTGGATGAGTATGTCAGTCTCCAGGCTGCTAAAAATTAACAACTCATAGCCTTGCTTGAGGTATTACTATTGCACATAGAGAGAACACTCTTTAATCCTAACCCTGATACTATGATGCTATCTAATATCATGCACACTGAAGACCAAACTTCAGTATCATAATTCTGTCTTGATTGTCTCTTTGGATAGAAGTTTAAAAAAACACAAAGCATGTGGTGCAGATTATGATCAGTAATCTGAAGAAATCACAAATATGAACACACTCCAACTTCTGACTACTGAGTAAGACACCAACAACCCATGTGTTTTCAAAGCTGATTCAGAATGACAGCTCAAATGGAAGAGAGAAAATATTGTTAGGAGTCCTGAAATAGCTGTCTTCTTTTCAGGGTATAACACATAACATTTAAAAAGAAGAGGTCCACAGAAGTTAAGGATATCTTCATGTGCATGTTAGGAAAAAAAATCGAATGTTCACAAAATCCATCAAGGTCAATTAAACCAAGAGTTACGGAACTAAGAAAAAAGTCTCACGAAAATAAAGATTGGGGACAATAATGCTAATATGAGCCATTTTTTCAAAATGTCTAATTAACCTAAATACTTTTCAAGGGAATTTTTAAATCTGTCAAACACACCAGACAAGCGTTTGCTGTGTATTGTCAGTGTTAATATACTGCTGGGAGGAAATAACTAAAAAGAGAGATGGTAATGTGTACAATTCATGCTCTTAACTTCAAGATATTCTCTGCTGACTAGACAGCACCAAATAAACCATCGATAACCGTCAATTTACAGTGCTTGCTTGTAGCTGTAGCCAATCAGCTGATGAAACATCTCACGGATAACAGTCTGCTTCAGTCTCTGCAGTCTGGCTTCCGGCCGCATCACAGTACTGAAAACATTATGAGTGATTTCCTGCTTAATGCTGATGCTGTTGCTCCCTCTGTGCTTGTCCTCCTTGACCCCAACAGCCGCTTTTGACACCACTGATCATGGCATTCTTCTTGACCACCTTCAGAAGTATGCTGGGATCTCTGTAACCTGTCTCTCCTGGATGTCCTCTTATCTATTCGGACGCATGCAGTCTGTTTTCTATGCTGGATGCAGTGGGGTTGTAAACCAAGTCACTTGTTGTTTGCCCCAAGGATCTGTTCTTGGGTCCCTTCTGTTCAATATCTACATGCTTCCCTTAGGTGACCTCACCCACCAACACAGCCTCATGTTTCACTTCTATGCTGACGACACCCAGCTCTACTTAAAACAACTCTGGAAGCCCCTCTGCCATGGCCTGGATGTCTGCCAATTTTCTCCAGCTGAACAGTAGCAAATCTGAACTCCTTCTAGTAGGATCTAAAACTCAACTTAAGAATCTCAATATAGCTGCCCTGAACCTCGGAAACTGTCTGCTGCTGCCTTTCTCCACAGTATGAAGCCTTGGTGTACTTCTTGACAGCAACATCTCCTTCGATGCCCACATCTCCTCCCTGGTCAAATCTTCCTTCTACCATCTTTGAAACATATCCAAAGTCTGTCCTTACCTTTCCCTCATGGATGCAGAGATACTTTCTCATGCATTTGTCTCCTCTCGACTCGACTGCTGTACCTCTCTTTATGGTGGTCTACCGGCACACACCATAAACCAACTGCAGCTAGTTCAGAAAGCTGCTGCCAGGATCCTTATCAGATGTGAAAAATGTGAACACATCACCCCCCGGTCTTGCCCAGCTGCACTGGCTACCTGAAAAGTTCAAGATTACTTTAAAAACTTTCCTGCTCACCTACAATGTTCTTCATCACACAGGTCCTGCGTACCTCCTCAACCTGCTGACCCGCTATGTCCCTACCCGCAAGCTGAGGTCCTCCGACTCTGGCTTGCTTGTTATACCCAAGCAAAAGTGCACCACAGTTGGAGAACGCTCGCTTAGCTTCATGGCTCCGACTATTTGGAACGCTCTCCCAGTTTTGGTGCGTGATGTTGCCACTGTCACTCGCTTTAAATTAACTCTCAAAACCCACTTGTTCTCTCTTGCTTTCAATGCTCTTTAAGCCTGATATCTGCTATTAGCTGCTGTATTGTTGCCAAAGATTTGCCCTGGTTTTGCAGCTGTCCAATCATTTCATGCAATATTACTTATTATAGAGACCATTATTATAAATAACATTGATAACTTCGAAGTAATATTTCGAATTGCTTTTTACTTTTTTTTTTTTTTTTAATGTCATCAGACAGCGGAGACACAATATAGTCGATTTGGTTCGAATCAATATTCAAGACGAAATTTCTCAGAAATATTGGAGATTGTTAAAAAAGGGAGGTATATACTGGAAATACCCAAACCGACACAAGAAGGGAAGGGATATAGTCGCCACTTCAACATTCATATTATGAAAGGCATCTGTGGCTTACTGATATATGCTGCTGGAACTTTTGTTCAATATAGAAAAGGCGATAGCAACCTAGGATGTCTAACTAAGAGCACAAAAACACAAGCGTTCTCAAAGTCACTTGCGAGTCATTGTAACACTCAACACTTTTGGACAAACCTGGATTGTTGTTCAAATGGATGAGCAGAAGCGTAGGTATTCAATACATCACAATGCGCAAGAAGAACACACTGTGCAGTTCTTAAATGCTTGACTGATTCTGTTGTTTACCTTGGTAAGCATAAACTGGCATTCAGAGGGCACAATGAAGGCGCCAATTCCTCAAATAGAGTTAATTATGTGGAATTACTTTCTCTGATTTCTGACCCCCGACAGCATGTTAAGCAATCACTTGTCAACAGCCTCAGTATTCTCGGGAACCTCTAACAAGATTCAGAATGAGGGGGGTTGGCGGGTGTTGACTCTGCTAGCCCAGTAGATTTTGTCACACCATGTCTCTGCTCAAAGTAGTGCCTTTCAATGAAAATAAAATGCATCAGAAATGTAGATTTTGTAAAATGTTGTGTTGTTTGGTATTGTGTCAGTACCAGAACTGACTACTCTGTTAAACACAGACTGGCAGTTGTATACAACAGTAGTTGTAGGAAACATTCAATCAATTAAATAAAAGTCTTCACATATTTTTACATTGTTTTGGAATACTTAATGCTAAATAAATAAAATAATTTTAAAAATATATATTAAAAAAGGTATAAATTAAAAAAAAAAAAAAAAAAAAAAAGCTTTTACACATGTCTGTGGTTTACAAAATAATGTTTAATGTTATGCCTTCTGTTTCACCAGGGTGATACAGTACATCTGTTATGTTTCTTTTCCCCCAAATGTTTCACGGTGTTATTAGGACCAAATTAAGCTTAACACCTTTCCCCCTTAGAAGCTGAAGTGACAAAAAGCTCACTGAGAAATGACAACTGGATAGTGCATAGCAATGAACATGTAATAGCTTCCATCACTGTGTGCTTTACATCTTACTTCTGAAGGAGTAAGTTGTTAACAGTCATCTGATTTCTACCTAGCAAGTGTTAAAGTTTTGATTTTGTTTAGAATCTAACCCATTGCTCAGTCACACCCAAAACATTTGAGAATGTCACATGTGGCTAAAACCATAGAATAGGTTAACAATGTTAAAATGTCTTTAGGTTTATGTTCAAATTATGCGGAACAATTAAAATGTAATGGTTCATATCACTGTAGCTGCCTTTTGTTCTAGCATACAGAACTACAGTATTACACTGTTGTGCCACTGCATTGTCATTGAAGATCTGGTGAGGGATATCCCAACACAGCAGTACAAGAAAGAAAGAAAATGTACTCCTTTGCACCACAGTGGTCAAGACAAGAATGACAGTGTACTGTAACATGTACAAAACAATACTGAAGTAAACCAACTTTGCAAGATAAAACCATCAGGAGGTTTTGTCAGCTACTGTATAAAATATAAACTTTACTACTGTAAAATTAATCCTAGTGCATTGGACTTTTCCTTATGCCAATTAAAACACATATTAAAACAGTGATTTTTAATGTGCCTCTTAAAGAGTGAGAAGACCCACTGTGCCACAACACAATATAACCTGCTTCCCTTTTTTCTTTCTTTCATTGAAATAACTTTCTTTGGGTTAAGCATTGTGTGCATAGTAAAGAAAGATTTTTGTGGGTGATCTTTACCGTTGTGTGTAACCTGACATCCTCGTATTCAGTTGCCAGTTGGTGCACTCAATTCTACTTGTAGCGCAAAGGAACACTGTGTAGACCCTATCTGAAAAAATTTAAATAAAAACACCAGAGTGATATGCTTTATAATAGTGTTAATGATATTTAACAGGCAGAGAATGACCTGCAGGGGTGGTTGAACACGAAGGTCATTAATGCGTAACTAATACGCAAATAATGTTTTCTATAGTGATTCCTATAAAGTATAGCAAAGGGTCCCTGTGATGGGGTACTTCTCGCCCCTGTATGTACTTTATGTTTTGTGTTATTTTGTATTTATAGTATTACTATTTAAAGGTACTGTCTTTATTTGAATGTTGTTTTGTTGTTACTTATTTTACAGCATGGATGAGGTTAAAATTCCCCATCCATGTTAAACTTGTGTAGAGTGTGACCGTCTCCAGGTTGATTAATTTATTGCTTATCTGGAGACGGTCACAACAATGTGCACAAATCCACTTTGGCTGACCAGGGTTGGTGTTCAGAGTGGAGAATGAGAGTCATGAGATAAAGAAAGTAAGAATAAAAACAATTGCTATTCATGCTGGCTAAAACTCACACACCAGCGCATTCAACCCCAGTACTGTGTCCGGTCTGCTTCCTGGTTTGACGTCACCCACAAACTACTGTGATATAGTCCCTAAGTGGTTCACCTGGTAACAACACAGCTGCATAGTGTGCAGGGTAAGTCATACAGTGCAGGTTTGCGTCCTGGTTGTGCGAAGTTTGCCGTCTTCGCTGGGCACTCCGAAGGGAGAGTCGCATTGGCACTGGCGCTCCTGTGGGTTAGGGAGGCAAACCCGGTAGGGACTGTTTCTCCTCATTGTGCTACAGCGAACATTGCTGGTCAGGCACCCAGCGAGCTCAAAAGTGGACACCTGCAGGGTTAGCCTTTGTCCACATGAGGTCAGTAGCTTGCTAAAATCCTCTGCGTGGGGAACTGCTGCTGTGAGGGGAAACAATTATTGGACATTCCCAATTGAGAAGAAAATCGGGCAAAATAATTGGGTACACTAAATAAAAATAAGAAAGTATAGGTATAATGAAAGAATAGGTTATATTCAGAAAATATATAAACCATTACTAAAAAGGAATGACTGGTTTCACTGGTTATCCTGGAAACTATCCAAAATAGACCAGAAAAAAAGTCAGGAAGGCTCTGTTATTTTAAAATGACAATTAACCAGTTTAGCTAAACATTAAAAAAGCATAACCCTCTCTCTGCCTCCAAAAGAAATAGTCATTAGGCTGCTGCTTTTTTTAAAAGTTTTTTTTTTTTTTTAGCAAAAAACAAATAGGTCTTTGTTGAACTAAGTGTTTTTTTTCAGTGTCATAGTTGCCAGACTTTTGACTGAAGCAGAAGGAGTTATGATTTCACTGATAACATTAAAGAAAGGCTGTCACCACAAAGAACGCAGGCCCCATATGTTTATGGTTATTGTTAGGAAATGGCAGAGAAACAATGTGCAATCAGTTCTCCCAAGTGGAACTGTATTACGCAAATTTACTGTAGCTTTTACATATGTTCAAGGAAATTACGTAGTTGTATAACTACAAATGTGCCACCGTTTAGAACCTGAATCATAACTTAAACTAAAACATTGTTCATTAAATGAATTGATTCAGATCATGTTTTAAGGAGTTTAATTCTGGGACTGTATGTTTGACACCATGGTCCACATTTACGAAGCAATGTGTTTTAAATCTACATAATATTACTAGCTTGTAATATGAAAGTACGGTTTCAGTGGTCTACTGGTGGTTGCATCTGCAGCATTTATATTAAATTACAGCACAGGAAAACATTCTAAATGAGTGAGGTTGCAAGAAATCTTATTCCACTTGGATTGCATAATAGGTCTGAGTAGTCAATCAACCCCTCCTTGTGCAAATTCCAACCAATCAAAATAATAAAAATTATGAAAGTACCAGCTCCATCCAAATAACTAGTCATGCCACATGCCATTCCCTTCACCTTAAACCAATTGTCAGAGACATTAACAAGTCCAGTGGCTTAATGATTTAAGAGAACCAATCTACTTGGAAAAGGATACCCAAGGAAGTTGAGAACCATTTAAACTAGAAAGGAAGGGGTGAGATGTCAACAAAAAAACAGAACAGAGACTGCATCAAAACAATGGCAACAACTTATCTAAGACAGCCATTAAATGTATTTATCTAAATGCTAGAAGTCTCAAAAACAAAATGTTAGAACTTGAAGCTACTGCACTAACAATTTACTATGATGTGATAGGTGTTACAGAAACATGGTTAGCCGAGAGTGATGCAGACGAATATAATATTAGTGGGTATACACTATATAGGAAAGACAGGCAGGACGGAAGAGCCGGTGGTGTATCGTTATATATCAAAAATAGTCTTGAAGCCCAGGTGTTAAATCTAAAACAATGCAAAATCAATATGGGTCAGAATAATAGATACAAAATCAAAGGGCATAATAATAGGGACATGCTATATACAGCCAAATTCAGACACAATGACAATAGAAATGCGTGTAGCAAAGGAGAAGCCATACTAATGGGGGATTTCAACTTCCCCCAAATAAAATGGGAAAAACCTTGGTGGTGAGCATGACAGATGAAATTGAAATGGTATAAATAACAAATGACTGCTTCCTAACACAATTTGTCAGTGTACTCACTAGAGGGGAGGCATGCCTTGATTTAGGCCATTCGGCCCATCTTGATCATTGGTTGTTCGTAGCTTATTGATCCCAGAATCTCACCATGCAGCATCTTGAAGGATCCCAGTGTGTCAGCTTCAACAACATTACTGAGGAGTTAGTTCCAGACTCCCACAATTCTCTATGTAAAAAAGTGCCTCCTATTTTCTGTTCTGAATGCCCCTTTATCAAATCTCCATTTGTGACCCCTGGGCACCAGAGACAGCGGGGCTTCTCCCTGTGGCGTTGGAGACAGTGGGTCTTCTCCCTCTGGAGCTGGAGACAGCGGAGCTTCTCCCTCTGGTGCTGGAGACAACGGGGCCTCTCCCTGTGGTGTTGGAGACAGCAAGGTTTTTCACGGTGCCACTGGCAACCGTGCAGGGTATACCAGCAGTGGTGGCGGCGCTGGGCACTCCCATTCCTGGCGGGGGCAGTTTATTGCCCCTACTCTCCGCTGATGAAGCACAAACTCCCAGCCTTGAGAGTGCTGAGATAGATATCCCAGCTGTTCTCTCTTTCTGATGCTGGAGATTATAGTGGCTCTGTGATGTTTCTTTAACCCTTTTATTAGTTACTTTATTTTGGTAAATAAAGACACAGCCTTGCTCTTTGAAACAGGAAACTGTCTGCTTCTTTTATTGTAGCTTTACAAAAGAAATATTTAGGTTTAGCACCACCTACAGACAACTTCAGTATTGTCCTTAATAATTGAAATTCAGCACTATGTACATAAAAAGAAATTCAGTACTATAAACAGGCTCCTGGGCTTGCCTCTGGGAACAAAGACCCCTCCATTTCTTCGGCACTCGTGCCGGCCGCAGTTCCTCCTCCTCTTCCTCCTCTGGGAAGGGGCAGTTGAGCGCAAAGTGCCCCCACTCCCTGCAGATGAGGCACCAGCTTGAGGCCTCGAATGTGCTGATGTAGGTGTCCCCATTGCCCTCCTCTGGCACTCAGGCAGGCAGCACCGCCCTCGTTTGCCTCCGGGATCATCCACTCCTCCCCTTCTTCATTTTCTTTTCTTTCTCAGTTTGTTTTTTTGAAACTTGCACTTCTGGTCTGAATCTCTAGTGTTGTTTTTATAATCTTTGAACAAAAATTAATCTTTTTCAGATCCTGTCCATACTAATAATATGTCACCAATGTATCTTTTCCGAAAACTCTAATACAGTACAATACGGTACTTTTAAATACTGTATGTATTGTAGCAGTATTTAAAGTTCCACGTTAACAACCCAACACAAAATTAAATCAAAATGTTACCCATGCACAGAACTGCGTAAAACATAAAAGGCAATGCAATTTAGCAAAAAAAAAAAATCACACCAGTTTCCAAAATTAAAACAGTATCCAAAGTCAGTATTCAAAATTGTAGAATATAGTGCTCGATAAGGCCCTAATGTCACAGTTCACTTGCAAATGAAAATGCACAAAAGCAACTAAAGATCACAGATTTGTAAAAAGTGCATCACAGTATATAAATCTGTTTAATGATGAACTGTTACATTACCGTAGCTTGTCTCTGCTTTGTTTTGGCTGCATTTTCGTCAGGTGAAACTGGAGGAAGCGCTGTGTAACTGCACAATAAAAACAGACTGATTTTGCAGACGAGAATTTATTTGACGGATATTCAAATAAATTTTAACCAAAAACTGGTGAGTCGGAGACGGGTAAGTGCATTAATTTGTTACATAAATATAATGGGGATTGGTTTTGGTAACCTGTATGTAACTATTGACCTGAGCATGATATAAATATGCTTTGAAGGAAATCCTTTCTAAATGTACCATTTTGGGCACTTTAGCCCATCTAACAAAGTTCCAGCATGGTGTATGAGACCAAAGTGCTAGATACACTGTCCAGGAAGAAGACTAAAATAACATTGCTGGTGGTCTTGAGGATGTTCAAATTCACACAGAGAATGAGGGATATTAACCCTGTTGTCCTGGCCTAATCCCCATGAGAAGCTTCACTTCCACACTCTTTGAAAACAAGCATGTAATTTCCTGTTTGTATATTTAAGAAATACACTGCCCTCAAACAAATTTTGGAAGAGTATTTTACATAAATTCAAAAAGTAGTGCAGTGCTGCCTTGTATTTATCAGAAGTACTTGTTCTATAATATGCTTCATTACATTAAGGGTTTGTTTGTCACATAGTGTCCAAGTGTTGAAGGACTACCAAGTATCTGTGTAGATCTGAATTACATTAAAACAAATTAATATAAAAAGAAAATGCCATATTTGGCCATTTTATTGATTCTGACTTTATATCTTCTTGTCAAATTGCCGCTTTGAGTAATGAGACGGAACTATAGGAAATGACGTTATAAATCTGGGCTTGCACTGTTAAACTCCTTTAAAACAGACACTTCATGGTTTACTGCTTGTTGAGACTGAAAAGTCAGGGGCCTGTTTTCTATATTTAGGATTTACTTTTCTGGTAATTTATGGTCAAAAACCACCCTCCCTAAAATCTTCAGTATGATACTATTCATGGTACATACGACGTACAATTTAATTACAATATCTAACATAACCATTGTGTTTAATTACATTATTTTTTTGCAATATGGAATTGTAGCATGAGCTAATTGAACAAAGTCTAATAAAAAAGCAGAGAGGCAAAACACTGAAAACTGTAAACATCAGAAATTGATGTCACATTAGTGACAATAAACTTCACTCAGCATGTGTGTGACACCAAACTTCTTAGAGCTCCGTTATCAACCAGTAATAGACTTGGAATAGACCATTTGAGCAATGGCTAAATTCCCACAATGGCCATTTGTTAAAATAGAGTGTTAGCTATTAACACTGTTTGGTCTATTCAATTGATCTGTATAGTGGCAGATCTAAACACTGACTTCCTTTAAATCCATATAAAAAGATCCTCCAAGTAATTTTCAAATTTTACATGAACTGTAAAATGTTTAATTTTCATAATCTTGGTACACAAATTACTGTATAAATGTCTCTCAGCTGCTGTTTGGGTCAACTGAATTCCCCAATGTCTAAATCTGATGTGTGTGTGTGTGTGTGTGTGTGTGTGTGTCTATATATATATATATATATATATATATATATATATATATATATATATATATATATATATATATATAATATTATAATTTAAAATTTTTTAAAATTAATTGATTTTGAAAGTAGAAGAATTAAAAATAAATAAATAAATAAATAAATGATTGGGTGAATGAATCAATCAATAAAATAATAAATTAACTTGCCATGTCATAGTCCCTGCTGAAAAATATGGTACCAGTATACTAGCTGTCCACAACGTGGCGGGTTTTCACAGCATTCTATTGGAGTTCATCACAATGTTCTTTCACTTTGATATGAATCTTCAAGTAGATGACAGAATCTGCACCAATAGTCTACGTGAATCCATCAGTATTGCCTCAAATGGAACACTTCCCATAGGGTACTGCCAGGAAAATTTAAAGACAACAATTTGCTAAACAGAACAAAGCCTACCTTCGAGGAAATAAAAACACAAACTCAGCCTGCGTTTCCGGTTGCTGGAGGAAAAGACAGTTAGGGAATAGCTTATATTAAAAAAGGTTCACGTGCTGGACATGTTTTTTCACCTGGACCACAGTAATTGAGAGGAACAGGACTAAGCCATCTGTCTAATCCATTCACACTGAAAGCTTACAAAAAGTGTTTGCTTAAAATATATATATATATATATATATATATATATATATATATATATATATATATATATATATATATATATATTTATATATTATTGAAAACACACTTTCATACATTCTTAGCCTCAATCACAAACACACAAGCAATGAGACATTAATAAAGAAACCTAACTGAAATGTCTATCTAAATGGAAGAGTGTATAGAGTTATGGATGAACTGCCTTTGCTAGTCACTCATTCAGGTTAGAGGAAAAGAGAGTCCATGAATGTGTTTGCAGTACCGTAGTTATTCCACGAATGAGGATGGCCGATTAGCCGTTAATGGGGGAGAGTTGGTTGTTTATAGCCACCCTGATGAGGAAAATAAACACAGCTCTTCATGAATGCTCTTGAAGTTTACTGCTTCTTTAACAAGTACAAAGTAAGGAAAATAACACGTTTGAACCTAAATTAAACTACTGAATTCAGAGAGTTACTTTGCTTCGATCAAGCTCCTTTGCTTAGCAACACAGCGTAACTTGGAACTGTAATTTTTCTGATCATTCTGCTGTTATATATATATATACACATTTCTAATTGTAGCTAAGATTGTAAATCTCAATATTGATAAATAATGCATATGACACTGTTTACGCCACTGTTTACATTCCCGACAAGCACTTTGCCGCAATTTAAGCTTCCTTTTCAGCCACATAAGTGAACGCACTTAGTCCTCCTGTGAACGGAAATTTTGAGGCAGCCCAGAGATGGCCCAAGGCCGGCTCAGTAAGTCTAAACGCGGTCTAACAGTAGCATTTATAAGCGCTGAATGAAGCAGAGAATAAAGACGCAAACAGGGGAAAGGGTAAGAGACGGCAAGCGTACGACACGCTGGAAGTGAGAATTACACACGAGGATCACACATAGAGGGTGTGGGGCTTACAAGAGAAATGTACATTAAATTAAGTGCAACAGTACAACAATTAAAACACAAGTGGAACAATAATTCCAATTAAAAATAGGAAATTGTTCAATGTACACACGCACACACGAACACAGACACACACACACACACATACAGACACACTGAATTTATGACCTGTTTAACATAACTTTCAAGAAGTATTTAATAGAAGAGCTTAGTTTGATTCAGATTTTAGTTTTTTCTCCAAAAAATAAAGGACAGGAAGTACGGTGTTGGAGCTAGTTCAAAATATGTAATTATTTATTCAAATTAATAAACGATAAATGCATTTTTTTTAAATCTGAAATTTAATGTTAATGAGAAACACTTAAATCACAACAATAAATCAACCAATAAAATCGCATACAGATTAAACATAATTTACTAACATCCCTGCAAGTCACGCACATCAGTAAAAATCACGAACACTAGCAAAAGACACGGAAACTGTGACACCCGCAACCACTGTGACTAAATCCCAGCCCTAGATGACTCTTATATATATGTATTGAAAAAGACTTAGTTAATGCAAGGCAACACAAGCAACCACAGACAGCCATAATCAAGATGAATAACATTCAACTCTCTGCGCATAACACAAGAGACAACCATAATTATGGTCCACTAGGTGTATGGGGTCTATTGTCATGCCATGTCAATGTGTTGGGGGATAGTGTATATCTGGGTAATGCTTATGCAGGTCTAGTTGAAGACAGATGCATAATAGTGTCACCAACAACACATTGTACCTCTATAATTTCCACTGCCATGGTCAACGTCTAGTGTGGCATAAGTGCATAATAGAAGGACTACCAATAGTGCTGTAATATGAGTCTATGTTTTAGCATAACTTTCTGTTGTATGGAATTGCAGATGTTTAATGGCATAATACAGTCTTTTGCAATGAGGAATGGGAACACTTTAAGAACAGGACACCCATGCGACAGATGTATTACACAATGATATTGTCATAGGCAAAAATGGAAGTGTATGAGGTACACTTATGAAACCGTGTTTACATGGGCGAGTGGAATGTGCTGTGTCATGTCAGTTTGAGAGGACAGCACCAACAACACGGATTAACCAAAGGTTTTTCAGTGTCATACTGGATGAGCAACAGAATACAGTTTAATGGGAGGGATGGCCTCACCGTCACAGTTGAGCTGTATATGTTGTGATGTAATACCAGTATGTTCTTATTCTCCAATGTTTTAGGACTATGTTGGCAGATAGCACACACAGTGCAGATGGATGTCTCTGGTGTTATCTGCAGAGTTGTATGTTGCTTTTCTTAACAGATGATGGCTCTCTGTTGTTGCTTGTGTTGCCTTGCCCCTTCCACTGCTTGTAAGGGGGTGGGAGGGAATGCAGAGTTAGGGTTAAAAACCTTAACATTGCATTTCCCTACTGGGATATATATATATATATCATATATTATATATATTAATATAGGCTATATATAGATATATATAAATCTAAATAACAAAAATATATATACAGCGCTGGAAAAAATTAAGAGACCACTGCAAAATTATCAGTTTCTCTGGTTTTACTATTTATAGGTATGTGTTTGGGTAAAATGAACATTTTTGTTTTATTCTATAAACTACTGACAACATTTCTCCCAAATTCCAAATAAAAATATTGTCATTTAGAGCATTTATTTGCAGAAAATGACAACTGGTCAAAATAACAAAAAAGATGCAGTGTTGTCAGACCTCGAATAATGCAAAGAAAATAAGTTCAGATTCATTTTTAAACAACACAATACTAATGTTTTAACTTAGGAAGAGTTCAGAAATCAATATTTGGTGGAATAACCTTGATTTTCAAGCACAGCTTTCATGCGTCTTGGCATGCTCTCCACCAGTCTTTCACATTGATGTTGGGTGACTTTATGCCACTCCTGGCGCAAAAATTCAAGCAGCTCGGCTTTGTTTGATGGCTTGTGACCATCCATCTTCCTCTTGATCACATTCCAAAGGTTTTCAATGGGGTTCAGGTCTGGAGATTGGACTGGCCATGACAGGGTCTTGATCTGGTGGTCCTCCATCCACACCTTGATTGATCTGGCTGTGTGGCATGGAGCATTGTCCTGCTGGAAAAACCAATTCTCAGAGATGGGGAACATTGTCAGAGCAGAAGGAAGAAAGATTTCTTCCAGGACAACCTTGTACTTGGCTTGATTCATGCCAAAGCTGCCCGATTCCAGCCTTGCTGAAGCACCCCCAGATCATCACCGATCCTCCACCACATTTCACAGTGGGTGCGAGACACTGTGGCTTGTAGGCCTCTCCAGGTCTCCATCTAACCATTAGACGACCAGGTGTTGGGCAAAGCTGAAAATTGGACTCATCTGGGGGTGCTTCAGCAAGGCTGGAATCGGGCAGATTTGTCTTTGTGAAGGACGCATGAATCAAGCCAAGTACAAGGTTGTCCTGGAAGAAAACTTGCTTCCTTCTGCTCTGACAATGTTCCCCCAACTTTGATTGGATTGGTTTTTCCAGCAGGACAATGCTCCATGCCACACAGCCAAGTCAATCAAGGTGTGGATGGAGGACCACCAGATCAAGACCCTGTCATGGCCAGTCCAATCTCCAGACCTGAACCCCATTGAAAACCTCTGGAATGTGATCAAGAGGAAGATGGATGGTCACAAGCCATCAAACAAAGCCAAGCTGCTTGAATTTTTGCGCCAGGAGTGGCATAAAGTCACCCAACATCAATGTGAAAGACTGGTGGAGAGCATGCCAAGACGCATGAAAGCTGTGCTTTGAAAATCAGGGTTATTCCACCAAATATTGATTTCTGAACTCTTCTTAAGTTAAAACATTAGTATTGTGTTGTTTAAAAATGAATCTGAACTTATTTTCTTTGCATTATTCGAGGTCTGACAACACTGCATCTTTTTTGTTATTTTGACCAGTTGTCATTTTCTGCAAATAAATGCTCTAAATAGCAATATTTTTATTTGGAATTTGGGAGAAATGTTGTCAGTAGTTTATAGAATAAAACAAAAATGTTCATTTTACCCAAACACATACCTATAAATAGTAAAACCAGAGAAACTGATAATTTTGCAGTGGTCTCTTAATTTTTTCCAGAGCTGTATATATATATGAATCCGTTCTTAAAAATTCTGGCATGTGATTGGTTAAAACCTCATCACATGACCAAAATGAATCCAACTATTGCCCCAGTGACATTGATTATGGTCAATAGTTTTTTTTCCTGTCTTCACACAACAGAAATGTAGCTTTTAGTGTTTTCTGACTTCCTAAATTTCAAACAAATCCAACTCAACAATTGTAATAAATACAATGTTCACAAACTCAACAGACACCTCTGAGAGTTCTATGCTGCAGTGACAGTTCTATGCCAAAAAAACTTTCAAAAGACGCTATGGACTTAAAAAACTTTACTTTCTTGACTGGTTAATAAAACAAATATGGACTGCACAACTTGGCTCACAGTGGGAAATAAAGGCCCCTTGGGAAGATCTAGAGTTATCTCCTGCAGCTTCGAGAATTATTGTCCCCTGTTGGTAACTATAGTTCTTCCCTCGGTGGGAAGTTTCCCACTATACGCCTCCTCTTCAGTTCATATTTACTATACATACATACACACTCACACACACACACACAGCTTGGTCTTGTTGTGTCTATATCATCTGAAGGCTGTAATCAGGGCATATGGTGGTCCAGCTCAATATCAGGTACGATAGAAGACGTGAATTATTCTTCCATGTTAGTTACATAATCACACCATTAATATGACTTTCACACTCCCAGTCTCAAGAGACCAATGTTGTTTTCCAATTCAGTAAAAAAAGGCATCAGCCACCCAACCCTTCTACAGATGGTTTTCTGTGTAACCAAAACATGTCTAGAAATGCTTCATTTTCCTGAACTTAGCTTATATAAAACTAGATGGGTGTTTGCAAGATACACTAATTAATATAGCCAGCCAGTGGGTTTTTGGGGAGTTCTAGGGGAATGGTTTGTTACAAATCTTTAACTGTGTCTGTTTTATTCCCTCACACTGTAGTTGGTGGCAGTGTACACACGACAGAGTGCCAGTGTCCTCTACCCAGGTCAGAGACAAATGAAATATTAAAACAATTAATACAATAAAAACGGTTGGCTGTGAAGGGTAGAGTTGTCATCTGGCCCCATAATTCTGGAACAGTACGAGACAGAACAGGGTTTTGAAGTTGGCTTTAAACTAAAGGAACTCAACACATGAACTGAGCGCTAAACCTTTGCTAAACTGATTCTGTTGATTATACCTTGTAACAATTTTTTTTTTTTTTTTTTTTGTTCCTGGGTAGTAAGTGTTATTTCCTAATTGCTTATGCCTCAAAAGTATAGAAAATGGCTATTATTCCCCACAAACTTTGCTTTTGTGACCAGGACAGTGATATTTTGAAATGTACCTATTTTCCAGAACATTCCAGATAGATTCAGTGCTGAGTAAACTTGGAGTAACTTCTAGAACTTTCTAGAACTTTACAGTAATATAAATAGTAGTATAAATACAGGGGCCTTAAGCCCACCAATTCAGCTTAGTTCCAGCTGCCTAAGTGGATACATATCTACATTTTTCTGAGATGGCATCAAGAGGCTGCAATGGTTGCATTCTTGATGGGTCTCCAAGGCGGTTTTACCAAGTTTCTCTGCTATTTTTGCCTTTGGGACAGCAGGGACACCAAGGCGCACTACCACAGGCGGGACTGGCTACAGCGGACCGAGTTCTCTGTGGAGAGGAACAACGTCGAGTGGGAGCCACTGGTGGACCCCCGGAAGGTGCTGATGCCACCACTGCACATCAAATTGGGCCTTATGAAACAATTTGTCAGAGCTCCAGATAAGGAGTCGGCAGCCTTCAAGTACCTTCAAGACTTCTTCCCTAAGCTGTCTGAGGCAAAGGTCAAAGCCGGTGTCTTCATCGGACCACAGATAAAGAAGATCCTGGAGTGCAATGAATTCCCCAAGAAGTTCACTAGTAAGGAGAAAGCGGCTTGGAACAGCTTTGTCGCAGTGGTTCAGGGCTTCCTGGGCAATCACAAGGCCGAAAACTATGTGGAGCTGGTTGAGACTCTGGTGAAGAACTACAGCATAATGGGCTGTAGGATGTCCCTCAAAATCCACATCCTTGATGCTCATCTTGATAAATTCAAGGAGAACATGGGAGCGTACTCGGAGGAGCAAGGCGAGCGCTTCCACCAGGATATATTGGACTTTGAACGCCGCTACCAAGGACAGTATAACAAGAACATGATGGGGGACTACATTTGGGGGCTGATTCATGAAAGTGATTTACAGTATAATCGTAAATCCCGAAAAACTACTCACTTCTAAATCTTTTGTAGTTGCTTTTGTATTACTTTAGTATAAATACATGTTAATTTGGATTCATATGTTGTTTTTTTCTGACTTTATGTGAACAAAAAGACACAAATTTGCAGTTTTCTCATTGGAAATAGATACATTTCAAAATATCACTGTCCTGGTCACAAAAACAAAGTTTATGGGGAATAATAGCCATTTTCTATACTTTTGAGGCATAAGCAATTAGGAAATAACACTTACTACCCAGGAAAAAAAATTGTGTTACATAGTGTTAATTATCTCGAGGCAGTATGGCAATACAATAATACTCTTAACAAATGAAATAAACAAATAAGTACTATCATCAAAATGTATTTATTTTATTAGCATATATATATATATATATATATATATACATATATATACAGTGTATATGTATATATATATCAGTTATATATATATATATATATATATATATATATATATATATATATATAAAGTTGGTTTTTTTTTATATATTTTAATTATATAAGTATCTATCAGTAAGATCATAGTAATGACCAAGCTTGACCAGCTATTCACTATTCCTGACACCAGACAGCGTGAACACCTGATCAGTGTTATTATTTAATTGGGAGAGTCAATGTACATTACTAATTAACAGGATATAAATAGTAACTTTTAAATATTGATAACTTTACAAAATAAAAAAGTATCTTGAATAAACTTACACACACATTTATTTAAGATGCTTTTTTATTTTGTAAGATTTGTATTGTCACAATGATGCAGGTAATTAAGAACCGGTATAAATCAAGCAAGTGTTTACTTCTTTCAGTTTAAGGTCAACTTAAAAACCCTGTCCTGTCCCAAAGTGTTCTGGAAATATGTGACCAGGTGGTAACCCTAGTGAAGTGTGTGATGATTTTTCTAAATGTACCCAGCTTACCACAACATTATCTACAGTGTAGAGGGTCTGGCCAGGTCCAAATGAGCTCACACTTCTCACATCTAACGTCAACATCGTTGTCATTGTCTGGCACTCTGAGAAACAGACTAACCAGTGGGGTGGAGCGCCCATTCATATTAACAACTCTTAACGTTACTACAGGATCAAGGGATGCTAAATGTCATTAACAGCCAGGTAAATTGAAATACACTGTGGGCCACTGTTTACAAGAGATTATTAATGTGTTTTTAATAGGCAGGTTCAGAGGGTCTGAAAAAGGATATCTGACTGACACGTTACCATGGATATTTTAAATAATAATTGATAGAATATATTATTTAATTGATCTAAACAGTGACAGATCTAAATCTGCATTTGAGTCTCCAAGTGAATTTCAATATGCAAATACCAGGGGAATCTTATTTTAATGAATTAAACATTGACTGTAACTGCTTCTCTTTAGATCCACTATAGATACTAGGGTCTGCTGATGAGAAGGTGCTCAATTTCTTTGTAGAGGATAGAGACATGTTCTAACTGTGGATGAAAACAAATAGGCAAAACAGGTTTAAGAGTTAATATTGTAAGATTATTGGTCATTTATGGTTTATCTTGCAAAACCTGATAGCTAGATTGACACCAAAAAAGAAAGTGAAAACTGCTCATTGTGGGAGGATCCTAATCCAAAGAGCATGGAATTTGGACGTACTCTGGATGCAAATTATCTTGAGGTACTGTACATTAAATGTGCTACCAGAGTTTCAGATGCAAATTAGCACAATGTTCTTTTCAATACACATAATTAGAGGTGTGTAAAGAGCTCACATGAAAGGCAATACCATGTAACCCAAACTTGAAATAGTATATATTTAGTTCACTGTTTGTTTGTAATTTCTATGAAAATAAAAATGTTAGGATATTGCCCCTTTTCTCAATGTATTATTTTTTTTATCTGACAAATACTAAAAAAGACCTACAACCATAGACAATGTGAGACACAAAGGACCATATTTTCAAAGAGTTTTCTCCATTCTTTAATTAACTCCTATTTTTGTAGAGGAGAGAAATTAATCATGTTAATATTAAAAAAACAAACAAACAAACAAACAAAAAACCTTAAGAGTGCTTAGGAGAACGTTAATATAGAACTTAGTTGTTTGGTTCTAGTTTTGCAAAATGAACTTGTGTTTTACCACTTTCAAAAAATATGAGTCATAAAGACTGGAGAAAACACTGTTGTACTGTTATTGTCTCTGTGCCTTCTGGTTTCCATAACCTAAAATGTCTGCAGAGTAACTGCTAGGAGAGTAACTTTTAGACCCACTTTTACCAACTGGATACTGGCTAAGTTACAATAAACCAAATTCCAAGTCATTATTTACCAAAACAAGTGCTTAATAAATTTTAATTATTGAATCCAAGACAGTTGAATGAAATTCTCCACCTCTGAATAACAAGACCTCCACTGGCTGAGCAGCTACACAACTCATCGTCTGTTTCTACAGCAGCAGTGAATGGATTGCTACTGCCGCTACTGCCATAAACTGACAACAACTTTGTAGTGTTTAACAAACAATACTGGGATTTCCCATTTGGAGAACAAGTTACAAATTAGCTACCTGAGTTTACAACAGGGAGACCATCTTGGTTTATAAACTATCAATATTTTTGTTCCACATTTTAGGACAAGATGTGTGTGTGTGTGGGTGTGTGTGTGGGTGTGAGTGTGTGTGTGCGTGTGTGTGTGCGTGTGTGTGTGTGTGTGTGCGTGCGTGCGTGCGTGCGTGCGTGCGTGCGTGCGTGCGTGTGTGTGTGTGTGTGCATGCGTGCGTGCGTGTGTGTGTGTCAAATTTCTAACACCCAATTTATCTATGACATGCTAGGTAAGTGACTGTCACCTTTAAACTATTGCTAGTGATTCATTGACCACCTTATTAACATCAATACAATAAAAAAAAAAATTAAAACAAATATGAAGTTGGTTTCTGGACTTGTTGGGACAATGTTATAGAGCAGAACATAGACTGGAGCATTGTCTTTACATAATATCATCATAAATAGTTTATCTGATTAATTTATGTCAAATACTGTTCTGCCAAAACTATTGGGACAGCAGCCTTAAAACAGAATGGGGTGAGGCTTTCATTGCCACTTGTACCCTCTGAGACCCCTTACTAATTAAATATTTTGGTATCACTGCATAAAGATTGTAATAAGAATGCCACCTCACAATGGCAGTCATTTCCCAAAATGTTATCAATTTTTAAGGAATACAGAACGACTTGGAGTTTATTGCCTGTTATTGCTATTAGCTTATTTACTAAATGTCACATAAGTGCAGGGCACTCCAAATGTTTTGCTAGCAATGCAGAAGACCAATTTTAATAGAAGTCACATTATTAAATTAGGTATTTCAGCAATGGTCAAAAATACACAATCGATGGGTAAATATACTTTTAACAGCGCTATATAAAGACACAGAACTGAATCAAGCCAACACACAAGTATTACACAAGCAAATGGTCAACACAATATTAACAGGATTATACCAGCTGAAGAGAATACACAATAAAAAACACAACATATTTTGTTAACACACGTTTCAAGTATTGTACTCAACAGGTATATAACAATACAACTTTAAAAAAAAAAAAATTGAATTAACAAAACAAATGGCTACATTGTTCACGAGAAATTATATTGCCAACCTACTTAACACAGAGCAGAGACTTCAAACATTTCAACCACATGCTGTTAGCCCAACACCCAGTGTGGTCTTACCGAATACAAGTGTCCGGTTCCTTAAATTATTTCCTGATAATAATAATAATAATAACATCACATGCATTAGTGACAACATTTACCCCTCTTACATATATTATTTATCTCAAGTGCATAGAAAGTGCTCTTTGAAAAGTGGTGTTCTGTGGATAGAGGGTGCTTCATGTTCCAATTTCTGTGTTTGCAGTATTTACACTAGATGACTGTTCGGGATTTGGCAGGAAGAGGGCCCCTAACACCACTTCAGAAGCAGAAGACATATATCTGATTGGATAAGATAGCAGTTGTGTTTTTCATTCCATTAGTTGTCTGTCTACAGGGATAAGATAGATACACTATTGGCAGTCACTAATTGGTTTGGTTTATATTGTGGTCATAGGATCCAGATACTCATTCTAGTCTTCTGGTCTATTCATAACTTAAGTATGAGGATCACTTGCAGAGCGTACCTGTGTAACTGGGGTGAGAAAGTGGGATCTTTAAAGAACATTCCCTTGGGCTTTGAAAATTGATTAATTACAGATAATCAATGCAAGGACAGAGACCACAACATTTACTATCTGAATCATATATTTGGCTCTAACTAGTCCTCTTTCTAATTGTGGGTAATACTATTTTCAATGTTGCATTTTAAACAACCTACATCTTGTTCTTAACACAATCATATCAAAAAACAAACTTACTACTATTAATTACTAAATTAAAAAAAAAAAAAAAAAAACAGTACTGGAATAATTGCAATTAGAACCACTCAGATTGATTACAGACATCAGATACATGTAATGGGCAAGAACAGTAAAAATAAATTTAGGACGCTGTTGAGATCTTGGAAAAGTTCCACAGAAAACAGTCATATTTGTTGTGTCAGCCCTTCTGTGTTTCAATGCTTAATTTGCCAGGTTACCCTTTTGAAGTGATAGTAGAAGAGTTTGAGTGTATTTAGATCAGTCACAGCTTAGATTTATTGAATTGACCCCACTGTAGTATCCTTGAACTCTCTATCATTATTACAGAATTTCTCTGTCAACAGAGTAGGTTTAACTACTATGTCATAAATTAAGTTAATTGTCAAGAAGTACGTGAACTTGAAAGGAAACAAAACACAACTTCTATGCTAGTGGTTTCTTATAATGTGTTATAGGCTCTGTAGAATAAAATAAATTCTCCATTGTATTCTCAGAATTACTTTTCAAACTGGAGCTCAAATCACAATTTATAATATCAAGTGTACACATTACTCTGATAGGTTAAGAAATCTGAAAGAACCCCCAGAATTATTCAGGGACTATCAACCTACACTAAATTGAAAGGTCCAAGTAAAACACGTTGTAAACAGATGATTTTGTCAATGTATTTAAATGATATTATTATTATTGGGTACAAATAATAACTTCACTTTTCTCTTTTGAACATTCATGATTTCAGCACAGAACACTATCAAAAGCAAATGACCAAAGCTCTTTATAGTGTCTTATGTATGTCTAGGTGCAGTGAACTCCTGTTGCAAAATTAGATTTTCATAATTGGTCCCAGGTATTAAAGCATTTACAATAACATATTGATAAAGATACTGGCACATGGCAACACTGAAACTGATAAATTTGACATAAATATTCATAATGTTCTGTTGGATTGTTTTGGTTCTTTTACAGATATTCCAGGCAATGCTGAAGGAATAGTTGTAGCTTCATGTATCCTAATCATTTCATGTTGTTGTTCGAACTTAAACCCAAGGTCTCGCTGCAGACAGACCAAATGGTCGACTGTAAAGATACCAAGATGAAGCAATAGATCTACACTGTATTGTTTTATATATTTGTATAACCTGATTTAATATTAAAAAGGAGGATACAAATATTTTTCTGCACAATAAAAAAGAAGCCAGTAATGAAAATGAATACAAAACGTTTTGTAGTATTGGTTAGCACGTCTACAAAGGGGAAGATTAATGCTAGGCACTTGTTAGAATGACTCTGTTATATATCTGTGAACAATCAGTAGTCATTAATTCAGATAGGGGTTTACATTAAAGTAACAATAGCTGCCTCTGCAACATGTAAAATATGTGTGACTAAGACTTGGGTAAATCATTGTATATTGAAAGTTTTTTTCATTTGAATTTCCAGACGGAATGTGATCATTTACACCACTACATTTTGTTACCAAAGGAATTAGTGAAACTTTAACTAAAGCCTTAAAAAGAAAAAAACTAGTATTTATAATATACAGTATATTTCGAGAAAGTGTGTGTGTGTGTGTGTGTGTGTGTGTATATGTATATATATATATATATATATATATATATATATATATCTATATGTGTGTGTGTGTGTGTGTGTGTGTGTGTGTGTGTGTGTGTGATTGATGTGTGTTTTTGAAACAAAAAAAGAAAGTAAAACGATTAAGAATGAGTTAATAGATACTAGGCCGAATTTTATGCAAAACTGATATTCAGGAAAGGTGGTGCGCCTGCAACACTAAAGACCAAATTCCTCTCTTCTTATCCACAGGAGCTTCTCCACAGGGCTGCCCCCTGGAAGGATTATCCTCTCAGGGAATATGAGGGAGCTGCTCAGTCTTGAAGAGCTTCTGATTCTGGACTGTCTGCAAAGGTATCAGTTGTGCTAAACTGTGTGGTGGCTACATGATGTCCACTGAAGAATGTTGTGTGTGTGTGTATATATATATATATATATATATATATATATATATATATATATATATATATATATATATAGCCCATAGCAAGCTACAGGGTAAAATATAATGCTTTGTGTTTAACTCGCATAAAAATGTACTACCCTGAAAGAACCAGAGCTGTGATACTTACTGCTCATTTATATAATGATAATTTGTAATGTACTTTGAAAAATAAAAACGTTCTAAAGCTATATATTTGGAAAAAAAATATGCTTAACTACAGTTTTGACTCCTTCTCTGACTGTTACAGAACTGATTCATGTTCAGGATGTATCTTGTTTCAGAATGTGCTACACACATAATGCACCATATCTGAGCCACGACTGCAGAAAGAGGCAGGATATTTCATTACCATCAGCAACCAGCTCACACAGAAACCAGAGACCACCCGTATATTAGCTTTGTGATTCTCCCCCTATAACTTTCTCACAATTTAAAAGTTCCAATAGTATCCATCTACAGGTAGTTGAATTAATGTATTACATTCAACTCAATAAAAGTACTTTTTTTTGCAGTTGTATTAGTACCTACTCTATAACTGACGATTTTCAAGATACCTTAACTCACTGATTTCGCTAGATTTTATACCCAATTAAAATCTGAGATACTATAACATGAACATTACATATTTGGAACCATGTGCAATAAGGTCATGCAAATATTTAAAAAATGGTATTTAGTTTGTTTAGAAACACCAGTCAAATTAAAACAAACAAACTCCGCAGCTAGTCAACCATTTTTAACATATTATATTCCTCACAAATCAATTGTAGGCTACTTTTAAAACGCAGTGGTCAAACTCCGCGGGTTGCTTTGCGATGTGCTAAGGTCAAGCTCGATTGCTACTTGAAATTTTAAAAGTATTTAAAAGGCGCTGCCTGCTGGTCAATCACTAAAATGCTTTAAAATAGTTTACTGTAGAATAAGTTGTGTTAAGGACCATTGCAATACGTGCACGAATTATACATACCAAAAAGGAGATAGTTATTGTAACCCTTCACGACTTTCTCGAAATATTTGAACATTTATAAAACTATACAGTATTTAACATAATGCATTGCCGCAATATGGGTTTACATTTATTCATTCAAATGTGGATTATTTATTATTATTATTATTATTATTATTATTATTATTATTATTATTATTATTATTAATAATAATTATAATAATACATATGCAATAGGTGTGTCCACGAATAAGTGCAATGAACATTTTTTTTTTTTTTCAGTATTCAAAATAATAATACATTGATAAATAATCCATACTATAAATACTAGATGTTTTAATAATTTGGTCGCATGTTAACGATTTACAAGTAGTCTACGGTATGTTCTTGTTGCTCTCATCAAAAGATATACACAATTAAATAGTAAATACATACTAAACTGTAGGGTGATTTATACCTGCAAATGTCATATCAAATTATTTAGATATATACGTATATGAATCTGGTACCTTTATAGTTAAATGATTTGTGAGGATCAACCACCTTTCCAAGCTATGTGATTGCCGTACACACAGATGTGTAAACTGATGTTCCTTTCTCAATGCTTGTAATTAGTTAATTTCATAGAAATTGAGTAAAGTACGTCCCATCCAAGTAAAGTAAAAAGTTTGAATGGCTGCATTTTGAAGGAGTCTCCTCCTCCTCGCCCCCCTTTTAAAACAACCTCCAAAAAATCTGCCTGGTTAAAAGACTCCCTGGCTTGGAAAGGCAAGAGATGCAGGAGGTACAAACTCGACGCCTGGAAGAAATTACAGACACAGAAAAAGTTTTACAAGTGAATTGGGTTTGCAGTTCACGATTATAACCTGTATGCTCGCAAAGCTATTGATTATATTAGGCTTCTACCTGTGGATATGGACTGCTATTTATAATTACATGATAATTTTATAATTTAGTTACCAAAGTGAACATTGAATTATTTTGTTGTACAAAAAAAAAAAAAAAAAAAACTTTAATATTTTTAGACACTAATTTGAAAGAAAACGTGGATAATTGCACTGCCTTCTGAAGCTTATTATGGGTTTTCACTAAACTGCCTCAAATAGTTTTCGAGAAGCTGAATCCAACTTTATCCTCGACTTGAAAAGGGAACCTCACCAGACTGCACTGCACGAAATCCACACCTTTAACAGAACAGAAGCTGCATCCAGCAGGAGAATACGTTCCAGTCATCAAGCTGTCAAGGTATGTAACGATTTTATAAGCAAAATTTATAAAGATTCTGAACTATACTATAACTAAACCTCAAAATAATTTTTTTAAATAGTTTTGATAAATCATCAACTACACTGAATGAAGTAAACTAAACAGAAAGTTACCTGCATTTTAGTTTAACATAAAACAACGGTTATTTTATACAGTTTATAAATGCAGCTGGCATGCCTTCAGTTGTATTCGTAAAAAACTTGGAAAGTATACATAAGATTTGTATGATATGCTTTTTCAAGAGGTTTTATTTATATATTTTTTTAATTAATATTTTCCAAATGTTACATACACCAGGGTGGGAGAGTGGGGGTCTTTTTGAGTAAGGAATAGGAACAAATGGTGAAGTGTTGATTCTGTCACATGGAGGTATTGCTGCAGAATACTGATTTATTCTGCCACTAGAGGACGGAAAGTAAGAAAGCTTGATCTTAATTCCACCTGAGTACAACATTACCATCTGATTCCGTTTCTCAATGAATAAGAATTAGAAGCCTTGCTCCAGTTTACAAAATATTGGAGGGAGGTGATGTACTGACACTTGCTGTTGGCTTCTAACACTGAGCCTGTGTTTATAACCCTCAGAAGTTCCTTTTGTTTACACCTAATACACAAAGCAAAGTCAAACAAAATAGGTTGGGTGCTATTATGTGAACATATGGTAGTAGTTTATAATTAAAGCTGAGAAATATAAACCATGGCCAAGCCATGTTTTTAATGCATGATAAATTAATTAGAAGAATCAGAAATGATGCTTGAGCTTAAGAGACAGAAGAGAGGAACGCCTCTGACATCACTTCAGTATTCACCTCCCAGTGTAGACCCTACGTCATACATTGTATGAACATGCCCTATGGAGATCCTTGGGGAAATGTGATCTGCCAATAGATCCACCTATGAAGGAGCAATGAGTTTTGTAGTTTAAACTTGCACTGTTTCTGGGTTTTTTTTTCCACTTAGTAGTTGGCCAAATTAGAAAAAATGAAATAAAATGTAAAAAAAAATCTATTCGAGAAATACTTTTTACTTACCATATAGCCCCATTCACAATGGTTGCACCCTCTATAAACAATGACTCATCAGAGCTGTTTCAGATCTAAAAATGATATGTGACCAGGGTTGTATAAGTAGCTCTTTGTGTTGTAAAGTTTAACAAATAATATACAGATGTAGCTGCTCGGCTTTGCTGCTGCTGTGAACTTCAGGAAAGATCAAATACATGTTTACATATGGGCATCATTAGTGTGCTGTAGGTAGTTCCTGAAAGGATACGCCAGAGTTAGCCTCCAGTTACAAGCCAAGAATATATTTATTTATAACAAAGCCTCATTTAAATGTACATATAGTTGGTGTGGAAACCTGGTAACACGTAATGAAGGGTTGTATTAACATTTTATCATGTCTTGACTAGGAAGTATGACATCATTTCTACTTTTGATTAAGTTGCGTATTATGTACAGAGTTTCAATGCAGTTGGAACATATAAGTGCATTTTAGTCATGAGATGTTCTACAATCAATTCAAATCACATTAATTTTAGAGTACATTCAACTATGTGTACTATGTTTGTGCAAAAGTATGGAGGCTCATGGTGAGTTTTTTATCAGCACCATATGCTGTCAGACGCACTTACTCATGCACTAATAGTTAGGGCGGTGCTTGGAAACTTTTAATGAATTGAGCCTGGGGTCCTAAAGGGGAAAGTGTGATGATGAGGCATCACCCTCAGACCAAACTGTGACATACAGCCATTGAGGTCAACTGTTTTTAAAAAACTTTATACTAGGTAATGCAATTAACTTCCTTGTAATCCTCCTTTGACAGTTACAAAAACGGTTACAGTAACTATTTCAAGAAGAAAGTAAATGAAAAAAATAAATAATGCATTGCTTGAAATAAAGCCTTATATCTTTATTTCAGCAATGACCTTCCTTGACCCATTAGGTAACTAGTAGAGAGAAGTGTCCTGCAAAATCAAATTTACTGTAACAAAGTAGAAGCAACATCATATGAAGCACACTCTTGTGAGGTTCTTCATTTTGTAAGCAAGCAAGTTATAATGATAGTATAATGCTGTTTACACATAAATGTGAAAATACTACAGTCATAATGTATTGTATAGTATCATGTACCCTAAGACATTTAGTCAAAAACACATATTAGAAAAGACTCCTTTACATCTGTATAGGTGACACAAATATATGAAACATCTTCCTTCTTACTCTGCATCTGCATGTATACTGATACTTGAAATAAAAATGTCCACACTGAAACTGTATAAACATCTATCTTTTTTGTTCCAACAGATGAGGTGTGACAAGGTTATTACTTATCTCCGTGTCTTTGGGACAACGATGTTTGGAGTTTCTCTTCTACTTGCAATCACTGCTGCCTATATTATGAACTACCAGTTCATCAAAACTGACAATTGCTATTTCTCTTTTGGGCTGTATGGTACCATTTTGGCTGTGCATCTCATAATCCAAAGCCTGTTTGCTTTTTTGGAGCATAAAAATATGAAAAGATCTCTAGAGACACCAATCAAACTAAATAAAACACTGGCTCTGTGCATTGCTGCCTTCCAGGAAGACCCTAACTACCTACGAAAGTGTTTGCTTTCAGTTAAAAGGCTGACTTACCCAGGGATAAAAGTGATCATGGTCATTGACGGAAATAACGAGGATGATATATACATGATGGACATCTTTGGGGAAGTCATGGGGAGAGATATTGCTGCTACCTACATCTGGAAAAGTAACTTTCACCACAAAGGTCTGGATGAAACCAATGAGTCATACTTAGAAAGCATGCAGCACGTGACCCGTATGGTCTTGTCCAACAAATGTGTCTGCATAATGCAGAAGTGGGGCGGAAAGCGAGAAGTAATGTACACAGCCTTTAAAGCTCTCGGAAGAAGTGTTGATTATGTGCAGGTAAGTCTTAGTAGCAGAAATAAGTGCCAAATAAAATATGCCCCTATACAAAGCGGCTCTTGTGTCATGTCACTAGCTTGGCCTTAACTTATACAGTCATTCTACTTCTTCTAACAGCATTGCTGGGACAGAAGCCCAACAGAAATCCTACAATTGGAATTTTGCAAAAATATCTGCAGGTTCACAGGAACGCCACCAATAACATCTGCAGGGTTGAGCTGGGACTGTTCCCTCTTCTAATCCCTATTCAGAAGAGAGCAGCCAAGTTCTGGTTCCACTTAAAACATGCAGACCAGGACTCCTATAAATACAAGAAGCACCTGAACTCGTTGTCAGATCTCCATAATACAATGAGTAATTGCAATAAAAAGTAGTCGGTATGATAGCACACATTATAAAAAGGATAAGGACACAGTAAAACAAGTGTAGAAAAGCTGTTCAGAAAGGTAGTTCTTTTCTTGACATCACATTAATATTAGGAGGATGGCATCATGTGGACAGACATTGAAAACAAATTGTATTCAAAGTGTTTGTCAAGTAATGTCAGATAGCTTCTATTACTAATAATACTTACACTGAAATAGTACGACATATAATAATTATTATTATTATTAAATTAGAGAGAAATATCAGATGATAACTGGGACAAAAAAATATTACGGTAGTTAGATTTATATATAATAGTGTATAATTACACTATTACATTGAAAGAGAATAGTTTAAATGTTAGCACTTGTGCAACGTGTAGCTGTTATGATGCTTCTTTAATAAAATGAGCATGTCAACAGTTTCTCTTTGATTCAACAAGTCTAAAATAGATACACAGAATTCCCATGACTTAATGTGCTTTAGAACCCAAGACAAATAGAAAATAAGTTAGTACTGGTTCAAAAGTTATGAACCCATACATAATACATTAATGAAAAATAGATAAGCAAATAAAATAATGCTTTTTTTTTTTTTTTTTTTTTATAATGCTACAGCATAAAAAAGAAGCCTGTTCACAGGAACAGCATCATGTTGCCAGAGTATCCATAACTAATAGGCCAGAGTATAAAACTCAGTTTCCTTTAGAATACAAACGTTCTTTCAGAGCAGGAGCAAGAATCAAACATTGCCCTTCCCGCCCTTACATAAACAAGCAGTGAAGAGAGTTTTTCACAGGATCATGTCCATAAAGAGTAATATGGTAAAGAGTACACAGGCTCTGTTGATCCCAGTGCCCTAATAAAATTATTTCAAATTAAAGCACATGCACAAAGCCTTACTTTCCAACACAAAACAGCTGTATGTATAAGGTTTTCCTTAAGTGTTACCTATAGACAAGGCATTGTACTGGCCAAAGCTAACCACCTTTAAGATTTACACCCGGAACTTGGCAGCTAGGCATTCAACTAATTGCATTTCTGAGAAAAGCCGGACATCATTACCTGCTTTGAAAGTTTACTGCCCATAAAATCAAATTACTATCAGCTTACAAAGATTCTAAGTGTGTACCATATTAAATATCAAAGACAGCCAACAACCCTCCACTGAGTCCAAGGAAGAAAATAGTTTCGGAAATGTAAAGGTTAATGTTTCGAGATAAAATGAGGCAAGCAGCATGGCGTGTTTCTCCTTCAGTTGCCCTAACAGAATCTTTACTACAACTGTGCAGGTTTGTGATTCAGACACAGTGCTGGACCCAGCTTCATCTGTAGAAATGGTGAAAGTGTTGGAACAAGATCCAATGGTGGGAGGGGTCGGAGGTGATGTGCAGGTAACCAAAACAGCTTTTTTTTCTTTCTCTTTGGCTTCTCATAAATACTTCTTGAACTTCTACCCTTACTTTGTATGAGCACCACTTTCCTTTCTCAAGTCTATACAATATTTCAATATAAGGTACCTTATGGAACCCCCCCCCAAAAAAAAACTATAGTTTAACTGTAAAATAAGTGCTTTGTAGTCAACACATTTGTAAGATAGCAAATAGAAAACATAATGATAATCAGTAAAATACATACTGGTGTACCCTTTTACTGTGAGCAGTTACACTGTTGTCTATCTAGGCCCTGCTTCTTGTAATACTAATTTACTACACAGATTTCAGCTGTTTAGATGAACCTCTCTGCCTCTCTCAGCTTCACAGACTCAAAATCTCTCTTGCAGGAGGTCTGTTATATATCACTTGTTAAAGACCACTTGTAGTAGAGAGCAATTTCACCCGGAACCAAGAGATATATATTACATATTACATTTCTCAAAACAGCTTCAAATCAGACAACAGTAAGATAGTATTGTTTCCCCATGGATGATGGGCAATAGTAGATTTGTTCCTAACCTTTTGGAGGTTGACATGTAGGGATACATTAAAAGGAGATGTAACAACAGCCATTACAAAATGATTTACATTTGTTTCTTCCTTATTTATTTCAGATTCTGAACAAGTATGAATCGTGGATATCCTTCTTAAGCAGTGTTAGGTACTGGATGGCGTTCAACATCGAAAGAGCCTGTCAGTCATACTTTGGCTGTGTGCAGTGCATCAGCGGACCTTTGGGGATGTACAGGAACTCCCTCCTGCATGACTTCATTGAGGATTGGTATAACCAAGAATTTATGGGCAGCCAGTGTAGCTTTGGAGATGACCGACATCTTACCAACCGGGTGCTGAGCCTTGGATATGCTACCAAGTACACAGCTAGATCCAAATGCCTTACAGAAACCCCAATTAGATACCTGAGGTGGCTGAACCAGCAGACACGTTGGAGCAAGTCCTATTTCCGAGAATGGCTGTACAATGCAATGTGGTTCCATAAGCACCACCTGTGGATGACCTATGAAGCTGTGATCACCGGCTTTTTCCCTTTCTTCCTCATCGCCACAGTAATCCAGCTGTTCTACCGTGGAAGGATATGGAATATTCTTTTGTTTTTGTTGACTGTGCAGCTGGTTGGCCTCATCAAATCTTCCTTCGCTAGCTGTCTCCGTGGCAACATTGTCATGGTCTTCATGTCGTTCTACTCAGTGTTATACATGTCCAGCTTGCTTCCTGCTAAGATGTTTGCCATAGCAACGATAAACAAAGCCGGGTGGGGAACATCAGGACGAAAAACTGTCGTAGTTAATTTTATTGGACTAATTCCAATATCTGTGTGGGTTTCCATCCTATTTGGTGGAGTATTATACACAATATACCAAGAAACAAAAAAACCCTTTTCAGAATCTGAACAAACTATCCTAATCATTGGTGCAATATTATATGCATGCTACTGGGTCATGCTTTTGACTTTGTATGTGGTACTTATCACCAAGTGTGGTCGGAGGAAGAAAGAACAGCAGTATGACATGGTGCTTGACGTTTGATGTTTCCTCAATATGTTTACAATATAGAGATTTTTATAGACTTTTCTGAAGAGAACTCCGTCAGGTGACAGGTGGTGATGTCACCAAGAGACATGAATCACTGCTACTGTGACTTAATCGAGACTATTTTATATTCGGTTCATATGTGCCAAAGTGTGACATGAGAGTATCTTAAAAACCACCAAATGAACGTTGTTTGTTCACATGGACTTGGTATGAGTATTAAATGCCTATGCACTTTTTAAAAGTTTATTTCATCGTGCATAATGCTCCACAGTGTTACTTAAAATATACCTCAGTGGTCATGTCTGTATTGTGTGGGTGACTGGGATGCAAAGTGAGAAGACTTGTCCTCACGTCAAATAATTTATCAACAAAAGCTGTGCAACATACGCTTTTGTAATTAATGCCAAAGGTGGACTTTTCAGCACAATGATCTATCTTATTGTAGGTATTTTATTATTTTAGAATTATTATTATTTTTTTTTTTATATTCTGTATTGCAATTTCTATTGGCATATTGTTTATTTTTGCTTAACCACCAAAGAGTTGGTGCTCAACCAAACGAGAGTTGGTATTTCCATTTAATATATATATCTATATATATATATAGCGATATATATATATATATATATATATATATATATATATATATATATATACACACACACACACACACACACACACACACACACACACACACACAATTGTGCATTGGCAACTGTTTTATGACATGAAGCTTTGTACTGACCAAAATGTGAAGATTTATGCTGGTTCTATGTATTTGTAATAGAAATGATTAATGCAGTTCTAATTATAAATTATCACTTGACAAAAGGGTGTCAAACCTATGTTGTAAAAATGTTGAACATGGGTTACAAAACAATATATTTATGTAATTATGTTTTTGGTTAATAGCTTTTTATTGAAATTTTTATATTTAATGTGTCAGAGTTCTCAACCCAAGCTTAATTTTACAATTATGCAAAAAAAAAAAAACAACAACAACAACAAAAAAAAAAAAAACATCATAAATGTAAACAGACCAATGTTTTACTTAAATTCCTCTTGCACAGAGCAGTGCCCAATTTCTCACCAAAAAATGTTGGATGTTTACTTTACATACCATTTTGCAGTAGTAGAACTTGTGTTGGAATATGGTTGTTCTGTGAAAACAGAAAATTCTTATAATGCTGATTACATCATAACATCAGAACAGAAACTTGATTGGAAAGAAAATGTATAAGCATGTCTAGTTATTATTTTTGTTATTGTTTTTTTTAACCAAAATATACATAGATAGCACCAATATAAAGCACTTTTATTATGTGCAAAAATTAAAATATGTTGCTTATTGTGTGTACTTTCTTTCTTTATGTCTATTTTATATTGATTTAATGATTCATACAGTATACAAAGGTAGTAATATTTCAACCCAAACGTATCTCCCTTTACAGTGTCACTGTAGTTAACAAAATAAATCCATTTATCTCATCTGTCGTGCACCTTCATTTCTATTATTACATATGTGCAGTTTGAAAGCAGTGCATGTTCTAAAAAACACGACTTTACAAGGTTAAATACATTTTGCAAGCCTCACTTTGCCATTTGACCTGGAGAGTGAAACTGGCTTCCCTTCAAAGCCTTCTTAACCAGACAGTCCCTTCCACTTCGTTCTTTGACCCTGAAGTGAAGGGAGGGAAACTGTAACTTAGGGCCATATTTTTCAATGTGCTCTAATAATAAGGAATATAAGTTAATACGTGGGTAGGTTGTCTTTTATTGTATAAGGCATGTTATCTCATGCAGTTTGGGTAAGAGGACTACAAAGCCCAATAACAGAGACCCTACACATGATGATTGTACTAAGGAATATCTTTAAAATCAAAAATATTTTTATTTTTGTAAAACATAACTTTTGACTTAATTTCTGAACATTGGAATTAGGTGTGGTGTTCTATGCACGGGATGACATCTGTACACAGGGCAACATGTACTGGAATTGTGGCAAATACTTCACTGTGATTGTTTGATTTCTGAGGTGTGATTTATAATTTAAAATAGTAAGGTCAAATGTTATGCTATAATCACACTTTCTGTTTCATAGTTTCCTTTACTCTTCATTGCATTAATTTTCATATTGCATATCACTAAACTGAAATATATAACCTAAGTTAACCTAAAATACCATGTTTCAAAATGAAAATGCATGTTTGTTATTACATCCATTTCATGTTTTAAACCTAAATGGAACTGCACAGCAGTAATATTAACGAGTAAGTAGTGGGGTCCCATGTTACATGTCCCCACATGTTGCAACAACTGTTTAAATAACATACCTGTATTTTTTTCATTGTTAACATCCTTTAAAGTGGATTCAAAGCTCAACCACTGTAAAGTTGTAGAGATGCGCACTGTGTGTCACAAATGCATACTTGTACTTGAACAACTTAAGCCGTCAAACCTTTTAGTAACCAAGGTCATTTATATCAGATCTCGAAAGAAAATATTTATTTAGCTTTGGTTGTCATAGAATATCTGGCACTAGCTCTTATATCTCACTGAAACAGCATCACACAAATAAAATGGTGCATCTGGGAATACAAAAGCAACTTAACGTGAGCTCATATAACTCCCCTATGGCTCAAAATAAAAACTCCCTTCTTAGATGTGCCAAAAACATTCAAATCCAACCTGGACAATCCCACAGGCTACAGAATCATGGGCCAGAGACTTGAAACTCTAATAATCCTGTTGATCAACAAGATATTGACAGCATTCAATACCTCGGATGATGCTGCAGTCATAAAAGGATGGGACAGATATGAGATGGAAGTTTTGCAAGGGCACTTGCAGGGATTTTTTACCCTCAATTCTTCCTTGAGAAAAACAGGTGTTTTTTTCCTCAACTGGAGGAGTTGTGAATTATACCAAAGCAAAATAATAAAAAAAAATTCACGATGTTGGGAACAAATTTGTGAAATACAATTTAAAAGGGCAACTGAGCGTGAAAATGCTTGTAATTTGTCAAGACGGCTCTGAGAGAGATACACAGGGTTTGATGCTGAAAAATGCACTCAGGCGTCCAGGTTTTATTTACAATTACACAAGTTGTTGCAGTAGCAGGTGGCCACCACTAGGGTACCAGCAATGATATCCCTAGTGCGGGAGAACACACACATTGGTGTACATAAATACAGAATTTTAAAAAATGAAACAAAACACTTTTCAAAAACAAAGCTAATATACAAAAGTTGGCTACAGGTGGCACCAGGAACCGGTTAGAGTACACTTAACAAACACTCAAAAACCGAAAATTCTACAACATTTTTTTGTTAGGCTTTAAAGGGTAATTTTAAGAAAAATAAAATGAGGAAAATACAGAAATTATTAATTTATTTATGAAATATCGGTGAAACTATTACTGCGTATTACCTTTCAGTTCAGCTTGTGAACGTCAGATGCAGTAACCGCTAGCGCCGCTAGAAGGCGCAAAACAAACTGTGTTGAAATAATAGTAATAGTTGGGGTGACCAACTGACAAGGGTCTAATTTCATGACATCATGACCACTTTTGTGGCACTTTGCGGGATAAACTAATAAAACGCTTATAAAATCCTGGTGTTGTGTTTTCCTTATACAACAAAATGAAGACACAAGAGACACCGCTACAGTTGTTTTACTTAATGCTACAGATTCAAACCCATTACAGCAATGAACTGTTGTGTACTTGTGCAGTATTATCAATGTTGGGTAACTGAAAGAACTTAACCCTTTCCATTTCTCAAAAACTGAAAAAACCCCAACTATTCAGTACTATTTACACATGACCTATTAGTACTGCTGACTGTGAGAAAGGGTTTAATAAACATAATCCGTAGCTCTGGCTGAATGTGATAAAATCATCAAACGAATCCTCTCCAGCACTTTTTTTTTTCTGTGCACTTTTTTCAAACCACTTTAAACACATTAAAAAAGAAGCTGACAACATTTGAATGCATTTTTGTTTTACAAATAGAGGAAAATAATAAAATTGCACTCAGTTTTCTGTTCATCCCCTGGCACCTTCTTCACTCAAATGTATGTTATCTCCCATTCTTTGTTGTAGCTGCATAATCTTTTTTTTTTTTGCATTTAGGTTCCATTTTTTTTAAACATGATTCACTAATGCTAAACCAACCATTCGAACTAAACAACTATATTCACGTTACATGTTCAAATATCTACAGCCCCAGTGTAAGCGGACTGTTGTAACCATAGTAACAATCAGCTGGGCGAGACAAAAAAGTAAAGAACGATTCCTATCAATGGGCTTTAGCTGAAAATGCAAGCTACACAGTGGTACCTGCACTGTCATACTGTTTACCACACAGTGGTAAACTGCGCCATGTAGCTGTTCCCTTCTCATTCCTGTAAGAGCTTGAAATAATGTGTTGTTGAGTTGTCCTTGTCACTATTTTTTAAATCATTGGACACAATTTCATTTTTGGTTAAAATGTAACATTTCTGTTTGAAATGCAGGATGTTTTCTTGTTGATCCCTGGAGCCAGCATCACAGCCGTTGTGTGTGCTGATGCGCTGGGGAGGCAAAATAAGCTGATCCCTGGAGCCAGCATTATACTTCATCCATCAACACCAGGCAGAAGGATATCTACATCATCAGACAAATGCAAATGGATGGAGATACAGATGGATCACATTAGTAAAGCTACGTCTTAGTTAGTGCTTATCTTGGCGAGAGCTGAGTTCAAATCAGCATGAAATTTTAACATCTGCTCTCATGTAATGGAAATCACTATTTTAGCAGGACAAAGGGTCCAATTTAGGGACTGTCCCGCACAATGCTGGGCGGTGGTTGAGTCTTGAACGTACAGGAAAGCAAAGGTTGAACTGGGTATATTTTAGGATACTGGTAATGAGAGTGATGGGAACCGAATTTTTAAAACTCCATTTCTATCAAATGTTTATTTACATACATCCATTTTTTTTTTTGGAAGAATGTATAATCAGACAACAGTGTATTCAAGTTTTTTATGTTTAGTTTTGGTTTCCATGTTATATATTGGTTGTTTTGGAAGTCCTTACCCACAATCTCTGGCAGTCAAATATTTTTTTTTTACTGCAAGTAAAACTGATAACAGTTATTACAATTATAAAGCAGTGTAACTCAATACATATCAACATTTTTTGTCAAACACCTAACTACTCCTATGAGTATCTATTATGAAATTGAAAAAGTATCCACAGAGGTGACAAAGTATATATATATATAATATATATATTATATATATATATATATATATCTTATATATATATAGAGGACCATCCAACAATATTATCACAGATAGGTAAATACAAAACTAGTGGTTGGGGCATTTGTTGCTTGTTTTACTCCAGTCAGACCTCTTACTTAAGTCATCTCTGCAGTGAATTGTGGGACTTCATGCTGATTTGATCTTGGCTCTCGCCAAGATAAGGACCAACTAAGATGTAGCTTTACAGTTAACTAATGTGATCCATCTACGTCTCCATCCATTTGCGTTTCCTTCCATCTGATGATGAAGACATCCTTCTGCCTGGTATTGATAGCTGAAGTGTAATGCTGGCTCCAGGGATCATCTTATTTTACCTCCCCAGCGTATAAGGACACACAATAGCTGTGATGCTGGCTCCAAGGATCAACCACAGTGCGGTCTCCCCAGCGTATCAGCATGTATCAGTTGTAACAGTCTGGATTGAGCTAAGTAGGATAAATCTCTGGGGCTTCCCACCCCCAGCGAAAGAGCCACCTTTGATATGTTGAGTGAATGACTAGCTTGAAAGTTGGGAGCAAACTTTGCTCTCTAAAGGAGGAGACTGTCATGGGTGCAAATAAATACATTTAAGCAGGAGAATGGAGAACAAAATGTAGTTAGAAAAGCTATAGCCGGGGGTTCCCTCTGACCAGCATGAATATTCCTCTCGGCGGGCGAGACAATGTTGTCGGCCTCTAAGGTTGGGATGTGAGCTTCACTTGCTCCCAAAAGAGGACCCTTGGTTCCCCGTAACTGTGCAACCAATGCAAAGAAGAGTGAAAATTGTTAGTTAAAAATCTTAGTTAGTGATTAATTACAATTATTATATATTTTTTTAAACTAATCTAATCTCCTTTTTGCTGGAGGAAACCTCTGGTGGTTCTGGTGGGCATGCTAGCAATACTTTGTTGAGCGGGAATAATATCAAGGAGAGAAGAGCAAATGTAAGATTCCACTGCAGAGGAAGACCAATGCCCCATTTTTAAAAAATTAAGGACTGGTTGATTTTACATTTGGCTGCTGGTGTTGTTGCACCTATACAGCATGAATGGGGGGGGGGGGGGGGGGGGGGGGGGATACAATTGGGGGGGGTAGACCAGCTTTACGAATGAGTAAGGAAATAGGAATATAAGAAGGTGAACAGCAGGGATAGATGAGACAGGACAGGAAATGCACAATAGGTGATAATAATATTGAATTCCAGCTAAATAAGATTTGATAGTTCCCAGGGGGAGATTCAGCTTGTGTTTTGCATGAACAAGAAAAGAAAGAATAAAATCCTGGTTGAAGGGAGAAGGGGAGATGTGTTGTTGCTTGCAGAAGGCTGTGAAAGTGGACCGGCCACTAAATTTGTTATTGCCATCGGTATGCTGAACAAATCAAATGCTGCCCAAAGAAATTCATGTGGCACTGAACCATATGCATTAGCCAAATCCAGGAATGTCACATGGAGCTCCTTCCTCTTCTTTTTTACTGATTGAATTTGTTGCCAGATTACGCTGATGTGTTTTCTAAGCATCCTGGGAAACCTGGAATGCCTGCATTTTGTACTGAAGTGTCAATGATGCAGTTCTTTAATAGGTAGGTTGACAATCTCTGAGCAATAATGCTGAAGAAAATCTTGCCTTCTACGTTTAATAGGGAAATAGGACGAAACTGACCAATGCTTGTAGAATCCTTTTCTTTTGGTATAAAGACTCCACCTGCTCGGCACCATGCTCTTGGTACAACCTGTTTTTCCCATGCCACTTTCAACAATTTCCACAGGATTCGAAGAACTCCAGAAGCACTCTTGTACACTTTGTATGGAACTCCATTAGGCCCTGGAGATGATGATGTGCTTGCTTTTTTCACAGATTGCTCTACTTCTTTCCACTTAGGTGTACATTCCTTCATTTGGTATTTGGGTGGATTGATAGGTGGGATATCTGAAGGAATTGACATAGGGTCCTGCCTTTTTGAATCTGTATGTTTCCTCCAAATATCTCTCCAGCTCAAACTTAGATGATTTTAGTGTGCCATTTTTCTCGCTGGTGAATATCTTCTTTACAAATTTGAATGGATCTTTATAAAAGTTAGTTCTCGCATGCACTTTCTTTTTTTGCATTTCTGTAGGCGCTCAGCTCTGCGCAATGTTGCAAGCTTATCTTTTATGACCCTTTGTAACAAATGGAGTCCCTCCTTCTGACTTTGTTCTGTTTTTTTCCACTGCTATCTCAACTGCCTCCTTTCTCTAATTAAACGTTCAATCTCCTGCTGCCGTCTAGACTTTCCAGGAATAGTTTGTACTTATTCCTTCCTTTTCAATCCCAAGCCTCTCGCTTCCATATGCGTAGATGATGTCCCCAAATTTATCCACCTTCTTTTCAAATGTTCCAATTAACTTTTCCAAAGTAAAACAGAGATCCGTGTTTACTGTGTCCCACGTAGTTTTCTCACAAGCTCTTAGCCATTTAACGCCAGGCTTGTGCCCGTTGAGGTTCTGTTCTCTCTTACGCTGGTTCGTCTGACCGGGTTCGCAAGGATCATTAGGTTCATCACTAGTTGTATCTAGAGATATAGGGCTGAAAACAGGCCCTCCATGAATCCTTTAAAATCTTGGAATTGATGAGAGAATTGATGGCTTCTGGTTCCTTTATAGCAGACTGGAGGATTTTACAAGCAATAAAAGAATAAGGGATAGATTTTAAACCAGTACAAAAAACTCTACTCAGGCCAGAAATTAGATAATTAACAAAAAAAGATCAGGGTGATTGTGGCAAGCGAGAATCCTGCCTATGTATATTGTAAGGTTTTGGTGGTGGTTGGCAGAGATAGGGTTCATTCCTGTCCCTGCCAAAAATGTGTTAATTCATTTGAAAATTAGTGATAACTGGGAGCAGCCGCATCACAGAAAAAGGACAGCTTAGGGATCCATTGGGGAGAGGAGTTGGTGAGTGTTGATTTTGTTGTCCCTGTGTTTGTAATATCTGGTCAGTGAAGGCTAATGTCCAACCTGACACATTGTTTTTGTGTTTCATTTATACCTTTTGTTTAGGCCCTTATGCCTTTTCATTTTGTGCTTGGTGTTTTGTTAATTTAATAAAGTAGAGCATAGCAGCTATTTTTGCACTGCATTTCCCTGTGTTCTGTGTACTTCTTCCTGGTCTGGCTTTACCACATAAGCCATCCTGTCACAGTGATATTGAAAAGCATCTGATAGAGCCAGGATGTTAATGGGGTAGAGGCGGTTAGTAATGATGAATGTCATTTAGATGAAAGAGGGCAGATGGAACGTGAATGACCATCAGCACAGAAACTGCACATATATAAAAAACAGCATCCTTTGGAAATGCAGAATGAGGAATTTAAATTATTGCACAGCTGTCTGCCACCAGAATATTTGATGGTTCTTCTATTAGAATCTTTGCTTGTTGAAAAAGCAGGCAGAGCTAAAGAATGAATAGAACGCAGATGCACAATTCCTCAAAAAAGGAGTCCTGAAACAATGATAACAACACACACTTTAAAACACCTACACAATCACCAGTCCAACAGTGAGTGCTCCAGGTGCATGTGGTGTTGTGAATACACAAAACAGTGATAACAGTGGTGCAGTGTATTGTGGGTTTGATGCTGGCTTAACAGCGACAGCTCCCGAATATTTACTGTTTTACAATGACAAACAACAGTTAAATAAACAAACAAGACAACACGTTTTACCTGTGCATTAGAGGTTTCCCTGTCATTAAAATCAAGCTCTTGGTGTCAGGTTTGACCTAGGGTAATGCAACTCAAAATCAAAATATATCTGACAATTTATTCAGGTTACTAAATTACATGGGTTATATTCATCAAGGTAATAAGCTGGGTAATTTTTGCTCTCTCTCTTTTTTTTATAGTAAACTAATATATTAGTATGATATCATCTTCTTGACTGCATGTTGCATGATTGTTTTCTAGGAGTTGCCCATTAAATCATAAACACAGATATGTTTTATCTAATCATTAACCCCCGAAGGAGCATTTTTATACATTCCTTTCAAGCATTGCTCAAATAAACACTGAGGCAATCATCTCCCATTGATTAGACAATCAATGTCTCTTTCATTATGCAGGTCTAAAGAATTACATTTTGTAGCATGCAAGGGGTTAAGTAAGATCAAGAGGCAGGAAAAAGAATACATTCTTTCTGAATATAACTACAGTTATAGCCCGAATACTCCAGTCTCAGTCAAGCTGGGACAACTAAATAGAAGGTCAATTTAACTTGGCCCACACACAGGTTCTTTACATTTGGAAAATTGATGAGGGGGTTGGACATACACAATTTATCATCCCAAACTAATACAAAACACACTGTGGCCATGTAATAATAATATTTATTAATACAGAATAAAACAATAATAAGGTTTAAAACAATAAAACTATTCAATACTCTACAGTGCCTGCAAGTCTTAATGTTGATGCCCCAGGGGGAAATCTTAATCATCACTAATTCCCCTTTACAATAAGAAGGCGCCAATCCTCAACTATACTTTTGGCCTGTGTATTGTAAACTCCCAATTTAATGTGCATACTTTGACTACAGAGTGCGGTAGTGCACGACAGACAGCCCTCTCCCCCTACGAGCAGATACACGAAGCACACACCCTAGGACACCAAGCACAACGTGTTATTAGAATTAGCCAAGCCCACTGATGCAGACCCCGGTTAAAGTACTATCACGCTATAAAATACTAACAATCACACAGTAAAAAGGCCCTTCTAAAACCCAGTCCATTGATTATAAACTCCCCAGTTGCGACTTCAGCAAGCACCTTTTGCAAGCTCGGCAAAGACCAGGTACAGTGTCCAAAGAAGGTGCGGCAACGTCCTTATAAAATCAAATAGTCAATATCAGAAAACCCTGCTTCAGAAATACTTATCTGCTGTAACGTTTCGTTAAAACCATTATTTAAAACTGTACTTGGTTTCATATTTTCATACAATTCCTCCACTCCCACTCTGCTTCGGTGAATGTATCGGAGTGCCTTGCTGCCTTGAGTGTATTTAAACCCAATTAAACAATTGCATTGTAACGCATTTATCGCAGATGGATGTGTAAATCAGCAAAGTTGATCTGAGTTTTAAATTAAGTTTTTAAATTATTAATAATGATTAAATTAATTAAATTATTAAAGTATTTTATTTTCAGGATGTTTTGCTTTTTTCATTCTATCAATCTCTTTTGTGTACACTGTAGTAGTTCTTCTAATATATAAATGTTTGTATAACAATACGGAGCATCGAAGTACAGTACGTAACTCTTACTAAACTTAAGATAAAATCTCTATCTGGATGGTCCGCTCTGACTCATACGGTGAGAACCCCCCTGAAGGTCAAGGGAGGCTGAAGCCTGCCCTGAGGTCGGGGAAGTGATGATCACTTGTCCCCCAAAAGGATGGACCCCCAGCACTTCAACAAATCACCCACACCGTGAGACAAACAAAAGAGCACATGCGAGCGCATAACATAAACAAAAGACTAGAAGGACAAATGGGACAAACAGGAGAATGGTTAATAAATTTAGTAGGATATGACTATGTGTATACCTGCTGCTCAGTGGAGAGGAAATAACCCCTTGAAGCTAATTAGGGAAAAACCTCTAGTGGCTCCGGCAGACAGGTAGCCCCCACTTCAGGCATACTAGCAATTTTGTAATGGGCTGCAACTATGTCAGAGGGAGATAAATGAACATAAGAATCCACTGCAGAACAGGACCGTGCCCCATGGTCTTGATCAGGCTCTGATTGATGCTGGCCCTTGCAGAGGAGGTGGCTGCACCGATAAGGAAGGAATGGGGTGAATAGCTGAGGAGGGAGGCCTGTCCTGGAGAGGAGGGTGGAGAGGTGGGCTGAGAACCAGAGACAAGTGACAATGATCTGGAAGAATTGATGAATAGAGGGTCCGGGAGGGGGCCAGGGTTTCCTGCATGAGAGATACCTTGACATTGCTGAAAAAGGGCAGAGCAGACTTGGTCCTTGAAAGCTGAATGAATTGACCTCGCCGGAGTTGGTCTGTCTTTGAAGTGCGCAGCCGAATAAGAAAATAGGAGTTGGAAATAGAAGAGAGGTCACATAAACGAATACCCACCGAGGGGAAGCAAGAAGCTGAGGGAACTGTGAATTCGGAGCTTCTGAGAAAGCCAAAGAAGGCTGTAAGGCAGATGGTCTCCATGAGTAGATCCTCTTAGGGGGAGAAGCAGCCTTTCCGAAGAGTAGAGATGATTCTAGCATTTTTAGAAGGAGCAGCAACTATCAGGGAAGGATGAATGAATGTAGGAATCCACTGCAGAGGAGGACCAGTTCCCCCACATTCGTGATCAGGCTGGGGGGGGAGGGGAGAGTCGAGGGAAAGGGGAGAGTCGAGGGGGGAGGCCTGCTCTGGAGGAGAGGGTGGAGAGGAGGGAGGCCTGCAAGGAGGCGAGGGTGGAGAGGAGGGAGGTCTGCTCGGAGGAGAGGGTGGAGAGGAGGGAGCCATGCAAGGAGGAGGAGGGAGGCCTGCTCTGGAGGAGAGGGTGGAGTTGAGGAGGGAGGCCTACACACGAGGTGAGGGTGGACAGGAAGGAGGCCTGCTTGAGGGCAAGGGCGGAGGAATGGAGGGAGGTCTGCTCGAGACGAGGAGAGTGATGATAGGAGTGAGAGGAATCAATGAACAGATGGTCTGAGGAGGGGAGTGGGGGGGGGGGGGGGTTCCTGCTGTAGAGATACCTTGAAAAGGGAAATAGGGAACTTGATACTTGATGTGTGAGTGGACCGACCGCGCTGAATTGATCCGTCCTGAGGTATGCAGCCAAGTGATGGAGTAAGCATGGAAGGTGGCAGAGAGGCAGTTGATCTCCATGGGTAAATCATTGTAGGGGGAAAAGTGGCTTTTCAGAAGAGTGGAAATTAGCAAATGGAGAATATATTTTGATATAGACAGATGGGAAGGTGAGGCAGGGGGAAAGCTCTTAAGAATCCCACAGAGGGTCAGATGGAATGTTGAATATGGAGAGACTGGAGGGAGTTGGAGAGAATCCCTAGCACGGACCATGAGAGCCAGGTTTTGATTGAAGGGCTATGATTATTCGAATCTGGGCGCAGAGGATTGAAGACGCTGAGCAGGCTATAGAATAGGAGCTTTTGAACAAGGTGGAGGGCTGCAGACATGTAATGCTGAGCAGATTGAAGGGGGTTACTGAGAGTAGGTTTCAGTTAAATAGCATCTGGAGAGGCTGAGGATTCTGGATGGGGGTTGTGGAATCAAATGGGACCAACTGACTGAACTTGGATACCGAAAGTAGAGGCAGAAGAAGAGCTGGAACTGAGGGCTGAGGTGCCAGCTGGACTGAACGAACATGAATCGGCTACTGGGGAAGCACGGCTCCTTTGCGCCCCATGTTCTAGAAATGAGGGCAAAGATGAGATGCCGCCTTTCTGTGTGTTAGTTAATACAGGATCGATCAATGGTTTCCTACTATCATGTCTGCTTAAAATGGAAAAGGTAAACTCACATTCAGAGATTTGGGTTTCGCAACACCAGTTATTCTCTTAATAGTGAAAATCCTTAACTCATAATCAAGACAGACTTCCAGTCTCATACCACATCTCAAACCAAGTATTAATACTGTAACATTTGGGAGGAATAAGATTGCTAAAGAAGTGCCCTGTATTGATTAGATGGAGATTAGCGTTAGCCTTGATTGTAGGAATACTGCCACGATCTGCGTATTGGAGGAAGGCTGGAGCATTGTTGGCTCTGGAGAAGTGCAGCTGCAGACTTCAACAGTAAACTAGAGCGACTTTGCAGCTGCAGTGGTGAACAGATCTGAAGAGGGAGTGGAGATCTGCTGTAGTGAGGAGCAATTAATAGTAGAGGGCGGGATCTGCTGAACAGAGCAGAGGTCATCGGTAGAGTGCGGTGGTCTGTTGCAGAGAGTAGGTACCTGCTGAATGCAGTAGATATTGGTCTTTCGGTGGTAAGGCTGATTTAGATGGAGCCAGAGATGGGGCTGTTTTTGGGCAGAGATGAAGATTGCAGAGATCTGAGAGAGCTGCAGAACCAGAGAGGATGAAGAATATGTTGCTCCGAGGAGTCTGCAAAACCTATTGATTGGTCGGAAGCAGTTTATTGTCTATTGGGGGTAGGAGGACATTGACTGAAACATTGATAAGTCGTAGGACATGGTTCCATGACTGACTAGAGGCTCGCGTTGATGAAATGATGACTTTTGATGAAGCTGGTCGGACTGGAGGAGCAGCGCCAGATGAGGAAACACGAATCTGGGAACAGGAATAAGTCACAGGAATGGATGCGTGATGCAGGAAAGCAGGACGTTACTATGACGGTAGATACTGAACATCTCAAACAGCTGAGTAAGGTTGCTTCATGACCAGGTCATTGAAGAGGGGAACTGTTAAAATTGAAGAATGTCAGTTGCTACAAAAGGTTGAGGAGGGGGTCTCCTGTAAATCCCTCGGAATGACAACAAACTGCGGGATGTGTAGAAAAACTGGAGCGTGTGAGCTTCACAGTGATAGCAAACCAGCTTAGAGACTTGTGACAGAGATCGAATGATGCTTGGTGTTAGATCTCCTTCCCGACCGGTGAGGGCACTAGAAAGAAGGAACAGAGTAACCTTAAACAAATGGCAAGACAATTTATTCCGAAGGGTAGGTGGAAGTCAGCCAGTGGGGCTAGGAAAGGGGCAGAGCTACGGCACCCAAGCTCACTGACCCGGACGGTAAACGGCGTGGCATCTGAGAATTGGAGGAGCGGATGCACTCGTTAACCTAGGGGTCATGGGCGAGGGTATAAATAGGGGGGCGTGGCTTTGTGATCTGTTCCTTTGCATATGGTTAAGCTAAATAACCAAGAAGGAGCCCGTCTTGTTTATACGATAAACCGTGAGTGTTCTGCTTGTCTGTGTATTAACACTGTTTGTCTTGTGTGTCGTTTCTCACCAAGAATACTGAGCATGATCCGGAGCTGCAGCCGCAGGCCAGCGTAAAACCCGGATATCACCACTCACCGGTTTCCACTACAGGAACTGTCTTTTGCAACACGAGCACTAAAATCACACACTGTCGGAATTGTGTCTGTGTTTTGTGTTTTGTATGGGTGAAAGGACTGGACTTTGGGTTACGGGTCAAACCCGTGGGATTATAATCAGAAGTGATACACGCCACTGTACCACTTCCAACATTATTATTATTTGTAGGTTTGCTATAAGGCTCTGGACATTGAATTAATTTAATAAACACCCTTGCACCTGTACATCGTCGTCTGTGTCATTTATCCACTCTGCACTGCACTCACCTGCACGTATTCACCACTTTCCCACAAGACTGTATAAAATTTGCGGTGTTACACTGCCACCTAGCAGTTATGATTAGAATTAACCATTGGCTTGAGTGAAGCCAGGTAGAATATTTGGTTATTGTGATTAAAATCCTTGTCAGTGTAGAACAACAATTGTGTACTCTTTTAGATTTTAATGTCTTCGTTACATGTTTTAGGACAGTCAGTCATGTATATGAATACGTTAACGCAGTATTTAGATGTCACAATTTGACGAGTTGAATGAGCTCTCGCAGGTTGTAAAAGCCCAGCAGCAAGCAAGCCAGAAAATTGCAGTACTGAGGTACGGAGCTCACAGTGCAGATTAAGCTGCCTGGTCACCATGGTTACTTTCCACTCCCCGCAGTCACGCAATGAGAGCGTTGCCGTGGTAGCCACGAACTGAGAAGCACTGGTGGAAAAGTTGCAGAACAGCAGTGTTGTTGAATCTTTTTGTGACGAGACAAAAGCACAAGCCACCACACGGCGAAACGGAACATGAAACTGAATGGACAGGTCCCTAAAACTTTGAACGTAGCCAATAGAAGTTCAGGGCAGAATCACATGAAGGAACGATAATTTTGCTGGCTCTGGGAACAGAGGAGGGGCGCTTGATTGCAAGCGAAGAGTAAAGGAATGTTCAGCTGACAGATCTTTATGGTGGATTAAATAGAGGAGCAATGGCAAGGCAAACGCTGACGACTGGAATGTCGATGTCTTGTTGAAGGAGCTTTAGAGATTTTAGTGGAGGGCCAGTTTGTCTAATGAAGATGCGGACAAGATGAGAAATGAAGCTGCGGTTTGAACGGTGCTGTTGCTGGGCTGGAGGCTGGAAAGAGCAGGAAAGACTAATGCTGGAGCTCCTGCAGCCGAATGGAGAAGCTGAATGATGAGAAGCAGCACTGGAGCAGGTAGGAAAATATTTGATAAAATCTTGGGAGCGCTGCGCAGAGAATTGACCTCCAGTGAACGGCAACGAAGTGTAGATTAGTGGAGAAACACGAAAAGACGGTGTCTGAGCGTGTGCTACAAAAACGAAATGCTAGACAGCAAAGGTGCAAGTGATCAGGGATTAAATAGTAAATAGGTACCAATTGACAGGAAATTGGAAACCCCCTTCTGCACGCCTCCTGAACTACGCAGGCTAACATTTAAAAACAAGGACTATCCCAGTAATAAGTACCCTTTGGAAACAGTTGAATCGTAGTTCATCGCTTTTGCTGATCTGTTTTTGTCTTGTTTTCTTGGGAGGAAGGCAATGTACCTGTTAATATACATTTTGTTTTCACTGATTGAATCCTAAATTGACTGATTGTACCAAAAGGATATAGGAAGGAATGTGTGCTCACCGAATTTTAGGGAATTTTGTTTGAGTATCGCTTCGATGTTAGGAAAAATGTTTACCACAACATTGAAATACTGACACCTTTGAGTACAGAGCCAGACCGTGTGCAACTACTGTAGCGCTGCTTCTACTGGATAAAAAGTATGAAATGAACAGGGGAGGTGAAAAGTAATGGAAAATATTTTTCACTGTAGGTAGGCATATTTTTCTTTGGAATTCGTGATATTATGAATTTTTCAAGGACCTAGTTATAAGGTTGGTATGATCTGTGCTCAGTCTGTATTTAGTTATTACCCCCTCCTCACACAGCCCAAGTAACGTCTATCTGATCTGAAATACTCCCTCCCTGACTCTTCTTGCTCTCCTGTGCAGCATTTCTGCTGGTTCTGTGAACCGCCTGGTTTCAATAAGCGGTACTTTTAACACCCCCTGAGGCACCTAGTAAAGTTAGCGCCCTTAAGTGAATATGGTTTGCATATCAAATGTCTCCCTCACTGTATTTTGTGACGTGATTTGCATACATTTCCATATATTAACATTATTGACTCAACGGGGTACTTTTGCCATGCGCTACGTTGCCTGCCACTGGTTAGTGAATACAGCAGCTAAACAAAGCATGCAGTAAAGGGGCTTACTGCGTGCAAAACACGTTACCGCTGTTTAGTGAATGAGGCCTTGTGTATTTTATTATTTATGTACCCAAAGGGAGGCCTCAATAAGGAGTTTTATATATGTGCTTTTACCCTTTTAATTATTTTATCATGGGCACGGTCACAAGTGACTGGGACCTTAACTGTAGTCCAGACTGTGGTCATTTTGGACCGGGAAGGAAGAGAAGCAGCACTGGAGCCTAAGCAATAAATACACTGAAGAGAAACAAAAGGAAACAAAACAGCACAACTAAATGCAGTGAAGGCTGTACATCACAGAAAATAAATGTCTGCCTTCTCTCTCCCTTTGTTCTAGAAGAAGGAGAGTTCTAGAGTTAAATATCAGTGGCCGGGTCGGAAGACTAATGCTGCTGAAGGGAGGGGCCTAATGCAGGGGGCGTGAATTTGCCCCACTCAGAGAGTAAGACGGGGAGGGGACAGCGAGTATTAAGGACAGATTGTTTTCCAGGATGGACATCACGGAGGGAGGGAGGGAGAAAGCACCCCCTGGAGGTGGGTGTGGGATCTGGATGCAAAGTATTGGCAAGGAGCCAGTTGGTCTTTCGTGGACAAACTTTGAAGACCACTGGAGAAAATTGCTTTTTGTCCTTTGAGGAACAATATACTTTGCAGCCATTAAATGTCAGGTGACACCATAACGGTATTGTGGACATAATTAATCTACTTTCTAAACAGTGTGGGACATTATATAATCACTGGGAAAACCATTGTCATTTTAGGAGGTATAACTGTTCCTATTGACATTTCTTTGTGAAAAAAAACTGTTCTGTTGTTTTTTGTTTTTGTTTTTTTGACATAATAAAAGAACAACCATTTAATTTACCTGTCTGTGTGGTTCCTGTGTGATGTTTTTTCTTTAGTTACTTTCCAAAATGCTTGAGTTTTTTTTTCTGTCAAAATATGTACAGTAATAACTCGACAGTACTCTAGTTGTACTATGGTCATTCTTTTGGGGTTTTTGTGTGCAGGCATTTTTTTTACATTTTGTCACAATTATCTTTTAAATACTCTGTATCTTAACTGTAATACAGCTTTAAATCCTGCTAACAAGCCTCCATCCTGATTGTAATCTCATTTGAAATTTCTAAAGCGGAGTCTCCAATAGAAATGTAGGAATGTGCTGTCACTCAGTAGTTGGGGGCGGATTTAAAGTATTTAGAACAAATCAGTGATAGAAACAAGTCAGGAAGGCGGTACAGCAGCACTGGGACATGTATCTATTATTCTTTTTGTAGTAGGTTTTTTTTTTATGGGAAAAGGGTAGTCAATGTGAATTAATTAACCATTTCCATGGTTTTTTCGGTGTTAATGAGCTATCCACCGATTTCTTTTTTTTTAATCCGGGTTTTTTTTTTTTATTGGGTTTTATCGGTTAAAACCAAAAATCAGAAGCTGTAATTATAAATAAACCACCACTTCACCAGTACTTTGTTGTTTGTCATTATCTTGAGCACTGCATCACCTCTACACCTGCACACTGCAAACTACAAACTACTTTGCTACAAGGCCACAGCGCCTCATTCTCCCAAACCGATAGATGGCTATAAAATAAATCTTATTAGCAGGGATAAAGTGATTTGCTATTGCCAACAAACTGACAATACAGTACAATTGAAGCATCTCTGTGTATCCTGGGTAAAAATAATACTCTAATTGAAGTTAGCAGGGATATAGAATATCAGTCAACTGGATATGACTGTGACTGTAACAGAAAATTATACAAAATGAATCAAAACAAGAAGAAGAAGAAGAAGAAGAAGAAGAAGAATGAAGTAAGACAATTATTCATAATTCATACCCAAAAGCAGGGGCGTCACTTCACAAAAGTCTTGGGTTGGGGGGGCAAATAATGCATCTAGGGGCCCCTTCTCCATAACAATAACCCTGCAAAAACTTAAAAAAAAAAAAAAAAACTCTGGCATTGCATAAATAAACCTAGTGAAGCAACGGATATTGTCTAGGCTTCATTTTTGCAAAGATATCAACCAGGGCATCAAAATAATTGTTTTATTACCAATGATTTTTCAGTTACAAGCAGATCACTCAGACAAGGATTGGTCATGGAAGTTCGTAAATTGGTTTTAAACAAATTTAAAACAGAAAACAGATGCTCTTTGCTTGCAGTGGTTACTGGAAGAGAGATGATTACCTTGATTATTTTTAGTGATATATAAGTGTAAGTAATAGCAAATCTCCTTTTAGAGTTATACCAGCTAAAAAGAGAATAAAAACTACTGATGGTGTGAGTTTAGCTTTTCCTTCCCCTCTTCGACTTACTTCTTAATTACTAAAAATGGCACTGGCTATTATGATGGCCGGTACCAGGTTTTTGTGAGCCCCAGCCCCACATTTTTATGTGGAGGTTCGCCAGGTTTCATTTTTGAATGTTTAAAACCGTATAATTATAATAGGTGTTCAGGCGTTATAATAATAACAGACGTTATGATTGTGAGGCTCGAAAAAATGCTTGTCAAATTGATTGTTTGAAAGTAAATGTGCACAATTGGCACATTTGAATAATGTATGTTGAGATCAGCCAATAGCTTTTGTCTTTACAAAGACCTGGGGAGGGCAGAAGCCAATAGGGAGTGAGAAGGGGGGGGGGGATCTGAAAAGTTTCACTGCACTGCACACATACAGTTTAGTTTAGTTGAGTGAAAACTAAATGTTTCTAGTCCTAAACGCTGCTGGAGTAGTGTAGCTGGCACAGCAATAGTACATTTACTCTTATTTTCAATTTTATTTCTATGTGTGTGTACCCCCTCTGGCGCCGGCCCTGGGTATTGTTTTGCTATTTGTTTAGTTGCTGTGACATATGGTAGATCTTATAGGCTAAGCACTTTTACTGACAAGTTCCAAAAACACATCATAAACACTTTGACATAATTATTAGTAAACATGCTTTTTGTAACCCAACATACAAAACAGTTGCTGTCATTAATTTTGAATTTCAACAAATGCAAATTATTGCCATAACCTGGGAGAGGTTGTTGCCATATGTGTTTTTTTTTGTTTGTTTGTTTGTTTTTTTAGGCAGAACAATTTTAAAACGTAGCATTGCAACTTTTGGCAAGAAAAAAGAGAATGTTTAATTCAACAGCGTTGCTGCCATTATTGTTATATTGGTGTTCTTGCGACACTGCATTGCTATAAAATAAATAAATTAATTAATTAAAAAATTGTAAAAAATGGTAAGGTTAACAAAACTACACTAAAATTGGCTACACATCCTTTTCTTGGAATGAGCTTTCCCTTTATTGGAAGAACTTTATAAATGTACCATTGTTCAGCAAACTAATATAGGACTTTAAAATGTAATTAACATGATAATAATATTAATATTTTGATATGATATCGATATCTTTCGATATCATGGGATTAAAAAAAAATCATATACGCTCACATAATCATGTTTATTTTATATTAAGATACAACATACCCTATACATGTCAATCATTGTACATCTTGTAGGCAAACACCATACCCTAAAGTATTATTTAACCATTTTATTCAATTATTGGCGTTTAGGTACCAAATGCATTAAGCACTATTGGCCTTATTTAGAGATATGCGCATCAGCGGTTCATTGCAGTTTTTCCGTGTGATTACTTACACTATTAAAAATGTATTTTTAAAATGTGAACTTTCAGTATTATAAATGAGATGTCCTTTTAAAACATCAAAACACATGTCAAAATAATGCAAAATTCGGCTTGACAGCATACTTAATACTTTTAGCTGCGACTCCTTGCCAAGTTTTAACTCTGAAAAAGTTGCAAACTGGCCCAAATACTGCCTGTTTTTTTCTCATTCATGATGTGATTTGGGACAGAGAATGTTCAATGTTGATAGAACTTTGATCCCCCCCTCCCCCCCCCCGGATTTTTGTGAAATGAACCCCTGCTCACCACAGTCTTGTAGGTGTTACTTAAGAATATAAAGTCTCCAAGAAGGGACAGTAAAACAACTTTGCAGGTAATAAAAACTGCTTTTATTTCTTTGTACTACTTTAAACTACCTATCCTTAAAACTACTATATAGCTTTTTTTTTCATGAATGCCTAGTCTAACTAACAGGCACCTACCATCCAATGCCTATCCCACATTATATAACCAATTTTGCAGCATAATGGATGAAATCCGCCACTGCTGGGGCCACCCCAAATGGGGGCTACATAACCACTAGAATAGAGGATGACGTGTAATAAAATGAGTTATTCAGTTTGCCATTAACAGCACTTTTAAAACGCAGGGTCTATTTCCCCAGAAAGTCTTGCTAAATCTGTATTCTTTCTTCTACAGTTTCTAAGACGCATCTTGGCAGAGTGCTAAAGAGTCCTTTAAAAACGGCTGACAATGAATGTAGGTCTTGTTAAGATGGAAGATGAATGGTGCTGGAAAGTAAAGCTCTCCTTCTGTCTATAGGCAAAGTGCAGCATGCATGGCACCTAGCTTAAACTGTGACCCTGAGGGATCTGCTTCTACTTTAGTGAGTGGTTATTTGATGTATGAGCACATTCAATTATTTGAACTTCTAACTCCAAATCTAAATCAGACCAGTATAGTCTGCCTTCAGTTTCACTTCACCAGAGTTAGTTATTTTATATTATTGCTGTCAATGTGGTTTTTAAACGCAAACTTAGAGTAATGAAACATTTGTGACCCTGACAGAGATCTGGTGTGCGTTAAACATCTTAGAAGTTGCAGTGACACTATAATATACACTACAATAATTGTTTCCTTTCATACAATAGTTCCATTGTGCTTTTAAAATTAAATAATTAGAGTCATGACTTATCATCTGATCTGGAAGTTTTATTTAAACTTTGTTATATCTGTTTTCACTCAACCTAGTTCTGGCTTCCCAAAAAGCAATCGCATTTATAAGTGATCCTATTTTGATCATCCACATGAAGAAGATATCCCAATAATCTTCATGGCTATGACTTTTAAACTCCTGTCATTTAACATTTGTGGCTAATTCAAGATTAGACCTACCTACAAATTAAAATGTTTCACTGACATGATGACAACAATAACAGCAAATGAGATGTGGTGAAATTGGGGTTGGGAAAGTTCCCACCAAACAGGGGATCCTGCATTTAGCTAGGTCTATAAATGTATACATATTTTTAAGCAAGAAAGGAGGTGCCCCTTATTGTGACATTATATTTACCCTGTAAAACACAAATGTCACTTTTAAAAACACAACTGCCTGTCTTTCTTAATTATGTTTTTTTTTTTTTTTTACAAAAATGTGTATTAACCTTAACAGAGTTAATGCTGTCAGTAAAGAGTGAAAATAGATTTAGTTTAAAGTGCACTTAGTCCTAAATAATGCAAGCTTGCTGTTAAAATAAGGTTAGCCTAAATCAACAACATAAATAAACTAGACGCAGGGGTGCCCAATCCTGGTCCTGGAGGGTCGTTGTCCCTCCTGTTTTTTTTTCCAACTGTACACTAAATTGTGTAATTGAACCAATTAACCTTCTAATAAGTGCTTGATTGATCCAATTAAGTAATTTAGGGGAAAGTTGGAACAAAAGCCAGGAGGGACACCACCCCTCCAGGACCACGATTGGGCACCCCTTTACTAGAATGTTGAGTACTTCCCTATAGGCTATAAGTAGTAGCAATAGTGGCCTCTAGTGGTGGATGTCAGTACTGTACAGTTTATTCGGAGGTTTATTTGGGATCTGGTCTCTCGTCTCTCATTATGTACATTGGCCATATTAAACATTGTGTATTGGAAATATGTTTAAAACATATTGTTTAATTTGTAAAAACACAATGTTTTTGTTATTGTTATTTTGCAGCAGGGATTGGGTTAAAAAAAAAATTCCCCATCCATGCTAAACTCGTGTCGTGACCGTCTCCAGATTAATTTATTGCTAATTTGGAGACGGTCACATGTATAAAAACCTGCAGCTGTAACTAAGCAAGGTTAGTGTGTTCAGATGTGATACGAGAGCCGTGAGTTACAGAGAATTAAGACATAAAATAATAACAATTGCTACCCGTGGTGAGTTTACACCATCACACTACTTGTTGATTTATTTCACTTGTTTGTTTTGGCCATTGTGCCTTTTTGTTTTGTGTTTTCATTTTTGTTAAAATCTTTTATTTGTTTATTAAATCTGCACAAGCAGCACATTCATATCCACATTCAGTGGGGGGAAGAAAGGATTCAAAACATACTGCCATTATTTCCCCAGGAGGTTAATGTGGTGTTAAACATGCTGAAACAATCTGAAGTCCATTTACACAGATGCACCTATAACTGTATGCATTGTATTAAGCACCCAGTGAGGGAGTGGCTGCTGATGGCACAAATATTATTCACATATGAGTAAGAAACTGCTCACACGCAAAACAGTAAACCTACAATCACAGCCCTTTTAACTTTTTTTTTCTTAGCATAGTGAACAATTATTATTATTATTATTATTATTATTATTATTATTATTATTATTATTATTATTAATAATAATAATAATAATAATAATATGTGATCTAACATCTCCTTTTCAGTGGGTCTTTTCCTTTTTATAATTGGGTTGGACTGTGACACAAAGAGGTCTAGCAGCTTGTGAGTCATACTTGAGTAAGTAGCAGATATGAGACTGCTGGCCTAGGATCTGCTGTCTCTGGATCCTGTTACCCACCCATTGGGATATATACGCCCCCTCCATGAGTGCTACACGATTGTATGTTTGCTTTAATCAAGTACAACTTTTTCTTTCATTGTCTTCAACTTTTGATTGCAAATGGTGCAATCCCATCACATGGATTTTAATGGCATGAATCAGTAGTGATGTAACCTGGCATGATTATTTTTTGGGTGCTCCCTGATTAACAATGGATGGGCATTGGAATATGGGATTGCCACATATTCTTATGCCAATGCAGTCTTAGTAATTGTTCCAAACAAATATGCATCAAATATGACATTTATGAAAATCTAGTATTTGTATATGGATATATGAAAGATGCAGGCTAACTTCACTTTAACAAACCCCTGTTTTTAATAATGCCAAAAACAAGAACCATTTTTTTAATGGAAATGAACCCTATTAGAACGATCACTTACCATGATCGACCAGGATACAACAATCTCGGTACTGACGGACACTGAACTTCTCCAGTGAGAATGTATTATTCTCTCAGTGAAAACAAAGACCATAGTTGGCTAATTCAAAGATAACCTATTGTAGTGCGAATCATACATGACATGCAATCATTGCCCTTTTAAACATACCCTTTAAATGTTGATCAATGTGAAGTAATCTTCATAAAAGTACTATATATTGATGTTCAATTTAAATTGAGCATTTTCTTTATTATTCTGATGCAGCAAATTGCCAAACCCTATTAGAGTGAACACCCTGATGTGACAAATATTTCTCCTGGTCCTATGAGGGATTTTTTTATAGTGAAGTTAGCCTGCATATAAGATGCTTTCAAATCGGGGGGCGTGACAAGGTTATCAGAGGCATGCAAGACTTGGCTGGTAAATACACTGAACAAAAATATAAACGCAACATGCAAAGTGTTGGTCCCATGTTTCATGAGCTGAAATAAAAGATCTCAGAAATTTTCCGTATACACAAAAAGCTTATTTCTCTCAAATTTTGTGCACAAATTTGTTTACATCCCTGTTAGTGACCATTTATCCTTTGCAAAGATAATCCATTCACCTGACAGGTGTGGCATTTTATCGATGGCAATTTCTATGCACAGAGATACCGTGACGAGATCCTGAGGCCCATTGTCGTGCCATTCATCCGCCGCCATCACCTCATGTTTCAGCATGATGATGCACGGCCCCATGTCGCAAGGATCTGTATACAATTCCTGGAAGCTGAAAATATCCCAGTTCTTCCATGGCCTGCATACTCACCAGACATGTCACCCATTGAGCATGTTTAGGATGCTCTGGATCGACGTGTATAACAGCGTGTTCCAGTTCCCGCCAATGAACTCTATGCGAAGGAGATGTGTCATGCTGCATGAGGCAAATGGTGGTTACACCAGATACTGACTGGTTTTCTGATCCACGCCCCTACCTTTTTTTAAGGTATCTGTGACCAACAGATGCATATCTGTATTCCCAGTCATGTGAAATCCATAGATTAGGGCCTAATGAATTTATTTCAATTGACCGATTTCCTTATATGAACTGTAACTTAGTAAAATCTTTGAAATTGTTGCATGTTGCGTTTATATTTTTGTTCAGTGTAGTTGTTTGTGTAAAACATGTAGTATCACACCAAAGCTTTATTGAACAATATTCCGACGCACGTCATCCCCCCTTAGCGCCAAAATTGACGTGTGAGTGTAGAGACGACAATTTGTTCTTGCTAGCGATTGGTTGTGTTTACGTTAGACAGCAAACAATAGGAAAGTTAATGTAGTGGGTTTTTTAAACGGAAAGTGGAGGATATTGATCCAGATGAAGGAGCAGGTAAAGCCGGGTGAAAAAAAAGAGCACGATATACCAACCTTCTCACTTGGACTTTGGATTTACACACATTTATTTATTTATTGAATTTATATAGCACTTTTTATACAAAAGTATCGTAAAGCACTCTATAGTACATAGCAGAAAAAATAACAAACCACAATACATTTGTATAGCATGTCACACTAAGGCATGGTGATTTTCAGAACATTTCACGGGCAAGTTGCAGAAAAAAAAACAAGAATTCAGCTTTTAAATAGTACACCATAAAGACTATTTTTTTGACTGCTGACAAGTTTAAATGTTACTTTAGAGTACACAATTTAGTTAAAGGTGCTTTCACACCAACATAACATTATGTATTTATTTATTTATTTTTTTAGACTACTATACGATTCAAGCTTTCACACCGGCCCTGTAGCGAAACGACAGTGTCTGAAATAAACTGTGTTTCTATTTTTCCGTGCATGACGTCCGGCGTAAATACAAAATTAGCATGTCAATTTATTTATTTATTTATTTATTTATTACTATTACCGTGTTCAAAATATGACGGTATATAGATTTATTCAATAATAAGAACAAGCTGTTTACATCGGTTGTATCTGAGCCAGCAGAGCACTGTCCTTTTACAAATAAAAACAAACAAAAAAAAACACTACAAAACAGAAAAACCTCTCGTTTAACCTTTACAGTTTGCTGGAAATAAAAAAAAAAAAAGATGTTCAACGGCAGGCTGAAACATTTTGTTTAGCAATGTTTAGGTTTAGAGAACGTTAATTATTTTCAACAGTCTACTTGTTTTACTGGGCTATTTGGGTGATATATGTGACAAGCTCAATGAACTTAACCTTTCTTTGAAAGGTAAGAATGGTAACATTTTTATTGCACAGGAAAAAGTACAGAGCTTTATAATGCAAGATGACATAACTATGTTCCTGCCCTCTTCTGTCATTATAGATTTTGGAATGTCAGTCCTGGAAGTTAAAGATGTGATAGTGGAGCATTTGTCTCAGATTTGCATGCAATTCAGAGTATACCCATATGGAAAAATAATATATTGCAGTATATTTTTTAAAAAAACAATAACAAAAATATTTAAAATACACTGTAATATATTGTCATCTATTTCCTAAATATATGTTGTATAGTGCAATATATAATGTATAATATAAATATATTTTCATATATTTCAGAAAACATTCAAAATATGTTGCATTGCATTCCTACAAGAATACAAGATATATTTTATAGATGGCAGAATTCTAAAATATATTTTGGATTGCATCAAAATATATTGCAATACATTCTCAACATATTTCAAAGTATGTGGAAGCATACTTTTAAACATGTTCCCTTATATTTCATACTAAACGTTGGGTTATATTTTATAATATATGTCAACGTACTATATGTCTAAAATAGGCAAAATAGGTTGATCCCTGGAGCCAGCATTACACTTCAGCCGTCAACACCAGGCAGAAGGATATCTACATCATCAGATGGAAGGAAATGCAGATGGATCACATTAGTTTACAGTAAAAGAAGTTATGTCTTAGTTGATGCTTATCTTGGCGAGAGCTGAGTCCAATATCAGCATGAAGTTTTAACACCAACTCTCATGTAATGGAAATCATGTTGACGTTGCTGGTGACTGTTTTGAGAGATCATTTCAAAGCTATGCCTGTTAATCAGTTCTGGCTCTCAATTAAAAAAAGAGTTCACTGAATTGTCCCAAACAGCTGTCAAAATACTTGTTCACTTTGCCTCAACATATCAGTGAAACATGTTTTTATTCACTTATTTACATCAAGAACAAGTACAGAAATCGTTTGAATGTAGAGAGATATCTGAGGCTGAAACTCTCCAAAATCAGGCTGAGACAAGCTATGTGCTAGCAAGCAGGCTCATCCTACTCACTGAGGTAAATATGACTCACTAGGTGTTCTTTTATATTCATGTTTATTACGTATTTGAGTAGTGGTACTGTGCTATGTTGTTTTCTCTGTTCAGAAACATATTTTATTATGTTGGGAAAATCATCTTTTTCTAAATACTGTACTGTTTATTATAAGGGGCAGTGCACATGGGGCATACAACTTGGAAGGGGGACTCAGCAAAAAAGTTTTCTCTGAAGGGGGCTGTGGCAAGATGGCTTGAGGGTGACATCAGACCATGGAGGAGACAGACACAGTACTGGGGTATGGAAATGCTATTGCGTGAGTTTATTGTAAATAAACTGTTTAAACAAAAAACAAAACACTTGAACAAACACAGCGGCACAATGGCCAAAACAAACAGACAAAAAAACCACAACGAACACTAAACAAACAGGATTGTGCTGAGCTATGTCAGCATGAGTAGCAATTGTTTTAGTTCTAGTTTTAGTGTCCTCTCTCTCCCATCCTTTCATCCTGAACACCCAACCCTTAGTGAGTGATTCATGCTCCTTTAATCTACAGCTGTGCCGGTGCTCGCTTGCTAATTAATTATTCACTTGAATCCCGGTAGAGTCTGCACGTGAACTAATTTGTGCAATCCCTGTGCCTAAATACAAATATACATTTTAAATCACTCGTGCTACATAACTCGCACTCCGTGCACCACTACATACATACATATAATATAAAATACGCACAGGGGTGCAGCAAAAAAAGTTTGGGAACCTCTGCTGTATATGATTCACTGCATTAATTGTTACCACATGTGAGGAGAAACGACCAAATATTATTCATGCAGTCAGTACATTTATAAATATTTAAACAAATCTTGATTGCTAATGATGTGCTTTTGGTTTAACTTCATCTTGAACTTTAAATAAGTGCCAATTTGTTAAAAGCGCCATTTAGTTAGAAAAGATGAGAAAGCAAAGCAGCAAATTCCAACTCTGATTCAGTGGAAACTGTAATGTATAATACCTGTTGCTGCTAGTGTTGATTTACTTTACTATAATATTAATATAGTTCATATTTGTAATTTGTGTGTGTGCACTATTCTTACTAACCAGAGAATTTGAATTCACTTACTGAAGTCAAGCCAAGAAAACGACTGAAAACCACCTTAAAACAGGACTTGGATTTATGAGGGCCTGAATACTTTGCCCCAGCAAATCAATATCCATAAGAAAGTCGTGACAGCTTTTGATGATCTCGTATGTATGTAAATAAAAAATAATGTATGTATTATGTATTTTTTCTATACAACTGTAAGTCTTCCTTGGTAATATAAAGCACATATGGATCCGTGTCCAATTAAAATAAAGCGTAACCCAAAACGGACATACTGGCTACTAATACTCTCTTTTAGCAACATGACAGAATATTTAACAATGTCAAACAGCATGAGTGAAAACAGCCTTTAAAACTCAAAGTACAGCTTAACTAAATCAGATTAACCTCTGCTAAAAGAAGATTCAGTTCGGGTTGTAGAAAATAAAAATGCATTGCATTATTAACTGCAAGTTCATTTATTTAGTACATTTAATTTCTGCTTCCTCTCTCTTATTCCTCCCTCAAGGAAGGCCGGGAACAGTAAATTAAAACATGCACTTTATTGGCTCACAGTGGTTTAAACAGGTCTTATTGGCTCACAGTGGTTTAAGCACATAGACATCTCAGTGTGCTCAGTGCTTCTGAGCTCAAGTGGTAGATATTTATGTATTCCAAACTCTTTAACTAGGAAGAACCTCTTGATACAGAGTATCCTCCATGCCCATCAGTCATAAACATCTTAATATAATTAAATAACATCTTATTTAAGAATGGTAAATCTATAAAACACAGAGCTCTCTGTATATCCCAAGACATTAGGCTTCACCAAGAACAACTCAAGAACAAATCAATTTCTAAAGCCATAATATACAGTTACAAAATATACATACATATCAACATGTTGTTAGCATAGCAGAGCCTTGGTGTCTGAATCTAGATCCTCAGTTGTTATATTGTGCTGAGGACACAGCAGTTCCTTACTAAGCCTTTTAAATCAACATTTCCCTGCTCCTTATTTACTCCTCTTTCAATCCTTTCCAAAGTGAAAGATCCCAATCAATGAGAACTTCAAACCGGTCAGAATTTGCAGTAGCTATACCCTACTGTGCAACCACTTTGTTGTTGATGATTGACATACAACAGTTAAGGGAATCCTGAAGTAGTATGAAGACCCACTCACCTCTAGGTTTACAAAAATAACAAACGCAAAGCTATAATGACATTATAGTGTATAACACTGTGTAACAAAAAAACATTTTTTTTGTTCCTGGGTAGTAAGTGTTATTTCCTAATTGCTTATGCCTCAAAAGTATAGAAAATGGCTATTTTTCCTCACAAACTTTGCTTTTGTGACCAGGACAGTGATATTTCAAAATATCACTATTTCCAATGGGAAAATGGGCAAATGTGTGTCTTTTCATTCACATAAAGTCAGAAAAAAACAACATATGAATCCAAATGAACATGTATTTATACTAAAGTAATACAAAAATGACTACAAAAGATTTAGAAGTGAGTAGTTTTTCGAGATTTACAATTATACTGTATTTACTACGAAAAACTACTCACTTCTAAATCAAAAGTCATTTTTGTATTACTTTGTTTTACTTTTACTAATATTTTGAAATATCACTGTCCTGGTCACAAAAGCAAAGTTTGTGGGGAATAATAGCCATTTTTTATACTTTTGAGGCATGAGCAATTAGGAAATAACACTTACTACCCAGGAACAAAAATTGTGTTACATAGTATAATTAATCAAGCCTGAAAAAATACTGGAGACAATGAAAGGACCTTCTATTTTTAATATGTAATGTATTTGTATTATTAATTACATTAATAGTTTCTGTTATTATAAATATAAAATCTGGTCTCACTTTTGATAACTCTAACAAGCTGCTGGCACCCTGGGCCGATATAACCCAACACCTTCCAGATGTTTAGGTAGTAAAGGGACTTCCTCTGACTGCACCCATGCTGCTGCCAGAAACATACACAGCTGTGAAGACAACAGTGTTGTGCCTCATGGTTTCCAAGGGAGGGTACGTCATATATAACTAATTATGCAATGGCTTTTATTTGTTATGTGTTTAATACTACTGGAATTATCTTGTCAAGTCTGAACAGATGGCTATTGTTTACATCCAATGTAGTTTTCTGGCCAACTCCTAGAAACATTTCACTTAGCAGGTCAAAACAAATGATATAATAACCCTTGAACATTATTTTAATAAAGAAAGATCCTAATAAAGAAAGGGAATAGATAATCAGAGACATTCAGCCAAGTGAACAATTGCCCATATTGAAATAATGAAAACAATAGAAGATGTCAAGAGAAAAAAGGAAATTAATTAGAATGATAATATTTTTCTCATTTAACTGTTTTTATCAGGTACGCTGTACACAAACAGGATCTACAAACAAGTCCTAACTTCACTTTAATATAATCGATACCCCATCTGTAAGTCAGACTGATGAATGAGTCCTGTCCTGGATTTTACCTGATAAAACCACTGAGAGATCAAGGATAAAGATGCTCATATATTACATAGCTGTGGGTTCCTAATCAAAAGGAGTGTGTTCCAGCGGGGCAGCAGGTTTTAAAAGGTCCAGATTATACATCTCAGGGCTGCTGCAAAGCCTTAGCAAGTGCAAGCCAGGATTAAGACAACCCAGGCAACCTGGACCAAGACCTATCTAAACTGGCAATCACACACACAGAGAGGATGTCCTAGGATTAAAATATAGGTTTTTCACATTATTTACTTCTTCTTATAAACTGGAATATGACACAAGACAATGATTGATAGGAAGGGTAAGTGCAGAACACACACATGAATAAATCCTCTTTGACATTTCTGAGTACTTGATATACAGTTTTATATTTAAAACAGGAAACAGGAACCCTTTAACTGAACTATTAACACCACAAGGTCCGTGCAGAGTGGGGGCGTGAGGAAAAATACCACCAGCTATTCCATGCTTATGGATGCTGTGTTTTATACTTAACGATTAGCATAATGTGAAGGACAATTCAGACATTGTTTTAGAACCACTGCAAAGCGGGAACACTCACTCAAAACAATGAGCACCACACTGGAATCATGTTGCTTACAGTGTATTGAGCTAATGGAACTGCAGAACATCTGAATTGAACTAACAAAAAAAAGATCTTTCAAAGGCTTATATGATGCTGAAGACTCCATAGTTGTTCAAGTGGACAATTACTAGCACTATGTAGCTTTTAATATAAAAAATACAGAAAACTTTCAGTCTGTTAAACAGAGTAATAAAAAAAGATAATGGTTTGGGATCATAAAAGTAAAGACAGAAGGTGACAGTGAAAGGGCATCTGCAGATGGAGATAGTATGACATGAGAGACCGTGTATTATTTCCGCACACATTCTAACTGTGCTAGTTACTCTCTTATCACAGTGACATGTGTGTTATTTATTATTTTTAGAACACAAAAAACAACAGCTGTGTTGTGTGCACAATAAAATGTAGTGTGTGTTATTTTTGTGGGAAGTTGCATGCCGTCAAATGCCATTTTCACACTAGGCAAGCTAGCTCCCTATTGTGAAGGCAACGAGGAACAATTGCACATTAATTAGTTGAGAAGTGAATGCCAAACTTTTTTGTAAAGAAAACATTAAAATTGTAGCAGTTTGAGTATCTGCCAAAAGAGTTTAATTCTAACATTGATGTGTAAGCTCTGCTCTGTTTGCAAATATGGGTCAGATATTGTAAATCCTAGTTAGAGGTGCTGCAGGTCACAAAAACAGGACTGTAGGGAGGGCGAAAATTTATGAAACAAGCATGCATTGAGTATTTTCCAGTTAAATCCTTATGAGTGTGAGAGAGATCAGCTTTGCTGTGCAATCAAGACAGCCAGTGGTCAATTAACCTACAGCCTGGGGGTAAGAACACCGTCGGCCCTGTTTACCCCCAGCAGTAAATATTCTTACAATTTGCACCATTGCAATAAAATCACGGACCCTCAGAATTAAATGAAAGATACCATTGAGATGAGGCAATAAACATATGATAAGGGCTGATTTCTGGCTCCCAGCTCACACACTACCTTAATGACTCAGACTTAGGCAGTGGCCTGTAAGTTGTGAGGAGGAGAAAGATCCTATCCCCAGAAGAGAAGATCATGACTCTGCTGTGATGAAGGTTTTACTTTAATCTTGCATCTTTGAGTTCCTGAACCATTGTACGGCATTTTATTAAATGTTATGGTACTCAATCTTTTAAACTAGAATAATCTTTATTGCAGCTTTTTGTTTTAATATTTACCAAGGTTGATTTCATTGTAACATCTTACTGACACTACTTATCATAGTTATTTTTAAATAACAGATGTATTTTTCTAAATTTAATAAATCACAAAAGCAAGATGACTTATACATCTCTCTGGTGTCATTCTAATTCAACTGAGCTAGCTCCACTGTCTGCTTTAGGCTGCAGTCTAAGCCAAATGCATACAAACAAATACAGTTTCAATTACAGTTCAATGAAAAGTATTATACATTTCAAAGTACTATATATTTTATTGAAAATACAGTTGTAAGTCAATTTTTAAGAAGTATACATTACAAAAACAGTTGCAAAGGCAACAGTTACAATATAGTGCATGTGCAGTACTGTACTGGTGAAAATCTAAAATGCAAGATTATTACAAAAACACAATAACCCTATGCATTTCAAACAATTAAAAAAGCAATTTAAACAAAATATTACAGTATATACCTAAAAGCAAGGCGTCTTCAACTTCAGTGTATTGATCAAATCAGAAACGCTGCTGACTTGCATCCACAGTTTGATGTTCATAGGTCTGAATTATTGTTTTTCAGAATGGTTGACAAACTGTTTACAGGAATGTTTTAGTACTTCATGGAAACAGTATTGATGTGCGAGCACTATGGAACTGAAAAATGTTGTCTTTGGCAACAAAATGCATCATAGGATCAGTAGTCCCAAAACAGCAATAAAATACAATGCAGAGGTGCTACATTTCCCAATATCTTTTATGCTAAGGTGTTGCTCGGATGGTTTCAGAAATTGACCTTGAACAAATATTTAAAATTAGGGAAATATTTTAAAAACAAATATACTGCTGGTGTACCAGACTTATATCCCAAAATAAAACTATTTTTTTACAACCACTTATATTTAAGGAGGTAAAACAGCAAGCTTTACTTTACAAAAACTGTCAAGCTTGGTGTCATTTCAAAGTCTTGTCTTGTTTAAAATAAAGAAAACTTGTAATTATCAATTTTTCTTGTTTTTTGAGCTAAGTTTATTGAATAAAACATAGGCAAAATCTTTTTTGCAAAATGTCGAGGAATCTACACTATCTCCTTGTAAACAGGCCCAATTACTGGCTGGTGTTTCTTATTCATGATGCTATTTGGGACAGAATTTTCAATGCCGACACAAGTTAGCCCTGCCAAGAATTTTGACGTCCTGTGGAAAAGTACCCCGCCTCTGTATGTATTTTGTGTTGTATGTTGTGTGTTAAAATGTTGGTGTATAGTCATTGGTACACAGGATATAAACTGTCTGTGTAACACAAGTGTTTAAAATGTATATTTGTATTTAAACACGGGGAATTGCACTTTATTAATTCACGTACAGTTGTACTGCGACTCCAATTGAATGATTGATTAGCTATCGAGTCTTGGTACAGCTGCACAAAAGCAGCATGTTTTCACTCACTCGGAGTTGTGTGTCCGGTGGAGAACGGATGTGGAGAAGGAGAAAGTAAAACAATAACTAAAAGTAAATATATAACCGTTGTTTTGACTCACCGTGTTTGTCTGTTAGTTTTTCTGTTAGTCCGTTTTGTTTGTTTATTTATTTTGGTGTCAAGTGCCGTGTCCTGGTTTTTGTACTGTTTTATTTTATAATAATAAACCGTGCAGCAGCGCATCCATTTATCATTTCATCTCGCAGTACTGTATGTTTCTTCTGGTCTGAATTCCCCACTACATCCGTCTTTGTTACACGCCCCTACAGCTAAGGGTTTGTGACAGAAATACAATTAATTTTGGTTGTAAATCTCCCTCCTGACCTGAGAGGGTGCTAAGCAGCGGGAACAGAGTTCTTTGGACGGGCTGGCCTGACAGTTCTTTCCCCGGGTTGGGAAGTTGGTCAGTCTGGAAGAAGGCGAGACTCCGTTGCAAGAACATATTGACCCGGAAGGGAAACGACAAAGCAGCCGCAGATTGTAAAGACAGCTGCACTCGTTTATCAAGGGGTCATGCGTGATAGCAAATAAGGGGGACGGAGAATCGTAATCTGTTCCTTAGCATTGGTTTGTAGTGAGTAAGAACCAGAAGGACAGTAAAAGTGTATCTAAAGCTAAAATCATGAGTGTTGTGTTTTGTTTGTTTCTAATTGTCTTGTCTTGTCTTGTACGTTACCGGAGCTGTAGCCAAAGGCCAAAACTAAACCAGACAAAACTGCACCTTTGTCACAAATATAAACCTGTAACCCAGGACTGGTGACCGTGTTGGTATTATTGTGGGACAGATATTGTTTGTTAGTTGGGACTGTCTGTTCTTGTTATATACCCCGTGCTGTACACATTGGTCTGTAATGCCAGGGAACTATTGTTTGGTCGCCACACCTGGAAATCAAATAAAACATTACTAAAAACTGGATTACAATTATCTCTGTCTCCTCCTTTCACGCACTGCATCACGCCTGCACCTGTCTACAATAAACCATTTTGCCACAGGGTTACAATCAGAGTATTCTTTAGTAATGTGCATCCCGCTATACACATTAGGTTAAACTAGTTTGATTGCGCACCTTTGGTGTAGAGTGTAGTATAAACACATCCTACATTTCTGAGCCATGTCTCAAAGAGATATAGGGATCCTGATGGAATCAGACTGAGACGAGATCTCTTGGGAAAGGTAGTAACAGTCCATATTTATTTGGAATAAATAAATAGACAGGAAAGAGCACGGGGTAAACAAAAGAGTGGGGGAAGGATCACACACACACACACACACACACACACACACACACACACACACACACACACACACACAGAAACTCCAGAGCCATTCCACCAGGCATCCCTCTCTAGGACTATTGTCCAGCCTTCCTTCTCTGTCACAGTCGCCCCCGTTATTTTGTCTGGCTATTCTGTTACACAGCTGTAGTGAATTACATACACAATTTATTTAAATATAAATTAGTCTCTAGCCGCCCACTCAGGAACATCAAAATGTAAGAAATGAGACATACCATATTTAAGTTCTGGACCATGTAGAACTCAGATTCCCTTGACAATAACTGACATTAGTATTTTCAATACTTGTTTCTCGTTGTAATCGGTCATTTTTAATATCAAAATGCACAAGACTTAATTCAACTTCCCATTCAGAATAAATATTTACAAATATTTAGTTTAGAAATATTTAGTTTAGACGTGATCTACCAAACAAATAATACGTTATCAACCTCAATTGATTATTGTGACAGGATAGCCGGAAGGACAGAGACTCAGAGACAATAAAACTGTAGTGAAAGTGCTGCTGCGCTGTTTTAATCAATAAAAAGGTAAATCAAAAAGTCAAACAAAACACGGCTCACAGAGCCAAAAATAAAAGGTCAAACAAAACTGTTCAGGCTGGGCAGAGCCTTCATTGAACTTTGTAACACACAACACAGAAACATTCACCCCAAAACACATTCACCAAACAAAGTAATTTCCCCCTTTTTTATAGCATGTGGCTGGAGCGTAATTATCAATTATTCAATTAGCTCCAGCCACATTCTCACATGTATTTTGGCAGGGATAGGAAATTAATCCCATCTCTGCCAACCACCACCAAATCACCACAGCACAATATTTACAAACAGGTCTCTGCCCTGCCACAATTATATATTCAAATTAACTCAGAAATGGAGCAATGATCAAATTCTCTGAATTTATGAGGCAACTCCTTTGAACTGCACATTTCAACAAACAAAATACATTTCTTACACACTCTAAAACAGGAAGTTATATTTTATTCCTAGAACAATTTATCCACTAACTTGATAGCATTTGCTGCAGTTAATTTCTCGAGTCATAAAGTATTTAATATGTTGGACACGTATCGATTTTCAACAAAGAAGTCAATCTTCTTTGTTGATGAACACTGCAGCTATTCTCTCTGGATCTGAAGTCCCAATGAAAGAAGATCATACTTTGCTTGAAGTATGCATTATGTTGCATCGGCTCGCAATAAACAAATAGTTATTTTCAAATGGAGATCAGCTTGTTGATTTCCAAGTCTTGCAGCATTATCTTTGTTGTTGACAGTTTTCCAACTGGAAATAGTTCAATTGACCAGACATACTGTAACTCAGTTTAGATAATGTGTTGCAACTGAAAAGTTATGTAGTTCATAGAAGTGTTCTCATTGCAATTCTTCTGTATGGCTAGTACATGACCTTAAGCCCAGCTGCTGGCTATGCTTCCTTCCGTTTCGTGGAGTGACGTGTAAACACAGACCCGCTTTCAGATCAAGGCAGTGTCCGGTTTACTGTTTCAGTCTCTCGTAAGGCAAAGAGTTAGGGCTGTCTTCAAAGCTTTCAGCCATTCTTCAGAACATTGATTCTTCTTTGCCTTCCGTGAATTTGAGCAATTATGCTCCCTTGACTTTCAGAACCTTTTTTCAGAGCAGTTTAACTTTCATTTCATTTCAGACCTCTCCACTTCCCCTCAAAAGCACTTCTCCTGATTGTCAAAGTTCAGAGACTTGTTTCTCTGTGTGGAGCCTTAGGTCTCATGTCGGGAGCATTCTTTCTCATGCAGAGCCCTGCTTCTCCTGTGGAGCAGAAGATGAGAAGACCTATTCACCAGCTGCATGACAGCGAGTGTGGTGACAGAGTAATAGCATATGTGAATGTTTGTGTGCGTGTGTGTATGTATCCAAGATGGCAGACAAGTCAAAATTGGAAACGAGACTTTATCAGCAGCTCAGAGCCAACGTGTGGGAGCGGAGGCCTGGCAGGCAGCACTGTATACTCGTGACGGAGCACAGAGGGAGAGACAAGGAACGGGGTCAGTGTTTTATTTACTTCACTTAATAAATTAAGTGTTGTTTCTGGTCTTAATTTCTGCTGATTAGTAGTTGAGCTTTGGAATTCAGCACTTTTGATATGTGATAGCTGTGGGAAACTGAAAGAGTTTATTTTTTTAAATAAATTAAATTAAATTAAATTAAAGGTGTTGCATGTGGGGTGTAATTAAACACTGGAATGGGGGAGCATGAATTATAGATCACATAACTGAAAAAGTTTGATGGATTTTATTTATCTACCTTTCTGTATCACATATGGTATTGTGGTGAAGCATTTTAATGAGTGTTAAAGCGACATACTGATTAGTTAAGGTCAAAAACACTTTCTGTTTCAAGTTTCTGAGAGGGTATGTCACCACCACATTACAATTTTTCCTTTCCAGTCCGATGTCAGACCCTGTCCAACATCATCAAAAAGACGGCAAGCACAGGTCTCTAGTCACTTTCTCTCTGGAAAAAGCAGAGAAAAGATTTTAATGGCCTATAGAAGACAAGAGAAGCCAAAACGAAGGCAGATCTGAGCAATGCACATATTTCCTTCACCACAGATACAACACGGACATAAACAAACAAGATGGCTGCTTCCGCATCCAGCACTCAAAGAATATCACAGACATTTGCCAAGCTTTCCGAGATGTTATAGTAATAAAATAATGGCTTGGATAGCATTATTGAGGAGTTCGGTGATAAAACGAGTGATCAGGAGATGATTTATGAGTATGCATTACTATGAAGAGATAGGTGATAAATACAGTGAACAAGGAGTGGGGCAGGGCTGGAGATGCAGTACTGAGTGTCCTGTTGATATGCAGTGTCTTTTAAACCAGTTTTACTATGATAAAGGGTTCACACCAAGGGCTGTGCTTTAACTTTTTAAAAAGTTTTTGAAAATTAAACTTTTCTGAAGTATCTGTCTGGACATGGAAATACAAATAGGATTTTTTTTTATTGGAATGAACAAGAGTAATTTGACAGGCCTGACGTTAGTCATTTAATAACCAATATAATTATATAATAATAAAAGGACAATACCTTGCATCATTCTCTGTTTGGTTTTATGAGTGACATATATTATTAGTGGACTGATGTGTTACTATACCAACTTGAGTTCAGTAACTGTGTTAAATGGGTTAATACCCCCGGACCTCCTTTTATTATATTGTAGAATATCTTTTCAACAACACCTGATCATTCCTGCTGAACAGTTCAAAAACTGATATATATATATAGATACACAAAAGAAACACAACACTCAGGCCTAATGGATTTAATCAATTATTTTAAACATAGATATCAAACGAAATCACAGAAAATGTTAACAAAAATGCAGATCAAAGAATCTTGATAAGTTTTCAATATGAACCATGACACACTGTCAAAATGAAAACATTACAAAGTTAGTATCGGGTATATGAGCATTAACACAATCCTGGCAGCATTGATGCATAGACCTGATCAGCCTCTGGACAGACTGCTGTGGGATGTTCCATCACTCTTCCTGTGCAGCTGCAGCCAGCTGGTGAAAGTTGGCTGGATACGGTTGTCTCCTGTGGATGGCACTGGCGATTTGATCCCACAGATGTTCTATTGGACTCAGGTCAGTAGAAAAAGCTGGCCACGACAAGACCTCGACATTGTTTTCCTGAAGTCGTGCAGTTGTAATCCTAGCATTGTGTGGTCCTCCTGGAAAATGAACACTTCCGGATTGGCTTGCAGAAATGGAAAAACTGTTGCCTCAAGGACTTCGTCAATGTGTCGCTGAGCAGTAAGGTTACCCCCATTCTGCACCAAAGGCGTTCTTGTATTAAAGGAGATTCCTCCCCACATCATCAGACTTCCACCGCCCCACCGGTTGGCTTGGACAACGCAACAGTCAGCATAACGGTCCTGGGCTGGTGTGGCGACCCCTGCCTTCCAGGACGTGGCCTGTCCCACACAGCCAGTTTCCTGGTTTCTCTGGAGAAGCCTCCTGATTGTTGAAGCAGAACATCTCATTTTCTGGGCAATTTCTCTCATAGACAGGCCGTCTTCAATCATGCCGATAGCAACCAGGCAATCTTCATTACTCAAGCGGGGCATGGTCATATCTTTTGCTGTTCTTCCGTTAATTAAAATCTTGTCTTTTCAAATGGCTATTTATACAGATTCTTAATCAATTCATTTTGGCAATTTTAACTCAACTTAAGTACCAAACACTGAACACCTGGTGTTTTTATGAAATCACATGACTTATGTTCAGTATTTTGTTATCTCAAGGAACAGTACTACTCAAACAATCAACAAACCAATCTGCTCACTATTTCAAATGTAAATAACATTATGTATGTGCCCAATGAGCTATTGATGTAAAACTTGGACTGTTGCATTTTTATTGTGCAACAGTATTTTTTGATGAAATCCAAAATATATTTTAGAATTCATTCATCTATAAAATGTATTTTGTATTCTTGTAGGAATGTAAACATATTTTGAATATTTTCTGAAATACATGAGAATATATTTAAAATATATACTTCACTATACAGCATATATTTAGGAAAGAGATGACAATATATTGTCATGTATTTTAAATATATTTGTATTGCTTTGATATATACTGCAATGTATTATTTTTCCATATGGAAAGGAATGGAAGAACACATTCATCTTGTCAAACAGGCACTCCCTTAAGATAACAGCTGTTAACAGTTGCTGTTGGTGGCCACCTGTTTAAGCTGCTAGTTAGTGCTGTGAGAAAATGTAACTGCAGGTTTTACTTTAAGGTTGTCGAAAAGTCCTCGACGTGGGTTGTTCCTTGAAAATCAAAAGCAACATCGAAATTCTTCACAGTGTAAATGGTTTGTTTTAAGTTCATAGGTTTATTAAAAAATAGCTGATTTAGGATCAACATTTTTCAAGCTAATTAGCCAAAAAGATACTACCTCAGCAGTCTAAACTGGAGAAGAGAATACAATCTTTTTCTTTGAAAACAATACAGTAACATTTTATGATTAGACAACTTAGGTTCCAGTAACATTTTATAGTCTATTAAACTTAAATTGCTGATGATGACAGCCCTATGGGTTTGAACACAGTGCTTTTTGTTACATTAGCTACAGCCAAAGGCTAAGCAAACATATAGAAATGTTATATATCAAAAGAGTTCAAATAAATCTGCACATCCAATGAAAACATTTTATAGTCGGATGCAAAGCGTGGAAGTTATAGCTGCTACTAGTGACAGTCGTCAGTGTCAGAAACATTAAATGCTTAAATCACTGAAACAAAAAGTTGTAACTTTAACACTGCTGCACTTTTAAAGTGGAAATATTTGTGGGGCATTAGGATTGTAGACTGCCAGCACACTAGCACTAAATGGCACATATCTCCCACCTCTCGTTACTGGGTTTTCAATAAAAGCTTTTTTTTTTTGTTTATTTCAGAAGTATGAAGGATATATATCCAGGTTCTTGTTTTGTCACAGAGCTCACCACATAAAAAGATCTTGAAACTGCTTATTCTATCAATTAAAAGGTCAGCTTCGGTCGCTGAGTTTATAGTAATATGAAAACACCAACAATGTCAAAGTACTTTATGGTTAATATTACAGATCAGAAATAGCACACATTTACACTGAAGCAAAGGTTACATTTAGTGTGATCGAGCATTTAGCCTCCCATATTTTTTTTATTTTTTTTATTTTACTTTAGAAGCAAAGATGGGAGTACTAGACATGCAAATTAGAATCAAATATGTTATTGGCACCTTTCATGGGAAAGCATGTGGCCCGGTGAGTTTTACAGTGGATATGGATGGAACTTTCTCCTTCAAGCCAGCATTTTGCACACCCAAACGGTTTCACACTGGAATATGGAAAATGAATACTGAATGAAATCTAAAACTCCCTCAAAATTTAATAATCCCTAGTCCTTATGTGTGGGCACTGGTCTGCTGATGCCAGGTCAATATTCACATTTTTCACACGTCTGGGATTTTGTAGATCTGCAGCTTTTTTGAGTTCCAAGTATCGTAAAATATTCTCAAATAACAGCATAGTCTTTCAGCATATTAAAAGGGAAGTGCAATGATTATCCTTTTAGAAAATTGTAAATCAAGAAACTGCAAAATCTTCAGATTTATGAAACAAGCCTTCATGTTATTGTTAGAAATAAAATGCTTGCCAAGTTACAATGCAGGAGAGACTGAAGCACATCTGATCCAGCTCTGTAGATTTTGAGTACAATGTTTTTGTTTTATTCCCTGTTCAAAGCTGGCACTATTTTTTTTGAGAACGCTTCCCATTAAGTTTTCATGAGTCTTTCAATAGCTCTATATTGTTTGCAAATGAAATATTCAGCAAAAGTAATGAAAATGTAAGTAAATTGTCAGGCAAATTAGTATATCTCAGTACTTTTGACTAAATAAAGACCCATGAAAGGTTAATATGACTCACCATAGCAGCACTGAGGATATGCATATGGCTTAAACGCCTGAGGCTGCAACTTTCCCCACACACATATGCAATCCATGTAATACAAACCAAATGGTTACAATTCTGCAGTAAATGTGTTTGTCAGAGGGTGGGGGTTGGGAGGTGCTTGACATTAACTGTCACATCCAGTCTATAGTGCCCTGAAACACTAGTCTAAAATCACATAAGGATTAAAAGTCAACATCAAAGCCATCCCTTTAAAAAAATATTGTTTGAAAATTAAGTTTTGTTAGTTTATGTCTCATTGATGCAAGGTGCTAATTAAACCCTGATAATGAGTGACGGCTTTCATGGCAACGGAAAACTAAAAACAGATGGTTAACAGAAGTCTGTTTTTACAAATGGGAAAATATATTGAATTGGGCAAACCTTTGTTAAATGACTCACTAAGGACCTGTATAATTTGAATTTTGGCCCAATATTGGCTATGGGTTTGATTGTTTGTTTCAAGGTGTACCTGAACATCTGGGACATATTGGCATTAATTGAAGTTTGGTCATACACGTAGTCAGTGGCAACCTAGAGGGACTGGACTATTAAAAACAACATCTTTTCAGAATGTACTAATATTATGCTCAGTTAAAAGGCGTGTTGTACATAATAGCATTATAAGCATATTAAATGAAAGCCTAGCTTATTTGTAGAGGAACTGGCCTCTTAGTTGTTTTTTTTGAGAAGCAAACACTTATATGAACTGAAGTTTAAAACAGGAATACTGTGGATAAGCTCCTTTTCGATCGACAGTACACCAAGTGCATTAAGTCTGTCTTGGGTCACTGTATTGCACAGGAAAGTTTTTATACATTTCAGTGTACTGAAACATCTCTCTGATTCTACTGTTGTTACTGGTGAAGTAAGGGCGATCTTCGTCAGTTGAAAGGTTTCTGAAGAAGGGTCCTGAAGGTTGTTCTCTTCCAGCACTTTAAGCTATGTCGACGCTCTTTTGACGCTTCTGAATTCAGCATCCAGTCATTTTCAGTTTAACACAGTTCCCTATATGATAAGCACTGTTTTTTTTTTTTTTTTTTTTTTTACTTTCTCTGACAGGTGTTTTAAATTATTGATTCCAGTTCTGCTCCAAGCTGTATCCCTTCCAAACAAGAGGCATGGAAAACAAAACTATGTTTTGTTTTTTTCTTTACTCGCCACCTGCCAATCCCTCCTGTCCAACAATGACACACAAAAGCTTCAGTTTTGTTTCTTGTCATTTTATGTAATTTTAATATTACTAGTAGGGCCGGCGAACACAGCGTGAGCGAGATGATCATGAATCCAAATATATAACTATATATTCATATACAATTATATCAACTACAAGTGCGTATCAAAATATTTACATATATGTTTGAGTCGATTTTGTTTTACTAAGGTCTGAAATCGCAACACAACAAAACGTGCCATATTAAAAAATATCATAAAAAATAAAAATATCTTAAAATATAAAACCAACCCCATAAAATAAGATTTTTTTTTCTTTTAACATTAGTCTTGATTACAAACTGCACGCAAACACCCACAAAATTGCAGTCCATTTTATAATATAGTAGGTGATTTTTTTAAGACAAGCGTACAGTGCCATTTAAACTTAGCCACTGTGTTATATTCCGCGGCACAGGGGGTGGGATACGCTTTTTATTTTGGACTGCCCACAAAAGGAACAATATAGTACACACTCAAAACTTTTAAAAAAGTACACAGTACCCTTTGACCTTTTAATCCCCTTTGTCCAGAATAAACCCCCCAATCAGAACATTTAAAAAAAAACTAAATTTAAAATATTTAGGGCGGTTTTTCGAAACCGTAACCTTCTTCAAACATTAAAAAAAAAACATGACTTGATAGGGCTATGTCTCAAAAACATAAACATCTTTGAACTATTAACTCGTGATTTGTGGCCTTGGAGATAGAGAAGTTGGATTAAGTGATGCGCATTGGATGTTTTCACTGGTGCCTGGTGGTTTTTATTCAGTCTTTGCCAGCTGTGACAAAGGTAACAAATGCAAGTTCAAGTGGAGCAAATGAAAGCGAGAGGGCAGAAAACAGTGGTAAGAGGAGGCACAGTTAAGAGGAAGTAAAGAGGAAGCACAGTTTGCGTTTTGTGCAGAATTAGGGATTGATCTTCAAGGCACAAATACAGATGAAGCAGGGTTTAAATTGCACTTGTTATTGTTAACAAACGGGGTGATGATCGACATTTATAAATTTGCTAAAAGACACCAGGGTGTTTCAGGTGCAGTGTTAAAAATTTTAAATACTAACTTCAATCTTGGTATCAGAAATGTGAAGGATGAAATTAATCTCAAAAGCACAGTTTGCAGGTATATAAAGAGAATGTTTGCACAGTTCAGAAACTGCAGGAAGAATTTGCGGGATGATTTTAAAAGGCAAGTTTTTAACTTACCCCTTGCAAACAGGTAGGTGATTGACAGTGAAGAGGCAGGTACTTTCAATCAAACGTCACAGGGTAATTTAACTAGTGCTAGTATTGATAATTATACAATTCAGAGTGAATCAGATTACATAAACGCTATATATAATGTAAATGGATTGATTTGTGCAATGGAAAACAAGCTAAAAATGGTGCAAAAAGAGTCTTTAAAATGCAATTTTTTTTATTTTATTTGTAATTCTCTTCATCATTACTAGATCTTTTTAGTTTATTTATTTTATTTTTGGGGGTTTAGAGCTGCCATCTTTTTATTTATGCCTTCATTTATACATTTTATTTTATGTTTTTATTTTGTAACTCCTTTGTTAGATTAAAATGCACTCTTTCCCTATTGTCTTGTAATACAATTTTACAAAGATGTAGGAAAAGTGCAACGATTTCCTGTAAAAGGCTTGTTTGACAACATAAGTATTGTGTATACAATATACTGTATTACAGAGTACCCTAAAAACAGTAAAATATGTAGGGCCACATATATTCCATTGTTATTTTCTAATATTACAAAATTACTTGGAATATATCACTCAGCAGTTTAACCTCTTAAAATAATGGACTAAATGTGTCTTACTATATTTTGCTATGTTGCTATGCTATGTTTAAAAAAAAATGAAGGGAATTTCACTTTATTTCAACATTTAGATATTAGTAGTATACTAGTAGTATTATATATTTGGAAGGTATGGCTTGTGCTACAGGTAAAAGAAGAGCTGTCCCAGTGTGAAGAGCAGAAGATTGAATATGAAATACATATTAAGACATTGATCATTTATACTGATTATTAAACCACAGAACATGCATACAAGAAGTCCACATTATTTACTTTTGTATAGAGATAAACCCCAATTAGCTTGGGACAAGTATGTGGTGGTAAGTTTTAGATAACATGACAAATCATGATAAATGTTTCATAGAAATTAAACAGTAAAATAATATTTTGATGAGTTAAGGATTTTTGTTTTTTAAGAAAAATAAAACACATAGCAGCCATTTTCACAGATCCTGATTATCCTTAACATTGACTATTGATTGTTATTTTATGTAAAGTAATCTAAGATTAGTTAAACACAGTCAATGAAAATGACCCATGGTATGTTTACAATTTTTTCCAGCAACTTCTTATATGAAGCCAAAACGTGAGTTACCGATATCATGGATATATAACACTAAAGTATTACCAAAAAGTTGCTGTATTTATATATATTTTATTTGTTTACAAGTCAAATACGCCCTCTTTTGTGTAAGCCACAAATAATTAGTTTTCGATATACAGTTGATAAATCACAACACTATAAAATTACTCATTTACATATTTGCTGGGTGGACTTAGTGCACAGCTGACGCGGCTCATCTGTGGCTGCATCGGTGCCACGCCTACACGATGGCAACACCCCACATGTCAGACAGAGAGGTTCTCGGTTTTTAGGAGGACTGCTTCTTTGCATGAAACTTAGATCCTCCCATTTTAAACTGCCAATCACGTTGGAGTAAAGTTTTTTAAGTGTAACTGATTTAATAATAAATGGGCGATCTTTATTTCAGTGGAAGGAGAACGTGAAGATGTGCCAGAGCCTGGGCCTAGTACCACCTACCACGCGGACATAAGCACGTTGTAATCTCACACTGCTCAATCAATGGCACCTCAAGAAAAATAGAAAAGCGCAGCAACGGACGATCCTCAGGATGCCATGAGTAATACCACCTGTGAGGACATAAACACTCAGTTGGAATCGGACTCTGATCAATCACCCGCAACGCAAGAAAAAGAAAAATACTCATCCCCAGACCATCCCCATACAACAGCTACTGACCTATTTTACACAAATGACCCAGGTATGTGACAAGAGAGAATAACTGATATTGAGAGGCAAAATATCGTCAAGTGTTGTCAAACAAGTCAGGCTGACCTTATGGAATTAGCTAAATATATGCCATTAGATTCTGATGGTCTGTCATTCCAAAAGACTAGTTCAAGATCTGCAGTTAGCAAATACATGGAACTCCAGGTTTGTGTCTGCGGCTGGAGCAAGGCGACAACGGTCAGGGGTTTAAAGATTTTCTGATGGTCAGTCATTCCAAAAGACTAGTTCAAGATCTGCAGTTAGCAAATACATGGAACTCCAGGTTTGTGTCTTCGGCTGGAGCAAGGCGACAATGGTCAGGGGTTTAAAGATTCATCAAGGGAGAATGAAGTGCTTGAGGGAGAAGGGACAAGGGCCTCTCATTGATCAGTACTTCTTACAAAGTCAGTTAAGTCAGTCGAATGAAATCCAGCGACAAGAAGCAAATCACAGTTCACAGGATATTAGCACCCCTGTCATAGATGTGAGGAGGACTTGCATTGATACAACTAGTGATGAACCTAATGATCCTTGCGAACCCGGTCAGACGAACCAGCGTAAGAGAGAAAAGAACCTCAACGGGCACAAGCCTGGAGTTAAATGGCCAAGAGTTTGTCAGAAAACTGTGTGGGACACAGTAAACGCAGAGCTCTGTTTTACTTTGGAAAAGTTAAATGGAACAGTTGAAAAGAAGCTGGATAAATATGGGGACATCATCTACGCATATGGAAGCGAGAGGTTTGTAATTGAAAAAAGTAAGAAAAAAGTACAAACTATTCCTGGAAAGTCTAGACGGCAGCAGGAGATTGAACGCTTAGTTAGAGAAAAGAGGCAGTTGAGGAAGCAAGGCAAAAAAGTCAGAAGGAGGGACTCAATCTGTTACAAAGGGTCATAAAAGAAAGAGCTTGCGAGAACTAACTTTTATAAAGATCCACTCAAATTTGTAAAGAAGATATTCACCAGCGAGAAAAATGGCACACTAAAATCATCTAAGTTTGAGCTGGAGAGATATTTGGAGGAAACACATACAGATTCAAAAAGGCAGGAGCCTATGTCAATTCCTTCAGATATTCCACCTATCAATCCACCCGAATACCAAATGGAGGTCTGTGCACCTAAGTGGAAAGAAGTAGAGCAAGCTGTAAAAAAAGCAAGGGCATCATAATTTCCAGGGCCTAATGGAATTCCATACAGAGTATACAAGAGTGCTTCTGGAGTTCTACGAATCCTGTGGAAATTGCTGAAAGTGGCATGGGAAAAACAGGTTGTACCAAGAGCATGGCGCCGAGCAGGTGGAGTCTTTATACCAAAAGAAAAGGATTCTACATGCATCGATCAGTTTCGTCCTATTTCCCTATTAAACGTAGAAGGCAAGACTTTCTTCAGCATTATTGCTCAGAGATTGTCAACCTACTTATTCAGGAACTGCTTCATTGACACTTCAGTATAAAAAGCAGACATTCCAGGTTTCCCAGGATGCTTAGAACACATCAGAATAATCTGGCAACAAATTCAATCAGCAAAAAAGGAGAGGAAGGAGCTCCATGTGGCATTCCTGGATTTGGTTAATGCATATGGGTCAGTGCCACGTGAACTTCTTTAGGCAGCATTTGATTTTTTCAGTGTACTGATGACAATAACAAATTTAGTGAAAGCCTACTTTGGAGATTTGCAATTTAGTTTTTCAACTTCAGATTTCAACACTACATGGCAATGCCTAGAAGATGGAATAATGGCAGCATGTACCATTTCTCCACTGGCTTTTACCAATGGAAGTAATTATAAGGGCATCAAAATGGGTAGTGGGAGGACAGCGCTTGGCTTCTGGAATGCGACTACCACCAATTCGAGAATACATGGATGACTTGACAACAATGACTACAACAGTAGCCTGCACTAATCAGTTATTGGTCAAATTAACCAATAACATTGAATGGGCACGAATGCAATTCAAGCCCACTAAATCAAGGAGCATCTCTATAATTAAAGGTAAAGTAGTAGATAAAAGGGTCTATATTAATGGTGAGGCAATACCAACAGTGTCCGAGAAACCAGTGAAAAGTCTAGGGAGATGGTACGATGGGGATCTAAAGGACACAGTTGGTGTTGGAGAAGTTAGACAACAAGCAGTGGAAGGGTTGAAGAGCATAGACAGCAATGCTTTACCAGGCAAACTGAAACTCTGGTGCTTTCAGTTTGGTCTACTGCCAAGACTGCTGTGGCCACTGACTGTGTACAAGGTTTCCTTGACAATGGCTGAGAAGATGGAAGCTTTAATCAGTTCATACATCAGGAAATGGTTGGGAGTTCCAATCTCTGCTCTAACCGAGGAGTTTAAGTGCGCCGAAGTCCGACTGGAAATGACATTAGTAGATTCACGTGACAAATGCATAAGGGAGGCAGCACCTGTGTTGAAAACTGGAAGAAAATGGACGGCAAAGAAAACTGTGTGAGATGCTAAGGCTGCCCTTCGAATCTGAGATATTACGGGTCAAGTTCAGCATGGAAAGGAATTTTTGGTCTCAGTTCAGCTCCTCCTACATGGCACAAGGCAACCCCGGCTCAATGGACGAAGCTAGTAGTCAATGAGGTGCAAAAGCAGGAGGAGAGGATCAGGTGTGTAAAGGCCATTTCCCAGGCCAAGCAGGGAGAATGGATGAGATGGGAAAGTGTGGAACAACGCAAGATCAGCTGGCAAGACCTATGGACAACGGAACAGAGCAGGATCAGTTTCCTCATCAGATCAGCATATGATGTTCTCCCATCACCACAAAACCTAAACCTCTGGGTGGGTGAGGATCCCTCATGTCATTTGTGTTCATTATCTGCAACATTAAGGCACATTTTGACAGAATGTAAGGTGGGTCTTAGCCAAGGATGGTTTACTTGGCGCCATGACCAGGTGCTGCGATTTTTGGCCTTAGCATTGGAAGACAAGCATAACCTGACCAATAAGTTGCCACCAGTTCCATCAAAGCATTACACACAAAAGACAACATTCCTCTATCCAGGAGAGCAACCACCAAGAAAAGATGTGAAAATCAAGCCTCGCTCAGGACAACTGGAAGCTGCTAGAGACTGGAAGATGCTGGCAGATGTTGTTCAACGGCTTATTTTCCCACCTGAGATTGCTCCCACTAGCCTTCGACCAGATATTGTCTTGTGGTCTGGATCAGCACGGCTTGTTCATCTCGTAGAGTTAACAGTGCCATGGGAAGACGCTGTGGATCAGGAGTATGAGAGGAAGAAACTTCGATATGTTCAACTACCTGCTGAAGTGGAACAATGAGGATGGAGAGTCCGAGTTTAGCCATTGGAGGTGGGTTGTTGAGGATTTGTGGCACACTCTACAAGCTGATTTCTTAGAGACATTGGGTTCAGTGGCCAAGAGTTGCGTCGCACAGTGAAGAACTTATATGAAGCAGCAGAAAGGAGCAGCAACTGGCTGTGGTTGAGATGGAAAGATTCTGGATGGGGATCTCAAGCACAATAGAAAGAAAGCAAAGCTGATGTACACTTCAGCAATCAACACCAGACAGAAGGATATCTCCATCATCAGATCTAAAACAACGCAAATAGATAGAGATGCAGATGGATCACATTAGTTTACTAGTGTACTGCTTAGTTGGTGCTTATCTTGGCGAGAGCCGAGTTCAAATCAGCATGAAGTTCAACATCTACTCTCATGTAATGGAAATCTATATGTGACGCTACTCCAGACATCTCCCATACAGAACAAAATGTACTTATCCTAAGATATATGCATAATGATAAAGAAGTCGCAGAATGGAAAATTACCAAAATGTTTTATTGAGTTTATTGATTTTGCAAAAAAGGGTGGGCAGAAAATTGCAGAAATGCTGCTACAAGTATTTCAAAAACATGACATTAACATCACTGATTGCAGAGGACAAGGTTTTGACAATGGAGCCAATATGTCCGGAAAAGTAAGGGGTGTACAAGCTCAATTCAGTGAAAAAAACCCACTTGCTACATTTCTCCTTGTGCTTCTCATTCACTGAATCTGGTTGGCGTGCATGCTGTTGAAACGTTCCCAGAAATATCCACTTTTTTTGCCTGTAAACAGGTGGAGTGCTCGAAGCAATTCACTCTGTTGCAAAACACCTTCACAGCATTATTGCAAGTCTAGATAACATCATTGAATCTAGCAAACTGTCTAAAGAAACTATGTCCGAAGCAAAAGGTCTGAAAAGCTACTTCAAGTCATTCACTGCAATTGTACTTGCCACGTTCTGGGTTAAAGTTCTACAGAGTTTTGAAGAGAGAAACTTGCTTCTTCAGTCTGCGGGGATTTCGTAAGACACAGAAACAGCCAACATAAACGATCTACAAAAGGAGATGATGTTTTGAGAAACGAGTGGAATGCCATTCTTTCTGAGTCTAAAATAGTGGCAAGTCAAATGGACATAACCTCTGTATTTATTTACGAATTAAACCGGCAAAGAAAGCGCAAGCGATTTCATCTTAAACTGCAAACGATGTCACAAGTGAAAGTGCAGAGACTACGTTTCGCAATACAGTGTATTATGTGGCAATAGGTAACCTCATCAGTCAGTTATGCAGTCAATTTCAGTCCATTAGGGCTACCTGTGACGACTTTGTAGCAATTCTGAAGTTTAGGAGCACGAGTGCTGAAGACACCAATACGTCATTTGCAAAGCTAGTCAGTAAGTATTCACAGGATCTGACAAACGGTTTGGGTAGTGAAGTTCACAATCTGAATAAATTCTATTGCGCCACATTTGAAAACAATTTAAGGCCTTTGGACCTTCTGAATGAAATATACCAAATGAAACTGCAAAGTATTTTTGGGGAAATTTGAATCGCCATAAGGATTTTCTGCACACTACCCGTGACGATTGCTGAGGGAGAAAGAGCATTCAGCAAAATCAAAATTATAAAAAATGATCTCTGATCAGCTATGCGTCAGGACCGATTAAACAACTTGGCCATTCTGGCAATCGAATGCAAACTTGCTGGTAAAATTGACTTCAAAGACATCATTCACGACTTTGCAAGTAAGAAGGCATGGCGGTGGTGTGTTCTGTAATTGACAAGGCAGGAAACAGGGCAAATATACAGGTAGGAATAGTTTATTATTATTATTCAGGCATGAGACTATTACTTTTTGTGGCATTGTAACATAAGTTATAAAATAAATGAAAATAAATGCTTCAGAAATTACAATTAGAAGGTTTTTTACAAGATAAATGATATTCACGTGCTTACGGTGAGTTAGCGGAATTGAGAGGTGGGCCCTTCCTGGCTGCTGCCCTGTTTATAAGATGCACATCATTGATTTGTTATTTAAGTATTTATTATTTATGCTGGAAGTAAACCAATTGAGACTGGCTTCATTTGCAAGGGGGTTGTGGTAACCAGTTTAGGAGGATATATTAGTGACCTCAAACAATACACTTCAAGTGAGATTGAAATAAAATTAGTAGTGCTCTCGCCTTATTATTTAGAAAATACAGTTTTAGAGGAAAAAACAAACACATTTAAAAATGGATTGTTTTATTCATATTATAAGACAAACACAGTATTTAAACTGCAAAATCAAATGACAGTCCACGTTTGTCTAATGCAGTGTTCTTCTTTGGACGGCCTCCAAAGCCCCCAAGTTTAGCCCTTATAATAGTGCTTAGTTTTTAAAAGTACTGTACCTTTAAACTTAAGATAAAAAACAGCACTGAAAATAAGAAAATGTCCCAGAATATATCTCTGTTTCAAGCTCAGCTCTGCTGGGCACGCACACTTGAATGCGTGGAATGAAAAAAAATGATGGCGCGGTATCTTATTGAAAAAAAAACAGATAAACTGGACAATGAGCCTAAAGGAGTGGATCAGCTGCTGGAACCGAAGGGCCTTTAAAAAAAACTGAAGCACAACAACTACGAAAAGAAGAAAAGTCTGGATGAACACTGTAAGTTTCAGAAGAGGTGGACAGGCGAAATTTTATTTATTTATTTTTTTAGAAGTCTGGAAAGCCAGTTTGCTTGATGTGCCAAAAAAGTCTTGGTTTTAAAAAGCATCAATTTGGAGCGACATTGGCATATGACCTTACATTGGCATCTCAATGAAAAATACCCGCCTGGCAGTTGTATTCATGACAGTAAAATCAACCAGTTTGTCAGCTCACTGAAAAGTCAAGTCAATTTCTAGCTTGATTGCAGAACATCTAACAGAGGCATCCTTTGAAATAGCATGAATATTGACGCGTCATAGAAAAGCTTTTACTGATGAAAAAATGTAAAATAATGTTTCTTGGCTTCTGCTGGCATTTTATATGTCGATTTCCCTAACAGAAATTAAATAATAAGACAAATTAGAGGTCTACAGTTATATGACACTACAATGATAAGGAGGATTGAAGTGATCTGTCAAGATATCAGTCAACAGGCCATTTCAGATGTTTTGGCAGCTCCTTGCTTTAGTCTTGCACTTGATGAGAGTACCAATATAAATGATGTATCTCAAATGTGTGTGTGTGTGGCTTGTTTCCCGAAAGACCAATGCTTCTAGGAACTCTTGGGTTTGATACCAAGAAAAACGCAAACGAGGGATGAAGATATTATGAATGCACTTATGATTTATTGCTGACAAAGGCCTGTTTTGGGATAAACTGATATCTGTGTACAGACGGAGCGCCAAATATGAGAGGCAAAGAAAAGGGAAAGAGAGAAGAGTGTTGGAACGCTTTCTAAGCCTGCTCCCTCTGATTCGTGACTTCCTTGAAAGTAAAGGAAAAGTACTGAGAATCCAGACGGCTTATAAAACTGCCATTTTTGGCAGACATTACAAGCTCCCTCAATGTTTTGAACCTTCAGTTACAAGACAGACAAAAAATCCCAAGTGACATGCTCCATGTAATAACAACATTTCAGTGCAAGATAAAAACATTATTCATTCCTGACTTAAGGTGTGCTTTTGTGAATTTTCCAAAACTGAAGTTACTCATGTCATACAACGCAGACTTACTGAAACATTATAATTCAAATTTTTTGGTGATTCTCTTGGAAGAACTACAGATGGAATTTCATTCAAGATTGGAAGATGTCATGGGCCTGAAGGAACTTTTTTGAGACTCCTTTCCATGCAAGTGTTTCATCAGTGTTTCCCGGTTTCACAGACGTGGGAGCAGACCAAGCAATGGTGGAACATGAAATAGTGGAATTTCAGTCAGATGACATTTTGAAAGCTGAGCTAAGACAGGGAGTTTACCATTTTCAGAACATTGCTTCTGATTTTTGCTATCCAGTTTTGAGACAATGTTTTCAGAAAGTACTATTATTTTTTTAGCACATGCAAGTCAATTTTTTCCACAATGAACACTGAAATCAAAACAGAGAAACAAACTGATACATGAACATTTGGGTTACAACAGTCTTACAATAATTGATTATAAATACAGCAGGCACTAGGTCAAGGAGCAAATGGCACAGTTCCACTCATCCAGCTGTTAAGGTAAACTTTGGACTTACAATTTTATCTTTAAAAGTTTATAATGTTAATGTGCTAAATAACCTGTGTGACCCTCATATGGGCCCCAGTTAAATAACAGTGAAGACCACAGGTCTAATCACTGTTTTTTAAGTGAAAGAAAGAAAGAAAGAAAGTATGCTTCTTAAATGTTTAATATTCTCATAAATCATAGCAAGTGGTGAACTACCACTTTTTAGAAAACAGTTTTTGCAGACCCCTATCAGCACCAGACAAACAGTGGTCTGTGGAATAAAGACAGAGACTGCTTTTTGACAGCAAGAAACCCTTCTTAAAGGTTTTTATTTGACATGATGACAACATTTTTTAAATAAACCACATTGAGAGCTCCACTGGGCTACAGAGTCTCACTTTAAACCACTGTTTTGATTGTTTAGATAATAACAGACAGGTAAAATGAAAGTAGTTCAATCAAATTAGATACATATAAAGAAACCATAATGAGGGCTCATTAAAAAAAAAAAAAAAAAAAAATTCAATTTAGATTTAGAAACATGCAAATCACTGTATTTGTTTTTGCAAGGCTTGCTGCTGTGGCTTTTAGAAATGCACTGAATGCCCTTACGCACACAGCACTTCTTTGTTTGACAAAAAAGAAGCCTTGCATAGCCCCAGAATTAGCTTCTGCTGCTGTACGAAGAGAAAGTTTGTTTTCTTTGGGTAATTCGAAAATTAGGAATGAACAATCGGACAATTGAAAATAAATTAGACTGTAAAGGTGCGCTAGAGATTCTCCAGCAGACCAAAGAGACAAGAAGCTCTCTCTTCTTTTGCTTCATGTTTTGCTTGTTCAATATTTTACATTTCACAATTTGATTAAATCACTTCATGGGCTTCATAATTTTTTTTTTTTTTTCTGTGATTGACCTCATCCTGACTATTATGTTATATATATAAGCCAAGTACAAGGTTGTCCTGGAAGAAAACTTGCTTCCTTCTGCTCTGACAATGTTCCCCAACTCTGAGGATTGGTTTTTCCAGCAGCACAATGCTCCATGCCACACAGACAGGTCAATCTAGGTGTGGAAGGAGGACCACCAGATCAAGACCCTGTCATGGCCAGCCCAATCTCCAGACCTGAACCCCACTGAAAACCTCTGGAATGTGATCAAGAGGAAGATGGATGGTCACAAGCCATCAAACAAAGCCGAGCTGCTTGAATTTTTGCGGCAGGAGTGGCATAAAGTAACCCAACATCAATGTGAAAGACTGGTGGAGAGCATGCCAAGACGCATGAAAGCTGTACTTGAAAATCAGGGTTATTCCACCAAATATTGATTTCTGAACTCTTTCTAAGTTAAAACATTAGTATTGTGTTGTTTAAAAATGAATCTGAACTTATTTTCTTTGCAATATTCGAGGTCTGACAACACTGCATCTTTTTTGTTATTTTGACCAGTTGTCATTTTCTGCAAATAAATGCTCTAAATGACAATATTTTTATTTGGAATTTGGGAGAAATGTTGTCAGCAGTTTATAGAATAAAACAAAAATGTTCATTTTACCCAAACACATACCTATAAATAGTAAAACCAGAGAAACTGATAATTTTGCAGTGGTCTCTTAATTTTTTCCAGAGCTGTATATATATATATATATATATATATATATATATATATATATATATATATATATATATATATATATATATATATATATATATATATATATATATATATATATATATATATATGTGTGTGTGTGTGTGTGTGTGTGTGTGTGTGTGTATATATATATATATATATATATATATATATATATATATATATATATATATATATATATAAAAATGGCAATGGAACATGAAACAAGCAATGTGATTGGTCGAGCAAGGTTCCAGCTGTCCGTATCCGTCAAATAACGTTTGCAAATAATGTTTCATTGCATTCGTTTGGTAATTTGGAACGTACTCAAACCGTTAAACCTTTTTTTTGTTTGGCCGCACTAACCGGCGTAGGACTATATATATATATAATATATATATATATAATATATATATATATATATATATATATATATATATATATATACTCAATGGACCATGAAACAAGCAATGTGATTGTTCAGCAAGGTTCCAGCTGTCAGTATATTGGATGGACACGGACAGTTGGAGCCTTGTCACATATTCGAACTCACTGCGCTGCCTCACAGAATTTAAAGTATTGGTAGCCATCTTGTTTACAGTTACAGATATACAGCTGTAACTATAAAACTGAGTGACTAATTACCAGCAAAAAAAAATCATAAAAAGCCACTTTTTCACATTATCCACCCCTCTCTGACACAGACCATAACAAATTATTGAAATCTGAGACATTGTTGAATTTATTTTTATTCCTCCTGTCTATTCTGCTCAGTGTCCGCACTGGCAGGAAAAAAAAATAATCCAGCGCTGTCTCAACTCCACCTGGTGTATCTTTTCAATTGCAATGTACACAATATCAAACATAAAGATGTACTTTCTTTTGCATGTTTCAATTAAATTAATTTTTTCAGCTTAACTTAGTGTGTTGTTCAAAGTTATAAATGGGACTACTTTTTTGGTGTAAGGATATCTATTAAAAAACAAATACTTTTTTTTCCCTAACATGATTTATGCTTTTTTTCCTCAAATCCACTGTTTTACCTGGATTATAATTGCAATAAGGCCCTTCAGGGTGTCCGCATACATCAACTATACTGACTTCTTGGGGGTTGGAGGCACTCGACTTTGTCTCATGCCACACAACACTCCAATGCTTGTGTATATTAGATGTATACAGACTCCCTGTTAAGCCTTATTGCATACATATACACTACACTATTATAGAATGTTTCCAGTACTTTCATTTTCTCTGAATCAAGGTCAATGTTTCTTTAGCTGAAACCTTGCATTTTCTGTTTTGTTCTGTTAATTTTAATTGTTTAAAGACACAACACATTACATTTATTTTATTATTGTCCAAACTTATTTAAAACAGTAAGTCTTCAAAACTACTTTCACTATGCTATTTTATATACTGATGCACAAAAGAAATGCAACACTCAGGTTTAATAAATGTAATCAAACATTTTAAACATAGATATCAAACAAAATCACAAAAAATGTGAACAAAAATACGATCAAAGAATCGTGATAAGTTTTCAGTATGAAACGTGAGACACTGTCAAAATGAAAACATTACAAAGTTAGTATTGGGTATGACCTCCCTGAGCATTAACACAATCCTGGCAGCGTTGACGTATAGACCTGATCAGCCTCTGGATAGACTCCTGTGGGATGTTCCACCACACTTCCTGTGTAGCTGCAGCCAGCTGGCGAAGGTTGGCTGGTCACGGTTGTCTCCTGTGGATGGTGCTGGCAATTTGGTCCCAGAGATGTTCTATTGGACAGGTCAGGTGAGAAAGTTGGCCACAGCAAGACCTCAACATTGTTTTCTTGTAGTCATGCAATTGTAATCGTAGCACAGTCTTGCATTGTTCTCCTGGAGAATTGACACTTCCGGATTGGCTTACAGGAACGAAAAAACTGCTTTTCGTTTTTGTCTCTCAGCTGTCAACATGTTACCCCTGAACGACCTCCGAGCATGTAAATCATTTTCATGCAGACAGTGAGCTACTGTCATTCTGCTGATGCGTGGGTTATTTCTTCCTGGAATTTCTTGTGCTGTAGCCACTGCAGTCTGAAAACGATTACGCAGATAGATCAGTCGGATGAGACAGTCCTGGGCCAGTGTGGTGGCTCTCTGCCTTCCAGGATGTGGCCTGTCCCCCACAGAGGCGGTTTGGTTTTTCTGGATTAGTCTTCTGATTGTTGAAGCAGAACTTCTCATTCTCCAGGCAACTTCTCTCACAGACAGACCACTTTCAATCATGTTGATAGTACCAGGCAATCTTCATTACTCAAGCGGAGCATGGTTGTATCTTTCACTGTTCTTGCGTTAATTAAAATCATGTCTTTTCAAATGGCTATTTATACAGATTCTTAATCAACTCATTTTGGCAATTTTAACTCAACTCAAATACCAAACACTGAACACCTGGTGTTTTTATGAAATCACATGACTGAAGTTCAGTATTTTGTTATCCCAAAGAACAGTATTACTCAAACAATCAACAAACCTATCTGCTCACTATTTTAAAATGTAAATAACATTATGTATGTGCCCAATGAGCTATTGATGTAAAACAGACTGTTGAGTTTTAATTGTGCATCAGTATATCTGAGGTGTGTAAAACACGGTTTACTGAAGCCATTCAGCACATCAAGAGATGGAACTCAACACATCAACAGATGGCACAATGATGTTGAATAATACATTTTCATTATCCAAGACAGTTGCAACATACTATATATGGCAGCCTGCCATTCGTTGCCTGTGTTTTTTTATTACTAGGGCACACCAACAAGAACCATAACTTTTTTGTTATTGGTTTCTTTACTTAAGAAACCTAATATTACTTTTGTACAGGACACTAACTTCTATAACAGCCAATTCAGAGCACAATACAAATCCAGATGTTTAATGTCATCTGTGGACATGGAAAGGCTGCCAGAATAATTGCTTCAACGTGAAACAAAAAACTTTATCAGAAGACAGGATAGGGACATGTAAGCACATATGAATTGGAGTTTTATATTAATGCTAATAGTACAGAAACTCTTGGATTAACTACTATAAAATATTGAAACCCTCATTTTTAACTACAGCTTGGCTATATAATGGAACTCTGGAGCCACAACTAATGAATGCATGAAAAAAAAAGACAAAATGGATGCCAGAATTATTTGATACAGAATTTATAATAGTTTTAACAATTATCTCTACTCCTGGTTTAAATTGAACATTTTAAAATGTCTTATATATGTAATGTGGTATTGCTTAGCATCTCCCACACAAGTTCCGTGTGAATAGGCTAATACCTCCTTCACTGGAAATTACATGTAGTGTCCTAAATTGTCCATTAATTCAAATTTCAGACAAACAAAATAATGAAAGATTTGTGGGAGCAGTTTACTTTCTTGTGTAGAATTCCTGAGTTCACCTTATATATAAATGGAAGGAAATCTCTGCCTGTGGCAACAAGTTTGCAAAGCTAATGGAAATTCAATTCCTGCAAGCAGGGGTTCTCATGGGAGGAGGGTGGGACCTCCCACTCTGAAGCATAGTGCTGATGCCGCTGTACAAACGAGCCGGGCTCCCTTGCAGGAGCAGCTATCAGGCTTATGTCTTCATGTTTACATTAAGTCACCTACTAGCCCTGACCCCTACCTCCGTGCACCCTACAATAGAAGCAAATCAAGCAGTTAACCTGGGAGATGGTTTCCATCACTTGTCTCTATAACACTCCTAATTAGTTCAATATTGCTTGATGAAATCACCTCTACAGCCAGTAATAACTTAACAGTCCAAATGATTGGCTTTGAAAACAAGTATTGCTGGAAAACAAACATAAACCACCTTTTTTATATGTTGAAACATTTCCCATGTGATAGATACATTTCAAATAATTTTGGCACGACGATTTTGAAGTAGATGGAAATGAAGTAAGATTGTGAAACAACAATCATCACTGCATATTAGTTTATTATTTATAAATATACTGAGCTGTAAAACATTGACTAAAAATCAGAAATAGAAGGAAGATTTTGACTTGCATTATTATGTCCTTTTTATCAGCTCTTCCAAATTTCAAAACAGTTAAAAGACCAATAGAATAAGGTAATCCAATAATATAGAAATGACAGGTACTGCAAGGAAACCCTAAGTAAAAGGAACTACACTATACGGGATAATAATGAATTAGTAGAAACTCTTGGAGGTTAATGGGTTAAATAACCAGTATATTAGTACACATTTGTTTACTGATTAGATTACCTTCTTAAGTGGTCTTTAATGGCTTTAACCCACTTGTTCTCTTGCTTTCAATGCTCATTAAGCCTGATATCTATTATTAGCTGTTGTCTAAATTGCTGTTTCAGGTTTTTCACTCCATCTTATTTGTATGATTCTGTATGACACACGCATCCACAATGTTTAGAATTCACATCCTAGTGTCGTGCATATTTACGTTGTATATCTAGGATTTATGTCACAACTGTGTCCTCGCCAATCACCATTAAAGAAAATATCCATTATAGCTCATAATGTAATTATTAACCACAATAAACACAGTACCTCAATAAGAACTAGCGACTGCTAATATTTTATTTGATAATTCTGTTTAATTTCTGTATGTTTTTGACTCATAAATAATTATGAAAAATATGGCCTGAATTATTGGCGGCGAGAATCTGGCTCTGCAGACCGAGACCCAGATCCATTATACATGACTCTGAAGTCAGATCTTCCATTGAAATGAAATAATTTGCTATGTTTTAAGTATCATATATCACTGGATTAGTTCTCAGTATATTTAAATATTCATAAGATCTATCATCAAAATTCAATTACAGGACACTACCACATTGAAGATGACCTCCAAACATTCAGAAAGCATATCTTCTTAAAACATTAAACAGAAGACATTCCAAGCAATATTAAAAGAGTGAATTAATCTGTAATTTGAATATTTGTTGTGTTAAAAAAATTAACTTAAAGGCACTTTTTTGTCATTTCTAATTGCAGTAAAACCCTGATCAGAGGGAATTACCTTGGCAGTTGACTCTGTCCGGTACCTTCCAGACAAGGACATTAATGGCCTGTAATCAGACTTCCATTAATGAATCATTTTTACAGGCCTCCAAAATGACTAGTACATTAACACTAGAATGGCTGCGTTTATAGGAATACCTAGAACAACCATGACCGGTCAATTTGACTGGCGTATTAAAAACAACACAATATATAACAATAACATTAAAAATGACATCAACAACAACACACAAATGAATACATACATAAATATAATCCACTACAGGAAGGCACCCCATCACACCCCCTTACACTAATATCCAAACAAGCCTGGTCTTCTCCTAATTGGTTGTTCTCCTAAGTTATTTTTAAAATTTCTCTTATGACATCATTAACTAAAAACAGAACACATAGCATACATCAGAAGTATATTCTCCATGCACTTTTGTCAAAAGTTAAATGGGGCTTAGTTTGTATGGAGAGTAATCCTTTAAGTGGAGCTGTGGTGTCTGCGAGGTTTTCAGCTGATAAAGCTATTGAACGCTACAGATCCAAGGTTCAAACTGTGGATTCAATGTTTTATCAAATTTTACTTAGTTTAAAAATCTCAAACCAACATGGTGGAAAGTTTATCAGGGGGACAAGAAGTAGGCCTTATTACATTTTTTTCCCACCTTGTCACTTTGAGATACAGAAATCCTGATGACTTCAGGTTGGTGGCTGTAATACAATGATATTGTCTCCACCCCTGCTAGAAACGATAAGCTGAAAAATCATCAGACTCATTAAAGACTGCTAGAAAGGAAGTTTGGGACAGGACATCAGTGAATTCATCTCAGTTTAGTCATACTGCTAAAGTTCCTCTGCCACTGTCCAAATGCCAGACCTATTAGGAGACTTCTTCAGGGTTGTGATAGTCCACCTCGTGAGATGTTGACTTCCGAACCCTACAGCTGCTCTGTTTGGAATTAAAAAAGAGCTTCTTTTAATAAAGATTTCTTCTCACAATGCATCACAGTGTTAGGACAGACCTACATGTGTAGTGTGACACTGTGAGCCAATACCATTTGGCAGCAATCACGAATACATTTTAAGGGCTTAATAGACAGTGCTTGGATGCAGATGTATAGTTACTGTGTCACGTTTTTTAAATTGTGACATTTTAATGTTCAGCCAATTAGAATAGCTTTCTGCTAGTTTTGCATTTGTTTCAGAGCTGTGTCCATGGCAACAAACGCAAGGCACATGCTTGTCAATTCTTTCTTAAATGATCTGATGTTTGCTGGAAACAGTGTTCAGTAGAACAACTGTACACATTACCCCCTCTTGTGGCTGAAGTATTAAGTTGGTATGTTAATGACATATTCGAAAGGTTGTCAAGATAAAAAGGTTTACATGGTAAATGTATCACTATGTTTTACTACTGCTTTTACCAAGGTATCCATACCACAGTCAAGATTTAAGGGCTAATGCGTTGAAAGACTGAATCTTATGCACTCAGCTTTAACTCTTAAACATATTCATGAAGCTGTTGTAGACTGTTCCTGGCTTCTTTAACAACAGAGTAGGTACATTTTCATGGATTTAAAACAGTTTTATTAAAAAAAAAAAGACTTAGCAAAAGCTTTGTTAAGGCTTGAAGTGTCTCAGTTACGAAAGGGCGCTAAACTTTATGGTGCACGATAATTGCAATTAGTGTCCACGTTCATGATTTTCATATTTACTATTGCAATTGTATTCATTATCATGTGAAATAGTGGGCGTATTATGGTGCACTAATTGTATTGTGCCATACTATGGTAATCAGAATGAATATGTGATTTCTATGGTAAGGCATGATAATGTATTTAAATTCACATGGTATTTACTAAAGGCCATTAATTTACAGCGCAAATTAAAGTGATCATTTATTATTTCGTATGGGAACTAGGCAGGCTTTAACCACTGATAGGGGTGCTATTTTTCTGGCTTGAAAACTAGTGATGTGCAGTTCGATTATTTTCACTGACTCGATTAATTTGATTAATTCAATTTAGTGAATCAATTCAACAGATTTGTTTGTTTGATTCACTAACGTGAAATAAATACAATTACTTGGTTATCAAAATTAGTTGAACAATATATATATATATATATATATATATATATATATATATATATATATATATATATATATATATATATATATAGTATATATATATAATGTACGTGAAAATGTCTATATAAATTGTATATAGGCCAATATATTCCAAAATATAACGTTTTTACAGCACTGAAAAAAAGATACTGGCAAGCTGTGAAAATGTGAAATATTAAACAGTACCACTGTGAAATGTATGTTTTTATGACTTCTGTCCGGACTCTTGGCACTTCTTTTCTGTCACACTTGATAACAGTGCTCATTACGTGTTCTAATTCTGCAACTTTTCCACATAGTGCCTGTTGATGCAGAATCCAGTGTAAAAAAATTGGTACTTCTGCATTTCTTTAATTTTTTCCAAGTCCACTCTTTTTTCCAGTCCAGCACTTTCATTTTTTCTTCTCATTTACAGAAAACCCTTTAGTTGAGACTGTTATACATGACATCATATTGTAATAATGATATGTGCGTATCGTAATGTAACCAACACACCATACATAGCTGCATACAGTTAATGAAATTGTTTAAGGAATAAATTAGATGTAAAGTCATAAATACACATTATTTATGTTGGGTCTTTTAACAAAATGATTTATCTTATTACATATAATGCAAAAGCCCATCAGGACTATTACATGTATTGTGCTACCTATGATATTGGGTCATGGCATAGTGTATTGCTACAACCCTACCATTGGCAAGACATGACATGGCTTGTTAATCCTGCAGCATGAGGGTCAGTTTGTGGTCTCTAGGTGCACTTTGAGTAAGCCCATGTATTATTATGGCACTGCAAGGCATTCAAAGAAGTAGGAAAATACAAAAAACTAGCAATCATGCTTTTTTAAACAGCTTATCTGCAATGTTTAGATATAGTGATATCAAAACCAAGACAGTCATACTCTTATAAAGTAAAAGGTTTTACAAGCACTGCAGGGGAGAGGGTGGGGGCTTTTGTCCAAGTTTCCAATTAAATAATTGAATTTAGGCTTGAATTTCATGTATTTCCTGATCCAGACCCTGCTGGAGGGGAACCCTTACCCTATTTCATCTTCCGAATATTGCAGTGATGGTTTTCTGCATGAGGTATTAATTATGTTATTAATTATAGGTTTTACATTATGTGTATGTGTGTGTCTTTTATAGGTATTGTTTTGTTTAAATTGCGTGTGAATGTGTTTTTTTATAGTTGTTATAATGTGCTTACTAATTCAGTTGCCTAAGACACACTCTGGATGTGTCATAGGCAACTGACTAACAAGTATTCTGGCTAACAAGTATTCCCAAAATAGATTTTAAATTGTTTGCAGTGCTACAGTTTTTTAATAAAATGCAAATTTTAATGTGAGGGGGCACAACTTCCTGTCTGGTTTTTGAAGCAGCCTCAGGATTCCGGTAATGACATCACAGAGGGAGAAGGTGAACAAAAGACAGATTGATATTCACAGAGACAGGCAAATTTATAATAATAAAGCACCTTATATTTGTGTTGCAGCTGGTTGCTCCAATCAGGCAAACGAATAAAATAAAATTCACCGTTTTCAGAAAGACAGAAAAATGCTGTGCTAATGGAGAAAAAAGTACAAACAACCCGTAGCTAAGTGGTGTCAAACCAGCAGTACACCTATGTAGTGTGCATTTTGTGCCAGATAGTTTTGAAGAAAGACTGATGGTGATGGTGGCTAAGATGGGCCTGGATATAAAAAGAAGGCGTATTTTAAAACCAAACACGGTTTAACCATTCTGAAGCAACAGCAAGCTGCTGGCATTGATGTGGGCCCCCAAGCGAAACGACCAAGAAAGGTGTTTGAGAAACGGGAGAAGTCTCTGGTAAGTTTTGCATTAAACGCTACCGGTATACTACTAGTAATTTGTTTTTAGTTTTTGCAAGCACAGGGTCTTTATAAGCACAATGTGCAATATAATGATGGAATATAAAAATTCGATAATGTAAAAACAACTGTTTAGTTTTGTGTGGCAGTTTCATTTTCTAAACCGGTTACTAAGCAACCCGACTCAGAGATTTCAGTATGTCAATGCCACAATAAGGTGTCAGTGAAATACAGTATTAAAAACCATAATTCATTAAAAAATAAACAAAAAATATATGATCTTGAAATATTTCATAAATGTTCAGGGAATATCCATCATTTATTTATTTATTAAGAATCGTAGTATTATACATACCCCGTCAACGTAACACCGTAGCAGAACCTCCAAAATAGTAGCTGCTACAGCCAAATCATTGCCGTTGGCATCTCTGCATTATGATTAGGGGTAATAGCCATAAAAAAAACAAAATGTGCACATCCTTAATATACTGTACATATGTATATAAAGAGATATGTTAAATACATGCCAGTAGTAATCCACAGTGCTTGGTTATTCTGCTAGTATCAATACATGCATCAATATTGTTAATAAAGGACTGACATAACAATACAATTATGGGTAATATTAAATATTTTAAGTTTCAATCTATGTTAAACGTAAGGGTTTTTATTAACCATTCCGTGTTGCCATGACGCTGATTCTCCACGGACAACTGCTGTTCCTCCGGTCTGTCCACTTTGGTGTTGTCAGATTCTCTCTCCAAGTTTGACCCTTCTGATCCAGAGGCATACGACATAAGGGATAATAAGGGAAACAATCCCTGTTTTCTCTCTCTACCTCAGATCCATCACTACATGATTCACATTCATAAGAGGTGTCTGAAACTGTATTTCCTGGTATTATTTTGATTAATTGTAAACATAAATTTGGTAAACATAATTTGGTAAAATTATAATGAATGTGATTATATGTTCAAGTGAGACCTGTTAATATTATTTTTTATGTTTTTGATAAAAGTCAAATTCCATGTCATAGGCTCTTTAATATGCTTTTATATTAAGTTTCTATACATTGTTGTGTAAGTTTAGAGTTCTTTCATTTCTCATCGGCAAAACCAGCTACGTGCAGTTTTGCACAGCATAACAAATTCACAGATGGATGTCTGAGCTAAACGCCAAAAGGCAGGAGACTAGCAGAGATAGTGTGAGATGGGGAGGGGAACTAAAAAACAAAATGGACACACCATGTCACATTACACGTGGCTGGCCCTGAGACAGGGGGACGGTGCTTTAAAATACAAAATGGATGTACCCTGCTCAATGTAGCACATGGTGGACCATGAGGTCAGAGAGCACCACCCCCCTTTCACACAGAACATGTGGTAGGCTGTGTGTGACGAGGGAGCAACTACCTCAGTTGTTGGACACAAACCAGCCGGGTTGAAGGGGGGGCAAAAATTGTTTACAAAGGTATAAATATCAAACATTGTAAAGTCTTGTCAGTCTTTTCATCTCTTTAGAATTGACTCCATGGATATCCGTGCTTTCTGATACAAACATATGCACTGAGCTGTACTGAGGCCTTGTCCAAAGTCAGTTTAAATCTTGTGCTTATATGATTGTATTGGAGGTATACCTTTCTTGTATATAAAGTGTTTTTGCATCAAAAACCATTTGTCAGCTTATTTTTTTCACCACACCATCTTTATTAGTGCAATGAACTTAAGCATTAGCTCACAACAGCAGGCAGAGTTAATGCTCCCTTTTTATTTTGAATGAGCTGCTGTGCCGTACTTCATATAATAAGGTCAATTTCTACAGTGTTCCTGGGCCAGCTGTGATTAACTCAGGCAATATTGTATAACTGAGGCCCAGAGAAACTTGAAGTCTACTTTAAATAAGTTCAACAGATGGTAGCAGAGAAGCCAAGTTTCAATAAAGAAAACAAGTCGGACATGCACCAGAAATCAGGTATCAGAACTCATTGTTAGAAGGGATAAGAAAGAAAAAAAAAATTGCACACTTTCCAAAGCATGACATTTTACTAGGTTTTGTTCCAGTTAAACATATGGAAAACAGTGGAAACCACTATAAAATGTGATATAGTGCAAAGTTAATATCATGTTCCTCAGACAGGGCAATGTAGGGCAATCACTGGCTTAGTTATGTTTACTATAACTTACAATGCACCCAGAATGGAATGGTTTTTTTTGTAGAATTCAGATGTCATCATACCATCATCGTACTATACTTTTATATCCTTTTGAAAAAGTGGGTCAGGTTATTGCCAGTTTGGTACATTTAACATTGTTCCATGGGTCAAAATGTGTCAAATTCAAGGGACACATTACAGAATCACCTTACTGAGACAAAAGTAAACTTTCTTATCAGTTTGTAAGTCCCATGTTAAGTAATATTATCGCACCACCTCAGAATAAATAATGCAGTGCCATTGAAACTCAGCAGGGCTTGAATTACATTTTTGTGTGCTGGGGGGATTTCCCCCTATACTGAAACCAATGTGGGGATTCAAAAATTTTTTTGGGGGGGGGGGGGGGGGGGTTGGCAAAAAAAAAAGGCATTTTTGCATATAAAAAACGATATGTATTTTACTACATTATCGTTCACACTGGTGTTGCTTTAAAATGCTTTAAAAAGCTGCTTTCAGTAGCCTAACAGTAAAGTTAAATTTTGCTTTCAGTAAATTCCAAACCTCAGTTGAACTAGTCTTGATCTGACACTGAACCCCGTCGGTGTGTCATTTTCAGTTACACCTTCACGGCTCTCAGGATCATCATCATCTTCATTTTCTAGCATGTCATCATCAGGCAAGGCCACAACTTTATACAGACAGATGTTATGCAAAAGCAAACATGCGGCTATTATGAGCACACATCTTTTGGGCTTGTACAAAAGACATCCGTTGGATTTGTCAAGGCATCAGAACCTCATTTTTAAGATGCAAATAATTTTTCCACTACACATCTCCCTTTTGTGTGCCGAATTGTCCAGCTCTGCTCTATTAGGTCTCAAAACTGGTGTGAGAAGCCATGGTTGTAATGGATAGCTGAAAAGAACCAAAATATTTCTTAGCACTGTATTATGCTATGATTTTTATTACTATTATCATTAGCATATTATTATTAACTTACCCACTGTCTCCCAGAAGCCACCCGTCAACAATGTCTCCACTGGCAAAGAGGCTAGCGATATTACAGTTCACCCAAATGAAGCTGCCATGCGTACTCCCAGGGTATTGAATCACGACGTCTAACACTGACAGTTTGGCATCTGAGTTTACTTGGATACTGATGGAATGGAAAGCTTTCCTGCATACATGCCGGTGCTCATTCTCAGCAGGGGACAGGATTGGTATTTGTGATCCATCTACGGCTCCAAGTACTCTGCAGACCACATGAATAGAAGAAATCAGCCACTATGTTCAAACTGTTTGTTCAGGAAAGCATATGTATTCGCCAATGTGATTACACTAAGCTTTCGATTCTTTAAATACACATCTAGAAACAGTAGCCTTACTTAAACCATGACAGTCACCAATTACTTCTTAAAAACTACCGCTTGTATATAATCTTAGGGCAGTGAAGACTTGCAGTGATGCGGGTAGTGACATATTTCTATGTGTTTGGTTTCTTAGTTCATTGTCCAATAAACCAAAGATATTCATTATTTCTGCTCTTGGCAATCGATACTTGAATATTAATTCTACATCAGTATATGCATCAAGAAAATTTGCCCTGTCCCTAAATACTATTTCCTTTCTTACTGCTCTGCCATACTGACGACGAGCTAGTAGTATGAGGGCCATCTTGTCATCTACTAAAACTATTTGCGATGAAAAGTAGTACTTGCGAGTGCCCTCTAACACTCGCAGGGGAAAACCTGCTATGTTTTTTTGTTTTATGAAATGCATTTTGCAACCTGCGACGTGTCTGCTACCGCCCAGTTCACCACTGCTAATGAAATCGCTTTCATGAAACGGGGCACTGCTACACAAAGGGAGGGGGATGGATAGCCTCTAGTTCCACTGACTGATTCAAGTGAAAAGCTGTAATCGCCTTTGGGAGGAAAGCAGTGTTCGTGCGCAGCGTCTTCCTGTTTCCATTGTCCCAAATACCCATACAGGAACTGTGCATGGATAGTGCATGTAGCTCAGGTTGTAACTAATAGAAAGGTCAGTGCATGTAGCTGAGGTTGTAACTAACAGAAAGGTTGTCTTCATCGAGAGATACCTCAGCTCTACGATTTGATTGGGGAAAGATAAAAGATAACTTTTTCATTTCCTTTTTAGCTTAATTATTGAGCTTATTCCTTAATCTAAATTGTTTTCTTAATGTTAAGTCTATTTTTTTGTTTTTTGCTGTTCTACATTTTTTTTAATACAATTGTTCATTTTAACAATTTTTTTAACAAAACAGTACTCACACATTTGGTCACCATCATAACTGTTGCATGAAACTGCAGCGTAATAATCCAGAACCTCTGCACTTAAGCATTTGTAGGTCAGCTGACAACAGCTGATACGCCATCACACCTTTCTTCTTAAAGGCGTACAGCCTCTATATATGAAACCCCAATATCTCTCACAAGCACCTGGGTACATATAGTTACAATATCACAACAGAAGGAATACTTTTTTTTTTCTTTTTTGGTGCATATATATAGCTATTATGTACTATATATCACCTTACAGTACAATAATACGAAAAAAGGACTGAATAATAATAACTGAATATTTTTAATAAAGTAGCCGGCACAAATATAGTATTAAAGCAGTGGGTTGCGCCGATCACCGGCTTATTTTGATCCCCTGCATTCATTGTCATTATTTTTGCTTTGAAAATAATTGGTTATTTTTTTAGCAGTCATTTTTTACGTTTTAGCCTCTCGAAGTGCTTAACACAGAAAACCATCCCCTTCAACTCTCTGGTTAAATGTTGTACCTCCGCTACTGCGGAGGGAGAACCACAGGGGGCAATGGGTCGTCTCTGCCGTGGCAAGGAAATTGACCTGGGCTTCTCCGAAGCTTTCCCAAATGCGCTGCACCACCTGAGGGTGCAGCTGCCATTCTGATGGGTGAAGACCCTCCTTGAAGAGGAGGTCCACTGTCCAGTTCACCACTCTGGAGATGTACAGCCCGGAGGGACAGGAAGTGTCTCTGTGCCCAGATCATAGCCAAAAGGCTATGCGGTGTAACCCCTGGGACCGAAGCCCTCCCTGGTGGTTCAAGTACGCAACTACTGACACGTTATCCTTGCGGACAAGGACATGTTGGTTGAGGAGCACAGGGAGAAAATGTTGCAGCATGAGGTGAACCGCTTTCAGCTCTAGCGCGGTTATGTGCAGAGGAGCCGCGGATTTCTCTGCCTGCCCAGACTCCCCCCCCCCCCCCCCCCCCCCCCCCAGCCCCCCCCCGCCCCCCGTCTGTCATCACCACTTGACGGTTGTAAATCATTCCCATCCTTACGCCTTCGCTAAGTGAGAGGCTTGCCTCCACCAGCATAATGCTTTCCAGCATAGACGAGACACTGTCAGCCAATGGTATCTGTCACGCTTGGGGTGTAGCAAAAAGGCACTGAGCCACGCTTGAAGCGGGCGCATGCAAAGTAATCCCAGTTGGATGGCTGTTGAAGCTGCGACCATCAGACCCAGCAATTTTTGGCACAACACCAATTGCACTGTGCACCCTTGTTGAAACGTTGTGAGTGGCAGCTACTCTGTCGTCTGACAGGTAGGCTGTCATCATGAGGTAGTCCAGAAAGAGACCCAAGTAGACCCAGCGATATTAATTAGCTTTTTGCATCCTTGAGGGTGAGACCCAGCCTCGATAGGTGCTCCGTCATAATTGCTGTGTGGGCCACTGCTCCTTCCTGGGGCTGGAAAAGATCAACCAGCCATCCAGGTAATTCATCACCCTGATCCCCTGCAGCCTCAAGGGAGCTAGGATAGCATCCAAGCACTTTGAAAACGTGTGGGGCTAAGGAGATGCCAAATGGCAGCAAGAAGAACTCGAAGATGCTCCCCTGAAAGATGAAGTGGAGATATTTCCTTTCTGTTGGTCGGATAGAAATGTGGAAATACGTATCCTTCAGGTCCACTGTTGCAAACCAGTCGCCTGGCCGGACAGCCTGGAAGATGTGGTGATGTGTGACCATCTGGAATGATGTGTGACCATCTGGAACCTCCTCTCCCTCAAGAACCCATTAAGGTGTCTCAGGTCTAGGATGGGGTAAAGGCTGGCGTCCTTTTTTGGCACCAAGCAGTATCTTGAGTAGAATCCCTCTCTTTGAGAGGTGTGTTCTACAAGACAGGTGGCTTGTTTTTAAAGTAGTGTTTCTACTTCTTGTCTGAGAACCAAGACCTGGAGAGGGTCGTTCACAAGTGTGACCATGATTCCTCGAAACGGAAGAGGTCCTGAGTGGAATTGCAGTGCGTAACCGGTGTGTATGGTGGCGAGCACCCAGGAGTCTGAGGTGCAATTGCGCCAGTATTGCAGCTGATGTTGTGCAAAAGGGTGGGTCTGAGGCCGCAAGTATTCAGGGCCCCCACTGAGGCTGGGCGAAGGCTACCTTGGAGGCTGCCTGAGGTTGTCCCGTTGGAATTGTCTCCTTGAGTGCTGGTGCACTGGGGCCCCACATCCAGCTTTTCCCCATCCTTGCTGACAGCCCTGTGTGTTAGCTGCCATGGAAGCCTGGAGGGGGTGTCTCAGGTCACCCGTGGTGCCATGGGGATTGGAATAGTCCGGGTTACCGTGGTAACTGACAGATGCCATCGCCTCCCCCTCTCCCGTGCCGTGGCAGGCTATGTATTAACTGCAGAGTGTTGAACACTGCACCTGTTGCATCTGAATGTGGACCGGCGTATTTAAATGACGTGAATGCGCTGCGCATCAGAATAGTGTAAGTTCTGGATTTGGCTGGGGAAATTGTCTGGCTGTTGCTTGAAATCCTGGCACTGTGCTACTGAGCGGTCTTAGAGACATTTAAATAATTCATTAAAATACCCATTCACACAGCATGAAATTGTACAATCTATGCCGGTATAATGCCATCTTAACCCATTCACATTGGAAAAAGTATCATGACAGTCAACAGATCATTCTCATGCAGCTTCACTTCAACAAAATCTTTTTTTTCTTACGACAGCCATTGTGTACAGTGTGTACTGCGTATCATTTAAAACAACTATAAAGGTTTTGATAGGGGCACCTTTTATATTTTAAACACCCTAATTGAATTTACAACTTGATATTATTTTTCATTACCATTGTTAAACCTTCTCAATTGCTGTACATCATGAATATTAGACAATGATAAAACATGCAAAAAATTCTAGCTATACATTCCATGAACAAAACTGTTTGTTTTCCTCTCCCTGAAAGAAAGATGTAGTCACTACAGTAATGTACACACAACTTGTATCAGAAAATAGATTCATTCTGCCGGAAGACACACTCTTTTTATGCATGTGCATTTTTTGAGATGCACTGGGCATTTCCCTTTCATACATATGTCGCAATTTTGTACATGCTTAAAACATTTTTAAGCATGTGCAACTTGATATTTGCGCATGTACAACTCTTAGTACATAGGCCTCCCAGTGGCTAATATGTCTAGTGAAACACTGCCAGTAAGAGGGCAAAGAAATGTAAGCACTTAGAAAGAGTGATGTCTTCCACCACCGTCTTCATCTGGGTATGTGGCTGCATTTCAGTATTATTGCTAAAAATGGCGGACAAATGACAGACGTGTGTGGGGTCCAGAAAAAAATGCTTTTGAGGTCTGCATGTGGACCATGGTCCGTGAGTTGGGAAACCATGATTTAAAAGGTATTATCAGATTCATGCAATCCCTTTCAGGGATGCTTAATTATTAATAAAGTATGGCTAATTATAATATTGGGATTATACATACTGTAGTGTAAATATTATGTGTTTGATATAAAGTTCAAATGTAGATTTTTTTTATATTACCAAATCATTTTATTAGTTTTTAACATGTTGTCAGTACATACTTTTTTTTTTATTTACTTCAACTGCAAAAATGATCAAGTTTATCAAAATATGGTGCTCGTACAATGACCTTTTGACATTAACAAGCATTAAGAGTGATATAACAGAATGGATCCCCGAGTGGCTCATCCAGTTAAAGTGCTGCCGCTGGGAGCGCAGGATGAGTCACACAGCTTGGACAAAGCCAGTTCACGTCTGGCTGTGCAAAGAGTCTGAACTTTGCTGCGGCGTCACATTGGCTCTGACACTCCCATGGTGGGGGTTGGGAAAACAGCAGGGATTGCTTCTCATTGCGCAACAGCGAACCCTACTGGCCAGATGCTGAGCACATTCAGAGTGGATAAGAGGGCAGGGCTGCTCTCTGTTCTCCAAGATCAGTAGCCCGCACACCTCTATTCTGGATTGCTCAGCATAAAAGTGATTCTGGTTTATACACCAAGCAAAACATAATAACAAGGAATCCCAGAAGTATACTGATTTACATATTACTTTACAAGTGCTCAAATACACCACTGCCTCTGTAACAATGTGAGTAAGAAGCTTCTCTGGTAGGCCATGGAGCAGCTTTGTTTTATTCTGTATTAGTTCTTCCTGTCTTGAAAAATTATCCAACAAAGTAAATCACCCTAAACATCCTGTTACATCTGGATTGATTTATTGGATCACTATGCCACAAGTCTGCAATATCAATAAACCCAGATACAATTGTAGACACTTTTGTTAGCAACATCTATTTAGCTAAACTTGTCTAGGTTCCTGATTACAATTATACAGTACACTACCATACATCTGGTTTATATGGGACAGAAAGTAGAGTACTGCTTTAAGTGCACAGTAATAAATGGTTGCATGGATTACAAAGTGACTTTTAGCAATTTAACAACATGAACCATCATTTGAGTCTCTCATCCCAAAACTCTGCATGGAAGGTATATTATTATTGAGTTATAAAAACACTACTTTTATAGCTAAATCACACACACACACACACACACACACACACACACACACATATAGACACTGGGATTTATTCCTGAAGCAAACTGATGAGTCATTTAATAAAATCCAGTTTTATCTTCATGAAACTGCTCAAGACTGCTGTTCACTCCCTTAGCAACAATTGAGAGTAGTTTCAATAATATTAAACTGTATTTAATTCCATAAGCCATTGAAAAAAAGGTTATTTAATGAACGCATAAGCTTAATCTTTGTGAATAGTGTTTCAATCTGTACCCCTCTATGTTTCCCCTAGATTTCCCATTAAGTCTGTGTATATTCCTCTTAACTGATTGACTAACTAGATTGTTTCGGTTGTATCATTTCAGATTAATAGAAGGAACGGCACTCCAATTTTCAAGTGTGATAAATATTAGTCAATGTGGGAGTGAAATCTCTAAACCTGCTGTAAATGTTCAGCATCTGCATAGTACATCTGTGTCTTGACTGTTGTAAGCACCAGTTAGACCTCTCTGTAAACTTAAAGCCAGATGATGGAAGTCTTAGCTCTTTTATTTCACAATCGCAGTAATCACTCCAGCATGTTCTCATGATGGCAGCACTTACCTTATTATCTGTTTTCACAAGCAACAATGTTTAAATGAGATCTATTGTTTAAAAAAAAAAAAAAAAAAAAAAAAAAACATTTACATACAGAACCTCTCTTGGTGTCAATTTTCCTTAAACCTATTATACACAGTGTAAATACATTATAAACATTTTCTCTTTCTTTGGTAGTTCTTTCTTTAATGACAAAAGCAACTGTAATAAATTGTTTTTAAAAAAGGAACTGATTGTTTGTGTAACTGTAAAGAAGTACCAATGCTGTAAAGTACAGTTCTCTTTATTTTAATTTTCAATATTTTAATCAATAGTTACATTAGCAATGGATGTTATTCAGCTACTGAACCCTGGAGACAACATCCAAGCCTGGGAGCTCTCTGCCAGGACCTGCAAGCATGTGACCAGTAGAGGTCACTGTAGCAGCGAGAGGCACACAAGCCCCTTCTTGTTTTCCTTCCAAAATCCAAGGGGTGCAAAGGCCAATGCAATGTTTTCTCTGGGTCCCCAGCTAAGACCAGCAACTTGACCAGAACAGTATTCAATCCACCATCTCATTTATCAAAAAATGAAGAGTCAGCAGGACATCTGGTGCTGCACCAAGATGTAATGGTACGTTGTGTTAGTTTTGGACAGAGCTGTAATGGACATTATAGTGACATTACGTTGTTCCCCAATAGGCGATATACGCCGCTTGTGTTTTATTTAGTCTTTTGTAACTAATACTGCAGTAGAAATGACTTTGTTATTGAACAAAATTAATATCCTAAGAAATTACTTCAGAAAAGTCGGTGAAAGAACAACATTTCAGACCCACTCAACGACTGTTAGCATTGCACCAGACACATTTGATATACACCTTGGGTATACATGTTTATTATTGTCAATATTATTATTGTAGTCATATGCAGTGCACAACATACAAGTACAACACTTGTGTTTTGAATAATAAACAGAAACAAACAAATAAAAATAAAGACACATTATAAAGACCTGTAATATAATTCAGTCCGAGGACAGGGAAAGATATCTCTAAGAGGAACTGTCTGGGGATAATTGTTGGCAGTTCAACCACAATGACGAATATAGATGTGACAGAACCTTTTTAATTATTTTAAACAGGTGGAGATTTCACTTTAGGTATAATATTGTATAATGAACATAAATTCTTAAACTTTTTATAAGCTACTCTATTTAAAAAAAAAAATCAGATTAGGCAAATTATCATTCAATTAAGGGTTTAATTATGTAATTGAGCGCTTGGTTGGAACAAAAACCAGCAGGGCAGTGTTCCCCCAGAACCAGGGTTGAGAACAATGGTATATCTTTATAGCAACCGGCCTCAAATTTATAAACAGCCTTTTTATTCTGACCGCATTCTACATTATTTGTATTGTCTTTAGTGATGTTAATGAGTGAGTGAATGAGTCACACCTGGTGGAAAACACCAGAATGCTTTATATCGAGTAAAAGAGTGACAGTAATTAGATTCGTCACTGTGTATGTCTTTAAGGGGTCTATTCATAAAGGGTTAACGCCTGTCGAAATGAGAAAACAGGAGCGCACCATCGGATTTCGTCCATAGCCGCCTATTTAACTGCAGTTGCTATTCATAAGAAATCATTGAGATGCGTCATTAAGCCCCAGCTGTTTTCGTCTATGAAGACATGTTTTTAGTGAATAGAGGGAAAGGTTAACGATTATCCCATTAGCATAAAGTTTTCATCTGTCATCGTTTTTTTGTGTGTTTTTTTTTTTTTTTTTTTTTTTTGCGCACCACAAAACTATCAATTTTGTGTACAGTGTGCAATACGGTGTGACACTTTCACTGATACATAAACTGGCCCCTGATTGATTCCCTGCTTTAACCGGTGTTTATTAATAATAATAATAATAATAATAATAATAATAATAATAATAATAATAATAATAATATGCCCGTGACTGGCAGCTGCAGACTCGGGTTTCGGTAGTACTGTCGTTGGATTCCGTTTTTCTTTTTGCAACAGCTACCGACACCCGCCACAAAACGTTAACAATGCTGAAGATGTCATCAAATATTCTCGTTCTTCGAACAACTGTATACCCATTCATAAAGTGTTTTGCAACAGTCACCAGTATTCTCAGATCATTAGTTAGTTTTAAACTAAATAGTTTTATTACGGCAAGTACTTTTATGAACAGGGCCCTAAATGTGTTTATCAAGTTTCTGGATATAATTTCATTAATGGTGGTCCTGATAGACTATTTACAGTGTAGCATTTCAGAACACTGGCAATGCATTTCTATCAGGTCATATCTTCTAGGCTTTTAGATGCCACTGTTTATTAACAAGCAAAATCAACCTCCTATCATTTTTAAGAGAGAAAGGGGGGATTGACTGTATAATTCCACACTGAACCTTTATTTATTGAAGTGCATTTATAACAATACTTTTTTTTTATCACGATTACATGTATTGCTTTGTATAGTTGAAAACCATTGGGGAACTATGACTGTTGTGATGAATATCAGATGGCTCGATATTGTGTAAAGGTTATGTAGCAGTATGTCAGTATCAAATAAGGAGCAAATGTGGTCTTCATTAATACATTTACAACTCAACCATATTGTTTAGTGTTGGGCCTTGAGGCTTAACTTAGTTTAGTTCTACAACCAAAAGAATGTAAACGCACATATTGAAAAACTTTATTCGCAAATGTTTTACAGGGATATGATAGTTTAGATGCCAGTTTATGACCTCTTTGAAATAGACGTCTGCAACTGATCGTAATATGTAATTTGCAGCACCTGGATCTGTCCACCCTCTGCAATGGTAGAAACTGGCAGAAAGTCACTGAACCATGGGGCATTGTCACCTATTACTGATATAAGTGACAGTGCTCTGTCTGTTGCAACAGCACACTCTCTTCATGAACATGGTGGGTGCTGTCCACCACTTTGTAGTTGCTGCAAGCTTTGTAATAACCCCATGTTTATCTTTCTTTATTATTAAGTTTATGCAATGTAGCATCATTACAAGCTGTACAGTACAAGCCCTCCTTTGATCATTTTAAACAAATCCACCTGCTAATGAAAAGAAAAGAGACACAAAAAACAGCACTTGGGTTGTCATAGTAAAGGGGCCTAATCCCCATCTTGCCCTTGCTCTTGATTAGAAGGGGGAACTGTCAGGGAACTGGTCACGCCTTTAGATGGTTGAGGAAAACAAGGCCACAGTAAATTTACCCCGTGGCATATCAGCCTTATTGTTGTAATAAATTTGATTAATTGCATGTTTATTTTCTTATATTATTTTTACATGATTTCTGAGTTGTTTGTTTTGATTATTCACTTTGTATATGTTGGAGCATCTGTTTATGCAATTTCATTGGGAGTGTGCCTTGGGGAATCCCGTGAAGGACTCCTGGGGTGGCGTGGTCACGACTACATACATCAATATCATTAATTTCTTCTGTAATCAGGACACCTGCAGGTGCCACTCTCCTTCACTACCTATTACATTGTAAACTGGTAGGCTAAACCCTTATAAACATTTCAAATGTCAAAGTACTACAGTGCTTCAAGTCATCTCTCAGATGTTTCCCAGGACATTGTAATCTTACTGCCATCTAAATGGAACTAAACCTCTGGCCCTCATCAATGTATCATTGTGGTCGGAAGACAACTTTTTCTGGGTTTTTGTTTCTCTCCATTTCAATGGTCTTCTTTTCCACACCTTCAGATACTTGAAACAGCTCCAGAGGAGTAATGTCAGTTACCTCGAAAAGATTTTTGTTAATGAGATTGCAGACAGCATAGTGAGTAAAGATGTGTGTATGTACCCCAGATCATAGAGTAGACCCTATGTTTCAAACAGTTATGGGAAATATGAGCTGACCTCTAGAAGGAATAGAATAGGGGAAGCTGATTGTATTTGTTAAACTGATTAATTTGCTCATTGTCATTGCTGTATAAAAGCACCTGAATATGTTTAGCACTGTAGGTTTGTTTGAGGCAAAGGACACTGTGAAGGGTCCCTAAATGTTACAAAGTCTCAATTGGTCAATTGCAACAGACGTATGAATTTATACTGTATATATAAAGTTTTTTTTATTCATAAATTCCTCTTTTCGTGTCACATGCACGTTTTATTTAGGTTATAGAGCTGTATAAATGATGTTTACAGTTTCATATGTCTTTGCCGTTAATATTTTGACAATGTCTTTAAAGGTTTAGCTAGTGGTCAACGACAAAAGAAACTTTGTTGCACAACAAATTCTACACTTTTGTTTATTGTGAAAGCTATAAGAATTATGTTTTCCTGTGTTGGAGATCATAATACAGAGGTTGGAATTCATAAAACAAATAGAGAATGATTGGATGGATACCATTTGGCAAGTAATTAACTTGAAGCCCACTGTGGTGATTTGGGTTTTAATACACCAGTAAGTAGAAATGTGTGTGGATTGGGAATACAGACTGTTAGCTCCAATTTGTGAAGATATTAGTGGCTGTTTACAAGTCTTTTTTTGATATAGTGCTTGTTAATGGCAAAGTTTTCTGTACTAAAAATTATGGTGTAGCATTACAAAGGAATACACTGTGAATCTGGAGAACATAGGAACTTTTTCTTTATTTCGTTGCTTAGAAAAATTGAAAAATATATGAGTGACCCATTCCAACCTCTGTCTTATGATCTCAAACATAGGAAAACATCCTTCTTATAGATCATGCAATAGAGAACATTGCAGAATTTATTGTGCAATAAAGTTTGTGTAAATTAGCTTCAGACTAAACATTGATGTACTCCAAAGAGGATTAGCCTCTGCTGAGTACTATCTCAGTTCAATAAATCAGCTGACCTCAGGAATAAACTAATCATTTATTCTTTATGTATTGGTAAATTTTAGTGAGCGTGGAAAGGGACAGAAGAGTAAGAGGAGTGCTGCATTCTTGTACTGCATATTTTCAACTCATTTTAAACCGCTAATATTTTAAGCATTTCCTTATGCCTTTCTTCATTCAAGCACAATTTAGATGATTTAATTGTTTGGCAATTCCACAAATAAATAAATGACCTGCTGCTCAATGTTTAGCTGCACCTCCTGTCATCTGTGATTCCTGTTTGTCATGCAGCATAACAAGATATTCATGCAAACAATTTGAGATCTTTGAATAATTCCATTCAAAGAAAATAACTTATAACGCTATTGCTGAATTCTGAGGTTTTTGTCAAAAGATTACCCAATTTGTTATGCTTATATATTGTTTTCAGAAAGAAACCCCAAACAGATATTGAAATCCCACAGGGGCTTTCTGTCAATTTGTATACTGTTTCTCAGCCTCCTGTATCAGACCCTGTTAGCTACCTCTCCAGGGTAAAAGAATCTGGCAGTTAGTGCTGACATCCCCCTTTAGTAACAAAAAGCTCTAAATCATACAGCAAAAACTAAAAACCACTTATTGCACAATAAGGTCAGCCAGGGCAGCAGAGACTGGAATACAGGCCTTCACCGTTGCTGGCCTCGCCCCATTTAGCCTGGAAATTTTTATTTATTTATTTATTTATTTTTAATCAAACCATTGTGTGAGTTATCTGGTATTGCCTGTAACTTAATGTCTGGTCTTTTGTCATTGACCACAAAGACATTGACAAAATATTAAATAAAATATCAGCCAACAGCAATTGTTTGCAGCTGTAATAATGAAACAGTTGCCAATAAAAAGCATTGTAAAATGCTTTAATTTTTTGTGTGTTCCTAAGAAGTTATTAAGGGATTTGCTGATCTTTACACACTAAGGCTAATGCCATGTTGTCATTAGCCAACTGTAGACTTTTTATTTATTGTTGCAGTTTGGCTATTGCGCTGTGGTCGTTTTATTTTTCTGCTTAATGTATCTGATGAAGCCTAATTATGTAATAATACATTATTATTACAGTCATTATCTCTTTTAGGGCCTCAATCACTAAACGGTGGTAAATGACCAAAACTACCGCATGGCAGGGGGAAGCAACCCCATTCTCAAAATGAACCAGCTGTACCTCTATTCACTAAGCTAATAATATGCACAAAGTGAGTTAAATTATTCATTAGCAAGTTGTCACAATCACACGACCAAGGAGGACAGAGTGAGGAATTAAATGTTTACAGGCCAGGAGCTAAATGTATTAGCAGAAAAAGTGGTGGGGAATTACGAAAGGCTTTTTGGTGCTGAATCAGTGAGAACATTAACTTCAGTGAAACATTAAGGACAATATGAATGCAGAGAGAGAGAGAGAGAGAGAGAGAGAGAGAGAGAGAGAGAGAGAGAGAGAGAGAAACAACTGCTTGTTTTAGTGTTTTGTTTTTGTGCCTTTATTAAATGCGCAAACAGCACATTCGTACCCCAGTATGCGATATTGTTGTGGTTTTATTTCCTGGTCTGACGTCATTCACCAGCCATCCTATTCACATTTGATGTTCAGCAGTGGGAAACAGTGCCTCCACACTCAGGCCAGGAATGGTACTGTGGGTACACAATTTTTTAATTTTTTGTGGGTGAACGGAGTTGAACCCTATGGCCGTGGGACCCTATCTGGTGGGTACAAATGGTGTATTCCACTGTGGAGCAGGAGGATGAGGAGTGGTGTACCTACTGCTGTCGCTATGGGCATGAGGAGGAAGGCTGCCCGGAGGTCGACTGGGACACAGACAAGGAGGGAGATGAGCCCGTCGCCATCGCCTGAGGACATCTGCTTGCTGTCGCCTGGGGAGGCTAGTTAACCGTCACCTGGGGAGTCTAGTTAAGAACATAAGAACATAAGAAAGTTTACAAACAAGAGGAGGCCATTCGGCCCATCTTGCTCATGTGGTTGTTAGTAGCTTATTGATCCCAGAATTTAATCAAGCAGCTTCTTGAAGGATCACAGGGTGTCAGCTTCAACAACATGTTGCATAGTCTTCTTTGTTCAAGACTGAATAGATTGAATTCTTTTAGCCTGTCTGCATATGACATGCCTTTTATACCTGGAATAATTCTGGTCGCTCTTCTTTGCATTCTTTCTAGAGCAGCAATATCCTTTTTGTAGCAAGGTGACCAGAACTGAACACAATATTCAAGATGAGGTCTTACTAATACATTGTACAGTTTTAACATTACTTCCCTTGATTTAAATTCAACACTTTTCACAATGTATCAGAGCATCTTGTTGGCCTTTTTTATAGCTTCCCCACATTGTCTAGATGAAGGCATTTCTGAGTCAACAAAAACTCCTAGGTCTTTATCATAGTCCTTTTTTTAATTTCAGTATCTCCCATATGATATTTATAATGCACATTTGTATTTCCTGCGTGCAGTACTTTACACTTTTCTCTATTAAATGTCATTTGCCATGTGTCTGCCCTGTTCTGAATCTTGTCTAGATCATTTTGAATAACCTTTGCTGCTGCAACAGTGTTTGCCACTACTCCAATTTTTGCGTCTTCTGCGAATTTAACAAGTTTGCTTACTATACCAGAATCTAAGTCATTAATGTAGATTAGGAATAGCAGAGGACTTAATACTGTTCCCTGTGGTACTCCACTGGTTACCACACTCCATTCTGAGGTTTCTCCTCTAATCAGTACTTTCTGGTTTCTACATGTTAACCACTCCCTAATCCATGTAAATGTGTTTCCTTGAATCCCTACTGCGTTCAGTTTGCGAATTAATCTTTTATGCGGGACTTTGTCAAAAGCTTTCTGGAAACCTAAATAAACCATGTCATATGCTTTGCAATTATCCATTATCGATGTTGCATCCTCAAAAAAATCAAGCAGGTTAGTTAGACACGATCTCCCTTTGCTAAAACCATGTTGACTGTCTCCCAGGATACTGTTACCATATAGGTAATTTCACATTTTGGATCTTATTATAGTTTCCATAAGTTTCCATATAAAAGAAGTCAGGATTATTGGTCTGTAGTTACCTGGTTCAGTTTTGTTTCCCTTTTTGTGGATCGGTGACGTTTCCAATTTTCCAGTCTGTCGGTACAACCCCTGTGTCAAGAGACTGTTGCATGATCTTGGTTAGCGGTTTGTAAATAATTTCTTTCATTTCTTTGAGTACTATTGGGAGGATCTCATCCGGCCCAGGGGATTTGTTTATTTTAAGAGCTCCTAGTCCCTTTAACACTTCTGCCTCGGTTATGCTTAAAACTGGATAGGAACAGGTTGACATGTGGGGCATGGTGTCCATATCCTCCTTTATAAAAACTTGTGAAAAGTAATCATTTAATATATTTGCTATTTTTTTTCTTCATCTATGATTTTGCCATTTGTATCTCTTAGACATTTAACCTCCTCTTTGAATGTTCTCTTGCTGTTGTAATATTGGAAAAACATTTTGGAATTGGTTTTAGCCCCCTTAACAATGTTCATTTCTATTTCTCTCTTGGCCTTTGTAACTTCCTTTTTGACTTGCGTTTGCAGTTCCGTCTACTCTTTCTGTGTACTTTGTTTTTGGTCCCTTTTTAACACTCTGTAAAGTGCCTTTTTCGCTGGATTTTTTTTTTTAAATTGATCTATTAAACCATTTTGGCAATTTAGTTTTACATTTAGATTTGTCTAATTTAGGGATGTAATTGTTTTGTGCCTCTAGTACTACATTTTTGAAGAACAGCCATCCTTTTTCTGTGGATTTTTTCTCTATTTTACTCCAGTCTACTTCTGTTAGTCTCTGTTTCATACCTTCATAGTTTGCTTTTCTAAAATTGTAAACCTTAGCTTTAGTCATTACTTTTGGGGGTTTAAAAAGCACTTCAAATGTGACCATGTTGTGGTCTGAGTTTGCTAGTGGTTCTTTGACCTCTGTTTTAGTTATTCTATCTTCGTTATTTGAAAAGACTAAATCAAGGCATGCCTCCCCTCTAGTCGGTGCCTTGACAAATTGTGTTAGGAAGCAGTCATTTGTCATTTCCACCATTTCAATTTCATCCTTCGTGCTACCCACCGGGTTTTCCCATTTTATTTGGGGGAAGTTGAAATCCCCCATTAGTATGGCTTCTCCTTTGCTACACGCATTTCTAATGTCATTGTATAACAGATTATTTTGCTCACCGTCTGAATCTGGCGGTCTAGAGCATGCTCCTATTATTATGCCCTTTGAATTTTTGTACGTTATTCTGACCCATGTTGATTCGGCTTTATTTTCTTTTTCCAGGTTTAACACCTGTTTCTTATGTATAGTGCTACCCCTCCACCTCTTCTGTCCTGCCTGTCTTTCCTATACAGTGTATACCCACAAATATTATATTCGTCCCCATCACATTCAGACAACCAAGTTTCTGTAACACCCATCACATCATAGTTACTTGTTAGTGCAGTAGCTTCAAGATCTAAAATTTTGTTTCTGTTACTTCTAGCATTTAGATAAATACTTAATGGTTGTCTTACCTGAGTTGTTGTTCTTGTTTTTATGCGGTCTCAGTAGCTTCAAGTTCTTTTTGTTTCTGATACTTCTAGCATTTAGATAAATACATTTAATGGTTGTCTTACCTGAGTTGTTGTCCTTGTTTTGATACGGTCTCCCTTCTGTTTTTTTGTTGATTTCTCACCCCTTCCTTTCTAGTTTAAATGCTTCTGAACCTGCTCGGGATCTTTTCTCCAAGTAGATTGGTTCCCTTTTTATTTAAGTGCAGTCCGCCCTGTCTATACAGATAGTCCTTGTTGTAGAATGTAGTCCATTGATCAAGATAGACGAAGCCTTCTCGTGTGCACCACGTCTTCAGCCATGTGTTTAGATTAATTATTTCCAGCAGTCCATATCGTCCTTTGCAAGGTGCTGGCAGTATCCCAGAAAATACCACAGTTTAGGTCTTGTCTTTTAATTTCCTTCCTAGCTCTCTGAATTTGTTTTGCAGGGATTTTGGTCTGTCTCTTCCAATGTTGTTTGTACCGATGTGGACGACTATTACCGGGTCATCTCCTGTTCGTTTTAGGAGCCTGTCCATGTTCTCAGTGATGTGCGTGACGGAGGCACCTGGAAGGCAGCACACTGTTGTAGTAACGGGGTCCAAACTGCGAACTGAACTTGCTGTGTTTCTCAATATGGAGTCCCCAACAATCATGACCTCCCTTCTTTTTGCTGTCTGGTCACCACTGTTAATAGGGTCCTGGATGTTGTTCCTTTTGTTCTCTTGATATTGGTTTTGCTCATCAAAATTTTGACGTGGCTCAAGTCTGTTGGAAGTTTTGATTTCTGGTGGGGAGGCCTTTTCACCATTGGTTGGGAAGGCCTACTCTTTACCGCCCAGGGATTTGTTTCCACAAGCAGCAGTTTTACTGTGGGAGTTTCTGTGGTCAGGGCCCAGGAGGAGGGAGCCGCTGGCTCCAAAGAGGGCCAACGTACCATTTGTTTTTATAAAAGTGTTTTAGTTTGTTCAGACGTTTCATTTTTGTACCTTTTATTAACCCTTTGCTGCCGACGCGCTTTAATTTTGTAACTTGTATTACGAGAATGAAACATGATATACTCAGCTGTTCAGTCAACTATCTTTGGCCAAAGTCTGGAAGAACCAACATGGTTCTACGTCAGATCTCTACTAGAGAAGGCCCCCCCTTGTCATGAGCGGTTCCGTCTGATTCCACCTACCTTGTATCAAGAGCTTCGGACCCTGTTGGCCAAGATGCTGGAGGGAAGGGTAGTGAAGAAAAGTGCCAGCCCATGGGCTGCTCCAGTAGTCCTCGTAAGGAAAAAACATGAATCCTGGAGGTTCTGCATGGACTACCGATGGCTTAATTCCATCACCCACAAGGACGCTTACCCCCTCCCCCGGATTGAAGAGTCACTCACGAGTCTTAAACAAGTAGCCTGGTACTCCACCCTGGACCTTGCCAGCAGGTACTGGCAGGTTGAGGTAGATCCCAGAGATCTGCTGGAATATCCGGTGTTGGCTTACGCAGATTTTACCCTCCCATTTCGCTTATACATGGATGCCATCTTGAGTGGGAGCGGTACTTGCCCAGGAACAAGAGGGTAAAGAGGGAGTTATAGCCTACGGCAGTCAGCGCCTACATCCTACTGAACAGAGTGACCAAAATTATAGTTCTTTAAAATTGGAACATTTGGCATTGAAGTGGGCAGTAACAGAACAATTTAAAGACTACTTGTGGGGGGTACAGTCTACACAGATAATAAGCCATTGGTTCATTTTGAGACGGCTAAACTGGGAGCCACAGAACAATGCTGGGCTGCACCGTTGGCCATATTTGAGTTCAAGATATTGTATTGACCAGGAACCACCAACATTAACGTAGACGATGATGTGTCTCAGTAAGCTGCTGCTCCCCCACTACAAGAATAATTTAAGAATAGAACCAATTGATATTGAAGGACAGATTGGTAGCCAGAAAGAACCTCGATTTGCAGATGGATGAGATCCATCTACAGACCCTGGTACCCCCTGAACAAACCCGCCTGGTTTGGGAATGGTACCACCAGGCCTTTGGACACCAGAATAGTGACAAGACCCTGTCTGTCCTCAAACAAAGCTTTTACTGGCCCCAGGTGAATACTGAGGTTGCCTTGCGAACTTTGAGCTGTCCCTCCTGCACCTTGAACAAGGCCGACACGAGGGGAAGAGCACCCTTGCTTTCCATTTGAAGTAGTGCCCCCATGGAAATTGTATCAATAGATTATTTGTTTGTAGGAAGAGAAGGCAATGCCTATCCCTATGCGCTTGTAATGGTTGATTTATTTTCTAGGTTTGTGTGGGCTGCCCCTACTAAAGACCAGACCATACCATCCACAAGGTAATGGGGGGGTGAAAGAATGAATAAAACGCTATTGGGTACCTTAACAGAGGGGTACCAACGGCAGTGGAAGGATAAGTTACCAGAAATGATTCATGCTTATAACAGTACGGTTCCTGCTAGCACAGGCTTAACGCCTTTCTTTTGTTATGTTTGACAGTCATGCCTGGTTACCAGTAGATCTAGTGCTAGGGGCCTTACCGTCTACAGTTTTGGAGGACTTAAACCAGTGGATGCAGGGTCACCAGGCTCACCTGGTGGGTGCTTATGAAGAAGTGGGGAGGCAGTCTCAGCAGCATAAACAGGCTGATAAAAATCAAAGAAATCAGGGTAATCAGGCTATTCCATTATTACCAGGGGAGAGGGTGTTAATCCAGAATTTTAGACACTGGACCCAAGGGAAACGTTCCCATCGTTGGGGCCCAGAACCGTTTATCGTGATTGCTGTATTGTGTCCGCCCTGAGGGTCAGGATGGTCCAGAAAGACCTCTCCATCAGAACAATCTTCGAGTGTGCCTGTATGAACCTGTGGCCTTGCTTTGTGTGTTTACTAATTTGTTGTATTTATTATTAGTACACTGGTGACCAAATGGCAGAACTGATTGATATTCTGAGGAACCTAATTACATCATCTGTTACCCATTACTTCATAATATTAGTAATTGTCCTATAAAAGGCAGAGAGCAGAGCAGACTGTGTTGCCGGAGGACCCAGACCAGAAAGTGGATGAGAGGAATCGCTGGAGGAACAGACTGCAGGAAGAACCTGGAAAAGTTGGACCAAGAGATCAAGGGAAGTTACAGCAAAGTAGTAGAACTATTGTTAGAGTGGTGAGCCCTGTCTAGCTTGCAGATAAGTGCACAGGGCTAGAATTATTTTCTTCAATGTGCGATTGGAAACCATTTTATTCAGCAGTACAACACATATATTGACTTTACTACTATATAGGAGTTATGAAGTGTGTCAAGTAGCATTATTCCAATTGTATATAATTATTGTGGTGGTCTCTATATAAGACAACCTGCTGGAGTATCGTTAGAAACTTAAACTTGTGATACAATACATTGCAATGCAACTGCACTGATGGTGGCTTTGTTTGTTCTTTTGGTTTGTTACAGCAGTTACCTGGGCCCGGGGTTTTGGGCTGACCCCCTGTTGAACAATGACCTGTTGAACAGTGACCAGCTGGACAGCATTCGGGATGGGGAGAAGCCGAACCCGGGTTTTAATGGGGCATGTCTGTGTGGGGCTAATTTATAACGAAGAGGACAAGGGCTGTTTTCGGCCTGGAGTGATACTACAAGCCGGGACACAAGGAATACAAGGTTGTATCTTTCTGTGCTACAGCCTCCCTTCTCACAGTCATGAAGCACCGGGATCCTCCCTGCCTAGTTGCACAATTTAACATGTTTTTACATAGTGTTAACCTAATCCAATTGTTTTAGTAAGAATTGTTGTTTTAGATAAATGTCATATTTATAGTTTTAGTTGGGATTGTATTTTATTGTGTAAATTGTGATTTGGATAAAGATTATTGTGGCCATTCATTGCAATAGAAATCGAAGCTTACTTATCTGTGGTGTTGTCCTTCGACATTCATCTGTGGGGGTCGGGGTTTGTGTCACAGAATCCCAAAAGAACCTGTAGAGTGGAAAATGGGAGGGTTAAACCTTAGAGGTCCATTTATTCAGCGCTTGTCAGGTGCATCAGGTCCAATATTTTCACACGCACTGTTTATTTTACATGCACTGTTTAATTTTTTTTTTTACAGGTTTAAAAGGCACTGCATAGCAAAAGAACACTCAGTACTGCATCTCCAGCCAAGCCCCATCCCTTGTTCGCTGTATTTTTCACATACCTCTTCATAGTCGTGAATACTGGTAAATCCTTTCCTGATCACTCGTTTTATCACCAAACTCCTCAATAATGCGATCCAAGTCATTATTGTATTACTATAACATCTCAAAAAGCTCTGCAAATGTCTGATATTCTTTGAGCACTATATGCGGAAGCAGCTGTCTTCTTTGTGTCCGTGTTATCTCTGTGGTGCAGGGGCTATGTGTACTGCTCAGATTCGCCCCCCCCCCCCACACCTTTTTTTTTTTAATTCAGCTTCTCTTGAAAGGTTTTCTCTGCTTTTTCTGGAAAAAACGACTAGGGACCTGTGCTTGACATCTTCTTGATGATATCAGACAGGGTCCGACATCGGACTGGAAAGGAAAAATTGTAATGTCGGACCTGGTCCAACATAGGACCACAAAGGGTTAATGTTTGTAAACGTAGTTAACAGTGTTGTTTGGTTTATTGTCACTTGGTCAGCTCTCTTCCAGTTTTGTGCATTAAAACATGTGACAGTTTGTGGTGGGAAAATTATATCCAATGCAATTTATGTACTAACCTCTGAGCTGTTTGTTCATGTGTTTGTTTAGCCTGTGTGACTTAAAAAGGGATTATACCAATGTAATAAGCAGTTTGAAACTTTGATATTAAGTTTAAGAATTGTTCAGTATAGTCTAGATGTTTCTCTTCCCCTTTTAGCCTTCACCTGCATCCTGTTATTGCTAAGTGAAGAGGGTTTAAAGTAGACTGAAAATGCCCATATATATCCATGCTGTGGACCTGCGTGTGTTGAGATTGTTCTCGGGTTTGCAAACTATTAAACTTATTTACTCACTCTTGTCTGTTCTACTGAGTCTCTGTCTTACAGAAGTTTAAAGTATAAACTTCCACCACAAGTTTTAAATACTTTTGAGAGCTTTATGGATGAGAAATGCACTGTATTTATTCATGACGAGACTTAAGACACATAAACATAATATACATTTTAGACCTGCAATATAACATTTAAACATGCATTCTCTAGTGTAGCGTCAACACTCCAATTTTATAAAATCATTTTATAAAATCATTCATCTGAATAAGGATGTATGAAATGAGCGATATTTATACCATACAAAACTCACTTGAGTCATTACATCGCCTTCTTTACTGAACGCCAAAAGGAGCATCTGCTGACTGATCCAGATCCCTTATTTGATCCAGGAGGACATTCAGATGAAAATGTGTTGTGATTTGCTTCACTGTATTCAGTGAAAGCGGACTCTTCCTCCCATTCTGGCTTAAGCCTCATGCTTTCATTTTTTACTCATGGAGGGTTTGCTCAATGCCATTGTCTCCACGAAATGAACAAGCACTTAATTCAGAACCTGTGAGGTTCACTTTCAACTACTTATCCAGCTTTCACTCAAGGTGACTGAAATACGCATGCGCCAGCGAGCAGTGTCGAAGGTCATCAAGTGACGAAATGTCATTGCAGTGAGCATACAGGCTCAAAGAAACTGAAGAGAGAGAAAGTGAGAGAAAAAAGAATAATAAACACAAATGTATACGGAGAACACAAATAATAAACTTCTTGTCTATTCTAACTTTTTGTTTTTGTTTTTGTTTGTTATTCTGCTGAGTTCATTCGAGCCACAAAGGGTGCGTCATGCGCCATGCATTTCACTGGGAGCCACACCCAGCATTTGCCCTGGAGCCACAGTTTGGCCACCTCTGTCATACACAAATTAATTAAGTAGCTACACTGAAGGCTTTGCTGTCATGTTTACAGATCACATCTAGTGCACACTCATGAATTAACATAGATCACTCAGATCAGGACAGACATCTGTACCAGTCTGGAAGCAATTCCTTTAGTAAATTAGGTGCTTTGGCACTGTTTTTTGGTATTGGCTTTCCTGTAGTCTGGATGCGGCAAAGCCTAATCTGTTTCCTCTTTGAATTAAAAATGCTACAAGCCATAAGGAATCTTGGAAGGACGCCCTGAGTCTTCTATTCTCCGGAAAGACATGCAACAGAGATTTGCTCATTAAACAACAAAAGCAATTATTACGGTACCTAGAAGGTTTCCCTTTCATCAGTAGGAAGCATGAACAGAATACTGTTGTCAGCAGCCCTTATTGGTTTTGCCAATGTTCACTTGGTGGAAACTGCCTGAAGCTCAAAATGGGAATTAAGAAAACAGGATGCGCTAAAGTAGAATCAAGAAGTTTGATTCATAGTAACCTGCTATTGACCTGCATAGCAGGATCAAAATGTATTGTGGTACATTTTAAGGGTCCCCATTCAAGTAGTATAGCAATACAGTTGTAATCAAAAGGTTACATACCCCAATGGAAATTTATAATTTCTAGAAATTTCTCAAAAACAGAATTATAGGAAAAATCTTTTGTAGCAAAAGTTTTGCTTTTGTGGATGGGGGGGGGGGGGAGTTACAAGAAACTCCAACAATGCTAATTCAGAAGTATTCATACCCTGACAAGGAAAATCAAATTAATAGCTAGTTGAGGCATCTTTAGCAATAATAATTTCTTTTAAATGATTAGATTACACCATGTAACAATTTTTATTTTTAATTTTTTTTGTTCCTGGGTAGTAAGTGTTATTTCCTAATTACTTATGCCTCAAAAGTATAGAAAATGGTTATTATTCCCCACAAACTTTGTTTTATTTGATTTAGAAGCGAGTAGTTTTTCGAGATTTACTGTATTTACAGTATAATCGTAAATCTCTAAAAACTACTCACTTCTAAATCTTTTGTAGTCATTTTTGTATTACTTTAGTATAAATACATGTTAATTTGGATTCATATGTTGTTTTTTTCTGACTTTATGTGAACGAAAAGACACACATTTGCCCGTTTTCCCCTTGGAAATAGTGATATTTTGAAATATCAGTCCTGGTCACAAAAGCAAAGTTTGTGGGAATAATAGCCATTTTCTATACTTCTGAGGCATAAGCAATTAGGAAATAGCACTACTACCCAGGAACAAAAATTGTGTTACATAGTGTTATTTATCAATGAGCTTTTGTCATGATTCTTGATCATTCTTCAACGCAAAATTATTCAAGTTTTAGTTGACTTTGACTAGGCCATTCCAGAACCTTAGTTTTATTCTTCTTTAACCATTTTGAATTAGATTTTGATGTGTGCTTTGGATAGTTATTGTGTTGGAACATCCAGTTGCACTTTAAACTAAGTTTTGTACTGGAATGTTTCAGATGAGTGGCCAATATCTTTTGGTATGCTATGGAATCCATTTTACCAGGTATTTGAACTAAATTTCCTGTGCCACTAGAGGATAAACAGCCCCATAGAAGGCTATTACCAACTCCATGCTTGACAGAAGGTATGGTGTTTTCTTTGAATGCCTCACCAGACTTTCTCCAAACTTAACGACGATCAGCGTGAACAAATAGCTCGATTTGTTTTATCACTCCACAAAACCTTTGACCAGAACTCGTATCCATCATTCAAATGCCATTTTGCAAAATTTAAGCAATTGTCGTTGTGACATTTTCCTAAGAGTAGATTTTTCCTTGGCCTGCGACCATTGAGACCTTCACCATGCAATACTCAACCTATGGTTGAAATGGAACTCCAGTCCCACTTGCAGCCATTTCATTTGAATATGTTTGGCAGTCAATCTCGTATTGTTATTAACTTTCCTCACAATTCTTCTACTTGTTCTTGGAGAAAGAGCTTTCTTTCTTCCAGACCGAGGGAGCGTTGTGACAGCACCATGAGTCTTGTACTTCTTGGTAGTAGAAACAGTAGTTGAAATTGGGATACTCAAATGCTTGGAAATCTTCTTGTATCCTCCTCCAGCTTTATGGCAATAAATAATTCTTTAAAAAGCACTTTACTTTTTCCCATATTGACTTATTGATAATGACAGCAGTCATCCTACGCCTAACCCTTTTATACTCTCTAAGAATGTTCACCTACAATCCAGCATTTTCTAGTATTAGGTTCTACATTATCATATTGAAATTTCTAGCACCTTGTAGGCAATACTATCATAGCATCGAGTACTTTTGAATTAGCATTTTTTGAGTTTTGCAAAAAAAAAAAAAAAAAATGCTGAAATAATTGTAGACATCTGTTTCTTATAACTTTTTTCCTCATCCACCAAAGCAAAACGTATGCTATAAAGGATGTTTCCTAATATTCTTTGTTTTCAAGAAATTTGTAGAAATTATACATTTTCATTGGAGTATGTAAACTTTTGACTACAACTGTATTTTAAAAGTTAACACTAATTTAAAATTCAAATAGTAAGCATCTACGGTATAAAGGTTTTCTTATGATATCATTTTAATGACATGCCCTAGCAAAAAAAAAAAAAAAAGAAATAAACACATCAAGCCAAGTTATAAAGTCATGTATTCTGGTTTCTCAGATCATTATAATACACAGACAACATCATCACAGCTTCTGCACAGTGCTTTGTGAAAGATGGCTTGCTTTTCCATTTAACAGAACCCAGATGGCATCAATTTTGTGTTTGAATCCTCTTTATTTTTCAAATTTGAGCTTTGGTTTTACTCCTACTCTGACAAAGGTGAAAACAGAGGACAGATTTTTTTTTTTTGTCTGTCATGACCAATTTCCATTTCATAGATTTTCTTCATATGTAGTGTGAACCAAGTTTGTCTAAGTTTGAACCAAGTTTGAACCAAGTTTGTTCCTATCTTGAAAATATGTGACCTTGACCTATAAGTCAGATATCAAAGCTTTTCCACAATCCTTGTGTATCCCTTAAGCCCCTTTTACACTGACATGCACTACCTGGGTCAGAACCACCCTGGTCAGGACTCATGCGGGTCGGATACGTGATTTCACACTGCTTTTGATAAAGCAGGGTTGACCAGGGTGACAGACGTACACAGTGCTTCCGGTGCAAGTAGTCAATGTGCGTATCAATGCACCAGAAGCAGCTTGTTACGGATACTTCCATCCAAGCTTCTCTGTATTAAACTGTCGGCCCAAATGTTGATTAGACATCCCTACATCCCTGCTATAATCTGGCTCATGGTGCGTCTCAATCAACAAAATATGGCTAAACATAATAAACAAAAACGTGCCTTGCGGAACTGAAAATTAATTAATTATTTAGGGCAAAACTTTTGGCCATAGCTGTATGTGCGCCAAACTGTTATCTGTTTTCTAGACAAAGTGAAAGGTTACTTGGTATCCCTGAATAGATAGTTGTATTCTTCACAAAAAAGCACGTTATTTTAATATGCTGACTTCAATCATGTCTTTGCTTGAATAGGTCATATTTATTTAATTACTGGGGTTAAGTCTGTTGTTCACATACAAATACTGAATGACATCATCAAGCTACTCTTTTATGATCAAACCTTGTGCATTTTATAGTATTTTATTAGTTCCATGTGCTAATGCTTAGTATACGAACCGTTCATACAGTAAAACACATTTTAGGAAACAATAAACTATTTTTCAAATGTTGTTAATCATTTTAATAATTCATAATTAAAATACAAAATAAAATATAATTTATGATTCATTGGAGGTACTTTAAAAGCATGTTTACAATGAAAAAAAAAAGCATTGGCTTTCATTAGGGGGTGACTTTCATAGTGGTGTGCTAAGACTAGTATTTTCTGAGTAATTACCTTTAAGAAATTTGAATTTGCTAGGTATTAGTTAAATAGAAATTAAACATATTAATGACTCAACACAATACAATCAGTTCAATCGATATCAGGCTGACTGTGTTTTTAAATATAGAACATGTTGCGATCAAACTAAAAATCTTATTTTATATGAGATTTGTCTTACCTTTCTTTTATACTTTTGGTTTCGAATCATTTATATTTCACTTTCCTTAGAAATTTGTCATTTTAGTAAATTGTGGGATTGTAGTCCTGGGCAAAATGTAATCTCTGATTTAAACTCGGTCACATTTACATGCTAAGTTTGCTATTTTCATTGTCAGTTTACAGATGGTATAGAAGTATGGCAGTAAAAATGTCTGTGCCCAGGATGAGAGGAAAATTCGCTTCCAGCTTTTTTAATTGCCATTGATTGGTACTCAGTTGAAAAGGTAAAGGAAGATCAGCTTTCCTTGTTTAGGAATCAACATAATAATGAATGGACTTATTTAATAACTGCAGACAAATATTTCTTAAAGGTAATCACTCCGAAAACACGAAAATTGGCACACCTCTAGTTACATTACCAAGACATTTTCGTTTTAAACTGTTTATGGTAGGCTATTGTGAGTTTAGAAATTCTAGTACTTTTCAATTCTATTAAAACAACGGGGCTTTTGAAATGTCGTTTAGAACCCAGCACAGAATATTTAAATTTAGCAAGATTATGTTTTATGGTGTTGAGATATTTAGGCATTTAAAATGACGCCTGTCCTTTCCAAACTTTCTAAACCACACTCCCAGGCTTTCTGTGATAAATCAAAATTATATGGATTTGCTTTTTAAAAGATTCAAAATGTGTGAGTTTCCTGGAAATAGCTACCATGGGCAACACATTTACCAGAAAACATGAAATTTTGAAGTTTTACATTGTAGCCATTTCAAATCAAATCTAAAATTGATGATCATTTGAGTCGTACTGAATCACCAAACAAATGTAGTTTAAATCCAGACGCTCAATCTGTTTTTGTGCCAGGGTACTTTTTAGCAGCAAAACCTCAAAGCCTGAATTCAATCAAAACAGTCTTCAAAAATTCCTTATTGTTCTCCATTACTGGAAAAAAATAACAATACATGGTATTAAATATTGAAGTAAGAACACACACACACTGTAAAATAACACCGCAGTAATAAATAACTAAAAAGAAAATGAAAGATTAGTCAGTATATCTAAATTTATTTTTGGAATATGCAATGCTAAAAAACATTTTACAACACATGTAAACTTTTTACCCTGCTTTTCCCCATGCTGTATTTTCCTGACTGAACCCCAACCTCATGACTGCTAAACCACTGGCCGTGTTTCTATTATTTACTGTAAGACATCAGTTTAGTGGCAAATTTTACCCTTAACTTCACTTACCTGCTCTGATCTCTTTACAACTTTACATTATTCGTGGTGCAGTTATTTATTTTTTATTGTATTATGGTGTTTTCAAGCTATTTGTTCACGTTGATAGTCGTTAAGTTTGGAGAAAGTCTGGTGAGACATTCAAAGATACAATAAAAATACAATAATACAATAAAAAAAAAAATGTAACAGGGTAAATTCCTTCCAAAATCCAAATATGTTTTAAGATAACAAAATGTAGAAATACAGAAGTAAATGTGTAAAGTATTTCTCCATATTTTACAATTCAGTTTTATAATTATGGTATAGGTGACATGATCTTCTTTCAAATCTAAAATCTGAGTTCTGGAAGAATAGCTAGATTGCATCAGGAATGGCAATTCGCTAAAGATAAGATTGCATTTTCATTTCAGGTTTGCAAGATATTTCAATTACAACTTACCCTGATAAATTGTACTTCTTTAATGTGCTGAAAATGTAGCCAAGGGTTGAAAGTGTTACTATTATATCCGGTCTCCCCAAGTGTTTTTGTTAAACATTTGTCATTTAGAAAATTTATCAATCTAGGACACATGAGCACACAATTTATTAAGCAATTGTTTTACCTGTGTTGAAAACAACATTTTGATTGTCAGTGTTACTACCTTTCCAGTCACATTGAATACTGTGTTTCTACTGAATATAAAAATAGTGGAACCAAAATTGGCCGCATTGACGATAGGTTGTTCTCATTCAGTATAGCTTAATTAACTGTGTTTGAATCTTCTGTTTTTAATTTGCTCAGTAATGATGAGCATGTGTCAGAAGGGATTTTGATCACAGTGTGGTTGCTGGCAGGACAATTGAACTCATGAGTTGGGGATAGGAACAAGCTAATCACAGCATGGCAACTGGCCGCAGTGCTAAATGAACATGCTGTCTGCTCCAGATCCAAAGAAACATACAACTATTGGATGGGCAAGTAGCAAGAGGAAATACTTTGTGGGAAACGATTTCATCAAGTGTAACTTTCTGTAAATTTAAGACTTTTCCAATATAGTTAAATATTTAGAACTTATACATGTATGGTAACTGGCACTGAACATAAAAGTAATCACAAAAATGGATGCTTGTAATGTTTTATTGTAAAAATACATATTTTAAATTGAAGCTTAGTCTTTACATTTAAAATTGTAAACTTGTACACTTTATTTAGGTTTATTGTATTTATTTTTCTAGTCAAAAACATGGAATGTTAATATACTTACAAACTCATGTTTCCATATTGAACAGTAAGATTTTTTGGTACCAGGAAGGCTCCAGTAGCCTATAGTTAAGCGATACAGGAAGTACAGGTCTTATGTTGATGTCAATATTATGAATTCATCAGCCGCTAAGGGGAAATCCATTACAATAGGATTAACAAACAGATTTTGCAGACAGTTTACTTAAAAATAAATTGTATATAGTTTTGTTTGATTTCCTTTCTGTAAACTATTTGTATTTTAGTAGTTTGGTATCCTTCGATGATTTGTATACTGTAAATTAAGTGTATTCTGTAAATTACTGATAACCATGTGTTTTAATTTAAAAATCCCACTAAATGTAAAGGTCATTTAACCCTACAAAATATAATGGTCACCAATCACTTTTAATTTGCAGCCACCATATGCAGTTACTTTTTTTTGTATAGCACTAATCAAAAGGCTTTTCAACTTGTGTACACTTTTTATTAACTGGAAGATAAAATCCCCATAACTAAAGTGTTTTAATCCCAAAAGACGTTTTTATAATGTAACTGATCCCGACCTTATCCTTAATGACCCATAATATGTAATTGTAAGTCACATTATATTTCATAATGACTGATGAGTTACCCACCCCTGCTGTTTTATTATTCAAAATTACTTCTAAATAAACTTGAAGTTATGTGTTACATGATATCAGTTTAAAAAAAGACTCCTGGATTAACCTTTCTTTAGAGTCATAGAAATTAAGACAGATAAGTTAAAGGTTAAAAAGATTTATGCCAACTACACTCACAGATTACACTGGGACATAAAATGTAGTATTACATTACATGTTAACAAGGAACCTGATGATTCTATGATCTCAGTGTTTCATTAAAACGATTACCTGTGCATTTTGATCTTGACAGGCTGTTCAACATCTGTAGCATAAACAGTATCTGTCAAAAAGAGAGGCCAAAGATTGGATGAACATGGAGGAAGAACTGTATCTTGATTAGTAAGAATGTGGGCCCTCCAGGCAAGTACTGGGACATGGTTGGGGAGCTGTTGGGGAGAAGCCCATATTGACACTGCCTGTGCCATCCTTACGGTGAAAAAATAGAAAGGCCTCTTTAATGTACCAATTATGAAGGGCTTGTTTTAAAAAATATTGTTAAATATAAAGGTTGTAGAGGTCCCCAAGTGTCTGACATGGTTAAGGCACAGCCCAGTGATGTGCAGGGTGAGTCAAGGGAGTCTTTGGTCTCTCCTGGGGATTCCAGAAGGAGCATTTCCTTTGGCGCTTCCTGGATTAGGGAGTTCACAAAACCAGCAGGGACTGTTTCTCATTGCGCTACAGGGACCCAACTGGCCTGGGGGGTTCTAGCAGACACCTGCAGAGCTGGCTTTTGCCTTGGGTCTAAAGAGGAAATTGGCTTGGTCTAGGATTAGAGGACTCCCACTGATCTTCCGTTCTCCTGAGCTATTTGGGTAATTGCTGAGAAGAGGAAACATAATTGGACACTATAAATTGAAGAGAAAAGCAGGGATAAAAACAAAAAAATGAGTTGTAAGAGCGTAGAAACTATATCAAGAAAGATGTGGTCTCTTTGAAAACACACTCTTTGTATCTGGCTATATGGGATCCCATTTTGATATCATTACAAACTTCATGAGATGTCCTAGCCAGATGGATATAAAGGAGGCAGGTTTACAGTAGGTAACTGTAATGGCTCATTTGAGGGTAATTTTACAGCAATCTTAAAAGAAAATACCTAAAACACTAAAATGTATAAAACACACATTAGAAATTCTTTCATTGTGTAATGTGTTTCGTACATATGTGTAACTGATCAGGATTTTATATAGCTGTTTCTGAATGTAACAACACCCAGTAATAAACTCTGCATTTGCTACATATTTCTGATTTCTCATTCAAATTTGTTATTATTGCATACTTGTATTTTATTTGTATATTTTTTTTAGGCAGTTTATTACCTTTAAATTTCCGCTGCCCTAAATTCCCATAGTAAAAGCATAGCAAAGAGTAATAAAGCATAGTGAAAGCATGGTAAAGCACAGAAACAAAACTGAACCAGGTAACTACAGACCAGTAAGCCTGACTTCTATTATATGCAAACTTATGGAAACTATAATAAGATCCAAAATGGAAAATTACCTATATGGTAACAGGGTACTGGGAGACAGTCAACATGGTTTTAGGAAAGGGAGATCGTGCCTAACTAACTTGCTTGATTTTTTTGAGGATGCAACATCGATAATGGATAATTGCAAAGCATATGACATGGTTTATTTAGATTTCCAGAAAGCTTTTGACAAAGTCCCGCACAAAAGATTAATTCTCAAACTGAACGCAGTTGGGATTCAAGGAAACGCATGTACATGGATTAGGGAGTGGTTAACATGTAGAAAACAGAAAGTACTGATTAGAGGAAAAACCTCAGAATGGAGTGTGGTAACCAGCGGTGTACCACAGGGATCAGTATTAGGTCCTCTGCTATTCCTAATCTACATTAATGATTTAGATTCTGGTATAGTAAGCAAACTTGTTAAATTTGCAGACGACACAAAAGTAGGAGGAGTGGCAAACACTGTTGCAGCAGCAAAGGTCATTCAAAATGATCTAGACAAGATTCAGAACTGGGCAGATACATGGCAAATGACATTTAATAGAGAAAAGTGTAAGGTACTGCACGCAGGAAATAAAAATGTACATTATAAATATCATATGGGAGATATTGAAATTGGAGAAGGAATCTATGAAAAAGACCTAGGAGTTTTTGTTGACTCAGAAATGTCTTCATCTAGGCAATGTGGGGAAGCTATAAAAAAGGCTAACAAGATACTCGGATACATTGTGAAAAGTGTTGAATTTAAATCAAGGGAAGTAATGTTAAAACTGTACAATGCACTTGTAAGACCTCATCTTGAATATTGTGTGCAGTTCTGGTCACCTCGCTATAAAAAAGATATTGCTGCTCTAGAAAGAGTGCAAAGAAGAGCGACCAGAATTATTCCGGGCTTAAAAGGCATGTCATATGCAGACAGGCTAAAAGAATTGAATCTGTTCAGTCTTGAACAAAGAAGACTACGTGGCGACCTAATTCAAGCATTCAAAATTCTAAAAGGTATTGACAGTGTCGACCCAAGGGACTTTTTCAGCCTGAAAAAAGAAACAAGGACCAGGGGTCACAAATGGAGTTTAGAAAAAGGGGCATTCAGAACAGAAAATAGGAGACACTTTTTTACACAGAGAATTGTGAGGGTCTGGAATCAACTCCCCAGTAATGTTGTTGAAGCTGACACCCTGGGATCCTTCAAGAAGCTGCTTGATGAGATTTTGGGATCAATAAGCTACTAACAACCAAACGAGCAAGATGGGCCGAATGGCCTCCTCTCGTTTGTAAACTTTCTTATGTTCTTATGTTCTTATTGTAAAGACCAGTGAAAATTAATTGCAGATTGCACCTCTACTACTAATCCAGGAACTTTCAAGAACACCCCCCAAAAAAACACCCAAAAGACAAAGAATATCTTCTTATATGACATGAGGGAAACTGAAATTACAAACCATGGTTTTCCGAACTACACAACACAAAGGAGAAACACAGCCAGAAAAGCAGAGCAATCCAGATTTCATGCCTTTGACAAATGTAATTTAGTAATACTGCCACAAGGGGCTGTAGGGTTTTTTCAAAAGCTATCACTAAAAATACAACATGCTTGATATTCAGAAGACATTTTAGTGATAGTGGGGACATGGCATTTATTTAAAAAAAAAAAACAGTGAATAATAGTTCTAAATGTGCAGACATCACACCAAACATTTTGGACAAAGTTCTAGCTAACTGGAGTCAAATAATTTCCATGTGCCAGAGCAGCAGTGTTGCTCAATTCAAACAGTAATATTTGTTTATATAGTGTGTCATTTATGGATCATATCAAAAAACTACATTGCATGTTCTCTTTATGGTCACAATCTCTTCTTATTGAATGCTATGCTTACAGTATTTAATTAGGGTTAATCTGTTTTGCTTTGCTTTGGGTCATAGCAGAAGCGGTCCCAGCAGTGACATCATCGACTGGCAGAATAGCCTCTGTGGTTTCCTGGATATGCAAAAAAGCTTCTCTTACACAGAAAATCTAAGCAACCATTAGGATGCTTGTGGTTCCTTTTCAATTCGAAGACGACTAACAACTATACTTTTGGGATATGCCTGCCACAGGTCAGGATTTACTGAGCATTTTATGTCAGAGCTGCCAATAGGCCCCTCCGGAGAGTGACGTCCCCGGTCCCACCTACAGAGGGAATAAGTACTCCACTGAGATCACATTCTCTTTCGTCTGTCTAAGGACCTTGCATGCCCTAATAGCCAATGAGGGAAGGTCCTCACTCGTCAGAATGGCAACTCCTCCCGCAGGTGGTAGAACGCATTTGGGAACTGTTCGGGAGGGCACGAGTTGATCTCTTTGCCACGGCAGAGACGACTCACTGCCCCCTGTGGTTCTCCCTCCACTGCTGCAGCAGTCCACTAGGAGTCAATGCCCTAGCCCACAAGTGGCCCAGGACACTCTTGTATGCATTTCCGCCAACACCATTGGTCTTAGCCTTCCTAGATAAAGTTTAGAGAGAAGAGGCGACAGTTCTCCTGGTGGCCCCCAGATAGCCCAGGAGAATTAGGTTTGCAAACCTTTGCCAGCTGTTGCAAGGCCAGCCCTAGGAGATCCCGCTGCTCATGGATCTCCTCAGTCAGACGAGAAAGGACGTCCACCCCAAATGGAGCCTAGATGTGATATTGCCGGCCTAACCCAACCTGGGAAGATGGCCGCACACTACCAGAGGTTTCGTCATGGGCTCTCTTTAGAGGTGCCTCATTGGCTGATATTTGTACTGTAGCTAGCTTGGCTACAGTGCATACATTCACCAGGTTCTACCGACTCAAATGTGGTAGATCCTTTTATGCCTTCATTAGTCACAAGAGGTTGCACTCTCACGCCACAAAGAATAGTTGGTGGTAGCAAGATGTCCCTCATCTGCTGTCCACTTGAACTCCCTCGTGATGGCTTTGAGTAGTTGTTGGTCATCTTCAACTTGAAAGGGAACAATAGGTTACGGATGTAACCCCAGTTCTCTGAAGAGTGAGGTTGCATCACTCGCATTCACGGGTTCGATGCAAAAGAGAATGTGATCTCCGCGTCGTGACTACTTACCCCCTCCGGGGAGCGACATCGGCAGCTGTGACATAAAATGCTCAGCAAATACCTGAACTGTGGCAGGCAGATCCCAAAAGCATAGCTGTTGGTAGTCTTCTCTTTCAGGGAACCAGGGTTACTTTGTAACCTATTGTTCTACAGTGCTTGTCTATGACAATAGATGTCAGATGTAATGGGCTCAAAGTATGGTTCAATGCCAAAACAGGCCTAATCTTTTTCCAACATCGCTACTTTGGCACTGCTTGTGCTTGTAGAACTTAGCCACTAATTCTTTGATTTTGTGTTGTGCTTACTGTCTGGGGATTGGAGAATGTCCACTTTAAAATGCATTCAGTATTCAGTCATTGATTTTACATTGCCATTACTTGTTTTAATGGAATTATAAGCAAAATGAATCTAAAATTATAGATTGTCAACTTTTTCCAGGACACCCCTAAAAAAAATGCTAAAAACATTGTAAAGGCCTCTTTATCGTGAGTTGTTCCTTAAAAAATGTCTTTGAGCATTTCTTTAGAAGCAGACCTTGGAAATATGCATTTTTCAAAATGCATGTACAATACTGTATTCAATTACAAGTACATTGTTTGATAATATAGGTTTGTGTCACGTACCTTGTAATTTCTATTATGCTTTCTAACCTTCAAAATAAGTATGTGTTTATATATCGTAGGCTCTGGTTTCTGGTGACATGGTCTTATCATTTATTTTTCCACCAGAAACTCTCAATACGATTACAGTCTTATTGTGCACACTTTGATGTAGTTTATTCAGCTATTAATTGCACACGTGCAGCTGCACATATCAACACACAATAGGCACCTCTACATAAATCGTCAGGGGATCTATTCTGTCAACGTGTGATGCCAACAATTACATCACAAATGTATATACAAACTAACCTGGCTCCGCTCATGAGTCATTTATCCTCTCTGATTTAAAGGTGATAGCTGCATTTCAGCAGGATGACAGTCTGAGAGGCTGGTTGATAGGGGACAATGGGTATCCACTGATCTGGTGACTACTAATACCACTGCTCAACCTGACAACCCCTGCCAAATATAACCATACCTTTAAATGTACTGTAATTGAGAGAACATTTGGAATCCTCAAAATGTGATTCATATCTTGGATGTCTTTGGGGGAATACTACAGTACACTTCTCAGAAGTTTAGCTATATCATCCTGGCTGGTTGTGTTTCACATGTCATAGCTCTCCGTAATGGATGTGATGTTGAACTTAGAGGAAAGATGACAGGGTTTGAGGGAAGCAGATGCTGCAAGTGTCATGAAGGTCAGACAGACTTACAGATTACTTTTTTTTATTTCCTAAGTATTCACTCGCCCCCTCCAGGCTGCTAAAAAAAAAAATGGTAGCCATGCTTGAGGAGCTTGGCCATCCTCCTCACTTGGGCTGCTATTATTTGTTCTTTTAAAATACAGGCTGCATTGTATTAGCTATGTGCCCTACTCCTGAATCGAAACAAAGGAGTGCCTTTTGTGTCACCATTGTAAGCTGTTTTGTCACTAAATTAATGTTTCCATCTGAGTCAGCAGGGCATCAGAAAACAAGAGATAAAAATATCTGTCTCCAGTGGTGTGAAAGAGTGTCTCACTCTTTGTGGGATGTAGAATGAAAATGAATACATCAGCAGCAAAAATGGAATCAGTCAAAAAACTTGTTTTTTATTTTCCAACAAAATATATTCTAACATTATTTTAAGACGACGGTAAACAAGACGGTAATCAATCAGGTAACATTATATCCAAACCTTTTAATAAATCGATTTTGTAACAAGAGTTATCAATTGTATTATTAACTTGATTTAGTTAATATTGAATCATATCTCAAATTATTTAATGCTTTAAATGGTAATAGCTTCAAATTAGTCACAAAAGCATATTAATTATAGGTATCAATTTAATTTTTAAATTAATGTTTTGAAGTTCAAAAGTTTGTATGAAAATGTTTCCAATAAAGCCTTCATTCATGACTGTGGTAACTCTTAATACAATACACTTTTTTGCGTTTTCTGTTTGTTTCTGAAAAAGCTGTCTTTTTATGCTTTGCAACGACTTGTACTTGTTCCCAGTAGAACAGTTATAGCGCCGCCAGCTGGCGCCTACATTTTTTATTTACATTTTAAAGTTTCATCATTAAAGTAGTCTAAAAAGTGTCCTTTGCACACCACCCCTCTGACGGCACCACTGCCTGGAATGGAATGGCACTGGAGCACATTCACTCATTTTATAAGCTTCAAGCCAATGTTTAAATCAGAGTCTCATTTTGAAAGAAAATATTGCACAAAAAACAGCAATGTTTAAAAGTTTTGCATGTTTAACTTTGACACTGAAAGCAACTCTGCTGCCAACGGCGGAAACTCACCAAGGTCTAATATTGTAAGTCAAGTGAAAAATGACAGGGGCACTTGACAGCTAACACATGTGGGAAAAGTTATTATAATGCAGTAAAATTGAGTTTTATAACATTTTATTCACCTCCCCACATGCTTTTTAAATCATTTTTTATATGCACCAAGTTTATTGCTGGCTAAAGATGAATAGCCTATTCTTGTTCATTCATTATAATCTCAGTATAAGATATATTTCAGAAAGAGGGTCCCCATTTTACTCTGAAGCTCTAGTAGTAGCTCATATTGTAGTTTTGTTAACTACAGTATGAGATTATAGATAGGTATATATATACATATACATCTCTCTCTCTCTCTCTCTCTCTCTCTCTCTCTCTCTCTCTCTCTCTCTCTATATATATATATATATATATATATATATATATATATATATATATATATAGAGAGAGAGAGAGAGAGAGAGAGAGAGAGAGAGAGAGAGAATATAAATAATAGATTGGCTTCAGTGAGTTACAGGAAAATAATTCCATCTAGGGTTTCTGTAACATCATAAACTGTGGAATTGTTTTCCTGTAACTCACTGAAGAGGCCCATCTATTATTTTTTATAATACATGGATACCCTGGTGATGCCAATATTAAAGAAGATGAGGTTCAGCAGTACAGTTCCTTTTTCAAAACGTACTGTTTCAGTGCTGTACAGATGTTCTATGTCGTTATACTTTTCTCCAGTTTCTCTGAGATACGAATGTACCAGCGGTACATCTTTTTTTTAACATATTCTCATTTTGTTGATTATTAATGAACACTTCTGTACTGTGAATGTTGTCGATTGATTGAGAACGAGACATTTTGTGTTTAAATTGAAAGTGATTGTCCCAAGGAGTCGAATGGGTCAAAGTTCAAGTATATTTTTAATTCTAGAGGAATTGTCACTTTTTGATGGCACTACTGTGGTATTACGCATTTTTTAGAATGGCTCAGGATGCATATAAAATAAACTTGATTTTACTGTGTTAGTATTTTAGCAGCATTAGCAGTAAAAAGCATATCTCAGTGAGCTTTTCGTCTCTTATGGAGTGTATGTGGTGAGTTATCTTTCCAATTTCACTATGCTGAAAAATGAATCGGTTCTTCTATTTGAAAAGAAATCCATTGTGGCATTACAAATTGACATGACTGTTAAAACCAAGAAAACTGATGTTTAGCTTAGTATTTTGATACACCATGTTTATTTCACCTAAAGTGCTCATGTTTTGTCAAAAAAGTTTTTGATGAAGCAAAAATTTTAAAATCCCACGATATCGCAATATGACAATTATTATCGATATCGAACAATTAATTAATATCCCAATAAAGTATGTATTCAGTGAATACCTGCTACTGACAATTCTGCTGGTTAACATGCTAAAAACATTTCATTAGAACCAGGAGATAAAGACTTTCGCAGTACAACAAAGGCACAACTTCCTGGCTTAATCATAGCAATCACCTGGACCGAGGTATAAAAAAAGCACAAAGCTGACCTTTGACACGTTGGATTCTGTGCTAAAGTTCTGGACATTCCTCCAGGCCAAAAGCAAAGGTAACATTAGGATCTGTTGAATTCATGGTGCACAACTTAGGATAATAATGTTGTTTAAATGTTTGTGATCAGGGGTGAAATTCTCAACATAAAAGTGCAGGTACTCCTATGCACAGCCGGGTGTAAACATTTTAAAAATGGAGATAATTTGAGTGCAACAAATACTTTTAAAATATATGCATATCGGTAAATAATACATTTATGAACACAAAATAAGCCTTACAGTATCACTCAGTCGTGTACTGTAATATAACACTTAAGTTAAACCTTAAATGACAAGCATTAAGAAATATTACATTATGCAGTAACTGCTGTAAAGAGGGAGTTTTGTTCCAAGATATCCTAAAAAAAAAAAAGAATGATGTTATAAAAAATTGTATAAAAAAAACTGCTATGAAAAAAATGATACAAAAAGGTCAAAGTCAAACAATGCACAATAGGGCCTAAAATACCCCTTAAATTAATTAATTAACAGGCACTGCTACTACTAATGATGTACTTGACTTGGCCATTTTAATCCCCATACTTTCCAAACCCTGGGTACTCACCTTCAACAGGACCTGGCCATGCTAGAATAATAGCCTTGGATTAGAATATAGATGCGTGTTTCTTTTATGTATTTTTTACTTATTACTTATCCTGCAATACAAAGGCTTACATTAATGGTGGCCAATAGCAGCTAACAGAAACAGAAGCAATATGAGGAAACAATGCAAGCATTGCTGAATGAAAGTGCATTCGAGAAACATTGCACTACTGGACTGTGAGAGTGAATGGAATGCATCGGCGTTGGAGTAAAAGCAGATTAAATAAGTCCCGGTACCCAGTACTGGCATCAAAATAAGTCCCGGTATGGAATACTGGTAGAATTTCACCCTGTGATTGTGATGATATTTGATGTCTAAACTTGTGGAAATAATATTTGATGTTTAAACTTCTCAAGTAGTTAATTATTTTTCTTTATCTGTCAAACAAGGGCTATAGAGTTAAAAATGATCTGCTTATACAGATTAACTTCACCAAAATTATTCCAGTTTAATTGTTCTTCCTTGATGATTACTGTTAACTAATAACTCTGGGAGGCCTCTGGTGGACAAAATACGCAACTGACTGTGTGCATTACATTAGAAAACGTAACTTCATCTAAGATAACTCATCAGCTCCTCTCGGCTGTACATCGGCCCAGGTCAGACAGCAGGCAAACTGTCACAGAGCAAGCTAATGCAGCAGCCAGCACATCATCAGGCAAGCAAGCAGCTGCTCCAGTCAGCGAAACTCAGCAGGAGCATTCTCTGATTTTTAACAAAATAAAAGTATTAATGCTACCATTCATGGATACCTTATCCTCAGTCAATACTAAAATCAGCAGTTTGGATAAACGGGTGACCAACATCGAAGAAGCGAAGCAAGGTTTCGCAGTTACAGTGTTTTCCTCCATTCATGCAGTAAACTCATTCGCTTCTACTATAGTTACAGTCACTTCCGGTTTGATATCAACTCCGGTCCCTACGGTCGAGCCTCTGATCTACAATCTTGCAACTGCCACAGCATATGGTTCTGCCTCCACAACCACTGCCCGTCATCACTCAATATCCCCACAGATTAGGTGAGGCATAATTGAAGGTAAAAATGTTACTCTGGTTACTCTATGGTTGGCTACATCTGAATTTCTGGACCATAGAGTGGTGGATTGCGGACTGTGCTCAGAAACTAGCATTGTAGGAACAGTTGGCGCACTCGACCCAGCACTACTCGCTGGCAGTCTGGGCATGTGACTACATATTTCGTCATATCATTATGAAGCCCTACCAGGGTTAACAATACAAGGCCTCTCCTGATCATTTTCCCCTTGTTTACCTGCTTCTGATGCTCAATTGCATGCTGCCACATCACACTCCATGGCAGATTGGCATGACCGGACCTGGTGTCCCGGCTGGTGGCATCTAAATCAGATAGAGGGGAAGGAGGAAGTAGAGATTAAATATCTGTCCCATTGCTGGTGTGGCAATGGGGCAGGAGCAGCAACTCCACCCCAGCTGGGGGCCAACCTTGGTCTCCATGGAGTGGGAGATGTTGCCCATTGGGGTCAGTGTTCTAGGATGTCCTGGTCCCGGTGTTGATGGAGCAGAGAGAGGAGGTGGTGTTCTGCTGCTCTGTAGGAGACCAGGGAGTCTTCAAAATCTTCGCCCAGTTTCACTGCATCATCCAGGGTGTCGGGGTTGTGGTGCTGTATCCATACTTGCGTTTCAGCGCTGACCACATGGCAGAACTGTTCCACCACTATCACCTTGCCCATGTGTAGATCTGTCTTCTTGGTGGGGTTCAGCCAGTGTACCATGTGATCACACAACTTCTCCGCGACCACCCCGGGGTGTGTATCTGGGGATCTTTAGCACTTCCTGAACTGTATGCGTCTTTCTCGCGTAATGTTAAAATGAAGGAGGATAGCTATCTTTTCCAGGTCGTACTGTGCGGCTTCAGCGTCCATCATGGCCTGGTGTGCTGCCTGAGCCTCCCCGAACAGGCAGGGTCCCAGCTGTATCACCTGTGACCATGATGAGGTGGCAGCCAGCCACTCAAAGGTAAGCAGGTAAGCTTCTGGGTCATCCTCTGCCATCATCTTCTGTGTCCGTGCCTTTGGGGCCGTCATCACGGGTCCTGTTGGTACATTCAGCGTTATTGCCAGACCGACCCTCTCGATAGCTGACTTCCGCCTAACCCTGGGAATTAATTATCTGGCCATCCAGTCCAGGGCACTCTGTTCCCTTTACACAGTGCCCTCACATGTCAGGAGGGAGATTTATCATCAAGAATCATTCTATCTCTGTATTTGGATTTATAAAACATTACCCATTTATAAACTGCACTGCGTCCTGCACCAAGAACAAGTTTCTCATATTGGATAATTCTTGTTATTTACCTGAAAATTAGGACCGATGTCTCTTATTATTTTCTGCACCCACTCTTTTCTTGTTTTTGCTTCTTTGGGAAAGCGATGATATGGTGGGGTACACCCCACTCCTGTGCATATTTTGTTTATTTTGTGTTTGTGTTATTATTTAAAATGAGGCAGTGTGATCCAGTGGTTAAAGTCCAGGGCTTGTAACCAGAAGGTCACCAGTTCAAATCCCACCTCTACCTCTGACTGATTCACTGTGTGGCCCTGAGCAAGTCACTTAACCTCCTTGTGTTCCATCCTGCATGTGACGGGGTAACATGTCCAAGCCACATGTCCACCTCACATGTCAGGATCACAGAGACACTCTGAGCTTTCCCTCTTTTATTTTTCAGGTAAAGCATTTATTTTATTTTAAGTAATATTAAGCATTGATTAACATACTGGTCAGTCCTTTCAATGTTTCCCCCCTTACAAACAGACATCCCTTTAAAGATTTAGCCACGCTCATATTAACAGCCTTAATTAAACAAGGTAACAAACTATTGAAGGGTGATGCTATGTTACCCATTTCTATAATCTTTATTTTGTGCAGCTTCAAAACACGTATACTTATGCCAGGGTATCTAATTCTTTGGAGGCATATGAAATTAGGGTGGGTGGTATAGACCATAGGCTGCATAATACAAAGTGGAAAAGACAAAGTGGCCTGGAGTCAGTCTAAAGCATGTAAAACCCCCAAAACCATTTAAAAGATTTACACATAACCATAGGCGCATCCAGCAGCTTACAATTTTCTGTAATCTTACATTAGGATTGTAGGGAGTAAATGTGATGTAGGAATAATACATTTATGAAAAAGTAGCATTTTGTTTACAATAGTTGTATTTTGTGGTTACAGCACCAAAAGAACCACAAAAACTTGGTACCAGTGGAAACTTCAGTCTGACAAAAAAAGCAATATATAGTTTGCCTGGGGTATATGAAAGGGAACAAATGGTAATTTTGATGTAAAACAGCTGACTCCCAAAATCACGTAATTCCTGTAGCAAATAGTGCCACAAGGGCCTCAACAGAGAAAGGGTTAGCAGTTAACAGGGAGAATTGATGTTTCCATTGTTAAAATGGTGATTATTTAGATATGTCATCCATGTCTTTTTAACTGTTAATTATTCCATTGTATGTTTTATAAAGAAGCCAGTTGTATGATGTCAGCTTTTCCAACCATTCTCAAAGACTGATCATCTGTTTTATTGACAGCCCTTGGTTTATCGGATGACTCAGCCTGTACATATAAACCAGTTGTTAATTTTTTTTTTTTTTTTTTTTTTTACATTTAAGTGACATGCTAATTGAAATCATATTCCGTTCTTTAATAAACCGACTAATTAACATCCACTATCAGAAAATCATAAACCGATTCCAAAATGCCTACAAAAGCAGTTTATCTTGAAAATCCTGTTAATATGGTTGCATGACCATCTACATTTCAAGGTAAGTCCACTAGGTGTCAGAGCTGAACAGGGAACAATGATTTTTGAAGTTTACCGAAGTTTACCGCGCTTAATCACAGTTTTCTAAGAAAATGATTAGGAGACAAAAGCAGTCGGATAACAAAATCTTCATTTTATTCTGCTTGCTCTTGTGAGTTCTGTTCATGTTAAAGAAGCTAAATATAGTAAATGAAAGTGGTAGGCATATCTGACCAAACCCCTTCAACAGGGGCCAAGAGTTTGCCTTGTGTGGCTCATTATACAGTAATTCTGTATTCTTGACCATTCTTTTACTACAGATTGCTATGCCTTCACCAGACTTTTACTACAATGTGCTATGCCTTCACGGTGGTTTTCCTCTACAAACTTTTAAGAACTGAAAGGAGTTTCTATGATTAAAAAGGGCATTGGTATAAACCTGTTTTTGACTTTCAGAACTTTTAGAGCAATGACAACCACTATTCGTGTTTTCTATGGAATGCTTCAACAACCTTCTGTTGACATAATGTATGCTAAGACAACTATTAAACATAAAAAAGGAAAACCATTACTTCACTTGCCCATAGTATATATGTTGCTCTATAAAATCCCATGTACTGTAAAATAAATGTGAACAAGCAAGAAAAAATAGTCTGGTCCTACTTGACCTTTAAAAATATCACACTAACTACAGAATACTCATTTAAAATATTCTGGCTCATAAGAAGTACCAACAAAAACCAACTCAACGTTTTGAGAAATTTCATTAAGGACAATATTTAAAATCCCCAGTGCTGGGTATTAAAGTGGGTTACAGAATTCAATACCCCAAAAAACTGTTCAGTACACTGGTGTCTCCTTTACCATAAAGCTACACAGACATGCCTTACAGCTTTACTATATTACAGTGCCAACAACTAATCTCAGCCTCACTCTAGTGTCACATATAAATCACACATAAACCAGTTCCAGATTCACAGAAAGCATACACGAGCAGATAAAGAAAAACAATAACTTTCCTTTACTGTACTTGTTAAATCCTTACTTTTAATTAAGAGAAACTGCCCACAGAAAACAATATGCCTTAATCCTCAACTGACTGAGTATTTCCAAAAACGTTCTTATTGAACAATAAACACTGGGAGGCTAAACTAATAAGGAAACTATCTGGTATCCATCCAACAGAACAGATCAGAATCAGCCTGAAACATTTACTGGAGGCTGTGTTATGATGGAAGCAAAAGTGTGAATGTAACTTATAAGGATAGAGCTCTCTCTACTGGACAATACTTGAACAAGATGTATCATAAAATCAACCTTTAGACTAACTTTGTTGGAAATACTTAATATAGTGCTTTGACCACAAAAATAAAGTACCTGTATTATGAATGTGTAATATGCCATTTTTCTTTCTAAAAAGTAAAATTAAATGTTAAAAAAAACTATTTTCTATCACCTAACAGTTTAAAAAAATCTATATGTGAGGCGAGAGTGTATTAAATGGAATGTCCAGACAGTAATTTATGTGTACAGAAATAAAATAATTTATTTTTATTTTCTATACACAACAAAAAGGATTAAATAACAAACGAAAAACAAAATGGTGTGAGGGAAGGAGTGCATAAACAAAAAAAGGGTGAAATCCAAAACAAACCGTGATGAACTATTTTCTATCACCTGTTAACAGGGCTATTAACACCATTGTTTATATATATATATATATATATCCCCAACTGACAAGTGTCCTTATATATATAATTTACATATACTTCCGCCCCTCACCAAGGTGCCGCCCCTCAAAAAGATGACTTTTGCCATGGTCACGAGATCTTGGTAAGGGAAGTCCCGAGTTGGTTTGATGCCATCTACTGTCGGGAGCTGAATCACAGACCGAAACCCCTTTGACTCATCACATATAAGAGTTATATTTAAGGAACACTCGGAAACCTATATATATATATAAATAATAATAACACAGTTTATTCCTTTACCAAACGTTTGGTGCAAACTGCAGGTAAATTTTAAACGCCTTAATAAATTGGACCCACAGTGCCATATGTTGAAGCATTCAAATTTAAGGATTGAAATTATAAAGTAAGTTTATTCCCAGTTTTATAAAAAGGGTTTTATTTTATGTTTTTATAAAGTAGTTTCTTCCCAGTTTTATAAAGGGTTTTAAAAATAATAATAATAATTGAAATTGTTATTTAAAAACTAAAGTTTATGACTTAACAATTAGTTAATTGTTTTATTTTATTGAAACTATAGTGAAGACTTGGATGTGTTGTTTTTCTTTAAATTGGGGGGTGAGTGTCTATTTCATAGCAGTTGTTTAATGGGGCTATGTCTTCTTAAAAAGCTAAATGTTGGCTACATATGGACTATTTTTTTTATTTTTAACCTTGTTAAGAATTTAGTTGTAGTTGCCCATTTGGCAATGGCATTACTATAAACAAAAAGGTGGATCCTGCTTACAGTTCTGTCAGAATGGCACCATTCACAAGCACTACATTCATGGCAAACCCCCCCCCCCCCTGTTTTATAGTTATTGTTCCTTTTCTTGACAATATAAAGCTGAGATAAAATACAGATGACTTGCATTTTAACTGCATTTATTGCATTATTGAAGAATACACACGTTACAGTGAAACATGTTTGAACTTTTTTGTTAATTACGTCAATGGCAAATTATTCATTTTGCATTGTTGCGTCAATATTATAGTATAAATGTGATAAAACTTAAATCCTGCCAAAGCTCTTTTGTAATTCTCATGCTTTTCAATGGAAACATTGTGGGAGATTAAATCAGATAATGCAATTACACTGTGAAACAATTTTTTATTTTTTTATTTTTTTTTTTTTTTTTTGGTTCCTGGGTAGTAAGTGTTATTTCCTAATTGCTTATGCCTCAAAAGTATAGAAAATGGCTATTATTCCCTACAAACTTTGCTTTTGTGACCAGGACAGTGATATTTTGAAATTTACCTATTTTCCAGAACATTCCAGATAGATTCAGTGCTGAGTAAACTTGAAGTAACTTCTAGAACTTTCTAGAACTTTCCAGTAATATAAATAGTAGTATAAATACAGGGGCCTTAAGCCCACCAGTTCAGTTTAGTTCCAGCTGCCTAAGTTGATACATATCTGCATTTTTCTGAAATGGCATCAAGAGGCTGCAATGGTAGCATTCCTGATGGGTCTCTAAGGCGGTTTTACCAAGTTTCCCTGCTATCTTTGCCTTTGGGACAGCAGGGACACCAAGGCGCACTACCACAGGCGGGACTGGCCACAGCGGACCTAGTTATCTGTGGGGAGGAACAACGTCAAGTGGGAACCACTGGTGGACCCTCGGAAGGTGCTGATGCCACCACTGCACTTCAAATTGGGCCTTATGAAACAATTTGTCAGAGCTCCAGATAAGGAGTCGGCAGCCTTCAAGTACCTTCAAGACTTCTTCCCTAAGCTGTCTGAGGCAAAGGTCAAAGCTGGTGTCTTCGTCGGACCACAGATAAAGAAGATCCTGGAGTGCAATGAATTCCCCAAGAAGCTCACTAGTAAGGAGAAAGTGGCTTGGAACAGCTTTGTCGCAGTGGTTCGGGGCTTCCTGGGCAATCACAAGGCCGAAAACTATGTGGAGCTGGTTGAGACTCTGGTGAAGAACTACAGCATAATGGGCTGTAGGATGTCCTTCAAAGTCCATATCCTTGATGCTCACTTTGATAAATTCAAGGAGAACATGGGAGCGTACTCGGAGGAGCAAAGCGAGCACTTCCACCAGGATATACTGGACTTTGAACACCGCTACCAAGGACAGTATAACGAGAACATGATGGGAGACTACATTTGGGGGCTGATTCGTGAAAGTGATTTACAGTATAATCGTAAATCCCGAAAAACTACTCACTTCTAAATCTTTTGTAATCATTTTTGTATTACTTTAGTATAAATACATGTTAATTTGGATTCATATGTTGTTTTTTTCTGACTTTATGTGAACAAAAAGACACAAATTCGCCCGTTTTCTCATTGGATATAGGTAAATTTCAAAATATCACTGTCCTGGTCACAAAAGCAAAGTTTTTGGGGAATAATAGCCATTTTCTATACTTTTGAGGCATAAGCAATTAGGAAATAACACTTACTACCCAGGAACAAAAATTGTGTTACATAGTGTTATTTATATATAGTATTGTACTGAATTTCCTTTTCTTGTATACAGTGCTTTCCATGGTGACCAAGGTCACCTTTCTGTATTGAAAACATCACAACAAGCTAAGGAAAACAACATTTTATGCTTCTTGCTCTTAAAGAATTAAATGGGTCTCATTTACAAAAGGGCTCTAAATGGTGCATGATAATTGCAATTAGTGTAGCAATTATTAGCAATTAGAGTAGCAATTATTACTATAATTGTATTAATTATCATGTGAAATACTGGGCATATTATGGTGCACACTAATTTTATTGTGCCACACAGTGTGATTTGTGTTGTAATGCATGATAATGTATTTAAATGAGGTGGAACCTTCTGAAAGTCCCTGGATGGCCCCGGTAGTCATGGTACCTAAAAATAACAGAGAATAGAGGTTCCTTGTGGACTACCGGTGGTTGAACGAAGTCACTAGAAAGGACTCTTCCCCGCATAGACAAATCCCTGGACTTGGTGGCTGGTTCCTCGTGGTTCACGTCCTTGGACCTAAGGAGTAGCTACTGACAGGTAGCCCTCACCCCTGAAGCTCAACCAAAGACCGCCTTTTCCACCGGGCAGGGTCTGTGGCAGTTCTGGGTGATGCCGTTTCGACTTTGCAACGCTCCTGCTTCCTGCTACTTTCGAGTGTACCTGGACGATCTGCTGGTGCATGGATCTAGCTTTGAAAAGGCCCTTGCATCACTCCAACAGGTGCTGTAGTGCCTGGAGTCAGTGGGTCTGAAGGAGGTCACCTTCCTCGGACACTGGGTGAGGGGTCAGGGCATCAGCTCCGAGGCAGACAAGGCCAGCACTGTGCGGGACTGACCTACCTGGTGATCTGGGAGGTCCTCTCCCAACAGAGACCACAAGGAGAGTGGGTACTGCCTTACTACAGTCAGGGTTTAACTAAGGCGGAAACCTGCTAATGCGTGACTCACTGAGAGTTGTTGGCTATGGTGGCAGGGGTGCATCAGTTCTGATACTACCTCTGAGGTCTTCCGTTCACTGTCCGGACTGACCACGCCGCTCTGCAGTGGGTACTGACTTTCCGGAAGCCGGAGGGACATGTTGCTCGATGGATCGAGCAGCTGCAGCCCTTTAACTTTGTGGTACAACATCGGCCCGGGTCCGCCACACCAACGTTGACACCCTATCCCGGTGGCCATGTGCTGAAGAGGGCTATGAGCACTGCCAAAGATAGGAGGACTGGGAGCAGGAGCTGTGAGTAAAGCAGCAAAGAAGAGACTTGGAACCCGCAGAGCAGCCACCTGGAATGGGTGACCCAGCCCCGCTAGCAACCTGCGGGCAGCTGACCACGACAGAGGCAGCCAAGTGGCGCTGGCTGCATGAGCGGGACCCCAATCTCCTTCCTGTCTTGGAGTGGGTGGAGCGGCAGCAGCATCCATCCTGGGAAGCCATTCCCTGGTTCTCTCCAGTCATGAAGGGACTCTGGGCACAGTGGTCCTGCTACTTTTCAAAGTGGCCCGAGGCGTATGCCCTGCCCAACCAGGAAGCAAAGACCATGGAGGACACACTGCTGGAGGGCTTTGTCTACCGATTTGGGGTCCCCCTGGAGCTGGGCCGGAATTTCGAGTCCCCAGTCATTGCAGGACCACCCCGCTCCACCCCCAAAGAGATGGGTTGGTGGAGCGGTTTAACCGGACCTTGGCAACCCAGTTGGCCATCACAACCGCCACACACCAGCTCGAATGGGACTTGCAGCTGCCCCTGGTCTTATTGGCGTGTCACTCTGCTCAGCAAGAGCCCACCAGCTGCACCCTGGTCCTTGCGATGCTAGAAGAGGAGCTGCAGACCCCGCCCTGCTTGGCGGATCCAAGACCAGCTCGACCTCGCCTACAAGTTTGCCCGGGATCAGCTTCAGGTGGCAGGGTGTACAACCCACAGCGCAAGCGCGGTCACTGCCCCAAGCTGGGGCCATGCCGGGTGCCAGGTGCTGGAAGTCATATACAGGGTGCAGTTTCCTAAACATGGCTGGAAAGTGGTGCTGCACCAGGGATCGCCCCTGCCTGCAGAGATACCAGTGGAACAGACTCTCGGATTGCCATCAGCCGGACTCTTTAGTCCACCAGATCCATCCGGACCAAGGCGACAGAGGTCAAGGCAGAGACCCCGCCATTTCATGGACTAAAAGAGCCTCTCGGGATGATGAGGACTTAGGGGGGGCTGTGTAATGGCGGGTCCCGAGGTGGGTTGGTGAGATGGGTGGGGCCAGCGTGCTGACTGTTTGTTAACAACCCGGAAGACAGCACCCTGTGGGTCAGGGGCTTGCTCAACCCAATGGAGTGAATGGGAGAACTCATCCTGTACCTTTCCATCCAGCGAGGTTTCCCATGTTCAGGCTGGGGCCCCGTCCCCTTTCATCTAGATTGTTCCGATCCCCAGACTGAGGCACCTGGGCTGGGGGATTTCCATACAGCTGTCATTCTGGAACCTTCCAGCAGGGTGAGGTGTCCATTCTGGATCACTTTATAAAAGGAGCTGAGAGCTGGATCCTGGGGTCAAACTGAGGAGAACAGAGCGAAGAGAGATACAGTGGCTAATTTAGAATGATTTGTAGATTTTATTTTTTACTTTGACATTATGGACTTTTTTTGTGTTGATCAGTGGCAAAAACTCCTGATTAAATCCATTCTGATTCCATGTGGATGCCGGAAAAGTCCAAGGGGGGGTGAATACTTTTGAGAGCCACTGTATATATTCATTTATCTGCACATCCTACCCCACAACTTCCAAGTGAAAAAAATATTCTAGAAATTTGTAGAAAATTATTTAAAAATAAAAACTGATATAGCTTGGTTGGATAAGTGTCCACCTCCTTGTAATAGCAATCCTAAATTAGCTCTGGTGTAACCAATCACCTTCAGAATCACACACCAAGTTAAGTGGCCTCCACCTGTGTTAAATTGTATTGATTCACATGATTTCAGGATAAATTCAGCAGTTCCTATAGGTTCCTACTGTTGGGTAGTGCATTTCAAAGCAAAGACTCAACCATGAGCACCAAACACTTTTTAAAGAACTACAGGACAAAGTTAAAAGGCACAGATCAAGGGATGGGTATAAAAAAATATCAAAGGCATTGACTATCCCTTGGAACATGGTCAAGACGATTATTAAGAAGTGGAAGGTGTATGGCACCGAGACCAAGACCCTGCCTAGATCAGGCCGTTCCTCCAAACTGGATGGCAGAGTAAGAAGGAGACTGATCAAAGAGGCTACCAAGATGCCAATGGCAACTTTACAAGAGTTACAAGCTTTTATGGCCAAGACAGGTCAAAGTGTGCATGTGACAACAATATCCAAAGCACTCCACAAATCTGGGCTGTATGGTAGGGTGACAAGAAGGAAGCCATTACTCAAGAAAACCCACCTTGAATCCTGTTTGAAGTATGAAATAAGATTCTGTAGCCACGTGGCAAAAACGTTTGTGATCTGATGACTAAAATGGAACCTTTTGGCCTAAATGCAAAGTGTTATGTTTGGCGCAAACCTAACACAGAACATCACCAAAAGAACACCATCCCTACTGTGAAGCATGGTGGTGGCAGCATCATGTTATGAGGATGTTTCTCATCGGCAGGGACTGGGGCACTTGTCAGGATAGAAGGGAAAATGAATGGAGCAAAGTACAGAGAAGTCCTTGAGGAAAACCTGCTGCCCTCTGCAAGAAAGCTGAAACTGGGACGGACGTGAACCTTTCAGCATGACAACGACTCAAAGCACACAGCCAAAGCTCCACTGGAGTGACTATGGAACAAAAAGGTAAATGTCCTTAATTGTCCCAGTCAGAGCCCCAACCTAAATCCAATCGAAAATTTGTGGCATGACTTGAAGATTGCTGTCCATCAATGCTCCCCAAGGAACTTGACACAGCAGAACAGTTCTGTGAAGAACAATGGTCAAATATTGCCAAATCTAGATGTGCAAAGTTGGTAGAGACCTATCCCAACAGACTCACAGTTGTAATTGCTGCCAAAGGTGCTTCCACCAAGTATTAACTCAGGGAGGTGGAGAATTATCCAATTATGATCTTTCACTTTTGTATTTTTAATATATAATTTTTTTCTCAATAAAAACTTTTTTTCCCTTAACAGTGTGGAGTATGGTGTGTAGATAAGTGGAAAAAATCCTCAATTAAATGCATGAAACAACAACAACAAAATGTGAAAAAGTTCAAGGGGGTGTAGTCTTTCTATAGGCACTGTACTCTTCTAGTTAATTATGACAAATGTGTTTTTTTTAATAAATAATAACTGAAAGGTGGTAGATGGGTATGACATTTTTGGGAGAGATTATTACATTTCTGGGAGATATTACATTTGTGGTTTGTACATTGTGTTATAAGACACTGACGTTAGAAAAATGTTCTATTTTTTCAGGGCATACTACATCAGCTGTTTTAAGCATGCGCTTTTTAACAAATTCACCATCTTAAAAAGGTTTGGCAGCACATGCAGTCTCTTTGCTAACAATAAAACTGGCATCCACAGCACTTTAATTTTTTCTTCTCATTTTCAGAAACACCTTTTGTTGAGACTCCATCGCTTCTGTAATTTCCAGTCAACACAGCATAAGTTGCTTTGTGCTGCATCATAGTGACATTGTATGTTATAATCTTTCATAACTGCATCCATTGCACTGCAAATTAGACATATTGCCTGTCAAAATTAGTCACTGAAAAAATAAGCATCTGGCTAACGATTTTGGAATCTTCTGTGTTCCTCCTCCACCTTTCGCTTCCATAACATCTCCAACTACTTTTTGGCTACTGATTTAAAATTTTCCACAAAGTAAAATAAATAGTTTAAACAACACTTTGCTTTGCTATCCTAATCAAAATGATGTGTGCTGTGCTGTTATATGAAAGACAGAGCACAAGGAGGTTAAGTGACTTGTTCCGGGTCACATAGTGAGTCAGTGAGTGGGTCCTTTTCTTTAACCACTGGACCGTGTCATTCAGCTTTAACTGCAACCTATTCAATAAACTTAAAAAAGGAACAGCTATAGTGTATGAAATTAAGAATAGTTGATTTCTTACTTTCATTTTTATACAGGATTATACAGAGAGTACCGTACATATGGCAATAATGTGTGTTTATTATTTATTCTGCCAGTTGAAATTAAGCATGTAAAGATCTTTTTTTATGTGTCTGCCAAGTGAGCCTTCCAGGGTTCCGATACATTTCTAACTACCTTTTATTCATACCTTCTGTGTGTGTGTGTTTGCATATCATTATTTTTTGGGGGGGTTGTGTCTCCTGAGTCTTTTTACAAAGTAAGATCAGAACAGTGTCACATTTGCCCAGTGCACTTGGATTTCTCCCAGCCTGTGATTAGTTGGATACACACACACAGGATCCCTGCTATTAAAAGCTATAGCTACTCATGTGTATAATATAACTGCATGCCCTGCTAATGCTCACAAGGAATTATATTAAATTTCAGGTTTATAGGATGTCAAGGTGGTTTCTACCAGGTTACTGGCTTCCCCAGTGTGATGGGTGCTATTGATTGTAGACACATAGCACTGTCACCCCAATCCATAGAGCCTGCTCTGCAGGGTGACAATGCCGACAAGGAAAAGAATTGAGGCTATGTCTCATCAATCAATATTTATTGAGTAAGCAGAACAAAAAGAAAAATATGCCATTGCACAACTTGACTTTTTTTGTTTATGCATCACACAAGGAATGCACGTAAAAATTAAAAGGTAAGCAGTGCAGTTTCACTTTACGTTGCCTCTGTCTGTTCTGCTGCTGAGTGCTGTGTCTGTTGATCGCTCATTTTTCGGTCAGTGTAAGCCACGTCCACCTTTCACAATAAGCTACTGACCAAAAGATACACCTGGACTGGTGGTGCTTTTCATTTAGTGCCCTTTAATAAATGAGGCCCAGTGTATACTTGATCTAGTTTTATCACAAACAACCTTAACTGGATTGCGTGAGAAAGCTGATAGGTGCAAGTATCTGGATATTTTGTATTGTAGCAGTTAGCATTTAGCGAGGCTGCATAACTACTGTATCAAACTTTGTTGGAAAACTAGGGGATCGCAACAAATACTTCAGTTGTTTAAAGGCCATTCTATGTATGTTCCTCTACAGATCTTACTCTCTATTCATGAAGATTAGGATAAATAATGAAATTAATCATTTTCATTTTATTGTGCTTGCTATATGTAATCGTTTTCTTGTTAATGAAGCCACATTTTGTAAATATCTGTCCAAACAAAGTCATATCAAAATATATTTATCTACAAAATGGGCCAAGTTCTACAAGATTTAGGCTTACTCTGTTGTCAGTAGTTCATGCTGCAATAAAAAGAGGATTATATGGCTGATCTTTTTATTCTATCTTGGCTGCTTTTGTGCATCTAATATTTTTTGGTCAGACACGTTACAAAATGTACATCCAATTTAACAGTTGGGATTTCCATTACATGAGAGTAGATGTTAAAACTTCATGCTGATTTAAACTTAGCTTTCACCAAGATAAACACCAACTAAGACGTAGCTTTACAGTAAACTAATGTGATCCATCTGTGTTTCCATCCATTTGTGTTTTCTTTCACCTGATGATGTAGATATCCTTCTTCCTGGTGTTGATGGCTGAAGTGTAATGCTGGCTCCAAGGATCATCTTATTTTGCCTCCCCAGCGCATCAGCACACACAACAGCTGTGATGCTGGCTCCAGGGATCAACCACAGTGCAGTATCCCCAGTACATCAGCATGAAAACCTTCTGGATTGAGCGAAATAGGGTACATCTCTCGGGTCTTCATCCTCTGTGTTTCGTTGACTAGCTCACAACACTTCAAGAGGGCTCGACGGCAACTCTGGCGTCGCAGCATCACCCTCCTCCGTCCTCCACTCAAAGCAGCCCAGCTTTCTTACCCGTACATCAGCGTTTCTTTCTTTCTATTGTGCTTGAGATCCCCAACCAGAATCTTTCCATCTCAACCGCAGCCAGTTCCTCGCTGATGTTTCAGATAAGTTATCACAGTGCGACGCAATTCGTGGCCACTGAATCTCATCCAAGTACTAACCAAGCCCAACATTGCTTTGCTTAAGCATTGCATGGTAAGTTTGATTTGAAGAGCTTTTTGCTGTCAAAGATGGTACCCATGGGTCACTACAAGGAAGTAGCTCTTCTTGACCCCCAGCATATTGGTCATGTTACGGTTGTCTTCCAATGCTAAGGCCAAACATTGCAGCACCTGGTCAAATCTTCACAATAGCCCTTTAGCCCTTGGTGACGAGCCATTCTAATTTCGGTGCTTAAGCACCAATGACGTGGTCTCTTCTGAGATGTCAAAAATCATTGTTTCTGAGGCTTGTCATTGAATAAGGCCAGGTACTAGGGGAAAAAAAATAGTATTCTTACATGTAAATTTGCATCATACATGTCAACAAAGTGCATCATACATGTCAACAAAGTTCTTTTTGAAGGTAATTGAATCTGAAATTATAATTCAATTCACATTTAGATTCAATATCTAAAATAAGAACTTGAGAAGTATTTCATTTTTTTTTCTTTTTCTTCAGACACTTGAAAAGGACGAGAAGAGGCTTGTGTTGTTGACGGTATGCACACATCTTTATTTGTTCATTTGTTTTTTATTTATTTATTTGCTTGGTAAAAGTGGTTGCCACATTAATTGCATTTTTACGTTTACTGCTTTATCACCATATTGTTCATTTTTCTATATTTTTTTTCTGCTGATGTTGACGTCTATAACTTTTGTATATAAATATAATTTTCTCCATGATGCCACTGCTTTATCACCATATTGTTTGTTTTTTATAGACTTTATTTTTTATTAATTTTTTCTGCTGCTGTTGTCTACTATAACTTTGTTATATAAATATAATTTTTTCCTTGACACCAAATTATTGAAAATCTGATAATATACAGTACATGTATTTGTCAAATTTAATTAATGCTTTATTTAATTTATTATTTTTTTGCTTTTTTTGACTTGCTATACGTGGTTGAATTCTATAATTCTTGTACATAAATATTATTTTCTCCATGATACCAAATTATTGAGAGTCTGGTAATATACAGTACATATGTTTGTATGTCAAAAATTAAATACATGTCCTCATTTCATTTTTTTAAGGTAAATAGTTTTTGTAATTTCTTAATCCTGTTTTTAGTTTTTGTTATATTATTGTAATTTGTATTTTTTGTAATTTTGTAATCCTGTTTTTACTTTTTGTTATGATATTGTAATTTGTATTTTTTCTATAAAGTGCTTTGGCAATGCCATGAAAGGCGCTATATAAAAAATAAATTGGCTGATTGATTGATTGTTGAATTGTTTTGTGTGTGGGTGTGGAGTTTGTAGATTTAAAGATGGCTGGAAGAAGTTACAAGAAACTGATGGAGACCCTTTTCACTATATATTTGAGCATTTTGTTGGCTTTTTTATAGCTTCCCCACATTGTCTAGATGAAGACATTTCTGAGCCAACATGAACTCCTAGATCTTTTTCATAGGTTCCTTTGTCAATTTCAGTATCTCCCATGTGGTATTTATATGAACATTTTTATTGCCTGCGTGCAGTACCTTACACTTTTTTATATTAAATGCCATTTGCCATGTGTCTGCCCAGTTTTGAATGCTGACTAGATCATTTTAAATGACCTTTGCTGCTGCAGTGGTGTTTGTCACTCCTCCTATTTTTGTGTTGTCTTCAAATTTAACAAGTTTGTTTACTATACCAGAATCTAAGTCATTAATGTTAATTAGGAAGAACAGAGGGCCTAGTATTGATCCCTGTGGTGTTCCACTGGTTACCTCGTTCCATTTTGAGGCTTCTCCTCTAATCAGTACATGGGATATCAGGTGAGAGAAATCCTTTGTTTGGGGGTGGTTTGGAAGTTTTATGTGTTGCGAGACTTGTTTTGTTTAACTCTTAGTGGCCCATTTATTCGGCACCTGTCAGGTGCATCAGGTTACTTTACAGGTTAGGTTGTTTTACACACGCTGTTTAAAAGTATTTTTTTCACAGTAAAACAAGTTTAAAAGGCAATGCATATCAAAAGCACACTCAGTACTGCATCTCCAGCCAAGCCATACCCCTTGCTTTGATCTTCTGAAGCACTCGTTACCTTGTTACTCTGCAGGAGATAAAACAGGTTTATCATTGCAGGTTTATTATTGCACATAATCCATGTATTGCTCTCACTTCCTGTGACAGAAATATAATGAGTTCTGGTGTTAAATCTTCCTCCCGACCTGTGAGAGTGTGTGACGGAAAGATGAGTTCTGGTGATGAATCTTCCTCCCAACCTGTGAGGGCGCTAAAGAACGGGAGGAGAAGTATCTGGAAGGGCTGGCCTGACAGTTCGTTTCCGGGTCAGGGAAGTGGGTCAGCCTGGAGGGAAGCGCGACTCTGTTGTAAGACCGTATTGATTTGAAAGGTAAACGAAGGCAGCTGCAAGTAATAAGGCAGCTGCAACCATTTACCTCGATATCATGCGGGATTACATATAGGGGCCAGGGTAACGCTGATCTTCTCCTTCGTTTGGGTTAAACGAGTGGAGAGAGAGAAGGACTGAGAGAGGAGCTCTCAGAGTGGATTGTGTTCGTGTTTTGTATTGTTGTGTCTGTCCGTGTAACTGTCTGTTTTTGTATTCAGCACTAGACAGTTAACGCACATCTCCGGAGCTGTCGAAAGGAGAGCACTATCCGGAGCACCACTGCACTGAGCACCTGCACGTTTTCGATCACCCAGGACTGGTGACCGTACCGTTGTTTTTGTTCAGGACTGTGCCTTGTTTTCATTATCCCCGTGCTTTACACATTGTTGTGTATTGCCGGGGATTTATTATTTTTGACGGTCGTCAGACCTGGAAAAGAGCAATAAAGCACTTATTCACTGAATCACTGTTGTCTGTTCATCACTCCTGCACCGCATCACCGCGACATCTGTTCCCCTTACCAACCACTTTGCCACAGGGTGCTAAAGAACACGAGGAGAAGTATCTGGAAGGGCTGGCCTGACAGTTCGTTTCCGGGACCGGGAAGTGGGTCAGCCTGGAAAGAAACGAGACTCTGTTGTAAGACCGTATTGACCTGAAAGGTAAACGAAGGGCAGCTGAAAGTAATAAGGCAGCTGCAACTGTTTACCTAGATGTCATGCGGGATTACATATAGGGGCCAGAGTAACGCTGATCTTTTCCTTCGTTTGGGTTTACGTTAGGAGAGAAGGACTGAGAGAGGAGTCTTTGTCGCACTAATAGACAGTTAACGCTCACCTCCGGAGCTGTCGATAGGAAAGCACTATCAGGAGCACCACTGCACTGAGCACCTGCACGTTTTCAATCACCCAGAACTGGTGACCGTGCTGTTGTTTTTGTTCGGGACTGTGCCTTGTTTTCATTATCCCCGTGCTTTACACATTGTTGTGTATTGCCGGGGATTTATTATTTGATGGTCGCCAGACCTGGAAAAAGAGCAATAAAGCACTTATTCACTGAATCACTGTTGTCTGCTCATCACTCCTGCACCGCATCACCGCTACACCTGTTCCCCTTACCAGCCACTTTGCCACAGTCCCAGAAACTGTCCTGATTATTGGAGAGGCTGCCCCTTTTGTACACCTTGGTTCTTCCCCTTACCCAATTACCTGGTAACCAGGTGTTCCTCAGAGGTAGATTTCACACCATGAATCATTCTATTTCTGTCACACACTGCCAACAATTTAAAAACCTTTTTGGGAATACTTGTCTGTCATACATTACATTTCTTAAAAATGGTTTGGAGGGTGCCATAGGCACTTTAAAATGCAGTAAAGAGTTTGTTTGTGTTGAGTGACATCCAGCAAGCAAGTAAACCAGCCAATGTTACCAAGTCTCATGAGAAAAAAAGCGGCACAGCCTTTCAGAACACCCTGAATTGAACGGATAACTTGCTTAATTAGACATTTTACTTGTTTTCAGCTCTTAAACAGTTGCAACTTTAAAGTTACCTATAACATTTTCGAAATCTGCAACTGTTTAAGAGCTGAAAACCAATAAAACTATTTTAATTAAGCAAATTATCAGTTCAATGAAGGGTCTAGTTACGTAATTGAGAGCTGAGTTGGAATGAAAACCAGCAACCGGGTTTGAGAACCCCTGGTCTATGAGGTGTTTCTTACTGATGTATTTTCCATTCATCCACTGGGGACAGCTTAATGGCAACACTGTGATGTCTGCTGTATGTAGAGAGAGACAATAGATTGCTTTCAACTATGAGCTTTAAAATTTCACCATGATGTGATGACTGAAACGATGAAAGATGTATAACGTGAATATAAACAAGAAGAAAAGATTAGTTAAGATAACTCGTTTAGTAGAATAACTCCCATTAATATATTTGTTCAGGTTGAAGAAGATATGTTTACTGTCAGCAATACCAATAAGTTTAACTGATAATTTCAATTATTTTTCAGCTTTAACCAGACAGTAAAAACAATTCTGAAAAGCATAATATCTTAATCTCAGTACACTGTTGTATGAATGGGTTCAGTTTAAATGTAGAAACAAAAAACAGTGGACAAAAAGCAACCTTTTTTTATAACAATTATTTTTCTTCATACTTCTAAAAAATTATCTACTTGACTCCAGGTTTTGTTTTGTTTTTTAAGTTTAGACCCTCAGAAATAAAAAGCAAGAGGCCTGCTCTGCCCATTGAAAAGCAATAAAAAGTCTTAATTTGCAAATAAGTTTTGTTTGATTTCAACTTTGTTTTAAATCACAGCTATACATAGTTTTCACGCTATGTGTCAATAAAATAAATAAAATGACAGACTTCTGTAGTAAATGGAACACTTTTGGGGCCTTTTCCAGTGTTTACCAATTTTTTCACAAATGTTTATTAGAGCTCTTTATAACTTCATAAATTCTTCTTTTAAACACTATTTTTGTGCTTGTTTTGAATAGCAAGCATTTGTAAAGACATTTTAAACTAGAAATTAAGCTTTTGTTAACAAAAACAAAGCATACCCGGTAGCATAATCCAAAGGTGAAATGTTGTTCATGGTTTAAAAATTAAATATTTCACTGTTTATGCACCTAATTTAATTTACTTCTACTCTATATAGCTTTGTAATGTAATTTAATATCTTAAGTTATGGACATTTTTATTGTATATCTCACAGTGTGTGCAATTCTGAGTTCTGGTTTCTAAATATAATCACAGATAACAGTATCCCATATCATTGCAGTAGTTCTTTCTATAAATTATTGTAAATTAAAGATAATTCCCGTAAATGCATTTTTTTTAAAAAGAGGTTTATTTGTTACTTTGCTATTTTCCTGCCTCAGTAGACAGGAACATATGTATAGAAGGTTATGGGAATCTGATTATTCAGTCAACATTGCTTTCTTGTACTGTAGATGAGATTCAGCCACACAGAAACTGAATTTCCTGCACATAAACATGCAGCAGTGCATTTCATTCTGGCCTTCGCACAAACACAGCTAGTAAGGCACTTGCTTACTAGACATAAACAGCTTTTTGGTTCATTTGCATCTTTTGTTTTTGCATCTTTCAGCATCATGACAGGGGTTAGTTTTCCATTGACGTATAGGCGAGATGCATCCTCTGTAGAGGTCAGACATCTCAGATCATCTTTTGTGGTGGCAAAAAGATGTGCTCGTAAATCGTCAAGGTTACCAGGAAAGCCTACTCAGCCATATAGCACAACAAAGAATTTTCTGGCAGCCATTACAACTTCTTCAGTAACTTCCAGGCATTCACCAGGTTCCCCATACATGCCAAGAGCTGAAACTCTCAACTTTCTCAATGGCTATTTTCACAGCTCTTTTTTCCCTTTCTTGTATAGATAGATAACTGTGTCACAGCGACTAAGGATGTAGGTGCTAAGGAGCACTCCAGTGATCTCTAAGGCATTAATTTTACAATTCTGGTCTATAGCTGTTGAAATGATGTGAGCAGGCAAAGTTGTTTCTGCCTTCTGGACCCATATTTCCTTTAGTTCTGGGATGTGCTCAGAGTAATATATACTCAGCATTAGTACACCAGTGTCAGTTGCTAGAACAGCCCTGTAACAATGATGATGTCTAACACAGTATGCATTATGTGGAAACATCCTTGTGCCTGCTTCCTCGTGACAGTTGCATGACAGTTCTGATAAATATGTTACATCCTTATGAGATAACATCATTGTGCATCCAGGATCATTTAGGACACCTCCAATGATAATGTGAAGACCTGGAGGAATCTCTTCATGATGGCTAGTCCATGCAACACCAATGTAGTTAAGAAGGATTGCTTTGTTCTTTGGCTTTTTAATAAATGAACTCTAGTCAAAAATGAGGAGAGCGTCATTTGGTTCATACTCTTTGCTAAGCCCTTCACCAATCTTTGCACGTCTTTCCCGTTCTTCACTCTTAAGACATTTAGCTGGATTAACATCATAACAATCTCCAACAAAATGGATGGAATCACACATGGTAAGCTTTATGCTGATCAATTTGTTTCTGTAGTTCTTTTGTAAGTCAAAGAATGTACAGCTTCCACATTGCTAATAGTGCTGAACAAAGGCCATGCCGTCAACAACACAAACACTCCATTCAGATAATTTGGGTATTGGTAAATTTGGATATTCCTAATCTTTCCATAATTCCTTTTGGTACATCTTAAGACCAACCACTCAGACCAATCAGCTTTGTTGCTTTGTGGCTTTTTCAGCAGATGGTTGCTTTTTTTTTTTTTACTTTTGTTGCAAATGTTGGGAGTTTTGCTGCTTCCAACTTTTGGCTCCCATTTTCTTGTGCTTTAGCCAGTGTAGCAAGACCCTTTTCACCAGCACTTACCAGGACATCAGAGTCTGCTATTTGACCTGTAGAGATGTTCAGCAAGTCTGTACCACTGTAAATGAATGGGTTGATCATTTTCTCACAAATCACAGTCTTTATTTGCTTGATGGTATCACATTCTTTCTCTGCTGGGTATAGTTAATGCTTATGATGTTTTTTGCTAGATTGGTCAATGTCTGCCATCTTCTTGATTTGTCCTGTGATGGCAGTCATCATTAGAACAACTCTTAAGTATTTCTCCATAGCAGTATGGTTTGGACTAATTCCATTAAACATCCGGGTCTTGGCATCACAGTTGTAGGTCTGTTCAAGTGCCATGTCGCTTCATACGCAATTGAACTTTCCAGGTGTTCAGTGCACAGTGAAGTGTCCCTTTTGAGTGGAGTAAACATCTACTGCAACATCTGATAATCTTTTCATAGCTTCAAAATAGTGTGGGAGACAGGAGATATATTTGCGATTTCCCGCAGCCATTAGGTATGGAAGCATTTTTTCAGTTTCACAGAGATGTTCTTCCCACAACCAGTATGCTCAGCATGTATATAAAAAAAATTACTCACTCAAATAATGTATGAGAAGCACAAATATGAAGCCCATTGATAAACAAATAAATGCAATTTTCAACAAAATACTATACTTGTTATATCTACATTCAATATTTCTACATCATTAACATATTTGGTGAAAACAATTATGCAATTGCATTAGTTACATTCTGCTCAGAATCCCATTTTATAACAATCAAGCAGTTAAATGGAAAGAGCTTCCTGTAATAGCTATGAGTTATCAGGTGTTGTCAACATCTCATCCTTCTCCAAAAACTGTATGCCACTGCGATATTAAGAAAAGCTTTTTTAGAATGCTATGTAATGCATTCACTATTCCTTATAAAAGACGTTCAAGTATTAACAAATGTTGAACAGAAAAATGATAACAGCAGTTTTTAAAACAAACAAACAAACAAATAAATAAATAAATAAATAATTCTTAATAAATATTAACAGGTACAGTTGTTTAGGTATGACAGTCAGGTGCATACACATATAGAAATGTAGACTACCATCAAAGTAATGAAACTTTTCTCTAGCTGTTCACAAGAAAACCTGAAACACTTTCTTTGTAAATAGACCCTTTGTGAGCTTGTACTTATTGAAATTGGATTGTTCTGTAGGCTTCAGCAAGCTGTAGTAAGCTTAATTTGGTGCTCACTTAGACAACCACCTTAAAACATATTTTCAGGCATGTACCTATTTTGATGTGTGACATCACTGTGGTATTTATCAGCCTTTTGCTCCAGGCTGGAACTTGCATAATGTAAAATAATATGCCAATAGACTGAATGAACATACTTTAGGTGGTTGCGCAATCTTATGTTGATGATACCAGTTTCAGGAATGAAAAGAGGGACAGGTATTAGATATGCTGTACTTACCCAATGCACAATGTATGCACTAGACAAAAACAAACTGACAAAAAAAAAATGATAACATTATCTTGTTTTCTTTTTGTTTTACACTGAAGGTAAAGGTGCAATTGGCCAGAAAATCACCTGCAATCTGCACAGTGTACAGTAACTGTCAATTACCTGTAAAACAACTGCAGTCAAAAAATAGCAAATTACAGGTATGTTTTTCCATATGTTACTGGGTGACAACGATGTTGGTTTTACAGATCATGTAAATAGAGGAAATGTCCTTAAGAGCAACATTTTTAGAGAAGAGCAAGATGAGTAATGAATCACAGCAGGTACTTTAAGGACAAGTCAGACCTGAGACAAGTTCCAGCAGAAACCCATTTGTCTTGGTTTAGGGTTGCAAAATGTTAAGATGATGAATGAGGCAACGATAGAAAATTGTATCTTGTTTTCATATATAGAATACATTTCATTATTTTCTTGTAAGGACATGCCTAATCATAACATATTCAGCTAATAAGTTGCTTAATGTTTGGTTTATGTGAAAACGTTATGTTCTGCAATTCTATACAATTTGGAATTTGTTTCACTTTAACAAAACCCTAGAGATAAAGTCAAATAAGAGGCAGTAATAAAATATCCTTATCGTGATCTGACTGAAAGACCATTTAAATGTTCTACTGCTAGATGTCACTTGTGAGCCCATTTAAAGCACAGCACCAAACAGTAATGGTAATGGTGTCTTGATTCTCAATCTCATCCCAGGCTCGTAATATTCACTGCAAAAATATGTCAGACTAAGTTCAATGTGCCCTCTTCTGGCAGATACTGACACTGGATAAAAGAAAAGAGGATAAGGATTTTTTTAAATTAAATTAATGTCCATTTGCAACACCATCTCCAGCCTTATGACTACCCCTTAGTCTAAAGAGAGGGGTTGTCCCAAATGCCTCACCCAATGACCAGGGAATGCCCTGTAGAACCAGCAGGCTTGAGGCAGTTTTATAAAACTATTCTGTTCAACATATGCATTTGTCATTCATACAATTTGCATGGATCCTGAACTAAGGATAATATTATTTACCCTAATATCTGATCACTTAAAAAATACTGTACCTTGTATTTATTTATTTTTTTATCTACACAACTTTATCAATCTACACAAGCTTTTTTAAAATTAAACAAAAATAACAAATGTTGTTAAAATTGTAATTCTTAAAACAGCACCTCAAACTTACAGGTAAATGTAGCTGTATTGTCTTTAGTGTATTGAGTTCATAAAATTATGTTACAAATGTTTCTAAAATTGTAATTCTTAGAACAACATTTTAAACTTGAGGGGTTTTTTTTTGTTGTTATTGTTGTTGTTTTTTTTTGAGGTACACTAATTAGAATCCAAAGTGGGCACACATTTCCTGCCAGACCTGGGTCTCTATTTGCGTATGTCGTTTTGTGACAGGTTTCGGCTCTGGAATTATACCAACAATGCTCTCTTGTTTGTATCATATCACATCATCTTTCATTGGCCAAAAGAATCAATTGATACCAACAAGGTGCAGTTTTAATCTGAGCAGAATTGCTAGCATCAACATCCTGTACAATGCCAGGATAAGGATCACCATCATAGACACCAACACACCACTTTCCTACAATTCACTAATATTCCTAATAGATACAATTTCTGTTGTGCATTTCTGTTCTTGATTGTGGTGAACTGACATTGACATGAGAACAGTACATGGATTTGAACATATGCAGAAATCTGGACGTGCAGAAACAACTCCTCAGAATACTCCAAGTTATCTCCCCAGATGCCATTTTTGCCTCTTTCATCAGCTTGTATTTCTTCAGAATCTTCCCACTGATGATCTTTGAAGCAACTTGCCTTTCTGATTTTAGTTGCCAATATTTTTTGCACAACTCTGCAACAAGAACATTGTGGAAAAGAAGTATTTTCTGAACCTTATCAAACTGAGATCTAAACTGTGGGTAGCTTTTGGAGAAGCTTTTGTCTTACTGTAAAGCCTTGATGCAATTCCTTGATATTTTATTTTATACTTCTCTACCTTTTATGCATCAGTTAGCAGCTTCCTGGTTTTGTATAGGTTTTCCACATCCTTTGCAATTTGCATTTCCCCAACCTTGCTGATGGGCAGGCAAGTCATCATGTGGTGACACTGGCGGTGTGTTCATAGAATGAAATCATGTACATCTGCATCTTGTTGGAGTCAGAGTCTTGTTTTGTTGATTTATTTTCCATTTGCCTCTTTTGGATCTTTGTTCTCTTTTTGAGCATATTTCACAGGCTCACTTTTAATTTGTTCCCACTATTTACTTGACCACTGAGCATATGTCTTTGGTTTCTTTTTCCAGAAGAATGAAAATATATTGTGAAAATAATGAAAATATATAGATAATAATGAAAATATATAGTGAACAGATGAAGAATGTATTTAAAAAATGTATATAATTAAATATTTATATTCACATTCTCTATGGTAGGTGTTACTGAACTGGAAGCAGTAGGGGAATTTGGTTTGCAGTAATAAAATTGAATGGAAAAATAGACTGACAGAGAGAGACTGACCTTGCATATAAGGTAGGTGGAGGGAGGCATTTTAAGATGCATTACATTGATCAGTTCATTAAGTTATAGTTTATGTCCTTTCTCCACAATAAACTTAATATACTTCACAATAATATACTGATTAATTGTATTATTGTCATTACCAGCATGGTGGTGTCATTACCATGACAGTCTAATGTGTGATGGTAATGACACGTTGCAGTAAGGACATTTAACACTTTATTAGGCCTAAAGGCTAGGATTTCAGGCCTACTACATAATACCAAGTATCACTTGGTAAACTGTAATTTTATCACAATATACCACATATTTAAAATTGTAAATAATTTATAGAAGTTACGACGTGATTGGTAATAACACGTAATAAACTAACTAACTTTTTCTTCATAGTAAAGACATAAAATGAAGAAGTTCCCTCCATCAGCTCCATGCTCTTTGTTGTGTCTTCCTCATTTGCATGTGACCAAATAGATACTTTTTTATGAAACTTTATTTTTCTGTAATGAGTGCTTCGTGATGGTAATGACGGCAAAACTAGTGGACAACCATGTTTTTGAAAAAATAAAGGAAAAACACATACTGTCCAAACAATTCATACAACATGGTTTAATGTACTATTAACTGTACATACAAACATGAAGGAATGTTATATTACTGCAATATTTCTACAAAAAACAAACAAACAAAAAAAGAAAAATCAGAGAAGGGACAAGTTCAAAGCAATGAAATATACAGAGAAAAGTATAAAAAATAATATTAACACAAACAATTTGGAAAACATGAATTGACATAGATGAGGATATATAACATTATTAATCAAATATTCCTTTGGGACTCCAAAATGCTTGCAGTTGAAGAATCAACCATTTATTTATTTATTTATTTATTTGTTTGTTTGTTTGTTTGTTTGTTTGTTTCAGATGGGTGTTCGTAGTAGGAACGCTTTCATTCAATAAACATAAAATAAACGACAGCAGTGTTGACTTGTGGTTCACATAATGTTATCTAGATTTTATGCAACTATAAAGTTCAGCAGTCTAAATGTGAAACTCAAGTCGAGACACTCATTCATAGCAGCGCGTTTTTCTTGTCACTTTAAAAACGAACAAGTTTAAGCCTAGTTTGTCAGTGTTTCAGGGGGTGTACAATACAGCGTGAGCGAGGCAGTGCAAAACATCAAAACAGCTGATGAGCTTTTTGTCAGTACCCTGACAGTTCCAGGTGAATGTTTTCACTACACGTCATTTGTGACGAACGAACTGATGACGAATGAACTTAGCTCAGTGTGATTTCCTAGTTGGTTCCAACCCACCGGTAAGGGGAGTGAGAGAGATTAACTGGGCAAAAAACAGAGAAACTATTTGCTAGCTCTCCTAAAGTCTGCGAGTAAAGTCCTAGTGTGTTCAATCACATGGTATTTTAAGAATGCTCCAAAGATGGCGGTAGCAAAAGCAGTATTAACAAGGAGGGTGCAAAAAAGTGGGTTTCTGGAAGTTTTAGTCCGCGATAGGTGGCACAAAGTTTTGGCAAACTTAAGTGAAGACACCCTCACGTTGAGCAGCGAGGATCTTGGGGAGAATGTAAACTTTAACGGCATCGCCAATGGATCTTATGGGAGCAAGTCCTCTGGTCATCCTACAAATAGTCCCAAAAGTACAGTGCGGACCGCTTTCACTGATTTGCCGGAGCAAGTGCCAGAAGCGATCGCTAACAAGAAAAGATGCGTGAAGGTCGTGAAGCAGGAGATCGGAGGGCTGGGGATCAGCATCAAAGGGGGGAAGGAGAACAAGATGCCGATTCTGATCAGCAAGATTTTCAAAAGTCTAGCCGCAGATCAGACCCAGGCTCTCTACGTTGGGGATGCGATCCTGTCTGTGAACGGAGTTAACCTGAGGGACGCCACTCACGATGAAGCAGTTCAAGCGCTGAAAAGGGCTGGAAAAGAAGTGACACTGGAAGGCAAGTTAAATTAAGAAATATACTTTAATTTTTTTTAACATTAGATTTAAACATGGTAAAAAAATAAATAAATAAATAAAAAGCACAAGGTAGATCTGAGTGTGAATGCGAATAGAAGGGACGAGTGAACTCCATGCAAATGTTTAAGTTAATACAATATTATGATAAGAAAAGGCTGATTACGGCATGCATAAGCTAAACTGTTTCTGGGTTTATAAAACAAAACAGTGCCGACATTATAAACGTAGGCTAACCAAAGCAGCAATTCAAACCTTAGCAGCAGTGCCATCATTTAGGAAAGTGAACAGAGAACAGTTGTTACTGTAAGGCATGATTAACGTATATCTGTAACACGTTTGTAACCTAATATCTTTAAGGTTAAGGTATTGGTAGACCATATAGATTCTGTCTACCTGTTTCTAGGTTTTTTATTTGTTTTTTAATACATCATGTGACAGATGATGTCACTTTGAATTGACAGTTGTATTTCCAACAGTATAACCTGTCAGAGAAGAAAGGTTAGTAATAAAGCACACAGGTATTTGAAAAATGCAATGTTACATGTGTGCTTCTGCTGAACATGTTGGTTTTCAGGCGAGACAATGTGCATGAATCAATTTGATTGATCAGTGGGCACAGTATGCCCAGCTAATAGTGTACTTAAGTGCCTGCTGAAATCCTTTCAGTATGGGATGTTTTTCAAACTTCTCACTTTCTTGTAAACTATGTGTTTGTTAACTTGGAGCTCCAATGGTACAGCTAGTGAATGAAAACCTCTTTCAAATCTACATTTTATATACACAGTGCTGTACATGCATTTTAAACTAAATGTATTCAATATATTTTAATTAGGTGGTAGCAATGTTAAAGTATATTCTTATAGTGGGTTTAAATTGGCATAAGGACCGACCCCTACATAGAAGAGTAAAATGTTTTTTTTTTTCTTTTAAATCAATACACAAATGAACTGTGGTTTGTAGGTACATGATATGTAAAATGCAATTTCCAGATTCCAGTGTTCATGTTCAAATGGAACAGCCTTGGGTGTACAGAAAGCCAGTTACTTTATTATATCTGCATTGTAACAGCATTCAGCAATCCAAACACATGGTTCTCTAAACTCTATGGAAAAGAACCCTGTCAGCTACACAGGTTTGTCTGATAGAGACTGTCATTAATCATTCTATTCATGGAGGTACGTTTTTAGATGTTGCTAAAGATCAGGTTAAACATGTTAGTTCTGGGTTTCCCGCTTAATCAGATAAGAAGAGCTACGTCCCTTTTTACTGCCCGGGCAGTTCCATGGGTGTAAGTGATGTTATCGACTTGTTTTTTGGTTTTTTTTTTGTTTTTTGTTGTTTTTAAATCTTTTTATGATGTTTGCTGTGATTTTGTGTTCTGAGCGGTTTTATTGGTTTGTATTGTATTTCCCCCCCTTTATTAGAAAAAAAATTCCGCTGTTTATATGTTCCTCCTTTCAGAAAAAAAACAAAAAACTACAGGCTAGGTGATGAAGCCAACAAAATGTCACTGTATTATTTGTTGGATGCCTTTCTGCAATAAAATCAGGAACCATGCCTGCCATTTAGCATTTGACAGTATATCTATAAAGCCAGGTATACAGGCGAGAAAACAACAAACCACAGTGATTGCATTACACAAAACACTACTTCTCATATATTGTTTCTCGTTTTGTTGGTTGGTTATTAGCTCAAATACTTGAGAAGAGAGAAACATTAGCACACATTCAGCTGGAATGAAAAAATGAAACATCAGGCATGAGGCATGGCCCAGTTAAAACAAACAAACAAAAAAGTGTGCTTGAAAATGCAGCAGGCATTTCAGTAAAAAACAAACAAATATATATATATATATATATATATATATATATATATATATATATATATATATATATATATAGCACTTATATATATATATATATTCACATTCTAGTGCAATGCAGTCACATACAGTAACTCTAAACTTGTGGTCATTTTAAGTAAGTAAGCATGCCTCTTCCATAAAGGGTTACCCATGTAAGATTTCAATCCCAAATTAGAATGCTTAAAACAATGACAATCGCCATTGCCAGGGAACCAGTGTGTCCTGTGATTCCTTATATTGAGTTTTAACCCAGTCTTTATTGTTTGCCTGTAATGTTACATTTAACCACCTGGGGGCTCTCTTCATTGATTTAAATGATACTGGGGTGTTTAGACAGTGAAAAGGATGTTCCCATGGGAATGGTCACTCCCTGCCTGCCTGGGCTTTCCCATCCAGCCAAAGCCCCATATTTGCTCACTTGGGGTTGCTTTCTTTTTGGGTATATTTGAGGAGAGCATTACACCTCTTCCCCCATTGAACTCAGCATGTCAGGTATACATTGAGCTGCACACTGGGTATTTTGTAGCATAATTATGTTTTGTAACATTTAAACATTGAAGCTGTGCAGTCATTTTGAGCCTTGTCATTATATAAAACAATGACCATAGTCATCTTATAATAATCCAGGATAAAAGTAGCGTACATACACATGGTTGTTAAGAGGGTGGCTCAGGGTTTTGGTTCTCATATCTGTCGGACATATTTCTCAGTACTGTGTGGCATATTCACAGCTAAATACTACTATTGAGCTGCAAGACTATAGTCACTAATGAGAGCAAAGAGCGAGACCTTGCCTGAAAGGTCAATACACTTTAGATATGAACTCCTCAGGATTAGTAACATTAGCTACTGGTCTTGTTAATAAAGTTTGGTTTGGCGACCAGTTACATTTCAGACGCAGGCAACTAAAAGCGGACTCTTTTATTATGAAAACAGAGCTAAGTATGCCACCATGACCTTTAATGAAAGTACAAAAAAATCAGAAAAATCCTTACAAGTGGAACAAAGAATTTTTCATGTTTGAAGAGGCTGGACACTGCTTGTGACCAGTAACTTCACTGGAGAAGTACTTATTAAAACTTCCAGAAAATTCTCCTGCTTTTTATATTCACCCCAACAAAACAAAGCACCTTAAATTGTTTGGTATACAATAGAACTGAAACACAACTAAGCAATTTTTTATAGGCTTTATTAAAAAAAAAAAAAAAAAAAGAATTGCATTTAATGTAAGAAAAAAATAAAAATGTTTCATCTGAATATTATTTTTAGTTCATTGGGACTATTTTCTGTTGTGGAAGGTTATACCTCAAAATGTTAATACGTCTTTTGAAACTATATAGATGTCTCCTTTTTTTATAAAAATGTTTCTAAATCTGTTTTAAAAAAGCAATAAGGCAGTTGAATGCATGGGTTGTGCTGGATATTGCACTTCTTGGTTGGTTGCAGCACTCGGCTGCGCCTCGTATCCAACAACGCAATGACAATATCCAGGTGACAATATCCAGGTGAGACTATCCAGGTGACAATATCCAGCACAACCCTGCCCTCTCGTGCCTTATTGCTTAACTGACTAATGGCTTTCTTCGCTTGTTTGTTTTTTTCACATCGGCACCACAGATAAAATAATTAGCTTCATAACCACCCTGAGCAGTCTGTCTGGAGTTTCTATTTGCCTGCTTCTACAGTATAAACACAACCATATACAGTCCTATTATTTACTAATGTACTTGTCATTAAATATTGATCTTAGAGTTTGTTTATTGAAGCCTGGTGATGAGAGTAGGTAAAGTCAAGCATTCAAGCCAATGATTAAGTGATAGTCTGAACTCCTCGATCAGCAATTATTGTGTGATTTAAAGAATAATAAAGGATTACTAGTTCTTGAGTAAACTATTCATTTTGTTTATTAGCCAACTGATCTGCACTTATTCATTTAATAATGCTTTTTGGTTTATTTGTAGTACTGCTTAATGTGCCACAAAAGCCTTGTGTGAGTCTGCAAACTCCACAGAGCACACACTAAACACAGTATTGTAAAGGTACAACAAAGACCAGGAAATAACAGGTTCAGCTGAGCAGTTTGTTACTTTCCTTTACTTTCTCCACTATATCGACGAGTAAAAAGAATAATCAGAAAACTCAGTAAAGCAATTGCTACCTGCAGTATGGGGAATAGATTCCCCATGAGAAACCCCATTGACACTTGCATAGTACCATCGGCAACAGCCAGATAGGAATCGAGATATATATAAAACCAACATCACACTTCGGAACAATATTACCCACATTGGAACAAAAATTAACATGAGAAACCCCATTGACATATGCGTAGAAAAAGGACATTATTATTAATAACGTAATAACGGCCAATAATAATAATAATAATAATAATAATATAATAATAATAATAATAATAATAATAATAATGAGTTGTATTGAACTGTCCAATCAGAGAGGGATGATTAGCTAATTCACGTTTGACAGTGTTTAAGACAAGTGATCTAAGAGAAGTTGTGGAGTGTACTCATCGGAGTGACTGAGAGTAAGTTAAGTATGTAATAAATATTAAGATTTTAATAATTTGTTTATAATAAAGTAGTCTTATATATCATTATATTTTATATAGTCATGTTGTCAATAAAAATACATTTTAAAATGTGTCTTTAAATATATGCCTATTTTCTAAAACCAGACTTCCTGTGTAGTTTTTATGAATGAGATTAATGAGAATGAAAAGAGTGAGTGAGTGAGTGAATGACGCTACTCAGGTAGGCGGGTCATCTGCCGAAAAGAGTGAGTGAGTGAGTGAATGACGCTACTCAGGTAGGCGGGTCATCTGCCCAGTTTCGGGGTTTGCCTGTAATGTGTGTATATATATATATATATATATATATATATATATATATATATATATATATATATATATATATATATATATATATATGTGTGTGTGTGTGTGTGTGTGTGTGTTTATAAATCAGTGATTGGAAATCCTGCTCTGTGATTGGTTAAAACCACATCATAGGAAAAATAGATTGAACTATTGCCCTAACATCCTTACATCACTGGTCAATAGTCTCGGTCTGTCATATGATTGATTCACATCGCTGTCAGTCCCGCCCCTTTTCAAAGGAACACCTTTCTCCCCTGCATTCTTCACGATAGAAAATGGCTGAGCACCATTCTGTGAGTTAATAGAAAATGAATTACAAAACGTTAAAAGATTAAAATGTCACTGCCACTGTTTTCTGACTTCCTGAAATGCCAACAAATTGAACTCGTTGATGTAAACAAATATGATGGGCGGGATATAAACTGGATTATGCCGCAGTCGGCCAACCAGATGGAGACAGAGAAAAATTTTCCACAGTGGAAAATTAGATGCCTCTCAAGAAGACTATTGTTAGCCTGCGGCTTCGGGCATTATAACCCCCTGTCGGTAACAATAGTCTTCCCTCGGTTCAGTAATTTTCTAATATTGCCCTCCTCTCCAGTCCATATTTACTATATATACATAGTAAGAGTTTTAATCTTTACATTTTCTATTGATCAGTTAATCATCCGATCTACGCATGATCGATAAATCATACTTGTTTGCTAGTGATATGAAATTGTATTGAAAAATAATTACAAACGATACAAAGTACATGATTCAAAAAAGGTTGAGAACCTTTGCTGTAGAGCGTGGTTAGCAGCAGCAGTGAGAACGGGCACTTTGTGTGCAGTTTGGTTATGACACTAAGGCAACAATGACACTTGTCTTGCTGCAGGTTTGTGACAAAGTGCCCGCCCCTGTGTATATTATCTGTTATGTGTTGCGTGTGGTGTGTTTAAATGTTGGTGTATAGACATTGGTACACGGGATATAAACGGGTCTGTGTAACCCAAGTGTTTAAAATGTATATGTGTATTTAGGCACGAGGATTGCACAGCACTTCACGTGCAAGTAAAATGTAGTAATATGTGAGCACGGGGAATGCACTTTATTAATTCACGTGCTGGGATTCAAGTGAATAATTAATTGGTAATTGAATCCCAGCACAACAGTATATATAGATGCACGTTGTCGTATACTCGGGGTTGGGTGTTCGGTGAGTGGAGAACGGGATTGGAGACGGAGGAAATAATAATAATAATAATAATAATAATAATAATAATAATAACAACAACAACAACAACAACAACAACAACAACAACAACAACAACAACGTAAAGTATCTGCTCACCGTGTTTGTCTGTCTAGTCCGTTTTGTTTGTCTTTTTGTTTTGGCGACGTGTGCCGTGTCCTGTGTTTTCTGTTTGTTTTAAACCTTTTATTTTGTAATAAACCGGCACCAGCAGGTGTCTTCATCATTTCATTTCATCCTGTCTGTTGTGTATTTCATTCCTGTTCCTGGTTCTGACGCCGCCCACTTCGGCCGTCTCTGTGACACGTGGTGTCCTGCGTGGGATTTAACAGCGCCTCAAAGCGTCAGACCAGGAGAGGTGTTTTGTCAAAAAAAAAAAAAAAAAAAACACACAGCAACAACAACAAAAATAAAAAAATAAAACATGGAAGGCTGGGACTGGAGAGATGGCTACCAGGACCTGGATTTGTTCCTCGGTGGTCTGGAGGACCAGGGCTGGCGCCTTGCCTGTGGGGAGTTTGGGCACCCGGTGGTGCGCTGCCCCTACAAGGAAGGAGAGGAGGAACTGACACAGGAGAGGAAGGTGAGGAGGTGGCAAAGAAGGGGAAAGGGGAAGAGGAAGGCAGAGGTTCCACCGCTGTCTCCAGAGCCGCACCAGTCTCCTGTAAGGGAGGGAGAGCCGCAACAGTCCCCTGTAACGAGGGGAGACTACATGCAGCTCCCACCTCCATCGCCAGGAAAGTTCACGCCCCCGCCACCTCCCTCGACAGGAACAGAGCAACAGGAGCTGCCTCTGCCCCCGCCACCACCATCGGCAGGAGCAGAGCAGCAGGAGCTGCCTCTGCCTCCGCCACCTCCATCGGCAGGAGCAGAGCAGCAGGAGCTGCCTCTGCCTCCTTCACCAGCAGAGGGTGAATGCCTGCTGGGTCCCCGTCCACCAGCAGAGGGTGAATGCCTGCTGGTATCACTTCCCACACCAGCAGAGGGTGAATACCTGCTGGTATCACTTCCCCCACCATCACGAGGAGAGGAGCTGGAGCTTCCTCTGCCTCCACCTCCATCAGGGGGAGAGAAGCAGGAGCTGCCTCTCCCTGCACCAGAAGGACCAGGACTAGATGCTGGCGGTCCTCAGCAGCCCTTGCATAGGCTGCTGAGGGAAGCACGGGGAAGAACCTCCCGACCGCAGTGGCCGAAAAGAGGGCCAACACCCGCACCCCAGCTTGTCCTGACTGCCAGCCTCGCTTCGCCCAAGGATGCCAGCCTCGCTTCACCCAAGGATGCCAGCCTCGCTTCGCCCAAGGATGCCTCCGCATCGCCTGGGGTTGCCCGCCGCTCAGCATTGCCTGGGGTTGCCCGCCGCTCAGCATCGCCTGGGGTTGCCCGCCGCTCTGCATCACAGCCGGAAGTACTGTGGCCGGAACCCCACGAAGGGGAGCTGCTGGCCACGAAGAAGGGGGAGGAGGTCTGGAGACCACCAACCCCAGCAGCAGTTTTGCTGCCAGAGAAGGGGGGTGAGATCTGGAGACCACCAACACCAGCAGCAGTTTCGCTGCCGGAGAAGGGAGAGGAGGTCTGGAGACCGCCAACCCCAGCAGCAGTATCGCTGCCAGAGAAGGGGGAGGAGGTCTGGAGACCACCAACCCCAGCAGCAGTTTCGCTGCCGGAGATCGTGGGGGGGAGGTCCGGAGACCTGCTCCCTCTGCAGTTTCTTCCCTGCAGGAAGAACTGTGGTTGAAGCCCCACCAAGGGGAGCTGCCGGCGCCGAAGAAGGGGGAAGGTCAGGAGACCACTCCCCAAGCAGCCTTTCCGCTGCCAGGACTACCCTGGCAGAAGAATGCCACCCCGCTGTCAGCATTGCTGCTGACAGCATTACGACCTGTGGGCCCTTGGAAGCCTCCGGTCCTGGCCAAGGACTTTGGACAGGACTTTTGGGCTTTTAAGGGAGAGGTGGCCATTGAGGCCATGTGTGCTTTGCACAGGGGGGTATATGTGACAAAGTTCCCACCCCTGTGTATATTATCTGTTATGTGTTGCGTGTGGTGTGTTTAAATGTTGGTGTATAGACATTGGTACACGGGATACAAACGGGTCTGTGTAACACGAGTGTTTAAAAATGTATATGTGTATTTAGGCACGAGGATTGCACAGCACTTCACGTGCAAGTAAAATGTAGTAATATGTGAGCACGGGGAATTGCACTTTTAGTTCACGTGCTGGGATTCAAGTGAATAATTAATTGGTAATTGAATCCCAGCACAACAGTATATATAGATGCACGTTGTCACATAATCGGGGTTGGGTGTTCGGTGAGTGGAGAACGGGATTGGAGACGGAGGAAATAATAATAATAACAACAACAACGTAAAGTATCTGCTGTCTGTTTTGTTTGTCTATTTATTTTGGTGTAGAGTGCCGTGTCCTGTGTTTTCTGTTTGTTTAAACTTTTTATTTTGTAATAAACCTGCACCAGCAGGCGTCTTCATCATTTCATTTCATCCTGTCTGTTGTGTATTTCATTCCCCTTCCTGGTTCCCTTCGGCCGTCTCTGTGACAAGGTTTCATAGAAAAAGCTTCTAAAATGCCACCAATTATTAAAAATGTCTTCCAGAGTCCAAATCTCCTTGGACCCCCTTTGGCAATAGTCACTATTAAAAGCACCTTCTGCCATTTTTCAACATTTCTTTTTCGTGCACCATTTTTTGATACCGCAGTCAGGTAGTTAATTAATCAATCAATCATTTTACTAAAGCGATTCAGTTAGTGAACTCAAGTTCCTCTCTCTCTCTCTCTCTCTCTCTCTCTCTCTCTCTCTCTCTCTCTCTCTCTCTCTATCTCTATATATATATATATATATATATATATATATATATATATATATATATATATATAGTACTGTGCAAAAGTTTTAGGCAGGTGTGAAAAAATGCTGTAAAGTAAGAATGCTTTCAAAAATAGACATGTTAATAGATTATATTTATCAATTAACAAAATGCAAAGTGAGTGAACAGAAGAAAAATCTACATCAAATCAATATTTGGTGTGACCACCCTTTGCCTTCAAAACAGCATCAATTCTTCTAGGTACACTTGCACACAGTTTTTGAAGGAACTCGGCAGGTAGGTTGGCCCAAACATCTTGGAGAACTAACCACAGTTCTTCTGTGGATTTACAGCCTCAGTTGCTTCTCTCTCTTCATGTAATCCCAGACAGACTCGATGATGTTGAGATCAGGGCTCTGTGGGGGCCATACCATCACTTCCAGGACTCCTTGTTCTTCTTTACACTGAAGATAGTTCTTAATGACTTTCTCTGTATGTTTGGGGTCGTTGTCATCCTGAATAAATTTGGGGCCAATCAGATGCCTCACTGATGGTATTGCATGATGGATAAGTATCTGCCTGTACTTCTCAGCATTGAGGAGACCATTAATTCTGACCAAATCCCCAACTCAGTTTGCAGAAATGCAGCCCCAAACTTGCAAGGAACCTCCACCATGCTTCACTGTTGCCTGCAGACACTCATTCGTGTACCGCTCTCCAGCCCTTCGGCGAACAAACTGCCTTCTGCTACAGCCAAATATTTCAAATTTTGACTCATCAGTCCAGAGCACCTGCTGCCATTTTTCTGCACCCCAGTTCCTGTGTTTTCGTGCATAGTTGAGTCGCTTGGCCTTGTTTCCACATCGGAGGTATGGCTTTTTGGCAGCAAGTCTTCCATGAAGGCCACTTTTGACCAGACTTCTCCGGACAGTAGACGGGTGTACCAGGGTCCCACTGTTTTCTGCCAATTCTGAGCTGATGGCATTGTTGGACATCTTCCAATTGCAAAGGGAAGTAAGCATTATGTGTCTTTCATCTGCTGCAGTAAGTTTCCTTGGCCGATCACTGCATCTATGGTCCTCAACATTGCCTGTTTCTTTGTGCTTCTTCAAAAGAGCTTGGACAGCACATCTGGAAACCCCTGTCTGCCTTGACATTTCTGCCTGGGAGAGACCTTGCTGATGCAGTATAACTACCTTGTGTCTTGTTGCTGTGCTCGGTCTTGCCATGGTGTATGACTTTTGACAGTAAACTGTCTTCAGCAACCTCACCTTGTTAGCTGAGTTTGGCTGTTCCTCACCCAGTTTTATTCCTCCTACGCAGCTGTTTCTGTTTCAGTTAATGATTGTGTTTCAACCTACGTATTGAATTGATGATTATTAGCTCCTGTTTGGTATAATTATTTAATCATACAGCTGACTATATGCCTACAAAATCCCTGACTTTGTGCAAGTGTACCTAGAAGAATTGATGCTGTTTTGAAGGCAAAGGGTGGTCACAACAAATATGGATTTGATGTAGATTTTTCTTCAATTCACTCACTTTGCATTTAGTTAATTGATAAATATAATCTATTAACATGTCAATTTTTGAAAACATTCTTACTTTACAGCATTTTTTCACACCTGCCTAAAACTTTTGCACAGTACTGTGTCTGTATATATATATATATATATATATATATATATATATATATATATATATATATATATATATATATATATACATAGATGAAAGATTTTAGTCTGGAATCTAACCTGCCAGAGCTGTTCAAAGGTTGGAATCTGGTCAATTTGCTGGTCAGTTAGGTGTGTCACATTCTATTTCCAGGTAGTGGATACATTATCAGCTGTGTTTGTACAGTAAACGTCCTGGGCAAGTTTGTGAGAGGTCAACCACTACAGTAACTCAGGGAGGACCAAACACTGCTGCACAGTCACCATTTATAAAACACAGATTGTAAAGAATCCATTATTATTTTGTCTTTATTTCATAGTGAAACATATCTTTTTTTTTAATCTAAATCTTAGTGTACTGTAGAAATAATGCTATATTTATATTATTATGCTGTACAAAACAACCCTGCATAACAAATTTGACAAAAATACATAACAAGTTTGACATAACTGGCTTGAAGATAGTAGCTTGTTTTCTGTGCTATTTTTCCTTGTGTTGTAAAAAAATACCCTTTCAGATGTAAGAACAGATGGAATACCTAATAAGCCACTTTTTCAGATTTCGGGGAACATTGCTTTTACTGTAAATTATTTATTCAGGTTTTTCTAATAAGTAAACACACACACTGAAAGCCTCTGTAGGTTAAAGTAATGTTCATTTTATTAGATCTAGAGGAAAGGTGATTAATATAGTAACTGGTAGTTACATTTCAAAGATCTAATTACATTTTTTGAAGACATCATCACCTCAGTCATAATCACCATACTGTTTTGTGTACTCGGGTATAAAAAGGTCTTGGCAAATATTTGTGCACCACGTCAAGAAAATATCCTGTGAAATTCAAATAGAATTTTACAGTTTTCATCTGGCACAGGTATTTTGTGTTTGCTATAGGACAGTTAATACAAACCCCATGCAGCATATAAACATCATAATTTACAGGATAGATATATATATATATATATATATATATATATATATATATATATATATATATATATAAGGATTTTTTTCTTCTTCTTCTTCTTCCTCTTTCATCAACTTCAAACTGCTCCTGTTCGCATACGTTGTAACCAATTAACATGAAATTTGGTAGGTATCATCCCATGTGGATTATAGTTCAGATGCAGAAACAAACCCAAATGGTCATCTGATGCATTTTTTTTTAGAAACCTTTCAAAATCTTGTTGGGAACCACTGATGTGATTGATCTGAACTGTGCATAGAAATATAATCAAAATGGCTGCCACCAAATTCGCCAAAATGCGCCCAAACATCAAACTGCATCCGTTTGCAAATCATTTAATCAGCTAACTCCTAACTTGGTAGGCGTCATCCTGGGGACAATGGGATTCAAATTTGGCAAATTGGTGTTCTTTTGTAAAGCAAAATAGCGTTCAGACCTACATTTTGTTCTTAAATTTAAAACTGTTTCAGTTTAAAAACTCCAAACCTAAAAACCGTCATGCGTCTGTCAGTATTTAAATAACTTATCTGAACACTGGTGTAGGCTCTTTTCTTTTTTCTTTGCTGATCATAGCTGGGCATGAGGCTTGTTAAACTGTCTATGCCTTTATTGCCTTATACCATACAACAGAAATCACATGCAAGCGAGAATAATTCAATCTCACTGTTGTTAATGATCATTTTAATTTACATTGAAACATCCGTGGGAACATAGAACACAAAATGCTGCAATATGGAGCGTAGACATAAAAAAGCTTCAGTCCCAAACAATAAAATACAAAAGCATTAGCAAGTGCGTAATGTAACATCCACTGAGGTTAATGTCTGACATGTAAAGAGGCATGCTGTGTACATTTGAAACAGGACAGGATTCACACATTTTATCCTGCAGACTGATGCCTCTGACTTAGTAGGACAAGGGACAGATCTTACCCAGAACGTAGACGGCGTGGGGCATTTGATATTGTACATTATCAGGAAGCTACTTGCGTGAGAGACTCAGAGAACAGGTATGCTATAATCTAAAAAGAAATGCATAGCCGTCATAAAAGAACAAATTTAGCCAAATGCAAGCTTCTGTGTGCCTCTCTTCCTGTGTGTGTGCGCCCATCTGCCCACATGCAGTTTTTGTAAAGTGTCCCAAACAAACGGCGACCTCAAGGGGGCCCCAATTCTGCTGGGGTCCCTACGCTATAACATAATTTTGCATATAGGTTAATCCGTCCCTGACATTAAGTATGTAAGAGTGGGTAAGACAGTCATCACTGTTACATCCACATGATTGTCTATCTATAAATCACCTTTTAATTGTTTATGATTTCTGGCTTTGTGTCCCTATCTGTACACTCAAAGACACAATGGTGACAGTGTGCTTGAACAACAACATCCCTTCACCTGCATATGTTAAGCTGATTGTACTTACTGTGGCATGCTGTAACAGGGGGGAAGTGTTACGTGTGTGGGTCATCACTGAATAATAAAGAGTCAGACACAGAGCACTGGGTGTTGACACACTTCAGGCTGTCAGGCGGCAGCTCCCCCGGGAGAGTCGCTACTCCCCCAAGCACCATAGTTCCTCCTCTTGCTCTTGACAGGCAAATAACCATCCCACTCTGGGAGGACGGTAGAACTTCTTACTTTGACTTTTGAGGACGGTAGCTCTAGCTACCCGCCCCTCTAGCTTTCAGGGCAGCTCCTTCAGCATTGTTTCCGGTGGCTGCTGATCTTCACTTGGTTCTGCCTGTGCATCCTGGTAGCCAACTGTTCTGTGCCTATTCTGCCTTGACTCAGCAAGACCAGTGACATCCCATTCCATACACCATGTATAACATGGGGATTAGTTACGTGCGTGGGTCATCACTGATTAATGCTGAATCGGTCACAGAGCAGTGGATGTTGGCACGCTGCACAGGCACGCAGATTTAATTAACACAGGTGCTGCCACTAGGGTACCAGCAATGATAGCCTTAGTGTTAAATTTAATAAGAAAACAAAACAAAACAAAAATTTTGCCACAGAAGGTGAGCGCTAGCCTCACTAAAAGAGATGTCCCACTCTAGGAACCTACTACACTATGAAATCTTTATATGCTTTTTTGGGATCAATCCCTTAAACTGACCTAGTGAAGTCCCAGCATCCTCCTGGTTCCGTAGTAGTTAATCCTGCGAAGTGAACGCTCTCCTCCTCCTTAGTGTCAACAAAGTGCCCCTCTGTGTAGCCTCGAGAAGTGGGACAGATGCTTTCTGAGCTGCGTACAGCCTCCCCGGGCACGCCCCCAGTCAATCCGGACTTGACAGTAAGCTCCGCGCTGGGCAAGCCTATCTGCTCAATTGGTTGCCTAGCAACGCATCTCCTGTTCCGTGTCCCCACTGCACACATTTGCGCAAGAACCAGCGACAGGGCTCTCCCTATCACACATGTCTTTGAAGTCACTGATTATGACATCATCTAGATAACTTTCACAAAGCACTTATAGAAGACAAGGGCATTGCTTGATGCTTGCAAATGTAGCTGGGCTCATAACCAGTTTTCTATACAAGTAAGTAGTACCCCTGTATTGTCATTTGGAGTTTGGTTATTTTTGGCAAGTTTTGTAAAATAATAATGATAGCAAAAAAAAAAAGTTGTGTAGAGTTAATCAAGAGCTCATTAAATACAACCCTTTATTTGATTTAACTGCTTTGAATTCATAAATTCAATCAACATTTTTTCTAGTAGCAGTCCAATGAGCGTTCCACATTTGGCAAGTGCTGGAAAGAAAGATCCCACAGAAGGACAGAGATGCTTTCTACAGTTGAAAAAAGAAAATAGCCATTTAGTTGATCAGTTGGAAGTGAAGATTGGTGCTTATTTGTAGGCACTCAGAAACATATTGGTTATTATTGTAACGCTTAACTGACATGTAGGAATTAAGTTATTCTACAATGTATTTAAAACCAAAAATAGAAATTGCATTAGTGAACTTTTTTTTTCTGCCTGAGGGTTTAAAAAGGTAAAACCTGCTTCATTCAGGTACAGGTGGTTTTTCAAGTTCTCTCATATACAGAGGCTGGAGAAGGCTGGAGAAGAAAAAAAAAATGTAGCACCCACTTCTATGTAAATAGACTTTCCTCACATAACTTTCATTTATTACATAAATTCATGTCGCAATGGAAGAGACGGGTGCTTCCTCTATATACAAGACTGCACAAATGACTAATGTGACCGTAGCCATCTCGCTATCTACTGCCTTGATTGAGATTTAAAGAATGTAACCTTAGACGACAATGTAAACATCTTGCAGACTAGTTATGTCAAATCAGTCTTGTCCCGGTGGACAGTAAACCCTCTTGCTAGGTATTTTGGCAAAGGTTTTGTTTTTTGTACCATAGTTAACGGTCAGTTCTGCAAAGGAAAAATAATAAAGAGCTTACATTTGAAAAATCTAACCATTGTCTGTTATTGGTATTGCTAAAACAAGGAAGCCATTACTTGGATCATGGTAACGTTATAGCTATTCGCTCCTATTATTTATTTATTTATTTATTTCATAGTCAGAATTTTGATGAAGTAATAATTATCTACCTATTATGTGTTCACTTTTAGTGTGGGTGATTAAATTAGCATTTTATAGACACTGAGAAAACTTAATATCCTGTTAGGTCATTGCCTGTTATCTTTTTTTTTTTTTTTTTTTTTTTCTGTAATAAACTTCATAGCTTGAAATTGTATCCACGTTGTGATTTGTGACAGTATTTGTATGATTTGCATTGTGGGTCTCATATCTACAAACTGGGAAGCTCTGTTAGCAACGGTTTCCCATTTTATGAAAAGTAATGTGTGCATTTAAAAAACTAATACCAGTAATTATGTACGTGTTCACTCAGGGTCGGTGATATACTGGAGTGTAAGGTATCAGAAAAATACTATTGCAAAAAAAATGTTACCAAATATACGTTATCTTCGAGCCTTGCAAGTAACGTCCTCAACTTAATCAGCAGGTTCACTGAGACTAAATACAATATCAGCATAAGAGTTTTCTACAGTGTATGTACTTGTTAAGCTTTTTTAGCTTCTGAAGCAGAGAAAGCAATTAATAGTGGGGGAAAAGGCAAAGGTCAAAAAACAGTCAGGCTAACCAAATCTGTCAAGCCTAACTGTAATGTATTAGTGTAGGGGAAAAAAAGGTATACACATTATGCGTCATATTCAGCTAAATTTGGTGACAGAAATCAAAACACTAAGTGTGTGGGAATTGAAACTAAAACTTTTTGACAAGGAAAATGTGAGTATAAACCAGGTGTTATCTGTAGTTTAACCAGATGCATTTTACATTTCATTTGTAAAGCATGCCTCCTTTACCAACAACGTCTTGTAACCCATATGGGAAAGAATGGTTTTAATGTATTTACTACACCAAAAATACTAACTGAAGTACCATTGGCAAAAGGTGTCAGGGCATAAAGGTAATCTACATAAAACAAGCTGAAGACATATAGTGATACAGAATACGCTTCTCGAGTAAAAACAGGAAATATATATTGCATTACATCAAGTTAGTTCGGTTTCACTCAAACCCTTTTTTCTCGAAGGATAGACGTTTCAGCACTTAATTCAGGACAAACTTGTTGATGGGTCTACCATCTTCACAGATTCGAGGCATCAATTATCCAGCTCTGACCCAATCCTTGAATCTCTCCAGAAACAAAAAATGAAAAAAGTGTAACATGTAACATTGAATCTGTTTGGGTTTATGAAAAGCATGTGTGGATGTTATGAAGTGAAGTGTACACTTTGTCAGTTATTCATCCATCCTCATCTGTGCTCTGTTTAACCTGTGCAACTGTTACATTTGGACCCTAAAACATGGCCGCAGTCTACTTTTCAGTTTTGAGCATGGAACTGTGCATTTTTATTACAGCTATCCTTGTTATTTAAAGTTATTATGAATCCCAGGACTTCATTTTTTTATTACAGTTTTGTTATTCTTCAGTGTTGTATTATTTACTGTCAGTGAAAATATGTAAATGAAAAAGTGACATTTAAGACATTAACAGGGCGTTTCTCAGTTGCATTAGTAATGCTTTATAGGCTATTAGCAGAATATAAAACCAGACAGATACTTTTTAAAAAGGTGAATCACACGAATAATGAAAGGTTAAAAATTGCAAAGGGGCTTGGATGGAGACTTCTTAAGAACATAAGAACATAAGAAAGTTTACAAACAAGAGGACACCATTTGGCCCCTCTTACTCGTTTGGTTGTTAGTAGTTTATTGATCCCAGAATCTCATCAAGCAGCTTCTTCAAGGATCCAAGGGTGTCAGCTTCAACAACAGTACTGGGGAGTTGGTTCCAGATTCCCACGATTCTCTGTAAAAAAAAAAAAAAAAAAAGTGCCTTCTATTTTCTGTTCTGAATGCCCCTTTATCTAATCTCCATTTGTGACCCCTGGTCCATGTTTCTTTTTTCAGGTTGAAAAAGTCCCTTGGGTCGACACTATCAATACCTTTTAGAATTTTGAATGCTTGAATCACATCGCTGCATAGTCTTCTTTGTTCAAGACTTTTCAATTCTTTAAGCCTGTCTGCATATGACATGCCTTTTAAACCCAGAATAATTCTGTTCGCTCCTCTTTACACTCTTTCTAGAACAGCAATATCCTTTTTGTAGCGAGGTGACCAGAACTGAACACAATATTCTAGATGAGGTCTTACTAATGCATTGTAAAGTTTTAACATTACTTCCCTTGATTTAAATTGAACAGTTTTCACTATATATCTGAGCATTTTGCTGGCCTTTTTTATAGCTTCTCCACATTGTCTAGATGAAGGCATTTCTGAGTCAACATAAACTCCTAGGTCTTTTTCATAGATTCCTTCTTCAATTTCAGTATCTCCCACATGATATTTGTAATGCACATTTTTTATTGCCTGTGTGCAGTACACAGTTTTTTCACACTTTTGTCTATTAATTGTCATTTGCCATGTGTCTGCCCAGTTCTGAATGCTGTCTAGATCATTTTGAATGACCTTTGCTGCTGCAGCGGTGTTTGCTATTTTTGTGTTGAATGCAAATTTAACAAATTTCCTTACTATACCAGACTCTAAGTCATTACTGTAGATTAGGAAGAGCAGAGGACCTAATACTGATCCTTGTGGTACTCCACTGGTTACCTCGCTCCATTTTGAGATTTCTCCTCTAATCAGTACTTTCTGTTTTCTACATGTTAACCACTACCTAATCCATGTGCATATATTTCCATGAATCCCTACTTGCATCATTTTGCCTGGTCATCCATTATATGACTGAACATGTAGAGACTGTCTTAGTGCTGGTTGCATAAAACACCTCAAGTATTAGGTTTAAGCATAACACTGAAGGATACATTTTCCCTTAACTAGGGTATTGACTTAAATGTGTTGAGGTGCTTTCCGCAACACTTCTAAACATAAGGAACACTTAAGGGGAAAACTAAGGGGATATTTAACAAAAGGTGTTTTATATAACAGGGCACTGATGTTCTGGTATTATCAGTCTGTCCGTGAATTAACTTTGGTTCACTTTCAAAAAAACAACCCTCAACTGGCACTAAATGGTAGTGCACCTGTTCACAGTTGTATATGGAACATAATGGCTGTGCTGTTGTTTGCCTACTTGCAGTCTTCCAAAATCTGTTGGCTCTGTAAAGCATTATTAGATAGTTTATTTGAGTACATCCAAATGTAATTGTAGCTGTCTGAATTGATAATTTCTCTGCGCTTGGACTCTAGTTGAACTCTTCTTACTATACTAAACAGCTGCCAAAAATCATGTACTGTAGTGCTCCTAATTACAGTGAATGGTGAATTAATTTAATAATGAGAAGCAGGAGAAGCCTCTATGATTTGTCAACTCTAATATTTTTTTGTTTTATTTTAAAGTTATATAAACACTTGCTTTCATATAAAAAACACTTATGTTTTTTATTCCTGTTGACGTTTCATTCTTTAGTTTTTTTTTTTTTTTTTTTTTTTTTTTGTATCTAATGCATTTTGTGTTATATTTTCCATGTAAACACCAACAAATAAGATATACAAGTAATGTACCGGTAGTATTAGTAAAGCAGTATTATACAGAAAATGTCTACAGTATGTGTATTTAGTTGATGGTATTTATTTTTTAAAGATTATGACCTTATGTTTTATTCTTATCAAATAAAACATTACCATTACTCATGGTACAAAATACAATTTCCTGTGCCATCAAGTCGGATTACAACCTCTAAGCACACATTTTCTCACACACCAACTGCACGTATTCAAATGACTTATTCAATGTGTGCAGCCTCCATTTACTGACATTGAGACCTTCACTGCCATGGTGTCCCTTTTTGTAGGAATGTGCAGCAATAGTTCCTACTATAATTTCAACCCACACACCCTGACCCATATGTAATTGCTTTCAAGATTATAGCGTCTCTTCTTTAATGAAAGAAAGAAGAAAAATTGGCTGAAATATGAATTGGTTGTTCAGTTGTGGCTTAGCAGGGTTGTCCTTGGCATTTCAGCAATAAATATCACTAAATCACGCTTTCCACGCAAGCAAGGGCAGAGGTTTCTAGCCCTAACAACTTCTAATTTTCATTTAGTCAAAATGTTACTCTGATGTATGTGGGCTAGCAGAGGGACAATTTGAAATGTCATCTTGAACTGGTAAACATCCCAGAAGAGACAGGTTCAGAATGAATACAATTGAATGTCTTTTAATGTATCACAGGCACATGCTTAGTATGTGGAAAAGTGTTATTTCTTTTAAAAGTTGTTCATCAAGGAGACTCAACAGACACTGGTGTGTGTGTGTGTGTGTGTGTGTGTGTGTGTGTTTGGGGGGGGGTTCTTCAATGCAGTTCTGCATGGAGGTCAAGTTGTTTGATGTTGTTGCACACATACAGCGACTGTCAAGCTGGGATTTATAACCAGCTCTTTGTACTCTTGTCCGACCGTTAGACCACACATATTTAAACATATAGGTACATACAGAGTAAATAACCTTAAAGCCCAAAGCCCCTTTCACAGTGGCATACTCTATCTGGGTCATCTACACGATTTCACACTGCTTTTTGAAGAAGCCAGGTCAACCTGGGTGACAGAAGCAAGTACATAATGCACATATGCAGTGCCGCATAATCATCGACGTTCACATGACCACCCTTTCATCTGTTCAGGCTATCAAGATGCCAGACATGTTACGGACGCTTCATTGCTCCGCGCCATGCCTGCAGTAATCTGGCTCATGGTGCGTCTCACTCAACAGAAACATGGTTAAACAGAAAACAGAAATGGCTCACAGGTTCCTTGTAAAAATGAAACCTTCATCCACTTACGAACCCCTGTCATGCATTTTGTCTTGCTCAACCCGGGTTGCAGCATGTCAGCCCACATCCTGAGGTGGATGCTGCCGACTGGTATTGAGCTAGGGTCGGGACCCGGGTAGGAGAGCTAGTGTGAACAGTGCTCAACATTAGCATAATGTGGAGTTTTAACTGGATAGGTTAAGTAATGTTGACCTTTATTTGGTTACATTCACAATCCACTCATAACCCCATCCCTATACATCCAGGGCATTAGACCTAGACACCAATGGTTCTTTCTTTCTTTTCTTTCTTTTTTATTAAACAGTAAAAAACAAAAAACAAAAAATAACATAAAGACATTCAAAGCCCTATAGGGGTTAAGTGATTAACTGTGTTGCTGTTGATGCTACCCTCCCAGAAACAGCTGACATTTCTAGACATATGCCTGGCAGTCTTGTATAGTAGAGATCACACATCCATGTACATGTTTTTGATAAATCTAAAGACTCACTTACCCAACTGAGCTAAAACTTGGTTACAACCACTAGCTATTGAGATTATTCTGAGGATAAACTGATATAGAAATGTATCCAGTGTATAGCTATAGAGCTTTGTATAAACACATCAGCAACTTGCCTGCCATTTCAACAGAGCTGTAAACAAAAAGTGAATGCATTTTTTCTGAACTCGGTTCCAAATGTTCCTTCCCTCTTCTTGGTGATGCTGATTGAAAAATGTCTGAGGAGGGAAGGTAAATTGATATTGAAGCTGTGGGATTAGCACATCTTTTTTATTCCATGCCATGCTAGCTGATTGCTAGCCCCTGGGAAATTGTTGTTGTCAAAAAGAACAAGATTTATCAGCATTGAAACACTAGCAACCAGAAATAAATATTTGTAGAATGGCAAGTTGGCAAAGGGGCCAAAACTGTAACCTCAGACTATATATTCGTGTCACACAAAACCACACGTAACTCAAGCAAACAGTGTTTTCTATAAGGAGATGTGTTCTGTTATATTTTACCAAAACTTTCTTGTGTTTATCTGAGAGAGCCTGGGTTCTGTTGTAACAGATGGTCTGAGCGTGAACCAGCAGTGTTTTCATGCTCAGCACTGGAAAAATGTACCACTCTGACAGGCAGTAGAGCCAATTAGACTTACACAGAAAATGACACACCAAGTAATGCCCAGTACCCACTCCAGCAGGATAGCCATTTCCCCATCCAAATAAACATTCCCAATTACAAACATGCTGTATGTGGTTGTGGGAGCTTTTACTTAGGTAGAACACTGGGGTAATTGCTGTTCTTTTGACTTTCCCGCCTACTGTGTACGAATGCAGATATTACATATGCAGTTCTTTGTTGCACATTTCTCCATTCCAGCAACTAACTTGCAGAGCTTAGGTGATGAAGCACTAGCGTCCTTGACTCACATGATAACGTTACCAGCTGCTGGACCGTGTGTAAAAGAACACACCTCTGTGGGTTGGAACTGATAATGTTTTTTTATTGCCTTCAGAAGGTTACAAACATGGACAGACTGGTAAGTGTTGGCCACAATTCACATGAACCTACCATTGAACATTGATCTTAAACCAGGATTGACAGCTGCTGCCATGTATAAGTTATTATGTCATGTCTGAGGGTCTTTTATTGTATAAGACAGTTTGGACGAGATGAATTGTAGATGACTGAGGTTTGTACCACCCCATGTAGATACGTGAGGCCCACAATGCAAATCGTATTGGACAGTGGAGTACAAATACTGTCACAAATCACAACGTGGATACAATTTCAAATAGTTTATTTTATAGACCAGTTTGTTTTATTAGTACGAATAATAGACAAAATAAAATCTTAAGGTGCATTAATTTATCTATTTTTGTTTCTTTTTATAATAGATTATGACTACTTTGCATACATCTCCTGTGAAATGTGTGTTTTAGCTTTCTATATAGGGACCATGACAGTTCCTTCTGGACTGAACCATTGAGTAGAATCTTTATTTGTGTGATGTATAATAATATCATATGTTGTGATAATATCACAGATTGATCAGCCAGAACCGCTCTGCTTCATTTTGTGGTCCTCTTTCCCAAACTGCACGAGATGACATCTCTTATAGATTAAGAGACATGTATTAACTTATAATGTAACTCAAATGGTTCAGCCCCTTAAACATTTATGCAACAGTCTCTGCAATAGTACAAAGGAGCCTTTCTGCCAATATAAAAAGCCAGTGACCAGGGTTGTAAGAGTTAGGGGGGGAAAGTACTGTAGAGGAATAATGGGGTACATAAGAGCAACAGGATGTAGATAATTACTACATCCGTGCATGGCTCAAAACGAATGTAACATATTAAATGTGATGTGGTGAACTTTAGGGCCATGGTCTATAAATCTGTCTACCAAAGATTAATTCTGATCTTGTTTTTATTGAAATTAACTAGACAGTCTCATTAGAGAGCCTTTGCTGTCAGACAGGGGGATTAACTCCATTGTTAGAAAAAGTTTTAACTTTTGATCCCTGGAAAGGCCATGAATCCCCCTCCCTTGGAGACTGACATTTTCCTTTTCATTGTTTACAAGGACGTCCGTTTGGGATTTCAACATTCACATGAATCCCCTCATGTCTGGCAAAAAGCTGAACTGAAATAAATGGACTCAAGTACCTTGCTTTACCAGGCTTCCATTGAAAGCACAGGGGCATGGTGCAGTAAAGTGAAACTATTCCTTGCTTGGGGAGGGGAACAGTATATGCTGTCTTACATTGTAATTAAAAAGGAATCCATCATGCTCATCATAATATACCCACAAGTTACTGTATAGCCTAATCACGCACATAGGAGTGTGTGCTTATGTAATAGGAGTGAGCTTTTACGTGAGATAAGCTTATTGGGCTTGTATGACTATTTTAGAAAAGAGTTGTGGAGAAGGCAAACATCTAATATAAATACAATTTCTAGGCTTTAATGTGGGCCTTTAATACCAAGTATTGACTCAGGTGGGTGAATACTTATCTAACCAAGACATTTCAGTTTTTTATTTTATTTTTCATTAACTGTTGTTTCACAATAAAAGTTCTCTTGTCTCCGCAAAGTGTTGAGTGGGTTATGTAAATCAAAGGAAAAGACCAAATCTCATTTAAGTGCATCAAGATTTCAGGTTGTAACACAACAAAATGAATAAATCCGGCACTGTGCCTATATTGTATTCCTTTGAATTTAAGATAACCTCAAATTTACGACGTAGACCAAATTTCCCACCCTATATTTGAGGAAAAAATAGAACATCAAATAAATATGCATTTACTAAGACGTAACCTCAATTACGAATAAGGAGGCAGTTTGTGGCCGTCTGCTATCACGTAGCATTTCAGTTATGTGCTGCTTCTCATTTCCAGTCATTATAACTCAGTTTTTCTCCCAATTTGTGAACTGTGGTATTGCTTGGCATGTCGAAAAATCCAGGGGTATGATCAGTCATTTCCAATCTGTCCAAGCTGGCACTGTTTGTTGGAAATGCTGAAACTGTAAAAGCTTCTCTTTCAGTTCCTCAGGAAGCTAATGACGCTTCTTTGAAAAGGGCTTCCTGTATGTGATGGATAATTCGAGATCAGGCAGTAACATTTTGGTTCGTTTTTTCTCAGCAGTAAGTCACGTTGCTGCTTGTGTATTCGGGCAGTGACATCTTTGTATTTTCTCGGTAGTCGCGTTGCTGTTTGTGTACTCATATAGTCACATCTTTTGTTGGTGATTTTGATACACACATCACTACACAGGCTATTTTTCAGAAGCAAAACAATGGTTCAAAAGTGCGTCTTAAATTCGAAATAATACGGAAATTGCTTGCCAGCAAAAAGTCATATGGAGTTAGCTAGATATGTGGCCTTTCTGCCAAAACAAACACAGTTTCACTGTAAAGGACACTCTTAGAAACAATATTGTGCAGTATAAATGTCACACACAATTGCTCTAAGAATATTTGAATTTCGAAGCTTGGCCCCAACACTGATCAAACTTTAAAATAAAACAATTATATTTTCCATGTAAGTAACTTTAAATTGAAACTGTTAGGTAGCAGCCTAAATGCCACTGCTGTGCTGAAACAGAGTAATTTGGGTTGAAGTCTGAGAGTGTGATGCCCTTGGCAGCATAAGAGCTGCCAAATAAACAATTTTAAATACTTCACACAGGGTTTAGGTGGTGTAATGCATTAGCCGTTCACCTCGGGCCCAGGGTTTGAATCCGACTTAAGAGAAATAAGGCCAATATTCACAGCTTACTCCTCAGCTAAAACTTGTTAAAAACCACCATACAATTCAGAACCATTGACACGGGCCACCTTTGCAAGCAGATTGAATAGGCTTGGCTGCTCCCTCAGTCCCCCAGAGAATGGTCCCTTCAGGGCAGCCATGAAATCCTCAGAGTGAAAAAGGGATAACTTGCATTGCTACTCTGATTTGTGGATAGAGGGCATTTCCAGCACTCTTTATCCAGTACTTTCCATGATCCCAAAAATGAAATACAATAAAAACAAAAGACTGGTATTGTTGTAGGTATTTTGTGAAATGAAAACAATTTTAGAAATGGAATAGACCTCTGTTCTTGTAATTAAAAAAAAGTTACATACAGCTGTTTTCCGGGGGACTTTTCTTACTGCTATAAAAACTGTTTGTTTGTACAAAGATTAAACATCACACCGGTGTCTTTCATTACAGATAGCTTTTATAAGCAGATGTGTGTTCAAAATATTTTTTTATAAATCCAAGCACATACTCATCAAAACACAATAAGTTACATTTTGAAAATATTTCTCGAGTTTGTACAGAAATGAATGATCACAGCAGGAAACTGCATTGAAACTCATATACGCAGCTAACAATAACAATAGATAACAATGATTTCCACTGTTGTATCCGCGTTAAAAGCTAATGTATCCCCCTTGTCACTGGGTAAAGCCTACCTCGACTACACTTATCTCATTAAATAGGAGAACTCCCTATCAAAAGTTTGCTGCCAGTAGCAGACTGAGTAGATAAGCAATTTACAATTACATTAATTACATTAATAATCAAAAACAAACGGAGGTGGGTAGTAGTGCCGACAGTAAAGGAAAAGCAATGTGTGTGTGCACAGGATAAAATAAAACCAAAAAAAGAGGGGGGGGGGGGGTAAACACAGTGGAAAAAAAACAACTTAATATAAGAGTCCTTTATACATGTATACTCTTATGCTAAATAACAGATTACATATACTGGTATAAAGATTAAACTATCAACCTTCTACCGCATAGGCCGCTACGCAAACATGAGCGGAGGCTTACAGGCCCAACAAACAGAGAGTAACACCAAAACAATCGAACAAACAAACAAACAAACAAAACCCAGTATGTGTCACTGTTACAGGCCTGTTCAATGCTAGAGGTTGTTGAGGCTGGAAACAGGCACTTCAGCTCTCTCTCTGGAGCCCAAATTGTACAATTTCCAAAAATGTGACTCCTAGCTAACTAAGTTAGGTGAGGTGTACACACAGTACTCGCAGTGTCCTTGATCCCTCGTAGCCTCAAGACACACTGACTGGATTTTTCCTGGTAACCCAGGTGGCTTTCCTGTCTGGTAGCAGAGATTTCTATGTCTGCTATCATACATGCACTTCAAGATATACATGAAATCAAATGGCTAACGGTAGTATATTTTAGTTTTAGCTAAACTAAAATGGAATGCATACAGTAAATCTTTAGTAGTTCCACTCCCCCTTTATCTTCTTATTTTCTCCCTGTTCTTTCTGTGGTGATGCTCTCTGGGACTGTTTCCCATAGGCTGTGATGTCACTAGGCTCTGCAGTTTCCTGTCTTTACACCTCTCTGCTTCCCCCAGGCTACACTAATGTAAAAAAACAAGTCCTCATTACAGTAAGATTTGTCAAAAGCATTAGTGTATACTGTTAGAAAACAAGAGATTAATTGATCTTGGGAGACAAAGATTTTGGCTAATCATCTTCTACAATCCTTTACCATTGCAGTGAAGTACATGCGGGAGGCAACCCCGTATGTGAAGAAAGGATCTCCAGTCTCTGAAATTGGATGGGAGACACCCCCTCCGGAGTCCCCTCGTCTGGGCAGTGTCTCCTCCGAGCCTCCTTCTCCTCCAGCCTTCTCTCTCCATGGAGACAGGAAATACATACCACTGAAAATGTGCTATGTCACACGGAGTATGACCAAATTGGACCCAGAGAACAGGTAAAATATTTTTAAGTTCCTTCTGACCTACAGTTACTAAACTTTAAATAGCTGGTCAGTGGGATGGTAAGCTGGCCTCTACATTGGGCAGAAGAAGCAAGGAAATATGTGGCAGCTGCTCAAAGTTCTGCCAACTGAGCAGAAATTCTTCCACACAACACAAAAATAATATAGGTTAAACTTAACGGTATGTTGCTTCAAATGTTATTTTACATTTTCTTTTTTACTACTTTATGCTATTTGCTATCATTATGAGTGCTTCTGTTGCTCCAATATTGTGTTATTACAATAATAAATCTGTATTTAACTGGTTTTGAACTTGTCTGTAGAATCCTGTGCTGTGATTGAACGGAAAGCTTGAAGCAGCTTGATAATAACTGTGTGTTGGAGCTGGAGATCTCATAACCACTCAGAATGATTACAAACACCATAAAATAGAAAGGAAATATAACAAATACATTAAAATCACGTTCTGGGGGTTGTAGGTTAAGCAAGTTGAAAATCATTAAAATAAAGATTGCCTGCAGTGTTTAGATATGATTTAATGTTTTTAAGTGATTACTGTGTGTGGCCTTTTAAGTTGAAAATTAACTGAACTTACGACTGAACTAAGACTAAGTAAGTTCTTATATTATCTATATAATATACAGTATGTAATCTAGGGAGGTGAGTGACCCGAGAAATAAAAGCTGATGACACGTGATGTTGTTCTGAAAAATATTTAGCTTTGTGTGGATATTTTTATGTGATTTTTAAGAGAAAATGTTTTACTTTATTTATGTTTTCCATAATTTGCATGAAAATTAACATATAAAGAGTTAATTTTATGGATGCCTAATTTATGAGAGAGATCACTTGAATACATGTTATTTATTTTAATTAGTAATCCTTATATTATAATTAGGGGTGAATCAAAGTTAATTAATTTTATTATTTAATTCTGTTTTAAGGTGCAGTTTTAAAAAGCACCGCATTTTGCTTTCAGTTTTTCATTAGGTCAGCCTTTTTAACATCAAGCTGATAAGGACAACATGAAAGCTTGTGTAATAATCTTCAAAGTTTTCATTTGTTTGGACTCTGCTAAAAAGTGGGAAAGAAAAACATACTAGCACCCAATGTGCAGGTCCTCTGGTGATGCTTCATTATTAAGAGTTACTGATTGTAACCTGGAATTTAGCTTTTCAAAGGCAGTATTACTTTATTTATTTACAGAGTAAATCAGGCTAGCAACATCCAGCAAGGTACTGTGTTACAAGTCATACAAAAGTCTTAATACAAGACTTTTCTGCTTCTCTTTTCCTATCCCCATTATAGCATGCTTTGTCCAGTGTGTTAATGCATGCACTCAGAATACAAGAGATTGATGGGGGTGGGGGAGAGCACACTTTGGTAATCATCTTCTAAAATTCCTTACCACTAAAGTGCATGCGGGAGGCAACTCCCTATATCATACAAACACACAATCTAAAATAAAACCCTGGGAGAAGTTACTGAAGACTGTTTTATAAACATTTTGGCAACAAAGGTTTGAGAGCATAGCCGTGTGGTGTGTAGGGTGAGTTTTATTGTAAGGCGAGCGCAGGTTCAGGTCCTGCATGTGCAAAGTTCCTGCCCTTCACTGGGATTCCACAGGTAGAATTGCCTCACTACAGTCGATGGCGGCTCCTCAGGTGTTTGTGGTATTGCGAACGAACACAAATTCTCAACCCCCCCCCCCAGTACAAAACCATTGATATGGGAGGTTGGGTGATTTAAAAAAAAAATTAAAATTAAAATTAAAAACAATAAACTTATTTCATTCCATTTGATTTGAATTGTAACCAACATCTTTAGCCATCATCTTTAAGTGTTCAATTAAAATTATATAGTCGGGAGCCATAGTTAAGAGGCCATGCTGTTTGTATTTCACCTTATAATGAAAATACTAGTGTTAGTGTAATTAAGAGGCAAATGGGAGCTATGACCATCTGTTTCACAGTATAAAGGACCGCCTTATAAAGGGGGAGCACTGTATATTTAAAATGTGCTGTGTTTCCTAATATTATGCCAACTTTGATGGGTCTAATCTGGTCTAGGAAATGTCTATACCTATGCAATAACTATAGACGCGAGTCAAGGATGTCATCCTAGCAAGGGAGACTGTTGTCTCCAAGTAAACTTGCTATAGCTGTTATATTCCTGTCAAGTAATTGCCCCTTCTGCTCTGAGATGACTTTGAATCAGTCATTTGCATGGGGACAACCTCTAGTTTCTATGTTGTCAATTGACTCTTTGTTTTGTTTATTTGTGCAACCTAGTCTGTACCATATGTTTGTTTTATGGCAGGATTTTGAATTCTACTACAAGTGAATGACAAAGAGATCCTGTTTGTCATATCATACCAGATTTTCGGGTTCCTTCTGCCAGTTTTCTTTATCGTTCGTTGCTGGCTTTGCCTTGTGAATGAAAGGTTTTTTTTCAATCTTTAAATCTTTAAAATCTTGGGAATTTCTTTCGGTGACATTACTGAGAAAAGTGTGCTGGGGTATAAATCTTTTTTTTTTTTTTTTTTTTTTTTAATTTAACTTAAAGCATCCAACAACATTTTAGAACACGTTTCATTGGTGTTTTGGTTTTTTTTTTCGCATAGAAACAATGTCCGAAAGAGGTACCTTGTGTTCACAAGACTTCAGCAGTGAAGATCCCATTTGTGATGTAACCTCATGCAACTTTCAACTAGAACTAACGGCCATAACAAGCAATTCTTTATTAACAACTGAGATCTACAGAAGCTTCTTTGACCAAATAGGAACATATAAGCATAGCGTATTGAGGGGTTTAGAGAGCTCTTCGTTCAGTATTTTTTGTGACACCATTTATTCAGCGTTTCAAATTATTGCAATTTCACTGATGGCAGTGCTTTTATAGTTTGGTTGTTTTAGAAGTAAGGTTATGCAATAATACTGAAGCTACTACATGTTTAAAAATGCAGCCCTTTGTATTAAATAAATAAAAATGATACATAAAAACAATAACAAAGCTCTTTGTAATCGGATAGCGGATTGCTTTAAGCCTAGACTATTCTGTTCCATAGCTTATAAGATGCAGTTAATTGTACACTAGCCTTAAGTAGCATCTATCATGGGTACATACCAAGGACAAAAAAAAAAAGTCACGTTTGTATCCCAAAATGTATTAATGTAGCATACCACTGGTCTGCAGTATTGCTGCAGGCTACCGACAGCACCAAGTAATAATAAAAATAAATAAATAATACAAAATAATAATAATAATAATAATAATAATAATAAAAAAAAAAAACACAATACAGTATACCATACTGTATATGAACACTAATCTTGGGGATGAAAATTACTTGATACTTGATATGACCAGAGGAAGTCACCAGAAATAACCAATGAATCCCAGGATGCTTCAGGCAGTTCATGACACTTAAGACATGTAGTGAATGTGCCTGGAATGTCAAATCTGACTCCTGCCCTACACCCCCCTCCCCTTTCTAAAGTTAAAGGAGAATTCCTTTAAAGTTCTAGAACCTTCAAGCAGTTATCACAAATAGAACAGCTCCCCCAGAAGTGCAGGTAAACAGCTGATTGGTCTCTCACATGTCCAGCCCGGGTGCTCCACACCAGAGTTCTAAATATTGTGGGCATGTGAACAGCTGTTCTCATTATGAGGCCAGCCTTTTTGCCATTTGAGGAAGCCGTTTCCTTCGACAAATCAATGGCAAGCTTGTTTTCTCTCTATCTCTGTAGCCTTGCAGAAACACTGAAGCTTTTTTTCAGGGTCTAATTGAGTCAAAAGCTGTAGAACAGAAACATGTCATCCATTGCTTGAGAGCTCACAGAGAGGCATTATGTGAACTAATCTTGTGAGTTTACTGTAATAAAACTCTCATCTGAACTTGTAATGTCAGCATTCTCCGCTTGTTTTTAACTTGAAAAAAGTGGGAATCAATTGAAATGACAAAATGAAGTTGAAACGCTGCAAAAATGAAAGAGTAATTGATCCTAATTTGATGTGATAGCTCTCCTTTAGGTCTTTTAGGTTACACACAGCGAGTAGATTGATGTAACATACCAGGCCTTTGCAGTACATGGAAAATTGGTAAGCCATGGTAGCATTGATGACCTAGAAGGTCCGCCATGGTCTAACAAGGAAATTCTGTATGAGTTAAACAGGGTTTGGCTTTGATGCCATTTGCCAAGCATATTAAACAAAACATTGACAAATATTTGTCGATAATGCAAAGCTGTACTTTCGCATAAGTATTAGATGTGCAATACTTCTACAGTACAAAACTACTGTGTGTAAAAATCTGTGTTGGCAATCCATCACACTAGCTTTGCAACCTTAGAAACCTAGCTTTTTAACAACTTTGTTGGTTTTGGTAAAAACAATCATTAATCTTCCACTGTATATAGATGTATGCTACTGTATGTATACTGTCCATTGTATTCCCTTTTAACATTGCCTCAACTAATATTATCTGTCATTTAAAGTTTGGGACCTGTCTACTACACGATGCATATGTAAAATAACTGTAAAAATGACCATTAAAATGTTGTATTAGAAGTTTAAAAGTGTCTTTAACTAAGGTAACACAAATCTGCTAATCTGCTAATCTGCTTCCTCGTAATTTTCCTTGCAGCCAGTTTGAACTTCACTCCCCAGATGCAAGGCACACTGTAGTCCTGAGATGCAAGGACTCAGCCACAGCACAGGGCTGGTTTAGCGCTGTACAGTCCAGCGCCATTGACTCAGTTGCCAAGGTTATAGCAGAAGTCAAAGAGCAGATTGGAAGAACTGGAATCGCTGGGGGTCGAGAAATACGACATCTAGGCTGGCTTGCAAAAAAGGTAATCAAATATAACTTTTAATAATTACACTGCTTAATATGCTGGTCATTTATATTGTTTTGCCATTTAGCATAAACTTCAAAAAACACTGTATGACTTGTTAAATAAATAAATACATCAATACATAAAAATAAATAAATTAACAAACAAATACATACATAAATAAAGTTCAATAACTAAGACATTTATTTAAAAGGTGCCAGGTTGTAGGAGCCACTGTATACAGTACATGTTCTGGATCCACTTTTGTCATTGCTCATCAGAGGGCCATACATTTGGAGATAGGACTGGGTTGGGCAGAGGGCTAAATCAGTACTGAATGAAGGGGGGGTAGTTAGGGTTGAGCTGTGAGCGGAACTTCAGTATCTGCACAATAAATTCCTAGAACTAAAAAGTGCATCTGATCATTTAAGAGGCTTGGGTAGGGGTTGCTTAACTAATAGAGAACAGAAGTGGACTGTATCCAAAGGCTGTCACAGATATTTCACTCTATAAAGCAATGCCAAAGAAAAGGCAAGAAAGCCTCTTCAAACCTGTAACTTGGAATGGGCATCAATAGCTATGTCTTTCCATCGGATACATTAGCCAGTGATATTTAATGGCTAAAAGAGAAGGGATTATTGTATGATTGGTCTGTTTCTTTGATGCTTTCTTTTCATCACTGCCTCGTTAAGTGAACTTTGGCACGGATCTGGGGGGGAGAAAACTAATAGAGGTGAAGTTTATGCTTTTTTTGGCTATCCTCTTCTCTGGGTTTAATGAGGCCCTTAGAGGCTCTTGTTACATTGTGTGTTTTTTTTTCTCATCCTGTGATGAATGGTTGTGAAGGGAAAGCCTTCAGTACATACTCTGTAGTACTTTCCAAGTTGCTCTCCGCAACAACTGCGACTTTCGTCAAGAGCTGGTTTTAGAATCTGGGGCTCTCCAGCTTTGACGCACTGCTGGAGCAAACTGGAAACACTTTGTATTTGGTACATTGATTGAAAGCAGAAGTGAATGAACTGGGGTTGTTCTTATTGTTAACCCCAGTACACACAGAGCTAAGACAGGCAAGTAGCAGAATTGTGTTCCTTTTTCTACTTGGCTGGTGAAGTTGCAGATTTACCACTGTACTGTGGTAACGTCTGTTCAGTGCTCTGTGGTACAGCACTGTGTTAGTGGAATGTGCTGCTGAATGTTATCTTTGCTACTGGGGTTGCAGTTGTGAACTGATCACTTCACAGGCATGTAATGAATGTCTATCCCATATTTGTTCTTTACAATTACCATTTTTTATCCAAGGGCAAACGCAGAAACAAAGGAAGCTCCTGTTATTTTTTTTTTTTTTTGCATTTTATTTTTTTTTATATAAACTCACTCCACAAACTTGTTTTTCAGGTTATTTAGAAATCTAAAGCTATATTCTAGAACTAAAAAGGTGATCATTATCAGTATAAACACCACATATAAATCTTGTTTTTTGCATTAAGTAGTCATATTCTGCGTGACATTAAAAATGATCATTATTTTTAATTTAAGTTTAAACACTAAGGGGGTGATGTAAGTATAGACGTAGTGCAAATAATTACAGCCAGGCAATTGTTTTGCACTGCACCCTTTGTAAGCTTAAGAGCAATGCAAATTACTCAACACACACACAAATAGTGATCCACAATTATGATAATGAGGGTCTCAATGAGCGCATCGGTCTATTTAGCGGCTGCACAGTGAGGAGTACAGAGAGCAGTAGGTGCTGTATGATATTTGTGGAGCACGAAAATACAAAAGCAAGAAAATATGTCAGAGAAAGGGCAGCAAAGTCCCCTTGGCACACAGAAAATAAAAATAAAAGTTTTCTGAGAAGGAGCTGAGAGTCCTTTTTTTGAAAAGCCTCAGCCAACATCAGTTATGTGAGTATCCTTATTAAGTGATATGTATTGGCCTGCCCTTTTTTGCCTAGCACTGTAAAAGGTGGATTGGGCTATCCCTCTAGGCATTCCAACTGTGGTCTGAAAGGAACCAGAGACTAAGTAGTGCAGAGAACACAGCCCTTTCACATGTGCAGGGATAGCGGTCCCTAGATTGATGCTGGGGTCTAGCTTATCCCACTATTCAGCTATTAGGTTTAGGAAGACCTGCCGAGTGAGACGATAAGCACTTTAGCACCGCATCCTCCAGCATCCCAAACAAAGTGACCCTGGGATTGAATGAGCGGGGTCTTCTTTATCTTGCCCTTCTCTTCCAAACATGTTCCTGCCTCTCCTCAACAAGAGCCAAGTGTGCCACAGCAGCCATGCTGAAGCCAACGATATGTCTCTGCAGGTGTGTACTTTTATACAGCTCTTAGTTACTCGCTTCTACAATGGTTTGCACCTTGTAAGAAGAGCTGTAAAGTTTTTGGAGGGTCAGCAATTGCCTAAGTGCAAGGCAAAATCCTTACATCACATTATAATGTTTGTGTCTGCTTAGTATCCAGATCCTGCCCAATTTCATTCTCTTTTCTTCATTTGAATGCATTTTAATGTAATTTTAAAGGATTAAAGATGGCAAAGTTCTAATTAGATAACGGGTGCAGAATGGCAGGTAAACACCATTCTTTACATACGCGCATTTTTTGTGACCAGTAAAATCAGACTTTACAGCTGCTACACACGACTTATGGCAGCATTATGGGGGTTTTGCACCTGCAGATCACTTTGCACATATCCTTACATCACCCCGTCAATGTTTTAATAGGATCAAATTGAATACATTTACTCAAAGTCTATACAAATTATAGTGAGTTTTCTTCAGGCTTTGGGCTGCAGTTTCCCCCAGTCAAAATAAATATGTATGTTAAAAGCATGCCAGATTTGAAAGAAACTCCTTTTCTTCTGTAGTTTGGGTTCCATTAGTGCTCAGGCAATAGACCATGTAGAGATGAATGTTCTCTTAAAAAACAAAACACCTACGTTTTTGTATCTAGAGTATTATAAGGGACCATCTGATACTATAGTTGATTTTTTTTGGCACACGATTTTGCTTATTTTATAGTAGCTGTGACAATGCAATTTGAATGTAAAATGTAAAAAGATCCGTTACATTGTCTTTAGTTTAGCAGCCTCTTCACTGTTGGAAGCTATGAGCAAACTAATTTGAACCATAGATTTAAAAGATTACAATTCTAAAAAAAGGGAACCATGTGGGTTTGGGTAATTTGACATTGTTCAGGCATCCATGCCTACCTGTAATCTGGGGAAATATAGAAGGAAAATTAATGTTGGGGAAAACATCAAAAGAGCATGGTCCTGTTATCAAGGGTTTGCTATTCCTGGCAAAATATTAATGGAACTATCATTCCTTTATAATTGTATCATTATAGAGTTAGAGAGATCATAGAGATGATAGCCAAATAACTTTTCAGCATCTAAAAATAACCCTTGGTCTGATAAAATGGTGAACTGCTTATTTGGCTATGATTGTATATCATATAATACTATCTAAATTAGAAAAATTGCTAACCCTAAGTCGTTTTAGGGTAGTGGTCAAATGTTTCGCTTTTAAATTATACATTAACAGGGCCTTAAAGCTGGAGTCATGTATAACCTCAAAATAGTGTGTAAAAAAAAAAAAAGAAGAAAAAAACTACCAGAAATAGTTATAGTTCAATTGCAGTTGTATCCACACAGACAGCTGTGCAGAACTCTTAAGTAACATGCATACTGTGCCTCCCGCTGCAACTGCAGATACAGTCTAATATTAACAGTATCATGAAAACGTGGGTCACAGAAGAGTACGGGTAACACTTAACACTTTTTCTTGTTCATAACTAAGGTCTACAGTGTATGGTTTTCACTTTGAAATATTTCATGGTCAGTGCCTTGAAGCTTCTAGGAAAAAAAAAGGAGCTGTTCCATTTGAACAGCACAAATGTCTAATTAATTTTTTATATTGTTCTCACCAGTGAACCACATTTTGGTAATATTGAAACATGTAAGGGATGATCCGTTTAGTACAGTAAACATCACAAGACTTAATGCCATTGAAGTTCAAATCAGTCAAAAACAATCATTAAGATCTCTATCATTGTGAGTTTTTTTTTTAATTAATGTTAATGAATATTTAAATAAGGAATGTTTATGCAAGGCATGTAAGGACGCTGGGCTGTTTATTTTTTTATTTGTTTTTTTTAATTTTTTCTAAGCATGACAATTCAATGCATTTTCACAGTGATTGCAGTCCATAAAGGTGTTGACTTCACTTTTAAAACCATCCTGATAAACTTGTACATACACAGATGTACATTCGGATGCCTAAAGCAGAATTCGAAGGACCGTTTGTCGTCTGTGGTATGAGGCTGATTCACCACTCTAATTGCTACCTGATTGGCTGATGCAAACCGTGAGGTTTATCATTGTGGGTATGAAAGTACAGTTGATTTTAGAACAACAGTTAGTAGTTTTAATTCTCACATTTTGAAAAAAAGCAAGTTAGCGATTGGTAAGTTTTAACAATATTAAAAAGAGAAATGCCAAATGATTTGTCTACATGACAGAATTAGTTATATAAATGTAAACTCAGCTGGGATAAGCCACCCGTGGATATGATCAGCTTGTTAGACCAATCACCCTGGATAATTCTGTTATAAAATCCAGATTATTCTGGTGGGTTAATAAATCAGGTTTCTTATCAGTTTTATAATAGTTTTTGCAATCTACTGTAAGAGATGTAAGACTATAAAACTAGCAAGATACAACTATGTTGCAGGAAGGATCAGGTAAATAATAGTTCAGAGTTCAGAATTGTTTTCTTCCTGGTTTTCTGTGGTTGGAATCTTTTTATTCCTCTCGGAAAATTTGCCTTTGCCTGACTAGCTTCAACATGGGGCCAATAGATCACAGATATGAAAAGATCATCACTGCAAACCATTCTTCTTGGTGCTTAGCCACACTGTCCTCTGCAGGGAGACTTGGAAATACTGCAGCTGCATTGTCACCCAGCTTCTCTCGCCTATTAATAACTTCTCCAGGGTGTGATTAGCAAGGAGTGCAGTCAGCAACCGTATAGATGAACATGATGACCACAAACCATTGTCATCAACATTTTGACATACTGCTCAGATGCTCAATATGGGGTCTGGATAATTCTGCATTCATACTGCAGACATTACAGATAAGTTTAATTTGGGCCATTCTTGTGAACAGATTTTGCTGTGGTGGTACATACAATCAGATACATTTTATATTATGTATTTTTATTTTTAAAACAAGTAAAAGATGTTTTAGCTTGTTTAACCTATATGTTAGAGACTTTTGTTTTTTTTTAATAATAATATTGCATCCTAACCTCTATGCAGACTTCAGTTATATTTATTACCCAAGTTCCATGGAAAAACAAACATGGTATGCAATAACTGGGTGATAATTAATGTATGAGTGCATTGAATTAACACTAAGGTTTTTCATGTTGAAAAAAACTTGTAGAAAAGTAAAACTAAAACAAGTAACCTGTGTGCATGTAACTATTTCTAAATATATTTTTGTATTCTAGGTGGAGCATGACAAGCAGCGATGGAAGCCGGTTTTGGTGGTTGTAACTGAGAAGGATCTGCTTCTGTATGATGGGATGCCAAGAATGAAGGAGGCCTGGTACAGCCCTGCTCACACCTACCCTCTGCTGGCTACCAGGTAAGCACAGCCCACAGGACAGAAATCCTGAGCCCAGGGAGGATTAAAAGTGAATCTGATGTGTAATTCAGACTGGAGTGTGCCAAATTAAACTCGGATACAAATGTAGAAGTTCAAACTGTTTCATTGTTGTATAGTTTTTTAATTTTATTTTTTATTTGATATTTTAAGATGGATGTGCTGGTAGATGCAGAGGACTATTAATGCATTTAGTGGTATGTTAATGCTTAGTATTACTAAAGGTTGTTTCAAGGGACCCCCCCCCCCCCAAAAAAAAAAAATAATACATTTATGTAAAGGATTAAGCAACCGCCCTTGGTCCAGTTTAGCTGGAATCACCCAAATATTGATTTTACCGGAAACGTTAAAAACGCCTTGTCAGAAGTTTTCATATCTTTAGTTTCTTATTACATGTTATGTCAAAAATATACACCTGGCAGCACCCATGGATAGTGATAGTCAAGCAGTAGAGAAAGCTGAAACTAAATTAAGCGACAAAATTAGCCTGTGAACTGTTGATAATATAATAAATCCAATCGTACATGTAGGTAAAAAGAGGCTGCCAGTGTGACTGCGACATGCATACACAGGTATTTAACGCAACATTTCTTACTCAAAAAGGAGCCTGCAAGTAAAAAATGTAACTCACAATGTATGTTTTAAATGTAATAATCACAGATATGCAGTTCAGTTTCCTGCAACAGACTCCTGAGGTATAAGTTCTGTAGACTTTCCTGCAGCATTTGAAGGGTTTTTGCTACAGTGATATCTATAGCGATTTTACAAAATGTCTGTCAAATGAGCCAGGATGCCATTACATTTATTCAGTTCACTAGTTTAACTTACTGTCTCTTTCGGATTCTGCAAGACAGACAAGGTCCAGTCCAGTCAATATAATTAACAGTTTTTTAAAAAGGAGAACATTCTTAATGTTACAAAATGAGAAACAAACCACCTGAATAGCAGTTATTTTTAGGACTTCTACTACATGTTACTGGCTGGAAATCTTGTCAATCTGTTGAGGAGGCTGCTGGTTGGTTACTAATGGGAAATATTGTGGGATTGGGACTTTTACTCTCTAGGTGAGATGACCAAGGATGTTCAAGACCACCTGAAACCAATGCTTGCAAACAGATATTAATTGAACTTAGTCTAGTGCCAGGTGTCAAATTAACTTAAATAAAAAAAAAAATAATAATAAAAAAACAAAAACCTTAAAAACTGTCCGCCCAGTAACCAAAGTAAAAACTGATAAACCAGGGAAGACACATACAGTACTGTACAGATTATTTACTTTAAAATAGTGTATGAGTAGGGGCTCCTGAGTGGCACATCCAGTAAAAGTGCTCCACGTTGGAGTGTAGGATGTGCCCTGAAGTCTGGGGATCACAGGTTCAAGTCCAGGCTACGTCACTGCCAATCATGACCAGGAGTTCCTAGGGGGTGGCACACAATTGGCCAAGCCCTGCCCAGGTAGGGAGGGCTTAGGTCGACAGGGGAATCCATGGCTCACCGTGCATCAACAACCCCTGTGGCCAATAGGGCACCTGTGATTGTGCAGTGGAGCCACAAGAACTGTGTGGTCCTCCAGCACTATGTGTCTGGTGGCCTCACTGTGGATCCACAGTGCAAAAAATGACAGATTGGCAGGAGCATGTTTCAGAGGACACGTGCTCCAGTCTCCTCCCCAAGTTGGTGGGGGGGTTGCAAGCTGTGAGTCAAGGATACAGATAATAATTGGGCACACTAAATTGGGGAGAAAACCAGGGTAAAAAATTGGAAACAACTAAATTTATAAACAAAAACAAAATAAAAAAATGTGTATGATCATTGGCTGTTTTAAGTAGTTTTGCTGCTCAGTAAACTTGTGTCTCTGTCTACTTCTCTATCCAGAAGCCAAAGTATTTTATCAAGGATGGTGTGCTTATCATTTCAGGCTTGTCCATTCAGGTCCTGGAAAAGGGTCACCGCAGCCAGGAGTGGAGCTGTCCTTTGCAACTCGGACAGGCACCAAACAGGGCATTGAGTCCCATCTCTTCAGAGCAGAGACCAGCAAGGAGCTGTCTGAGTGGACCAGGCACATTGTACAGGGCTGCCACAACTCAGCCGAGCTCATCAAGGAAATCACCACAAGTGAGTGTGCGATTTACCTTGTTTTATCATTTTATTTCCCATTTTCTTCTACGGGTCTTGCACCCTTGGATTTATTATTTTCAGTAAAACAGTATTTATAAATATTTGTATTCTCTGTGTGGACAGTACTTTTACACAGCAGAATTTTCACATGAGCACCAACATTGATGATGCAAAAAAACAACCGAGGACATGACCTTGGTGGCCTCATAGCTAGTTACAATCATGCCCATGCTCAACCAAGATGGACTTGTTAGAATTCCAAAACTTTTAGTTCAATTATTGTAAGTAATGAAATATGTTCAGAAGACTGAAAGAAAAGTCAAGACTACAAGGAAAGGACCTTTCTTTGTTCTGATTTTTTCGAGTCAGTCAGAAAAATTGAGAGAAGCTTTTAACAACTTGAACTGCCAGCTGCAAAACCAGCTAGAAAACACCCTGAATGAGTCAATAAATTTTTAAGAAAACTCAAAAACCATTAAAGGACTTAAAAGAGCTCCATAAACTTGGATCATTATTGAAGAAAAGGAAAGTGAATAATTAAATAATGAGTGAATTGACAGAATTGGCCTACCTGGAATCGGTAAATTTTACTGGAAGAATATCTGTTCTTATTAAACAAAGCCGTCATACAGTGCTGCAACCTGAATTAATTATTTTCTACAATTAAACTAAAACATAGAGAATTTCAGAATCTATACTTGATGAATGTAATAAATGTAAATTTGCTGAAAAGTTGATGATGTGAAATGTAAGAGATATCTTACTTTGCTTTACAACAAAAGGGCAAAATGTAATATTTCATGAAAGTAAATGACCAGCTAAACAGCTAGAACAATTAGATGTGCTACAGTTGTTTTAAAGAACAAATGAATGGGTGTTGTAACTGTCAATTTTAATTCATCAGTTTCACTCTCAAAGTGGCATAGCGATTGTTTCAAAATTCAACAGTTGATATGCAGCTACCTAACTAAGTAGTGATACTTTTGTTGGAATTAATGCCAGTACGCCGATCACTGTTGACCAATCAATACAATATTTTGTTGCAGTGGGTGCAGAGGAAATATTTAGTTCGAAAAGCTTTTCATATTGGAAAAAGACAACTGAAAAATGTAGCAATTACCAAAAAATGCAGTTCACTTGTTTCAGTAGCTGTGAATTTGTTTACCCCCCCCCCCCCCCCCCCCCCCCCCCAACATTTGGGTCACAAACCAGTGTTAGGACGGATACAACCTATGTTAGAACCAAACAACCAAGCAATATTTTTTTTTTTCAGGTTGTTTGTAACAAAGTTTTGTAACAAACTCAGAATGTGCAATACTATACAGCAGCTCTAATACAAGGAAGGGTCCCAAACATTAAAAAGAAAGACTTAAAAAACTGTTGGTAAATTAAAGTTACACAGCATTACTTTGAAATGTGTTTGAATTGGTTTAGGATGAACAATTAGCAAACCAGTTAAATGTTACTGTTGAAAAGTGGAGAATGATTGACGCTGACAGCTAATTAAATTTCAGGCTTTATTTGGACATTTCAATTCACACTAAACAGTTACATAGTTTTTTACTAATTAAATGTGATGAAGTATAAAGTGTGTGGTTGACTTAAATTTGCCAAATAACAGAAAGATTAACAGACTGTGTTTGAGTTCAAACATTTTGTACTTGTCTTGCAGGAAGTCAGTAGGCTGAGGAACGTTGGTGTGAAAATAAGAGACTCTTTTCTTCTTTTGTATCTTATTCACTCTAGGTAAACATTATGCAAAAACCAGGGGTTATGCAGAGGTCAGAGCAGGGCAAAGTTCCAGTCCAGGTCTTTCTTCTAAATTGTTTAATTTGAGCTGAGCCTCAAAATAATTGGCTACTCTAAAGTAGAAGAAAATGGTGAAAATGGTGAAAATGGTAAAAAAAAAAAAAAAAAAAAAAAAAGCTAAAACAATTAGCAACTACTAAAAATAATTTTAAAAAATACACAAATTGGTGGGAAAGCAAGCAGAAGCAAGTTTTTTTTTTTTTTCCCATTAACTTTGTTTTCAATACTGAGGCTTGAACGGGGGCCAACTGATAGCACTTCTGCCATATTTTAGCATTAAAAAGGTAGGGGTCAGGTTAAGAGCACCTGAATTGTAGTTGTTGCAGTGATTTCTTTTCAAAATTGTATTGTTCAGGAGGGAAATGCAGCTCCATCAAATCCAGTTACTCGCAATAACATTAAGCTGCCTTTGAAGCTTTAATGCCATTTACATTCAAATCTACAAGAAGATGTTGTAGGATGAAGGAGATGGTTTGGACCACAAGAGCATGTGCCGTATGGAGTATGCTGGCTCAAATGACTTTACAAAGGGCAGATAGTAAGCTTGTTAGCTGCAAGCATGTTTTGTTTATTGCAGAAAAAACACAGTAGAGAGAGAGAACTAGTGGTTGTTAGAGAAACAGAACTTGATACTTGCTAATTGGAACTCAAAGGTCGCCCACTATTTACAGCCATGTAAAGGAACGTCTCTGTGACTTACTCAATGAGTTTGTGTGTTTGAGTTCTCCGTATTGGCAGGTCATTGACATAAGCATTGTGAACACAAACCACAGGTAGGACAGACCGTTCAAGCAAAATCTGCCAACTCATGCATAGACCCATTCTGCTTGATTGTGGAGTGGGTTGTTGGCTCATAAAGTAAACTCTACTGGGTAAAATGGTTAGTCTGTTCTCTGCATATGCTAGAGGGTGTGTATAGCTTTAAGAAATCCTTTCTCTCATTGGATTGTTCAAAGAGTCATGCAATGCTCTTACTCCCATTTTTTAAAATAAAGTATTGTAATTAAATGTCATTCATTTCACAAACTACAGATTATCTCAAAGTTAATAATTGTAATTAATATCCTCTCTGGGTCAGGTTTATTACCCCAGGCGACAGAGGTTTAGTGATGGTGCCTGTGCAGTGTGTTAAAACATAAATGTATGTGTGTCACACTTTAGGGTTTTATATAAATCCAGAGAACCCCTTTGTGGGTCTGTCGCTGTGTTTTGCCTGTTACATAAAAAAGCATATATGGTATTTTGAATTTTGCTACAAATTGGTCTAAATAATTATAGGACAAAGTCATGAAAATCTAACAGAGTGGTATCCTTGTTAATGACAGAGTGGTATCCTTGTCAAATCTAATTTAAGTAAATGTGATTTCAGATGTAAGATGGACATCACAATTCACTCTTTAGCACAAATTACTGAGAGTATCAGAACCTGGGCATATAAGGCATTACCTGTCTGTATGTACATCACATTTACAGTAGAGTCTATCTCACAGTAATCTGTTTTATTTTGGGTTAGAAAGTACATTATCCATATTTATTTAGACCCTGTACTATGACAAGTTTGGCTCAACTAAGTGAATATTCAAGGCTCTTGTGTTATTTTCTTCAAACTGTGAATGGGGAATTTGTTATGAGATACTACATGATATGTGTAAAGGCCAAGGGTTAGGCATGTTACTGCATTCCTTGTTTTGTGATTTTAGGTTGTACATACAAGAACCAAGAATGCCGTCTGACTATTCACTACGAGCAAGGGTTCAACGTGTCAGATGAACTGCAGGAAGGGGCTTTGCTAAAACCCCTTTTTAATTATCCTTTTGAGAAACTGAAAATGTCCTCAGATGATGGCGTGAGGATGCTTTTCTTAGACTTTGGAGGAAAGGAGGGTGAAATTGTAAGTATTCTGTTCTCAATTTAAATACTGAAAGAAACAGGTTGCTATCATAAACCATTTTTTCCCATTGTGTCTGTCTCAGCAGAAAGACACGCCTCTGTATTCCTCAACAACCAGAGATCATTACAAGCTCAAGGGGCAAAACTGAAATTCAAAGTTTGCATTGCCTGGGACTGGTTCAATCAAATTACAGAACCGGTCTTATGGCTTGCATTATTTTGCTGTTCAATTACACAATTGTCAAAAACAAAGCTCTTGAAACTTGTGTATATATACTGCACCTCTAAAAAGTTTGATTGAATGTCACCACAGAACGGGAAATAACAAAGGTGTATTTCTTTGTATTTAATCTCCCTCCTAGTGTTTTAACTAACATTTAATTGCCTGAAATATATACAAAATACACATTTCAGTGGACAGGTACTACATCTTGTGAGACTTTTCTAAGGGAGGAGACTATCAGGCATCAGGGGCTAAAACCTGAATTTAATAAAAAGAAATCAAGACATCACGACATGACTAGAAGTAGCAGAGCTTTACTGGGATTTGTGAAACCAATGAAATGGAGGGGTCTTTACCAGCAAACAGTTATTAAAGTGTGTGTGTGTACTCTTATTAGAATATGTTGTTAGGAATGTGTAATGTAGGCTAATGTAGTTTTCTTTTGTTTTGCTGGCAGTACACTACTAAATTGGGCTAGCACTTCTATAAAGACACTGGCTGATCTAGCCACAGAAACATACTATGGCAGGCAACTATAACTGAGCAGCAACTCCTGAACTCATAAGCACCTTAAAAAAAAAAAAAAAAGTAATTTGAAGCTACTTACCCTTAAGGTACTGTATATACTGGTGTAAAATACTAAAGTATTCAAAACTGAAGACCTGAATGGGATTGTATTCAGTAATTGGTGGGTGGCTTTCCAAGCAAAAACATTATTGAACTGATGGGCTGTGCAGAAAGATACTTTGTAGACTAACCTTTTCTTTTCATGTTCTTCTAGCAACTCGATCTTCACAGTTGTCCGAAGCCCATCGTTTTTATTCTTCATTCATTTCTCTCTGCAAAGATTGCACGACTCGGTTTGGTGGCATGAGACAGATTGGCTGCTGAGTGACTGAATGAACGTCCCAGAACGGAATCTAGTAGCTGGTAGCCATGTACAGTACATTGGGGAGCAAGACACCTTTTTAATGTGATACAAAAAAAGATGTAAAATGGGGCCAAGTTAGACCCAAGAGTGCTTTGGGACAAAGAACATTTGTCCGTAAGTTCACATTGAAATACAGTTTAATTTAAAATTATAACATATCTTTTTTAGTAAATGCATATGTAGTCATAATTGAAGTAGGGATAAATAACACTAAGCAATTCTAAAATAGAATACTGGATGAATTTGGGGAGGGGGGCGGGTGTTGATTAATGTTTATTTTGTCTGTAAACTCAGAGTCCCTCTTTAATGCATTTGTAGTATCTTCTCTGTGCTACATGTAGGACAAACAACATCTGCTTTTTCTTTAATATAGTAGGTGTCTACAGCTTATGCATGAACATGTTACATATCTGGCAGCTATTGTAAATGGTGAACTGAAGTTTAAGTTGTTCTAATTTTTGATTAGCCATTCTTGCCTTCATTAGTGCAAATAATAATGCTTCTTGTATTTTACATCTGAAGGAAGAAACAGATTGTTTTCCTTTTGATTCACCACCACTGTGCTTTTACAGATCATGAAACTGGTAGCTCTTGCCTCCTCGATTTTAGTTCAACAATCGTGTTGTTAGCTTCTTATACCAGTCATTACACAATCCGACTATGAAAAAAACATTATTTAAGTTAGAATTTTTTCTATACTATGTCTGCATTTTGAACAAGGTATTGCTTCCTATTACGCACTATTTCATGATAACACACAACTCATTTTAAAAGTGTTCTTTTCAACCTAAAGGTGTGCTTGCCGACGTTTTCCAAGACATTATTTTCTTACTCTACAATTTCTCAGCTTTGGTGCAACCACCCCTAATTCCCACAACACATATGAATATAATTTTGTTTTTCTTGCATGTGTTTAACTGCCTTATTCAGATTACTGTAGCAGAAGGAGTCACAGATCACCACAACAATCACACCACCGACACTGAATCTAAGGGAAGTCAAATCCACTTTAATGTTATGATGTTTTACTGTTGAAGATAGTTGGATATCTTTGTTGTGATGCTTGCAGCCATTTTTATTTTGAAGAGATGGGAGAAAGACATTAAAATAAACCTCACATTGATCAACTTGAAGTGAATCTCAAGCAGAATACAATATACAGTCTTCTTAAAATGACAGGGGTGACTCAAATATGTAGCATATGACCTAGCCAAGCAGAAAAGTAAGAAAACTGAATAAAGAATGCAATTCGGCAAAAGCAAGTGGTATGAGTTACTGCACTTTATTTTTTTCAGGACAACAAGCAGTATTGATATTTTCATTTTACAGTACAGCACTTAAAGGTTTTCAGCAGTGAGGCCACTTACTATAAAGTGCATATTGCCAGCTGATATCACTCATTTTCTTAAAAACAAAAGGCGACTACAAATTTATATGTAATGCACACTAATTTCTCCATATAGGTAATGGACAATACCCACAGCACAGTAATCCTGCGGGTTTCCGATTTATTTATTTTTTTAACACACAGTAACATATATTTAATTTTTTGATCTGTATTATATTACTGAATAACTAATGGTTGCCAGGGGCATAATGTTGCATTCACAAGACCCATCCATTAACAGCTGATGTCAAAGGCACTTCCTGTGATCAAACCATATATTGACTTTCACTAAAATCAGAATAGGCTTCTTTTGCTCCTATGTGCAAAAAGCTCGCTCATTCTCTCTCTCTCTCTCTCTCTCTCTCTCTCTCTCTCTCTCTCTCTCTCTCTCTCTATATATATATATATATATATATATATATATATATATATATATAATAAAAAGTGATACAAACATAACAAAGTCTTACTTTTGACCTTATGTTAACCAGTGGTTCTTACTGTTTGGTCCATTGTTTTCAGCATGACACAGTAAACATTTCCCAAAAAAACTACAGCAATAGCCTTCCGTTGCCAGTAACGTGAACTGGTTGGAAAAAACATAAGTTGTTATCAAGCACTTATGCCCATGTTGTAAAAAGTTGTCTTTATTAAACATGGAATTATATAATGGTGTACACAGCGTTGGAAATAATAATGTACACGTAAAGCTGAAAGTGAAGGGTACACAGCTTTCCAACTTCTCAGTGGATGCATCACAATGTGTACTTCTTGTGTTGCAGCTGAATTGTTTGGCAGGGGAAACTTGATCGGGTTTAATGGAAAAATAAATATTTCATACAAATTTCAGAGACAAGGAAGTCAGAAATCATCTTAAAATCTGAAAACTTTATCTGAACCGGACTGCCACCAGATATTCACCTTCAATAAGAACAACTAATAGAGAAAGTGATACAAAAGCATGCCTGTCAACTTTACCATGCTTCACTAACATTCAGTCTGATGTTGATCTGTCTTGTTATTTACAATATTAGGGATGTTCCTTTCCAACCATGTAAATTGCAATGGAGGGGCAAGCTGATTATTATTATTAAAAAACAATAATAATTTTTACGTGCCAAAACAAATCTTCGGGAAGAACAATGCCGATATAATGTGAAGGTGTCTTTTTATATTTTGACTTGTTTTTGAAACTGCAGAAATAATGGATTATTTGGCTTATTTATAGAACCAATGGAAATACTACAGGTTGTTGCCAACACATTGCCCAATATTAATTTCCCATCATACCCACGTTGACTAGTAAAAGAACAAAGCTCTTGTGTTTAACTGTGGTGGTGGGGGGGTTGCTGGCATTCACTGACACATACATTCCCAGAGCTTTGCTAGGATGTGATGTTAATTATAAAAGGCACAGAGTACATCGATGTCATCTTTGAAACATGTACCATTTTCTTTCCTGATGTCGCCTTTGTTCACTGTTTCACTGATAAACATGGGGGGAAAAATAGATAATTATGTATTTGCTGCTATTTTAAAATTAGAAAAATTAAATGTAAATATTATATCATAATAAATGTTACTCTTGTCTAGTACTGGGCTTCATTGATACCATTGACATGAAATACTGATATATGCCATTCTCCTGTTTCGCGAGTGTTAAATCTTAAGCTATTTAACGGTGCCATGAATGGTGTAAAAATCAGGATTCTGCATTCCTCAACAAGCTTTTATGTTGCTTATCGCAAGCTAGAAAGATCTCCATGTACCTGAATCTTCATATTTCAAAAGATTCATTCAAAGAAATGCTATGCCATGGGATCACAGGATTTCTTTAACAATGACTTGATAATTTATTTACAGCAACTAACTTCGATTATGTGGGCAACAAAACTGTCTATATACATTTTGCATAGCATAATGTATGAAATCGGATATGCCAAAAATACAAACAATTGCCTTTATTTCAAATTGCAAAAAAATGAATAAACGCCAATTGATACTGTCATAGAAGGGCTTCTATTGCAGAAAGGGCAAGTTTTTTGTGCCAACTATTATAAGAACACTAAACTGGTGTATAAAATGACATATCTGACCTTTCTCATGCCCTCCCTTTTGTTAAAAGCAATTCTAACTTTCAGCAAGTTGCATTTCGGGGAATGAGGTCACAAGGTGGGAATCACAATGTAAAGAACATTTGAGAGCAATGTAGGAGGTATACTGGAAGCTGAAGTTAAATAAGTAACGTGTGTTTTAAGTAGATTTATAATAATATTCAATGTACAACGTGTATTATTTTGAACTACCTGTAACCTGTGCCTTTGCTTTGCCAGCATGGTGGACAGTCAGGATAATTTAATTTGGAGGTGAAAAAATAATAGGAGGTGTTTTGTTACAGTTGGTAACCCTTTTAGAGTTTTTTTTGTATACTGTTCCCAGTTTAATTCAATACTTTTGATCATTTTAAAGCAAAATGTATTAAGGGTTCTTCATAGGCTTGAGCAATTATTTAGTATTTCTAGCTGAACAAACCTTTTGGCTGTAATTATTAATTCTAAAAGAACCTGATTGTAGTGATATATAATTATTTATTTACAGTTTAGTATTTATCTACTGGAACAACACTACATATAAGGTAGACATAGTTTTTAAAAATATATATACATACTCTTTTTTACAAATAAATATTGTATAAATGGCAAAACATTTAACTATCAACTACAATGTTAATGTTTTTTTTTTTTTTTTTTATGTAAATAATTGCATAGATTTATAGTATAGATGTGCCAGTTAATTATTTAATTATGCATACCTGTTGTAAGCATTTCATTAAAAAAAAAAAAAAGGTTAAAAACATTTAATAAAAATTCCTTCAAGACCAAACATTTTACATTAACAAGAGAAATGTATCACCAGCAGTTGCATATGATCTTTAGAACTCCAAAACCCCACTTAAGTTAGGAAAGCAGAAATTACTCATCTTCTCAAAGCTCAGTTTCCAAATAAACTCATTGGCCAATTTAAACAGTACAGTTCCATACCAGACATATCTTATTGTCGTACTAGGTGGCAAAAAAAGAATTACTTTGGGTTGAGCAGCCAGAAATATTTTCGTTCTCGGCTTTCTCTTATAATTAGGGGTCTACTTAAATCACGGTAAATTTACGTATTTTTCATGGGTAGGTTGCGGAATAAAATTAGGATTTCGTGGACCTGTTTAAACATTAAATAAACCTAAATAGACAGTATTTCGGAACACTATAAAGCCTAAAAAAATAGTGGTAGTTGCTTCCTTACTAAAACAGAGTGCTGTCATTTGTTAAAGGCAAGCATAAAACATCCCCCTGCACTTGACTTGCCCATAGATTGAGACTGCACGTCTGCATCCACTGAATTGGTTGGAAGTGTGAGGCAATACAGATCTGTTATACAGATGTGGAAATCGATCAGAAACAACCCAAAAAACTAATTTACCCAAAGGCATCTGGCATATATATAAAGGCAATATATGCAGCACGTTTGTTGTCATGTTATTTGTCCCATCCAATAATTTATTTTATTAGTACAGTCAAAACAAAGAAAACATGGCTATTTGGGTCTAAAATTCCAACTGCGAAAAAATGAGCAGCAGGCTGAAGTGAGGTGGCTGTACTAGATCGTTTTAGTACTGATTTAACTTGCTGACTTTCCAGTTTGGTTTCTGAAAGCTGTTTATTTTACATTCTGTTCAGCAGCATCTGTAGTAGCCTTTTGTTTAATGTGTGATTCTGAAGCTAAATAGCGATCGATCGTATTTGTGCATGCGTTGTGCAGTAGTTCATCTAAACAAGGTTATTTTTTTTCCCTCTCCGTACTTGTTCGGTATGCAATGGCTCCTAAAAGAGGTGAATTTCGCGGTTACCCCTCAATTTCACGATTTCTGCGTAATCTGCGAAATCGCGATTTAGGTAGACACCTACTTATAATACACCTAAAAAAACACTAAAAATATCCCTGTTAAGTCTCAACACAAATATTACTAGAATATTTTGACTTTAACGTATCTCCTCCATGCAAAGATGGCTTTGTAAATTTACAAATTACTTTTGACAGGATCAAAAACCAATGAAAAAATGTCCATAGGGACATATTTTTCTTCATAATTCTCCTTGGAGTGGGTGCATTTTGACTTGGTCTTTCCTGGCAGCAGTGACTTCTATCACAGAATTTCAAAATACCTTAAGTTAACAAATTTTGCATGCCTACTGTTCTCTGCTTAATTGTTTTTTTTTTTTTTTTTTTTTTTTTTTAAAAAAGGATGTGCCTTTAACTTTAGTTTGCAATCTACATACTGTAATTACAACCATCTGCAAAAAAGAACAATGTTAGGTAATTATAGCCTGCTGTGTTTTTTCTTTGTTTGTTTGTTTTTTTTTTTTTTTTTTTTTTTTTTTAATCAGACTAAATAGTATAAATCATGTGAACTTTACACTGGCCAATTTGTTTGCAACGTTTAATCTTTCTGTCTTTGATTTGCTCTAAAAAGAAACAAATGCTATCATATTTTCTTTAAATGTGCAAATACTGCTTGATCTCATTGATTGCATCTAAAGTCAAGTGCTAAAATAAAAATAAAATGCCAGTTTTATTTTAAGTTGTTTGGTTTCATTCTCATTTTATGATAAAATGCTTTATTAACAAACACACCCATTGCATGAAATACTTTTATTACAGACAGTACAAAAATATGCACAAAGCATAATGACAGAAAGGGGCAGTACAAAAATGCAGTAGCTATTTTGAATACCAAAATTCAACAAATCACATTTGATTCTTCAGAGAATATGTGGTAATACATACAAAATGCAATATGTTGTACTACTTAATAGTCAACACTCAAATTCAACTCCTTCAGACCCCTTTAAAATGACCAAATGTGCACAGTTTAACCAACAACTTTGTGTTGAGATCCTAGAATCAACATTCTCTCCACTAAGCTTTTGCTAATCCCTCTTAATGGTATTAATGAAATTGGAAGACAAGCAGCCTTTCATTAACACAACGAGTACAAACAGCTAACTGATTGCGACACACTCACAAAAGTCCCATCAGTAGAATCATTTTTTAGAAGTCTTTTCCAACACCCAGTCAATTACCTGCAAAATATCAAAAACAACCAGGTATCAGATCTCAGCTTCACACTGTTCATGTTACAAGACATCAAAAATGAATTACCTGTAAAAGAGCACCTGTCAATACTGGTCACTTGTATGTGGCTTCCTGAGCAGGTATGATAAGCAGTTTTGACTGCATAGTTATTGTTTGTAGAAACTGTTTATTAAAATGGCTTTGGAATACATTTGAAACCACAAAGGAAGTCTGAATATACTGGCATCGTTGATAGGAAACCACCATTTAAAAAAAAAAAAAAAAAAAATGTTGCCTGGAAACACCAAATACTGTAGATATATACTGTACTGTACATGGATGCTCCATTCTGATCCGTTTTAGTATTGCCACAATTAAACACAGGAAACAGAAGGATATCTTACAGCTGACATTACCTGTTTTGCATTACTTTTGGCAGCTTTCTTCATTTCCTCGTGTAGACCTCTGGAGGTTTGCAGATCCTGTTAAGAATAAAAAAAAAAAAAAAAAAAAAAAGTACTGTCATGTGTCATGAAGATTCAGGGCGTTAAATTGTTTAAGACCATCATCCCCTAGGCTTCACCAGAGGAGTATGGTAGTCTCAGATTACCTGGGAAAGCCAGCCTCAATACTTCAAAAGTTCAAATATATGATGAATGTGTATCTATAATAATAACATGGGTAAAATAAAGAATTTTACTCAATATTAATAGCTAGATGAATAAACAATGATTCACTTATGCAGTTTACAAAGTTACAGAATGGCATCAGTAAGAGAAAATAAAGGGCTGAATCAAACAAATAATTTAACATCGCAGAGTGCCCCTGTATGACCATAAGAGTGATTAGCGGGTTAAACATATTCATAATTCCACAGCACCTCAACAGAACAGCGCTAGCCTCGTAACTATGGAGATGAGTGATAATGATAAGGCTAAGTTGACTCCCTAGAATTTCCCGGTGTTGTTCCCCAATTATTCTTGTTTCTAAAGCAACTAGACACCAACGTGTGTAAACACCGTCAAGGTCACAAAAAGCACAGTCATTTGTTTTAGTGAAACTGACTTGATTCCAGAGTCAGACAAAGAGAAAAAAAGAGCAGTGAATGACAACTGAAAATACCAGCTGCAAGCAACATCCAGCAAACACCATAAATAATTCAATTAACTTGGAGGAAAACTCAAATATTGTTTAACAGACTTTAAAATATATTAGCATGGACTGTCTTTGAAGAAAGGAAAGCAAATAATGAATGAATGAATAAATTAATGAATAGGGTTGTCTGAATGGGAAAGGACAGCTCTACATGAAGATTTTTCTTATTGAATAAAGCCTGAACGACAGACCGCTCCCTCACCTTGCTACTGAACCAATTCTGCTAAACAAATAGAGTATTCTCCAATATAATTCAAGAAAAGATTTTCAGAAAGTTGGGGAATGTAATACATGTATATTTGCAGAAATGTTGATGTTTATGAAATGCAAAGGGTGTGCTCATAAGTTGCTTCATAACAAAAAGGGGCCAGTTTAATATTTCATGAAAGTAAATAAACAACTAAACACAATGAGAATGATATAGCCTTATTAATTGGAATTCACTGAGTTTTTATTTTGTTATTTACCAACATTTTCTCAAACAGTTATCCTGCTTGCATATTTATATTATTATATTTGCTGATCAAAGAGTGGTACTAATTCTTATAGAAAAGACAAATTATAGACAACTAATAAATGCTTGCTTTTACATGTAATTGACATTTACACTGAAGCTGAGATATTATTTGAATAATATTTGCTTGCTGAGATAAATGTACTGACTGTTGTGATCCTAATCTTCTTTTCTATTTATTACTTAACTTTTTGATAAAATTCATAAAAGATATAACAGTGTTGTGTTTTTTTTATTGTTCAGTTGTTTTGTCTCTGCGGTCTTGAACTCGTCTGGGAGAACTAAGAGTGATAATTAAAGTAAAACCCTACAGGTATTAATTAATTATCTTTATCTGGGTATTTAAAAACACCAATTCCCCCAGTCTATGGTAAAGTTACGTGAACCAGTTTATACTTGTCAAACCAGTTCCTTAGAAGTTAGTTGACGATTGGGTCCTTTAACAGTGGAGCAAGGAACAGTGTTGAGGCAGTCTGTTCATGCCTTTTTCTTTGCTTTTTCCAACTGCAGTCACCCGTAGGAAGCTGTGAGATTGTTATTGTATCCAAGGTCTCAGGCTAGCTAAAAACAAAAAAGCAGTGAAAGTTTTGTTGGTTCCAGTCCAGTTTCACTGGCCCGCTTATCTTTGTAGAGCAAGAGTAACAGAGTCCTTAACTATTTCTCTCCAGGGTTAATTATTCCAAATCCTTTAACTAAACGTTGACATCAGCACTGTCCACTTCTTTTAAATCGAGGGTCCTTACTTTTATACCCCAGGGGTGGGGTCAAAGGTAATTTTATTGTCCAATTTACAGTTACTGCAACTATTAATATTCTTGATACTGAACTTCATAGTTGAAAATAATGTTCAAATTTTGTGCAAATCAATTGTTTGTAAAAACATGGTCCCATGTTTTAGACATAGCGGCTCCAGTTTTCAACAATCTTAAGACAAACCAATCACAAAGTAGTAATTTCTCCTTAAATTTGGATTTATTTACGAAACACTTGTGATACAATGTTCCATCATCTTTATCAACTGTTTAAGACTTACAGAAGCAATACCAACATATTTGAAGCCTAGTTACAAAATGCCGATTTTTGGGACCAATATATTGTAAGGATTTTGAAACTCTTGCCTTTGTATTGCCTTGGCCTTGTGGGAGAGGCGCTAGCTTTTCATAACAGAGTACAGCTGTAACCTCGGAGAGATGATAAAACCTTTGTTTCTGCTTAATCTATTTTGAGCCTATGTACAAATGATAATCAAACCAATTAAAACTGGTTCTAATTTACTTTTGTTAAAAGTGACAAGCTATAACTTTAGTTAAGTGTCACGGAACGCATAACAACACACTATACAATTGGAACACAGAGGCTTTTTCTGAACCACGCACCTTGTGTAGGGCAGTGTACACACTGTTCCAGTTAAAATAGAACAAGCTCTTATTGTTTCATCAGACAGTGTTCCTTTTCATTATAAAACCTGTTACTGTGTGCTTCCCATTTAAATGGTGAATGAGGTGAGAAATCACTGAAACTGTCTGTAAACATGGTGTGATTTTCCTGTGTTTAATGTAAGCTCTGAATCAACGCAGGGTTAATTAACTCTTAAAATCAAGCAGTACATAGCTGGTGCACATCACCAGTTTGCAATCACAAACCTTGTCGTTTGACTTTGTGATGCATGGGTATAGCGCTTTGGTGCCTGTGAGAATTGAGCAAAACTCATTATTGTTTTGAAACGTAACTTTTTGTTAACTTTGGGTTTCTGCTGACACTGGTAAAGTGAAGAAGAAACGCAAATGTTAACTTTCAACGTGCTTTGTCTCACACCATGCATCACGCTAGGGAAATAAGACCAATTTTGATCAAGGAAATTACGTAAGCTATCTATGTAACTGTGAAGTACGAAGTCATTTCTTTACTCAGCTCAATAACATCAACACTGATGCCAGCTCAGAAACTAACATCTCTGTGCCATGCCGGCTCAGTAAAAGCTCAGTTTGGCTCAGAAGTAAACAACATCAACATTGGTGCCAGCTCAGAACACCGTCAACTGAGGCCTGTGTGTCAGATCACTGATGTATCACATTTGGTTTGCGTTGTTCCCTTTTGTATTTTTAATTCCTGGATACTCTTTTTGATTGACTTTACCAGAAGAAGTCTAAATATTTTTAAAGGCTAACCTCTTATAAGACCTTACAGTTACAAACTTGTTCTTCTGTTTTTGAAACCCTTATATTGCTGGTATTCATATACAGTAAGTATGTTCAAATATAAAAGTGCAATATTACTATTAAAGGATATATTCATGGTAAACAATAAGATTTTTTGGTTTTTACCAGAAATCAATTCTGACCGTCAAAATTGACTGACCAATAGTTTGTATTTCACAGTATACAGGAAAGTAATGTAATCCTTTAATACATACAAATTTACACTGGGCCAAATCAATTAGAAAAGTCAAATAGCTTTAAAATGAAAATTAGTTTGCTTTTCATATTGTTTCCATCAAAAGGTCTCAGAATATGGATATGTTATAATCTTTCTGTTTGCTACGCATGCTCATACTACATTTTTGCTTCAATACACTGCTGTACAGAACTGAATCACTTAAAAATGAAGACTAAAATGTTGACTTATTATATCCTTTTTATAACGTAATGTTTAAAATCTACAATATCGTTCCAAAGTACAGTAGTTCCCTGACTTGCACATAATTTCTCTCCTTTATACTCTCGGTCATGAATCCATCCATTTTTCATCAGTTATCTATAAAATCGTACAAGTTCATTGAATACGAGATACGTTAAGGTACTCGAATATTTACAATACAGATGACAGAATTTGTGCCTTTGCGTAGCAGTGATGAAGAAAATAGGCTGGTCACCAACAATTAAGGCATGTCAAATCTGAGTGAATCAAAATGATTTTGATTTAAAAATCAGCCCATCATTCTTAATCTATGGAACAACAAGAAGTGCACAATAGGAAAGCGTTTGCTCCATGTTTGTTACAATTCATTTTTGTTTGATCACTTTCTATATTAAAACCAGAACTAAGAAAATGAGTGCAATGGGCTTAATAGCTTCATTGCTGCTTATGCTCTAGTGCACTCTTTACTGAGCCAAGCTGGGAATTAAACAGTTAAGTACCAGCAGTGGGAGTTTACAGAACAAACATTGAGATATAGGAGAAAAAAGTCACACACTTTCAAAACAAACACACACTTTCAGGATGCTTCCAGGAACACACCAGGGAATAAAATATCTAAATAATAAGAGCAAGCTGCAGGTAAAAAACACAATCCTTCCACCTCTCTGCTAACCATCAATGACTACAGCACTTTCACAAGAAGATCCCATTTATGTTGGTTTATGGAATTTCTTATTTGGCAGAGATAAATCACATGTAAAAAGGAAAAACAAAACAATGGAATGAAAATGGAACCACAGAAATACCACAGAATACCACATTCATTTTCTTAGTTCTGTTTGCTGCGGGCTCCAACCATCTAATCTCACAGAAATGTATTCTACACTGGGTTAGACTATTAGTCTATGAAATAATAATTAAATCAGGCACAAACCTTTAGGTAAAACTTAGATATTTCAAACAGGCGTTGGCTGCAAGCTGCAAAGCATTTGTGATTGGCAGCAATTCCATGAAGTGTTAGTGTTTTTGCAACAACTTCTGTCAGCATCTGGCAAAGAAACATGACAATAATATGAAAAATATTTTTTAGCAAACACAATCTCACGGTTTCAAGTACAAATGTCCCAAGTAAAAATGTGTGCAATGGAATGTATTTACTTTACTATATACTGTATACCTTCAACTATTAGTTTCCAAGCAAATCAGAACGTCACTATCCAATGTGGTATATTATACAGTCGGCGCCACTTTATCGGGATGCCTCGGGAGAATGAAAAAAACAGAATAAGCGGCTGTCCCAATTAAACTAGAGGCAATTGAGACGACCTTTGTCACGCTTTTTTGATTCTTAATGAAAAAAGAATGAAATGACGTTAAATACATAATTTAAAATGAGTCCATTTTTTTTTTTTATTCCTAAGCAAAATTAAAATTGCACCTACCATGCTGACACGCCAACTTTCTTTGCAACAGAATTCAGCCTGAGAATTCACAGGAGACTCCAGCTTCTTCAAGAGTTCAACATGGTTTACGCAAGTCACAGCATAATCACTGCACTGGGCTACGCGACCTGTCTTGCTCTGAAAAGCGATCTTTGTTCATCACTTCAAAATACTGTATCCCAGTTAAACAAAGTGACATCCCAATTAAATGACATAAATAGCATTGGGAAGAACCGTCTCCCAGAGTTGTATACCATTTAAGCAGCAATCATGATTACCAGAGTCCCGATTAGGTGGCGCCAACTGTACTTGATGTATACCTCCATGCCTGAAGTGAAATTCTCATGTCATTTCCATCCTTTCTTTCTATCTATGGTAATCATAGACAAGTTTTCACAAAACATAAAAGGTCTAATCAATACCGAGACCCCCAAGAACCTTGTTTTTCAGTAGAAAAAGCATTCCAGTATCCACAGTTTAGAGGACAAACACTTACCCGAGCATGCTTTTGAGACCGAGATTCTTTGATCTGTTCTTCATTTTCATATTCCTGGGTTCTTCCTTGACTTGGGTTCGCTGCTTTTGCTAAGGAATTCTGAGCAGAAGCGCCATGCTGCCTCCTAGAAGCAGAGGACACAGGCACAGGCCTCTGGGGCCGATCTCTCAGGGTACAAACAGAATGGTGGGGTCCACTGCTGCCACTATACTGCGACAGAAGGGAATCCATGCTCTCAGATTTAGCAAGTCTGGAACAGTAAAATATCATGATTAACAGTGCCTGAAATCATTGTAGAACACCATGGGCCATATTTTCAAATATTTTCCTCCATTAACTATTTTTTGGAAAGGGGAACAAAAAAAATACAAAATGAAAAACAGCACACCTTGAGAGTGTGAAAAATAACTTGAAATGTAACTTAGTTATTTGGTTCTAGTTTTATAAAAAATAACAGGCATTTTTACCTCTTACAATCAGAACCAACTTTTAATTGTCCTCTCTCACGCAGTTACTCTTTTGAGGTGAAAAGCATGTGATCAGCAAAGGAAAAAAAAAAAGTTCAATTTTTAATATGCAAATCGTATTTTACAGTGATACTTTATACTTGATTAACTTAGAAAAACAATTACATATCCGTTATTTATAAACACTACTCCAACTTGCCTCCAAGTAAACTTATATGAACTTTTTATATTAAAACATTTAGCTGTGTACGTCAGGCTACGTATTTAGCCTAATGAAAATCAATATCATTGCAGTCTCTCCTTGATCGCACATATTACTTATTGATTTCCAAATTTGTAAATGCTATGATTTTTGCTCCATTTAGTGCAATAAATCTCAGAGCAACAGCCTCTAAAGTTATCCAAACAGTTTTAGATTCTAGTTCTGAAAAGTATGCCTACTCTCACTGTGCATGTGTATCTTCTGTGTGCATAAAAATATCAAAACAATTGAAATTATGTTGAGGATATGCCAGGATATAGCCAACACAGAATACAGCAAAGATAATGTATTTCTAATAAACATTGAAGTGTGTACTGTAACCCCTTAATTTCGGCATGATCATTGGTCATAATTGATCTTGTTGAGCAATAACAGATCTCTGTGTGAGTTTTTTTAAAATCTAATTAGAACATTGCAGTTGAATTAAGAAATATACTTGTTTTGCCTTTGGATATATAAGTCCTCTGTTTGATCCCCTACTACTGTAGGTCTCAAAATTAGAGATGCTGCGGCAAGCTTGTCAAACTCCTGTATCATGTAAAACTAGTAACATCCTAACCCTATTTAAAAAATAATAATAATAAAATAAAATAAATACATAAATAAAGATGGTTTCTGTGCATAAAACACAATCAAGGGGTTACACTTGTTAAGCATTCATGACACTGTGAAGTGCTAAGTGTGGAATTTTAAGGAAGAGAGAAAAAAAAAAAACTTGATCTGTCCTTCACCTCAAAAAGTAATTATAGAACAAGGACATTATTAACATGCATCAACTGCAGTCCACACTTCTTTCTGAAAGATCTATCAGGATTGTTTTTGATTGGTTTAGCAAACTTTGGTCTGAGAAGTCTTTGGTAAAAGCAGGGGTGGGGAATACATCAGAGATGCAGAGCCGTTTATCATCTGAATGCACTTTCTGAACAAAACCAAACACTGGGTGAAACTTTACAAAATGCTTTTTTTTTTTTTAAATTACAGAATCATTTCTGGCACAAATAATGAGGTATGGTCAAATTGAAAACAACAAAGCAATATCTCCCTTCCTGAATTACAACCAAACCCATATGCTATCATTCGTCAAAAGACGAATCAAAACGTAAGTTCTTAGTTTTGACAGAATCATTAATGTAATTGGTTTCCTTTCCTGTCTCGTTTGACACAATCAACAGCTCATTTAACGGAATTCCAAAATTGTCCCATTACATTTTCTCTTTCATCACTAACAAATCATCAGCAAACACAAGCCGATGCGAATTACATGCAGCGGTCCACTCAACTCACAGATCTGCTCATTATCAAGGGCAGGAAATTTCAATCAAACCAAGACAAAACAGCAGAGTGTAACAGAAGGCTTCTAGTTGAGAAAGGCTTCTCATTGAATTTGAAATGTCTTTCCTGGCAGTAGAGCTGGAGTTCTGCTAATAAGATAATGACCTGGAATTCTTTGTTAAATAGTAAGTAGCGGGGCTCCTTAAAAATACATGTCCCCATGTGTTGCTGCAACTGTTTAAATAACGTACCTGTTTGACAATGTGGGCAATAACCTTTACACTACCAGTGCACGAGAGCGGACATTCTGAAAAGAGCTTTGAAGCAGACTTTAAAGTTATAAGTGTAAAAAGTTGTCAGGATGTTAACCATAAAAATTAAAAAAATACAGGTATGTTATTTAAACAGTTGAAGCAACACGTGGGGACGTGTAACACTATATTTTTCTGAACCCCGCTACTTACACAAGATCCTGTCATATGTAAATGAAAACGTTCAAACCTGAACATTCATGTTACCTGCCACATTCAATCAATCCAAAAGCAAACTGCTGTGTAGCCTACCACCATGAAAAATACTATTTTAACTACTCTTGATTTTCTGGAGTTATTCCTTCAAAAAATTGCTGGAACTGTTCAAGACATATAACAAGCACTTGGAAAAAGCAAGTCACTGACACATGTTCAAGGTATTAGCCAGGTACTGTACATTTCTGGTACAAATTAGTTGAACCTATGTATACAGACACACACACACACAAGCACACACAGAGGTTAAAGTAACTTTAATTTCTTACCAGTACTATATTATTAACCTATGGCCAGTAAAACATGATAATATGAATAAGGGCAGACAATCGAGGCTGGGCGTTATGAAATATATGGTACACACACACAATATATAACATTTCAGTAATTATAAATATCTAGTAGCCATGTGTTAATGCTGATACATGCTGTTTGTTCACTTGTTCTCATTGTGCTCATAAAGTTTATTTAAAGCCTCCTGGCTTTGTTAGAGAAGATATGCTGAAATGAAGTGGCTGAAAGTAATGTAAGCGCATCTAGTAGTTTGATTTCTACAACTTTTCATTCAAAACAGAGACACGTTGCTTTTGCTGTTGTGGTTACTGTAGTGCCTCTAATCGCAAACACTATTCACATTTTTTATTTGCTATACTAAATTTAAGTAGATAGACTCAACGTATGTAGGACAATGATGAAGCACACTTTCGTCTACAATGAAAGCCAACATTCAGAGGGCGTGCAGAAGCAGAAAAAAGCTAAATTAAATCGAATATTGTATTTACATATTTTTTTGTATTTACATATTTTCTGGTGGACTGATTTAGAACACAGATTAAACATAGTTTGAAAGACAACATTGAAGGTCTTTTTCCAGAGACTCATATTGACCAATCAGGTTAAATGAAAATCTCTGATTCATTTTCTAATATGGTGTAAAAATGTAAAGCAGCTGCAAGGATAATGAAAAAAAAACAACTTTACCCCCCCCCATCTAGGTTTTACCTTTTATTTAGAGGCCCACTGTCCACTTCCCTGGACCTGCGCTTCTGTCTAGACAGCTCTCCCTTCTGCTCGAACTGGAATGCCTCCCCGTCAGGAACGCTTCCAGGCTCAGACAGGACTGTGGGGGATGGCGCAGGACTTAGCACGAATGGGATCGGACAAGACTCTTTTGTGCATGTTGTGAGGGTCTCGTATCGGATAAGTCGGGACTGAAGTTTTACAAACCCCTTATCTTTCTCCAAAGCTTTTCTGTCATCCAAGCAGAACCTGACAGTTACAAAAAGACCAAGCGTTAGATCCAGTTTAAGGAAGTACAGGGTGGTCATAAAATTAGAAATATAAAAGCTGCAGACAGCTACACATTGTTTTGCTTAATATGGCACTATTTGTTTCAGAGATGGGTTATATAACGTACAGCATGGAGGCAGGTTTAAAAAATAGACATTATTTTGTAATAATTTCTTAATAAAAATTAACTTACTCAATCCCGTGATAATGGGAGTTGGCAGCCTTGTCAAACAGCAGCTTTTGCACTTTACGAGGTGTCAAATCAGGAGACATATGGAAAGCATTCTCCCTGTAAAAATAGAAACAGTATATATCTGGAAAAAAAAAAAGTGTGTATGTATGTATGTATGTATGTATGTATTATGTATGTATGTATGTGTATATATATATATATATATATATATATATATATATATATATATATATATATATATATGTATATATATATATAAACACTACAAACAGAATATACACATTTTAAATTTGGATCAATAAAACATGCATGTGTTAGCAATGGAAAGGGGTTTAATAGTGTTGATCAGCGTCTAAAGATTTAGCCTGATATCTTTTCATCAAATTGGTCGAACAAGAATATTCTAAAGGTTCTACATGCCAACATCCTAAGAAATTTATATTGTATGATTATTATAGGTCAGATATGTATACTTTAAGCTAAATATGGAGAAAAAAAAAAAAAAAAAAAATGTCAACAAAACTAAAACGTTAGTATCATAATCCTGGTTCCCTGAAATAGAAATGTAAATATTACCTAATGGGATATATCTCTCATAACCCGAATTAGCACTTTCAAATTAGACTTTAAAAGTAGAACCTACACAAACTACTCCACATTGATGCATATAGAATATAAGTAAGATTTACAGAGAAAAAACAGGTTAATCTCAGTTGCATAAGTATCCATCCCCTTTGCTACTCCATCCCTAAATTAGCTCAGGTGCAAATGATTTGTTTGAAAGGTCACAAAATTAGTGAAATGGTTTCAGCCTGTGCGTACTCAAAGTGGTTTAACTTGTACATAATTCCCTCAGGTATATAAAGACTTTCAAACTGCAACTTGCATAGTGATCCAACAAAGTAACCATGAAGACCAAGGAGCTTTCGAAGCAAGTTAGGGATAAAGTGGTAGAGAGGCACAGAACAGGAGAATGGTATAAGAAAATTTCAAAGGCGCTGATTATCCCCCTCAGCACAGTGAAGTCCATCATTAAGAAGTGGAAGATGCATCATAACACCCAGACACTACCATTATCAGGTCCCCCTCCTAAACTGAGCAGCTGGGCAAACAGGAAACTGGTTCGGAATGTCACTCTGAAGCCAACAATGACCTTGAGAGATCTGCAAAGTTCTGCGTCTGTGATGGGAGTCAGTGTTCACATATCAACAATAAGCCGGTTCCTACACAAAGCTGGCCTGTATCGACGGGTGGCAAGAAAGAAGCAATTACTCAAAAAGCCTAATCTTAAAGCACGTATGGAATTCATGAAAAAGCATGTAGATTATACTGCAGGACATGTGGAAAAAGGTTTTGTGGTCAGACGAGACAAAAATTGAACTTTTCGGTCTAAATGCAGGACAATGACCTGAAGCACAAAGCCAAAGCCACACTGGAGTGGTTGAACAATAAGAGAATTAATGTTCTTGAGTGGCCCAGTCAAAGTCAAATAGAAAAATGTATGGCGAGACGAAGATTGCAGTCCATCGACAGTCAACAACAAACTTATCAGAACTGGGGCAATATTCCTGTAAGAATGGGCAGAAATTTCACCATCCTACTGTGCAAAGCTAGTAGAGACCTGTCCAAAAAGACTCCTAGCAGTAATTACTGCAAAAGGTGCTTCTACCAAGTACTGACTTAAGGGGCTAAACACTTATCCAACCAGTAAATGTATATTATAAAGTTAGTTTTGTTTTGGTTTAATATAATATAGCAGGCTAATAAAACGATTAAAGTAGGCTATAATATTTTTTTCATAAAGAAGTTGTCGTTATTTGTTGAAATTAATCAGTTTTCATATTTTGTTGTGTACTACTCATTTAATTAAACGAAGTAATGTAAGAAGTTGCTTGTATCGTTCATGACTTTTTCAAATCAAGTAAGCTTATTTGTGTATAAAAAACGACAATGGAGTTGCAGCCTGTGTCATCTTACTTAATGGCACTCAAGCTGAAATCGTAAAGTAATTTAAAAGAGGTTTACAAAAGTGACAGCGGACTGTCTCTCTTTAGCGCACAACCAAGAACTTGCAGACTTGATACAACTGTGTTGAGAATTTAAAAAGAAAACATTTTATGAGATTTTTAACACAAGGTACCATAAATATGACTGCACACCCAGCGGTTGCATTCGGTAATAAAAATACTGTTAACTAAAAGGCTCAAAACTATAGATTGTGCGCATCCCTTGTTAGTAGCTGCCAGTTTGTTTTTCATTCAACAGTTTCCATCAGTTTTCTTGACAGATTTTGTAGATTCGGTATTCGGTCAAATCTTTTGAGATGGATTTGGTATTTGGCCGAATCCCAAAAACCTGGATTCAGTGCATCCGTAGAAAATTACAATTCTAGCTCAGTGTTTTATAGGTTTGTAAGCAACTGCGAAAATTACTGAATTTCACCACCAGGATCCACAAGTCATCCGCCGTTCTCATTGGAACAGAATACAGCAGTTGCACAAAAAAGCCTTATTTTTTTGTTACCGACTGTGGCAGTGCGATTGCCCTGCACAGTGGTAAATTAGTGTTGGTGTGGTTTATATGTGGGAATGGGTTTATTTTGTGACGTTTTGGTACTTAATTAGTTTATTGTATGTTTTTGTGTTAATTGTTACAATTGATTTAATTGTTTAGCTGCTGTGGCGCTCCGCTGGGGACGATTACCGGTCTGCGTGGAGCAGCAGCTGAAAGCAATCAGCTGTTCCAGCAGGCAGGTGGGCGTGTCTCAACAGAGCGTCAAGATAAAAGCATGGCGATCGCTGTGATCGGGGCTGCTGCAAGGCCTGCCGTTTTCACGGCACCTTTTGAGTTGTAGTTTGGGGTATTGTGTTTTATTTTGCACTTTTTGTACGGTTTTCTGTATTTGTCCTCTGTGAGTTACCATCGCTGGTAACGTCACATGACCGCCTTTATTTTACTTTCACTTTCTTTTTGTTGTTAATAAATCCTGCGCGCCTGTGCCGGCGTTTCAACACCAACCTCAGTCTCTCTGTATGCTTGAACAGCGGCGACCCACACGCGTGACTCGAGGAAGACCCTGTCACACCGACTAATTGGCGACAGAGCTTGTAATAAGTGAACCGGCAACTCCAAAAGCTGACAACTAAATGTCAGTAATTGAATTCCACTAGCAAAACATTTGTTAGAAAACAGCTAGACTGTTTCCCAGCCTTAAGCATTTGGTAACGAAAAGACATCCAAGCAGCTATCTTTGTTCCCCACATGTGAGAGATGCAAAGGGCTATACCCACATTTTTAAAGCTTACATTTTTCCACAGATTAAGTTCTGGACTACAGGTCCAAGCACTCTTTAGATGCCCAAATCACAAGTAGCTGGATCACAGATGAAAATTTAATTTTTTATTTAGATGAGTAGTGAGATAAGTTTGCACTAGAGGAAAGCTGGGCAGCTTATGATATTTCCCGTTCAAGTTATTATGTGCGTATACTTTCTGTGAACGATGTAGATCAATCAGGTCCCAGAACAATGCAGTTTTCTTGAAAGTAATATTTTATATGCAGGAGCAGAAGAAGGGAGCCTTTGTCCCTTAAGCTTGAGATGTACAATTGCAAACCAGTGAGGAACTGTTGTAGAATTGATGTAGAATTTGGAATCTGATCTGTTGAATACTACTGTAGCACATTTCATGCGATGCTGAACTATATATGACTTTGAAAACTTAGACTTCAACATGTAGTTAAGATTTCTGATGGCTAAGGCCTACCTAACCTTGCATGATAGTAACAAAAATAAAAGAGCTGCAAAACATAACAGAAGAGGTGCTATGAGCTGGAATAATTATGGGACATTCTTTCTAAAGCAACTTAAATACATTCTTAAAGACATTTATTGAGATTACAGCACATTTGCTAATGCATGAGGGAATGCGTAATTTATATCACCACTGTGCCTGCTAAATTTAACACACAAAAAAAAAAACTTCAATTCAAAAGAGAAAGAAAAACAAGGTGCAATTCATTTCCGTATAAAGTTTGCGGGGGAGTTAATGCCATAACTGCATACAACCTCAATCAAGCTGGAGTATGATTTTAAATTTGATTCAATTCAAGATATTAAAAGATTTTTTTTTCAATTGCATGTTGAAAATAGCCAGCAATTGGACTTGATTTGATTTGTGGAATAGATTACAGTGAGTGTATTGAATGAGGTTCGCATTGAAAAGCATTGATCCCAAAGGAATCAAGTTCTCGTGCAAGAAAATACAGCATGTGTAAGAAAGGGGGAACAACTCTTTAGCCAATACTTTCCCTAACTATTTTCTAGATTCAACCTTATGCATATGAATGACAAATGTTAGGACTACAAATAATTTTTAAATAAAAAACGACTGATAAAATGTAGGTGATTTCATCGCCTTATTATCTTTAAAGCATACCCTCTCTGGATCTGCAATGGCTGGAGTTCACCACTCGGTTGGCCTTCAGGTGTGAAGTATTTCAGCAGTTCTTTAGCATCCAGCTGAGCTGAAGGTAACCTCTGTCCATCCTTGGGCCCCAGCAAAGAGTCTGATCCTGCCATCATTATGCCTGTCCTGGTAAAGCAAGTTTTAAAACAAAAATAAACATATTTTATGCAGTTTTAAAGCTATTCAACATCTTCACACATGAAGTGCAATGCTATTACTGAGACACTCTGCCAAACAACTTACCAGATGAGTAACATGGTAAGGGGGGGGGGGGGGGGGGGGGGGGGGGCAATTTCTAAATAATACATACGTGTGTTATCATGAATTAACATTAAATTAACCAACCCTTATTACTTGTTTGAATGTATCACATATCCACCTCTGCTACTGCTGGTCAGTCAACCTGATGACATCTATGAAATTTACAAATATACAGGTCTCTGTCTTTACAGGAAACAATAAGATTACACTTGTACTGTAGATTGGTGAGCCTAATCTGCAAACAGGTGTGGTATCTGCTCTTTCCCTGGCTTGAATTCACGTTGTTGTTTGAATCGGCGTTGAAATAGGTAGTTGATTGTAGTTTATTTGTTAGAATCGTTGCTTGCTTAGGTAAGCAGCCTGCACTTAAATTACATATTTAAAAAAAAAAAAAAAAGGTATTAAGTTATCCAAACCGTTTGGGGCGTGTTGAGTTGTGAGGTTGATGCAAATTTAGTGTTAAGTATATGGCTCCACGCCGACAGGTTAGTACAAATTGGCAATCAGTGTCTTAGAATGCTAGCCATTCTAAGCGCAACACGTAGTCCGAGCTGTGGCAGTCCGACCGAGAACAGGTGGAGGGAGGACCTTTTTCTAATCCCTCCCAATGGCTACTAGAGGCCTCATTCCTACCCTGACATGTCTGCATCCACTGGACAAAGCGGGCTCACTCATTCTCCACTCTCAGAACGAACACTGATAAGTACCTGCTGCACCTACCCGTATTAACTGCTTCTCCCCCTACGCTGCCTGCTACAAACTTGAAAATCTCCTTTTTCAATTGTCGCTCTCTGACTAACAAATCTCTGCTTCTCAGCGAACTTACAACCAATACCAATCTTGATCTTCTCAGTCTAGCTGAAACCTGGAACACAGTAAATGACATGCACTCACTGCATCTAGCCACCCAGAGTCGGAGGGCTATTCCCTCTTTGACAAACCTCGCCTCACTGGCCGAAGCAAGGACACTGCTGTTATTGCAAATTCTGTGCTTGCTTCCTCAGTTCTTCTTTTGTCTGCCTTTTCTTCATTTCAGCATCTCGTCATCAAGCTCCCCTCTCCGATGTCCCTCACCCTTGCTGTTATCTACCGTCCACCTAAGAACAACTCTGCTTTTATTGCCAAGTTTTCAGAATTCCTCTCCCTCGTCTGGACTTCAACTGACAAAATCCTACTCCTACGTTACTTCAACATTCATGTTGACTTGCCTTCCTCCCCACTAATGACTGACTTCAACACACTTCTGGACTGTCTTGGCCTTTCTCAATCTGTCAATGTCCCCACTCACACCCGAGGACACACGCTGGTTCTGCTCATTACCAGGGGCCTTGATGTCGCCAATCTCTCCGTCTCAGATGTCTCTCTCTCTGATCATTTCTTAATCACTGCTAATATTAATCTCCCTGCTCCTTCCTCCGCTAATGATACTGTTGTCTCCTTCTGTCCCAAGAATCTGCCGAATCCCCTGAAACTCTCAGAATGTGTCTTTGCATCCCCTCTAACTGGTACTCTCTTGTCCTCAATTGATGATGCGGTTACCCTCTACAATACCACCCTTACTCATATCATTGACACTGTCGCCCTGCTTACAACCAGAACCGTCAAGAAAGATCAAAACTGCACATGGTATACCCTTGAACTTCGACTGCTTAAATCTGCCTGCTGCAAGCTCGAGCGTAAGTGGAGGTGATCTGGACTAACGGTTCACAGCAAGATCTGGTCGGACCTAGAGCTACAGACATCCGCTTGCTGCGGCCAGGGTGAAATACTTCTCTGAAATCATAACTATGGGACATGGCAAACCCAGTGTTCTCTTTCAGACCATTGACCAAATTCTACATCCATCTACCGACAGATCCAACTCCAGTCCACCCTTCTCTCTTACCTGTTATGATTTCTCCTCTTTCTTTCAGAACAAAATTGACATCATCTATTCTACGCTCACTCACCACAAACCCAGTCCATTACTTGATCACCCTGACGCTACTCTGGCTGCCCCTCCTGCTCTCATCTCTCTTCATTACTGATGTTTCCAGCTTACTGTTGAAATCAACTACTGCCACGTGCCCCCTGGACCCCTTGCTGACTAACCCTGTCCGCCTCTGTGCTTCTGATCTTGCTCCCTCCATTATCCACACCCTCAACCTGTCCCTGGACTCTGGCTCGGTTCCTGCTGCCCTTAACTCTTTGCGGTCCTATGTCGGACCAGGTCCAACAATACAATTTTCCCTTTCCAGTCAGTTCTTTGAGCGCTGGATGCAGAAGCAGCTACCTCCTTGTTATGTCCGTGTTATTTCTGTAATGCATTGGGCTATGAGATACACCCTTTTTTCCGGTTTCATTCGGCATTATTGAGGAGTTTGGTGATAAAACGAGTGATCAGGAGAGGATTCATCAGTATGCACATCTATAAAGAGCTATGTGAAAAATGGGGCTTGGCTGTAGATACAGTACTGAGTGTCCATTTGCAATTCAATACCTTTTAAACATGTTTTACTCTGAAAAAAATATATTTTAAAATAGCATGTGTAAAATAAATAGTGCATGTGAAAATAAATTGGACCTGAACAAGCACTGAATAAATGGACTGCAAAGAGTTAAGCTTGCCCAAGTTACATCGGTATTCAAAAAACCCTCCCTTGACTCGGCTGACTTATCTAATTTCTGTCCCATCCCCAATCTCCCTTTTTTCTCAAAAACTCTCACGGACAACATCTCACGGACAGCAATCTGCTTGAATCTCTACAGTCTGGTTTCCGGCCACATCACAGTACTGAAACTGCTCTGCTCCGGATTGTGAACGATCTGCTCAATAATGCTGATGCTGGTGCTCCCTCTGTGCTTTTCCTCCTTGACCTAACAGCTGCTTTTGACACCATAGCTCATGGCATTCTTCTTGACCTCCTTCAGAAGTATGCTGGAATCTCTGGAACCTGTCTCTCCTGGATGTCCTCTTACCTATCATGATGCATGCAGTCCATTTTCTTTGCTGGACGCAGTGGTGTTGCAAACCCAGTCACTTGTGGTGTCACCCAATAATCTGTTCTTGGGCCCCTTCTCTTCAATATCTACATGCTCCCCTTGGGTCACCTCATCCGCCAACACAGCCTCATGTTTCACTCCTATGCTGATGACACCCAGCTCTACTTCAAACTTGACCCTGGTAGCCCCTCTGGCACGGTCCAGCTCTCGGCTTGCATTCAAGACATCGAGGCCTGGATGTATGCCAATTTTCTTCAACTGAACACTAAAAAAAAAATCTGAATTCTTTCTAGTAAGATCCAAAACTCAACTTAAGAATCTAAACATAGCTGCCCTGAACCTCAGAAACGGTCTGCTGCTGCCTTCCCCCACAGTACGAAGACTTGGTGTCTTCTTGACAGCAACCTCTCCTTTGATGCCCACATCTCCGTGGACAAATGTTCCTTGTACCATCTTCGAAGTCCGTCCCTACCTTTCCCTCCCAGATGCGGAGATACCTTGTCATGCATTTGTCTCCTCTCGACCTGAATACTGAAACTCTCTATATGGTGGACTCCCTACACGCACCATAAACCGACTGCAGCTAGTCCAGAATGCCGCTGCCAGGATCCTTACCACCACCTCACCACTGGCTGCACTGGCTAACTGTAAAGTTCAGGATTATTTTCAAAACTCTCCTGCTCACCTACAATGCCCTTCATCACACAGGTCCCGGGTACCTCCTCAACCTGCTGACCCGCTATGTCCCTACCCGCAAGATGAGGTCCTCCGACTCTGGCCTGCTCGTTATCCCCAAGCAAAAGTGCACCACACGCTTGTTTAACTTCATGGCTCCGACTCTTTGGAACTCTCTCCCAGCTTTGCTGCGTGATGCTCCCACCGTCTCTCACTTTAAATGAACTCTCAAAACCCACTTGTTCTCACCTGCTTTTCATGCTCTTTAAGCCTGATATCTACTATTACCTGCTGTGTTGCTGCTACTATTTCACATATTATGTCATTATCATGTATTATGCACTTTCCACTGTATTTAATGTATTATGCATTTCTCTGTATTTAAAAGTATTATGGATTTTCTTGTCACTGCATCTTGTAAAGCACTTTGTAATGGTGGTCCACTATGAAAGGCACTATATAAAATAAAGACTGATTGATTTATTGATAATATATCTTCTAATCAGATTAATTTAAATTCCAAGCAGTACGGAATGTTTGTTATATCTCGAAAAGCTAAGTTTCATCCTAGAAATAAACTGTTAATTTATACCAAGTGTTGAGATATCTAGGGTCCCAACCTTGCCTATTTTAAGCATGCTCTGTGATTGACTGATTCTTAGACACTGACCCTGTGATTGTGCTGTGAAATCAAATCCACCTACTTCTCTTTCATTAGAAATAAATACATAAATCAGTAAAGCTACCACAAATCCCTGTGTTTCTGCTGGTCAAAATCAGTTTAATTGCTCAGACATGTCATTATGGTGGATGATGTTTTTCACCTTTACATCTTAAACCAATGTAGCCTATTTACACATTGAATTTAACCTTTCAAGAAGCATCTATCAACTACAGGATAAATTGCAGTGATCTTTGTTTATCTGTTATCCACGACTTCAGTCATCAGTAATAGGTTCAGAGCCCTATTGCTAAAGACAAAAGAGCAGATACCAATCATGAACATAATTTTTTAACAAACCTAACTTACTGATTTTATTTTCTTAAACACAATACTGGATTGTAAAAGCGGACGGCATTCTTGGATTTCACATACATAATCACAGACAAAAGTACACAGAACAACAGTATGTTACATCTTGTTTGTGAAACCTGGGCCCATTCTGTTTTGCCTATTTCTTACAGCTCAGACAGATTGGATACACCATGCTTGGTTAGAGCTTGTTTCAGATGAGTCCAAAGCACTGCCAGTCAGCCTATGAGAAGATAGTATCATTGAACTTTGTAGAACGTTTTGAATACATGGCTGCATTCACTTGATCTTCAATCAAATGAATGTTTCCAGTCCTTGAACTGCTAAAACACCCCCACATCATGATCGAACCTCCTTCAGGTTTAACTGTAGGTATAAGGCTTTCTTCATTGAAGGCTTTTCTTTTTTTTCTCTAAACATACTGTGGTCCATTATTGGACCAAATCATTTTGTTGAAGGAGGCTTCAGATTCATGTTCAAATGTAATGGAAAATGTAAACTGTTTTATATATTTTCTTTAAAAGTGGTTTGCAGCAAGGTCTTTCTGAATACAACTGTTCTGTGTTCAGGTGCCTTTGTACAGTTCTTTTGTGTACTGTTATGCCTGATGATTCTAAATCTTTCTTTAAGTCCTTGGCTCGTACTCTTAGATTCTCTTACCACTTGTACCCATAATTATCTTTGGACATCCACTTCTTTTCAAGTATATCAGTACTTCTTGATTATTGCTACGAGTACTTATCAAAACGTGAATGCAACTGTTTGTCTTGACCATCATCTGCTGTGTTGCCAAAATGTTATTCTTCAACAGATGTTAGAACTAATTACAGTGCTACCCTGTTATAACACAATGAATTATAGCGCGTAATAGGACATTACAGGGTAATGTCGTGGCTCACCTTTCCCCCCATAATGAAATATGACTCGCAAACGCTGGGTGAACATTCCAGATACTTTAAGTGATCTTGGTGATGTTATCATGAATTATGCTCGGATCAATTGTAATAGAAACTCAAAAAAAAAAAAAAAACTACAACACTGATTTTGTTTTCTTATTGTTTTAAACAAGAGTGATGTATACTTTGAACTGATGGAATAGCAGTTTCTATTATACTGTATATATAGTAATGACCTGGGATTTATATTGATGCAGGTTTGGTCTATGGACCCTGTTGTGTGTGTGTGTTTGTTAGCAGGGAAGCAGTAAGCTTGCCGCAGCCGGGATAGGTAGGTGACCTCCAGGGAGATGGTCAGGTTTTAAGCGTTTTTAGGTTTTGGCCAGGAATAATCGTCCCAATAAATCAGGGATTACAGTAGCTGCAAATTGTGTGCGTCTCCTTCCTTCATTTTCCATTGTACGCTACAATACTAATTTGGCTTGTGGGCACTGTAAATCAATTCGGGAACAAAAATGCCAATATTCGTTATAAGGCGAAACACAAATAACACGGTCTCCTAATTATGGACCCCAACAACTGCATTATAACAGGGTAGCACCGTGCCCTTTTCTGGCTATTGTTATCCAGCTTAATTACTGTGCAATGGTTTTCAAATCAATGAACAGATTTCTTTTTAGTTCCGTTATGTTTTTACTTTAAATTTAAACGTGCCAATACATTTATGTTTGTTAAAAGAACAGAAATTGCACATTTTGTTGTTTGTAATACTAATTAATGGATAATGTTCCACAAATGCTTGCATTTAACATGTTTTCTTGAATTATTTTCTATTAAGTATAGGGTGTGCTACATTTGTCTGTGACTATGTTCACCCATTTCCCCAAAATAAAAAAAATTAGCTCTGCTATGACCTATTCTTGAATCCCACTAGAGATAACTTCCTATCTTACCTCATCCTCTGCCTGATTCTTTCCAAGTTTTCAAAGTTCTGAAGGACGCTTCTCTCAAAACACTCTGAGGAACTCACACAAGTTACATCATATCCTGCAAACAAATGAAAGAATAAAATCAATGCCCATTATATATATTTATATATATATAACAAATTAATGCACTTACCTGTGTCACGTGATTTCTGACTCCATCACCAGTATTCTGATACCAAACCCATCTTTTCAATGTTACAATGTACTTGTTTATCCGTCAACCTGTGTTTTTTTTTTGTCTATTATGGAGTTACACAGCGCTTCCTCCAATTTTAAATGACGAAAATACAGCCAAAACAAAGCGAACAAGACCAAGCTACGGTAATGTAAAAGTTAATCAATAAACAGTTTTTATAAATTGTGATGCTTTTTTTTTTTTTTTTTAATCTGTGATCTTTAGTTACTTTTGTGCATTATCATTTGCAAGTGAACTGTGACATTAGGGCCTTATCAAGCACCATATTCTGCAATTTTGAATACCTATTTTGGATACTGTTTTAATTCTGGAAACTGGTGTTTTTTTAACCTTTTGCTACATTGCATTGCCTTTTACGTTTTACACAGTTCTTTGCTTGGGTAACATTTTGATTTAGTTCTGCTGTTGGGTCGTTAATGGAGACTTTTACATACTGCTACAATACTTACCAGATTTAAAATGTATGTACTGTATTACAGTCCACGTGTCATCTCTTTTTGCAAGTGATATTTTCAGAATCATATTGTTCTGAATTAAAATACTACTTCTGTTGAAAATATAGTACTGTACCAACAAAACCAACTACAGTACATCTAAACGGAAGCATACTTATTTTAAAACACCGTCCTTTCATTTATGTATTTTTTACATTGTATCTTTTTTCTGTTCCCTGAAAAAACGGACACGAGTTGGAATGGGCTGAAATGAAATAATCAGATATGCGTCACAATCGTCACTGAAGTCAAAATTTTAAAGGGTCGGATATGTGAGTGCTGACTGTACAGTATTTTTGGAATGCAATTTAAAATGAACTGCACGTGAGAACTGCAGGTATAAGGGCCAAATGCCAAGAGTTCCTATATTTATTTTCTAGATGTCTGCTATAGATATACTTATCATAGGCGAGATCAGTGTCATTAAAGAATAAGAGTCAGTGCCACAAAGTGATCTGCCACTTTGGAACAAGTTTCTTTATGGTTTTCTGGCAAAACACTGTTGTGCATTAGATGGCGCTGGCATTTACTAAAGGAACTGTGGTTGTTCGAGCCTATATTACTTTTCTCTATGTCAGGCAACTAGAACTGAAGAGCACTTCCTGAACTCATGGTCAAAGCACCAACACAGACATATCAAAAATCTAAAACAAAGACAATATTTGTGTAATTGCAAGAAGGCTGCAAACATCACACAAAGGTAAGGAGACAGAAAAAAACAAAAACAAGCTAAGAAAAAATTATTTATTTATTTTTAACCAAATTCCTGGACACAGACAACTGAAGTATATTTCCTCTACCGTAGAACAAAATATGAGATCTAAAAAAAAACCTTGAACTCACTTCTTGCGATATGTTCATGGACAAAAATAACTTCTTAATGTTAAATTGAATGTAAGACTTGAGTGCAGTGCATGTGTTGGATACTGTTCTTGAGATCTGGGCCAACACACCAAGCAATGAGACGAAAAAAGAGATTATTAAAACATCAATTCATATAACACTATTTTGCTCTTTGTGAAAAACAGAATAGATCAACAATATGTTATTAAAAGGGTTCCTACCAGGATACTTTTTCTCACAATTCTCCTTCAGGAGGTCCTCCTCATGAAGAACAGTTTTGGTAAGGTTTGTATTGTGTACTTTTAGGTATTGCTCCTTAGCAAGTGCCAACAGAACCTTCAGGTCATTGACTGGAATGGACGCAGGCTTCTTGTTCTTCTCTCTTATTCCTATTAACAGAACAATATAGTGTCAAAAACATGGAGTTCAAAACACAGCTTTACTTAAGTACTGTACCCTATAAGTCCATCTTAATGTGTAAAAAAAAATAAAAAATAAAAAAAACTATGCATACATAGTAGGTGAACAGTGAAAGTGCACAAAATATTAGTGTTTAACTAAAAGTTAAAAATGATGATGGCCATTCTCAAACATTTTAGTGCTTTTACATCAAACACTGATGTAAAAGCACTGGCATTTTACTTCAGCTAGTATTCAGATGTTATATAGATATATAAATCCCCAGACTATTCCGAGAAAAATAATCTAGTGTGTATTCTTTAGTAAAATAAATAGGATACATGTTATGTTCCTATGGTCATTAGAGCACCCTCGTCGCAAAAATACAAAGATTCAGTGTTCTCATTCTCTTAAACAGAAAACACATTTGGAACAGACCCCAGAAGACCATAATTTTAATTAAAAAAAAAAAAAAAAAAAAAAGCGTATTGACGTAAGGCACAATGCCATTTTGCTGAATTCTTGGAAACGTGAACCTCACAGCTAATTATTGGATTAACAAATTGTTAAAACAAGCACATTTTTTAAAAACTTGTATCGTAATTATTCATGACTGTGTAATTGTAGAGAACAGACAACAGTTTTGAAATGATCTAAAACAGTATATATACACAGGTTTGTTTGCTAGCCAGGAATTTGAAGGTAGTTTAGAATGAAGGTAGAATTTACTGAAGGTAGTTCCCTGTTTGATAATGTGTGAATGCTATAAAGCACACATTAAATGTCACACACATGCAACATTCAATCTTTTGATTTGTATAATGCATATTAAGTAAACAAAAGTTGTTGTATTAAAATCCACTACCAAGTCAATATACGTAGCAACTCTATATGGTGTCACTGCTGTGTGTAGATCCAAAGCATTGTGGGGTACCTATAGTGGTTGTAGTGCTTCAGTAAAATACATACTGAATACCTAGTTTACAAGACAGTGTAAGAGAAGTGCTATGGTAGAATATGTTTGAAACATACAAAATGCACGCTAACACTAATCATTTCAATTTCAAAAACCGAGCACCGTTCGCCTCTCCCCCTCCAGCTCGTGTTATCCAGAGGCAAACCTTTAATTTCTTCCTCGACAGCAAAGCATTGTATAGCGTAAGCTGTATTGAAAGAAATGTCTCAAAATCCCTTTTTGTTAAATGCCTACATGGCCAAAAACTTAAAAGCAAACTGTGTAAGAAACTTGTATCATGGAGGCATAATCTATCTCTGGGGTCACTTGACATGCATAAGTTCATATTATTATTATTATTCATATTTTTAGTAGTAGTAAAACGTAACTGATAACCTGCTTAGAACGGTGACTATTAAATAAAGCTTTGCTTTGCTTAAGTCTGCTGCAGTTGGTGCTGCTGCAATGCAAGCTTACTGTATAGATCGCAAGCAGATACCAATTAAGTGAAAATAAACATTTAATTATAAAAAACATGATTACTGTTCTATATAATGTATTTTTAAACTACATGTGAATGTTTTATTCCATTTACATGGATTATTTGTAAAACAGGATTTTCAATCAAATATAAACAAGTAGCTATGGTGAAGTCACCAGTAAATTATGCAAATGAGTACACTCAAAGGTTCGAACCTTCCTTCGGGAATGTGTTCCAAACCTTCAAAGGTCGAAATCTACCCTTCGTTGCTGCCCTAGAATCTGGTAAATCTTGAGTTTTACCAGTAACTGTCAACATTTACCAAGTAGTAAATGTCCGGAATTAAGAAGCAAGGTGATATAAAATGGGTTCACCTGTGTTTTGTATTAGTATGCTAATTCTTTGTTATATTTCAAGTGGTGCAAACTGCAAATGCTGTTTTGGTATAGATTGAATTCGAATGAATGAATCTGTTTTGCTTAGTGTTTAAATACTGAGAAACCCCAAGCTTGTTATATACTGCTTCAGTGCAATGGGATTGTAATATAAATCCTGTCGTGGTTTTTTTATTTATTTATTTATTTATTTATTTTTTAAAAATGGGTAGATTGCTCTATGTGCAATTATTATATCAGCCCCACAATAGTTGGGCAGTGTAAATATATATTTTATCTTATTGTATTTTTATAGAGGGCATAGGCAGTATTTACTGTAAATAGGCAGTAAATTAAAGAGAATGTACGTTACCGCTACTGCCGCTAATGAGAAATTACGGTAACTAAATTATTTTTCTGTGCGAGGTCTGGTTTATGTCAAAATGTTTAAAAAATACGTACAATGCTCCCCATTTATATGGCGGCCGTTTATATACGAAAAGGTTATAAGGCGGTACGGTCATGGCTCCCATGTGCCCCATAGTGCCATTACACTAACACTAGTAGTCTCGTTATAAGGCGGAGCACAAATAGCATGGTCTCTTAACTATGGGCCCCTACTATGGTTCCATATTAGAGCTACAGTTATAAAGGTATGTAGTTAAAACATGATGCATACTATACTATATTTCAGTTGTTTTATTAATGTGTATCTGTAATAAAACATGAAACGTGAAAAATAAAACAAATTAAAATAATTTCACAGGGCTCTACTTATTGGTTAGGCACTTGTTTATTCTTGAGATTTACTGGTAAATGTCCAATATAAAGCGTTATGTTTAGTTACACCTGTTAATAAATCTTCAAGTCAATATTCTGACCTGTACCACAGGATGGGGACTTTATAATGGTAACTACTTTATCTATTTTGGCTATACAGTTGTTGTTTCCTTAGTTATAGAATACCATTTTAAGCACTACTGTTTAAATAGTATGAGTTTTAGTACTGCATTTAACTGTACTAAAGTAGCAACCTACGTAATGATGCTCATAGCAACTCAAGCAATTTGCTAGACAAAAACGCACTGCCAAGGAAATGTGGAGGTAAGGTTGCTTAAAAACCCTTATGAGTAATACTAGCAATCACAAGCAAGACAGGAAGCTCAAAATGGATACTATTCGGAGGTCTTGAAAATATCTAAGCTATTTGAAAAAAAAAAAAAATTATTATTATTTGAGGCGATTCAGAAACGCTAGTTAAATTTGGGCATACACATAGTAGAGACATCAAGTAAACAATATGGTATGTAAAGGAAATCATCAAATATATTAATTTCAATAAAGCCAGACACAACTGCCTGAACAGCAAGGAAGTGGTAAAGAAATAGCTTTAAATTTTTATTGTGAAAATCACAAGGTATACACTAAATGTGAGCACATATTAAGCAAAAATCATGTGTACTGCAGTTTAGCCTGTGAACGAATATATTAATACACTGTATACTGGACCTCTCGATACTCCTCTGTGTGCATGTCTTACCCTTTATTTTAATAGCCCTAACAATGTTATCACTATTCCCCCCTTTGTGTGTTTTTATTTATTTCTTTATTTTAAGTAGATTTTAAGTAGAGTAAAGGCTGCTATTGCAACTTTTCTTCTGCTACAGGTCAGATCCATGTTGTTAATGCTGTAGAACACGCAACATAATACACAGACGTGTACAATTTACTGCAGACTATTTGGACTTTGAAATAGATTCAACACTTTTGGAAATGCATCACATAACTAACCTGTTCCTAGAAAAATCATATAAAATGATTTAACACAGAGATTCCAAATAAACCTATTCTAAATCTATTTCCATCTTTGTGTTTTGATCTGCAATTAGTTCAGGTTTTTTTGTTTTTATGCTGAAGATCTTTTACTACTTTGCTTGTTTTTATACTTAATGTGGATGTATCAGACATAATAATGCAATTTAAAAAAAGGTGCTGCTGCGGATTGCTGGCTCCCATTCACATCCTGTGGTCTGTCTACAGTCAGATCAAACATTCTATAGCAAAGGAAGTCAGAATGTACCAGAAAACAACCATGTTCTTGTTCTTAATTTGTCTGCTTCACTTAGAGGTTGATTATGCTCCATGTTAAGCCATAGTTGGGTGTTTTAAATTGATTTTTCGATGCAATCTAAGGTGATTTCCCAGTGCTATAAAAAAAAAAAAAAGTTGTGGCTTATCCTGGCAGGGTATAGATTGAAATCATCAACCGGTTACCCTTGAAGTCACATAGAGTAGTAAGTAGAGTAGTAATCTCAATCTCTAGACTAAAAAACAAAACAAACAAAAGCTAAACAAATAGATATATGTAAAGTAATAAAACATGTAATACATTTGAAGCAAGCAATGTGATATTTCTGGGTTTTTAAGTTAATTTATACTTGTTTCTTATAAATCCTAGCAAGGCAACACCTGTTATAAAACTCACGCATGTATTCCTTCAAGACCAGCAACTGAATCTGAGCCAGCTTCTTTTCTCTCTGTATCAGCTGTTCACCACGGAGACGAGGCAGAGACCCCAGCAGTACAGTCACATCCAGACCTATAGGAAATGAAAAGTCTGCCTGATCAATGTGCCTAGTAAGAAGCTAATTTGGATAATTTATTCGCAAACCAAATCCTATTGTTTTAATTTCAGCAATTTCAGTTGTTTCATCAACTCTAATGCTCTCTTGCTTATTTGATATTGGCGTGACCCATTTTGTATAAGACATGCCAACTGCAAGGTGCATGCTGATTCCACACTACCAAAAAACTCCCTTTTTTAAACAAAAAACCATTTACTTTTAAATCTCATCATAAAAAATGTGTGGAATACACTGCAGATAAAAGAAAATCTGAAAGTTGTGCTAAGTTTTTTTGCCATAGGGCAGTAAACTATGACATTGCCATGATTACATAATTACAGCATGTAATTAGATTAGAAAAGTTAACAGTTTAGCTGACTGAAATAATGCTTTACAAAGCTTATCTTAAAAAAAAATATTTTAAGATTTTCTTAAAAATCCAGTTTCACGCCTCTCTAAGGCAACATTTCTCAAATGCGGCCACCAGAATCCCCCCAGCAACTCTTCTCTTAATCAACCTTTAACATACATGGGTACAGCTATCAGCTTTCATTCAGTGCAGTTAATGCTGCTTGCATTCTAATTCCTCATACTACTTTTGTTTCTGTAAGCTGCTATTGGCCAGCATTAACGTCAGAATAATCACTGCATGCGGATTGGTTGAGCTTTCATTCTTGTCAGATTTCATTTTTGCATGCGTCTCAAATCTGTTGCCATTTCACGAGATAAGACTTTAGTAGTGCGATGTGAAAACAGTGATATGGAGTAATATTGTTTTAGTGTGGAGATACTATCTGAATTAGAATCGAACATAGCTGCATATGAATTCGAAGGCAACCACCACCCCCCCCCCTCCGTAATGTATGAAAACTATAATAACTAACAATGATAAACTTTTATTAAAGCCAACATAAAACATTATTCAAAAGGTATTTGTATAACTTTTGTGTTTTATTCCATTTCTTCTATACATTTTTGACTAGACAAACAACACAAAGGACAATCTGGCTGTACAGTACTTTATCAAACACTGAAAACAAATTTATCCCACCCCTCTATTGTTATTACTAAAATTCTGTCGTGACCAATAAATAAAACAAAAAACAGTCAAACTATGAATATTGTGATTATTACCAGAGTATTTATATTTCTTAAAAAGGCAATAAGATTGTGCTTCACTGATTAGTATTAAATTACACGAAGAGTTAAAAACTGCAAAGTTAATTTGCAGCACAGAGCACCCTAAGCAGAGCTATCCATAGGCAGAATTGACAGACATCTGCTTGACCTCCCTATATCAGAATGGAAACACGCTCAAACCTAAATCAAACATGCTTACTGGTGGACGATAATTTTAAAAACTAGTCAGTCAGACTGTAAACTTTCAGCTGCTAAACAAAAATGAAATATGCATGCATAGTGGTTTAATGATAATATATAATACCATTAAAACAAAAAAAAAATTCAAGATCATTGTTTTCTTTTACTTTCATTTTTATTTTTGCATTTCGGAGTCATCCTGCGTACCACCTATAACCCTTACAATTACAATTAATTAGCCCTCAAATCTTCGAACTGATATACTGTATTGAGCCGAGCCTAACTTGTAATGTCACAGTTGTATACATTAAATACAAAGACACATTTACTTATTTTGTAAACTACAAGATGATTTTTAAGATTTTTCTAATTACTTGTGGATTCATCTTAAACTTACAAGGTCTTAAACGACAAGTTGGCACTATATTATGTGTATTTACTAGTACTAATACTTTCCTGAGAGGAAGGTTTGGGGTTCTATTGGGAAATAGTTACAATGGAGTGTATACAGTACCTACAGGATCCTTATGGGTATGGGTAAACAAACTATCATTCCTCCTCACCTCCCTCTGGTAGCGGCTTCCTATTGAGCAATCCATTTATTGTGACCAGAGCAGCGGCTCCATTAATCTGAGTAGCTGAGTGAATCAGTCTTGCCTTGCAACCACCATTTTCTTTGCCCTGGACCAGAAGTAAATAATTACAGTTCTCTCCTTTCATTTCAATATCTGGAGCTGGAGAAAGAAATTCAAAGAAATGCTTTATTCCAATGCCTTATATATTATATATATATATGATATATATATATATATATATATATATATATATATATATATATATATATATATATGACACACACACGAACTATAGAACATAAAACCAAAGACTGTACATAATCATAAAAAACTAAAAAAGTTGTGTATCTGCTGTTTTAACATAGCTCATGACAATCATTTCACTCCAATTACCAGAATGGAAAGTGAAAAGTAATTTCTTCAGAATGGAGTAATTTCTTTGCCACTTATGGTTTCTTTTATTAAGTATAAAGTTTAGGGACAAGGTTATCTTACAACTCTCAGTCCCACTGCATGTGCTCCTGTCTTGAGAGGGGATTTAGCTTCAAGTTTCCAAATCTGTTGGCTATGCTAAAATGGAGATTGCTTTTTTTTCTGAACAGAGGCAGTTGTACAGACAGGAAGAGTTAAAGAAATATCATATGGTCAACACAGGTCCATAATAACTGTTTGGACAAATTTGAACTTATTATATAGCGTACTGTAAAAATGACATAGAATTAGCTTTTGTAAGATATACAGTATATTGTAAATAAAAAAACTAAATATAAAAAACAAACAAAGCAAATAAAACACACACTTGTGCAATTCCACGTGACCAAGCGTTCTACTTTGAAACACGACACCAACTTAAAAAAAAAAAAAAAAAAAATATATATATATAAATATATATATATATATATATATATATATATATATATATATATATATATATATATATCTTTAGTCATTGATTTTTTAAAATTATTGTTTTAAGGTGTTTTAAAGAAAAACTAACCCCACAGTTAACTCAAATCATGTACACAAGCTCAAAAATTAAAATATGTCTGGGCAGAACATTTCTTTTTAGTACATCTTGCTGATAATACCTCTAAAGCTCACACATAAGAAAAAGGGTATAATAGTAAAAAAGCTTTGTATGTCAAATACATTATTAAAAGGGTAGCTTGTAGACCTCAATTAAAGTCAACAGGCTATAAAACTTGAAAAAAAAAGGATGAATATCTCTCAAATTACATGACAAGACAGTTTATCAAGGCATCTACACTTAATAAAGATTGCATCGCTAACAGACACCTTGAAATTGCGAAAAACAATTTTATTTATAGTCCTATACCCTTGGGCTGAACACACAACTAACATCTTCAATATTTGAAATGGAATTTAGCCTCCATTAACAGCTCCAAGAGTTTCTGTTTGAGAATTTAAGGGACTATAAAAGCCAATGAACCAAACTTACTGTTTAAAATTGTCTTTACCTGAAGTACAGTGTACTTGAAACTCAGCGGGACAAATATTAAAGGATAACTGATCTGAATATAATGAAGTAAATTCCTGTCACTGAATTTAAGTTTATTTTAGTATTTCTAAACTCAGCACTAGTGAGTATTTAATAGTTACTGATAATTCACAATAAAAATATATAGATTTTGCTCCCTACTTACAAAAAAAATACTAAGGCATGCTAGTATTACAACAATTAAATAACAGAAAAACAGAAAGGGCCATGAGCTTAAGAAATCAAATTAGACTATCATGTGTATATCTAATCTTGCCCATTTTTTTCTTAAAACACAGATTAGACACCACACAAGTTACCTAAATTAATCGATAATACACTGACCTGTCCATCTGATCCATTTCACACAGCTAATGTAGGTTCTGTTCCTGCCTTCCACTATCCAACATATCACAAGCTACTTATCTAATGTAGTATATAACAAATTGTTATTGAGCTTTATATATTTTCTTATAACAGATTAAATAGTAATGTTTTACTTGACTGTTTGTAACTATTAAAATACCACTCAAGGTAGAAAAGGTTACTCCTCTTTCACAATACAAATTAAAAAAAAAAAAAAAAGCCCATTGCCCACCTACCGGAAATTAATTTTGGCTTCTTAGCTATGTATTCTTTCCATTTCCTTGTGCTTAACTGACTTGTTGGAGGGATTGCCACGCTGCTTACAGTGCAGGACAAAGTGAACAAAGCTCCTACCTGTAGGGGGATACAAGCATAATGCTCTGTGGTCAGCCATAAACTAAGCTACTGGAAAATATGCCAGTAAATGACCAATAGGAAAGTCCAACACTAATGATTGAGTTGATGCACAACATTGTGTTATTAGAGGGCCTAATAAATTATCTAATAACATCTAATAAATTGGTGGGGGAGTGTTATATATTCTACATTGCACATCATGCGAGGACAATCCAGTTGTGTGTGGGTCAGTTCACTACATCTTGTTCAAACAATTTTACTACAGTACCCTAGATTCATGTTAACCACCCCTACACTAATATATAAGATGTAATCTGTGTATTGTTACAGCTCCGATGTTAGGGCATCACACAACACCCCAGCTCAAAAGTGATGTAGAACAAGTCCTGGTTATAATGATGTTTCCTCAACTCATAATAAAGCAAGTGTACTTTTGTAGGATTAAACATCTTCTTGGGTCTTTACAAGTACAAGTTGTATTTGAAATGATAACTCAATACACTGTGCGTGACATAAAGGTAACTTCTAGTGAAGTAATTACCGTAAAACAAACTAAACAGATACATAATGGAATCAAAATCCAAACCTTCCCCTGCAGAGCAGCAAGGTGGTCCAAAAGAAGCTTCGATTTGCCTCTCTCAGCTGCTGTTGATACACAACTGGTGAGAAGTTAAGGCACCCTCCCAACTAAATTAATAATAACACTGGTACAACTCCTCTAAATAAACAGCAGCAGGTAATCTATGACAAAGCTTAATTCTGTTCACATGGTTCCTCAGTTAGTACAGTACTGTGGTTTTACAAAAAGTAAACACCAAAAAACCAACCACACACAATATAAATAAATTTAATTCAGGAAAAAAAAAAAAAAAGTTTATGAATTAGTTTTCTAAACAGTTACTTAGCATGGTTTAGGTCAAAAGCAGTGCAGAATCAAAATGGCTGAATACAGTGTTCCAAGCTGATTTATACTCAAAGCTTTTGCTGCAAGATAAAGTCTTAAATGTTAACACAACGTTGACAAAAAGTATGGAAGCATAAAAAGAATGTTGCTGCATGGCAATAATTACCTTCCAGAGTACAGTAGCCTTATGCAACAATGTTGAATGTAAAATGAAAGCCGTAAATCATTCTATTTATTTATAACAATGGGTTTGAAAGTTTGTTTTTTTATTATTATTATATTTTATTATAACTTATTTACAATTTTTGCAACTTAGCTTGACTATTTTGGAAAGTATTTTGAATCCATCATTGCAAACTATGTTAAAAAGTTGTCTCTGTCGTATTTGTATTACTTAGGACCTGATCTAGAAAATAACTTCTGTTAAGGAATGCAGTCCTTTTTCTAATTGTGTGTTAATAACGTCTCAAGAATGGTCAATGTTTAATCTGCAGTGTACTAAAAATGAAAAGTTAGACTAAACAGAGTGTGCACAGGAACTGAAGCTAATTAAGGCCAGGAAATGGATTTTAAAAACCCCAGTTGCAAACTTAATGATTGTTTGGTTTTATCTTGCACTGACCTACATGAAACAGTTGTGCAAGATGGATTGAAAAGGATACAGTTCAAACTCTGTGCTGGAGCAGAAGTAGATTGGGAGGTCGGAGACAGACACCAGCTGTATCAGACCTAACACCGGCTTGTAATAATGGAATACCTGAGAAAGAGAGAGACCACAGAATATGGAATCATAATACTATCAACACTATTGTTAAATATGAAACATCTTGATTACCATTTTGTTTTTGATTACCAGCAAACCCCCCAGGTACAGTAGCCCTACCAGTCACCATCTATTTAACAATCCTGCACATACCAGTTCACAGCTTCAAAAGGTTTACCAGTGCTTGAAATGGGGCGGTACTCAGCGGTACAGAGTACCGGCACTTCTCAAGACTTATCTACCATTACTTTTTTTTTTTTTTAATTCAAAATGTAGTGCTATATTATGCGAGCCAGTTTTGGCTATCATCACTGAAAATCTCCACAAGCAAAGGCTTGAGTACCGCCCTCTTTTCAATCCGAACTAGAGAGCGGTTGACTTCAGACAGAGTAGACTACAGCTCCCAGAGTGTATTGCAAATAGCGCAGGGAACTTTCTCAATAGTACAGCTTGTAGACTTGTTTCAGTTAAACCGAAAGAAAGATTCCGGAAGAGGACTCAGAAGAGCCGATTCTCACCGTGAATATAAAAGGATTTTGTGAATACAAGGAATGCAAAGCTGCCCTTATCCCTAGCCTTAAAACCACTACTAAAGCGATCAGAACCATTGCTATGTCAACAAGTAAATGTGAAGCGCTTTCAGCTGCTTGAATTATATTTCGACTTAAAAAAAGAAATGCTCCAGCTGTCAGCCGTCTATCAAGCCTTGTATTTTTAAAGTGCGTGCCAGTCCCTATGGAAACAGGGTACGTTTTCGAGTATGTTTTCACTGTATTTGCTGCAAACAATTAAGATATCCACAATATGGATAAAGGAATATCCGTAACACCTCATAATCCACCCCCTACAAACTACTAAATCCCATCAAAGGGCTTCAGTACCGGTGTCACGGGAAATAAGTTAGCTGTGAAATAAATCAGCGATTGCCTTTTTGAGCCTTTCTACGCATGTGCGAATTTTAGAACTTAAAGGCAAGGTTCTCTGAAGATTCATCGAAAATTACAGGACGCCATTTGTATTTCTTTTTGAGAAACGAAAACAAGTTTTGCATTGCAGACAGTAATTTTTATTTAAATATGTTGTAATCTTATTTATCGAAGTGTATTGTGGACATTTTTTTTTTTTTTTTTTTTTTTTTTTTTAAAAAGGTGACATTTATCGGAATGTATATTTACGTTTCATTTGTATTAGAAATACATTTTATCTTCAGGAAATTGCTCGCTGTATTTTATATTTTTAACATGAATAAATATTTTAAAAACATTTATTTCTCTGTGTAATTTATGTCTATGCATAGTTAAAATCACTACTTGCCAAATGAGTATTTCCTCTAGAAAATGTCGTTCGTGGACAAGTCATATACTGTGGGGTAAGCAAATAAATGTGTTTTATAAGTGTTTATGTAAGCTCAATAGCAATTATATTATTTTCATGGTAAACTGCTTGGTGACTTTGAACCTTTTCAATAAATTGAGTGGGAAAGTGGGTACAAACACTTTTCTTCATGTAGAGAATAATGTTTTTGACGTTGTAATGAAGTCTACGGGATATCTAAAAACCTGTCAATATAGAAAACATACACATTTTTAGTGGAAGATGGTGTTTTAAGGTGTATATATAATTTGGGAAACGTACAAAAAACGACTGGCTTAATACATACCGTCCAAAAGTGCAGTTATATTATTAAATGAACATCTGTAAATTCCTAGTTGACATGGTGGATGTACTCGCACAGCACCAAATACTGTACTAATAATTCAGATAGCTCTCCAATTTAATCTAGTACCCTGTGCAAATCCCTGATCCTCACTTCTACAATAAAAGTACCCACTCATCTGTAGTTGTATTTCAGGAAAGATAAAACATCATATCACAGGTTATATTTTTTACTTGTAGATTATTATGTGAAACTCTGTGTGAGAACATGCTCTTAACGTTATTTTCTAACGATTATGGTTTACACCAGATCTCATTTATCACATATAAAGATATCATGAATATAATGTAGATATCATATAGCAGTCATTGCATACCATACAGCAATACTTATGTTCATATACATTTCTCATAACAAAGACACCGGTATTTAAAAAATGTACTTTTCTTAAAACCACCAATACATATCACATGTACACAATTCAAAATATACAAAACAATGTATAGAATAAAAACAAAGGTGTAAGGGTGGGTATGGGAAGGGAAGGATTACATAAGCTGTGGTTTAATTCCATGCTGGAGGTTTTTTTAGGAATATATCATTAACCAAATATTAAGCTTCTGATTGCAAGATAAGTGTCTGATACTTGACCGGCATTTCATAACTGTCTAATAGCTTTCAATACTGTCTTAGGACCGCAGTATATAGGCTAATTGCACATCAAAATAAATCGCAAGACAAATGCATAACGGTTTCTGATACACTATGTCAACACATACAAATTATACACGTATTTCTCTTTCGCTGTATTATTTGTATGAAGAAAACCTAATATAAACATCTGTGGCGATTATAAATTTGAAATGACAACTCTGGTAAGAGTTTGCCACGTCTTTGTAACCTGGGAATTAAACAAAACCTATTGTTAAATAATAGATAATATTGTATTAGAAACTGTTATTACACACCAATATAATTGCACATAAAAATAAATCGCACGACAAATGATAAATTATTTCAGTTTATGTCATAACCCATATACAAAATAATGCAGGTATTGTATTTATTTCTCTTTCGCTAATACTTGCAAATATATTGCAAGTACGTCTCAGAAGAAAACCTATAATATAAAGTAGCCAGTGATTAATGTAATCTTTGTAAATTACGTAGCCAAAAGTTAACATATTATGAAATAAGAATATGAAAAACACGTTATTAATATTACAGCGACGTGTTTTAGATTTTTACCACATATAATGTAGCTTTTAATAAAGATCCTGACAACATTTTAAGAGTAAAAGTATACAGAGAGAAAGGCGATGGCTTAACCTTGCCTTTAAGCGCCAAGATTCGCACATGAGTAGAAAGGCTCAAAAAGGCAAACGCTAACTTATTTCCAGTGACACCGGCACTTTTATTTTTCCATTTCAAGCACTGGGTTTTACATAGGAAAGCATATAAAATCAGTGGTCATTCAGCAATTCAACCAACTTCCAGTCTTCATTTTGAACTATAAAGCACAGTGGGACTGTCTGGCCTTGTCTTGTCCTGTCCTGGTTCAAATCTTATATTTCTGATAGGTTTCAGTTCATCTCTATTGGGGGGAGGTAAAATCAGCATTATCGGAAGTTGTCTGTGGTGTTTCAAAGGGCTCCATTCTAGGTCCCTTGTTGTTTTCATTATATATACTACCATTACGTGACATTGTTAGCAGACAGAGTGAACTTCCATTGCTATGCTGATGATACCCAACTATACTTGTCCCTAAAGCCAGGAATTTCTTCTGCCTGGGTGCTATTAGCTACTTGCCTTAGACATCAAGCATTGGACGTCACAGAATTTTCTAACACTGAATTCAGATAAAACAGCTTGACCCTTACAGTCTCTCATCAAAATGTAAACTAGAAATTAAGAGTTTGGGTGTCATCTTGATCCTGATCTCTTATTTGAAACTCACATTAGGGAAGTTACTAAAATATCTTTTTACAGTTGAGAAATACACCATTTACTTCTGTATCTGATGCTGAGAGACTAATGCATGTCTTTGTTTCATCTAGAATTGATTATTGTAATGCACTTTTTTCTGGTGTACCAAAACTTGCAGGTTGTTCAGAATACTGCTGCTAGAATTCTGACTAAAACCAGGAAAAGTGAACATATTACCCCTGTTTTGGCCTCTTTACACTGGTTCCCTGTGCAGTATAGCATTGATTTTCCTGTTAATTTACAAGGCCCTGAATGGATTAGCACCTACTTATTTGGAGGAGTTACTGACCTTGCATCTTCCAAACCGCACTCTGAGAGATGGGGCTTTTTCTTGTAGAGCTCCGAAATGATGGAATGCTCTGCCTTTGTTTGTCAGGGAAGCTGGGACTGTTAGTTTTCAAGTCAAGACTAAAAATGCACTTTTACAAAATGTCTTTCTTATCTTAGTGGGTTTTAACCCTTTGAGGTCCTATGTTGGACCAGGTCCAACACTACAATTTTCCCTTTCCAGTCCGACATCATCAAAAAGACGTAAAGCACAGGTCTCTAGTCGTTTTTTCTCAGGAAAATTCTGAGAAAACCTTTCATAGCCCAATGCGCTACAGAGATAAGACAGACATAACAAAAGAGGTAGCTGCTACCGCATCCAGTGCTCAAAGAATCTCAGACATTTGCAGAGCTTTTGAGACGTTATAGTAATAAAATAATGACTTGGATCGCATTACTGAGGAGTTTGGTGATAAAACGAGTGATTAGGGGAGGATTTATTAGTATGCACCTCTATAAAGAGGTTTGTGAAAAATACAGCAAACAAGGGGAGGGGCTTAGCTGCAGATACAATACTGAGTGTCTTTTTGTGATTCAATGTCTTTTAAACCTGTTTTACTCTGAAAAAAATATATATTTTAAACAGCGTGTGTAAAATAAACAGAGCGTGTGAAAATAAATTGGACCAGATGTGCCTGACAAGCGCAGAATAAATAGACTGCAAAGAGTTAATGTAACTTTAAAATTGCTTCTTTTGTATTATGTCTTAAATCTTACTTAAATGGACTGATTGTGGCAGTCGTATGTGTGACATGCTATACAAATGTTTTTTTTTTCTCCCTGCTATGTGTTGTACAGTAATATGTGATACTCTTGTATATAAAACGAGCTACATAAATGCAATAAATAAAATAAATAAATATTGCACCTGTTTCAACTCAAACAATAGTGGGCCATTATGACCTCTCTAATGTTTTGGACATCCAGTGTACAGTAAAACCTTGCTGCTGTTTATTACCTCTATAATAATTTAATGTTGTAAACGCCCAAACCACCTGAAAACTCAGATGCAACATGATCTGTAGTAACTAATTTTCACATTTGATTTAGTTTTAAAAAAGCAAACTTAGAAACTAAAACAGTAAACTAGAGCATACAAGTTGCACATTTGTTATAGTTCAGGCTTTATTGTGTATCTGTACACGTAACTGATGTGATAGCCATAAAGCCATATGAAACACATGCTATTTTGGTTTTTTTCACACAATCGTTTCCTTGTTGACATTAACAGTGCTGTCAACTTTTCCACATAATGCCAGCTTTGTTAATAGATTTAACACTCATTGTTTATGCCAACTGTTAAGAGGATGTATTGTCATGCAAGTACTGATTTATGTATCTGGCATGAGTTCTGCAATATCAGCTCATTTGCGACCTTGGTTAGCACTTTAAAACAAGGGAAACAGAAAACTTTGTAGGAGATTTAAATGTTTAACAGTATTTCAAGCCAAGAAATGAGGGCACCAAAAACAGATTAATCTTTGTTAGCTGCTGCAAAAGCCGTGGACAATTTTAAAACATTTTGAAGAGATAAGCAATATCAGGTGAAAACGGCCAACAAACATTTAATGCATTGCATCATACCTATTCAAATGCTACAAAGCTTTCAGTTCATTAGATGCAACAATTAATTGATTGATGCATCGATTATTGATCCTCCGTCCTTAAATTTCCTGAGCTTCAGTTGCATCTTGATGAATCGCTGCATTAAATTGGAGGCCAGTTTGAAGTCTACCATTGCATTTAATCACATTGCAGATTCATTTTACATTTTTAAAAATAACACATCAGACTCTTTCTACATTTGTAATCACACATCATTGGTCATAAATCCACTGAGCAATACATTTCTCAACATTTACTCGGGAGCGTTCACCATGAGAAAGAAAATATCTAAGGATTGCAGTGCATACAGATCACAATGCTTCCTGCAACAATGCTGGTTTCCTGTTTCTGCAATATATCACTCAATTCAACCAGAGAATCAACACTGCTGCTGGAGGGAGTGTGAACTGGATACACTGCAATGTTTAAAAGAAAAAAAAATCTCTTGCTCCCACCGAATGTTCGAGAAGTAATCCCAAAGGTTAACTTACGTATGATGTGTTTATATAAAAAATATCAAAACTATTGGGAGTATACTGAAGGAAAAAATTGCTGTGATACGTGGACATTCAGCACTGGTAAAGTAATGTACTTCCTGAAAACACTGCAGGGGGTTAAGTGCCACCCACTACACATGGAGAAAAATGAAGTCTAAAGTCAACAAAATGGGCATTTTGCAAGCTTCCACCAATCTTATCAGCTCTTCTTTTGTATGCATAGAACAACTACTCTGAAACCCCTTTCTCCATATAATGTGGATTTTATGTATCTCATGAACACAAATGGATGAAACACCTCCCAAGAATTTGGTCCACTTCAGAAGAAATTAATGCAATACTGTGTTTTTTAACACAAAACACCCAACAGTCTTCTAGTTTCCCCCTTTAAAGATAGCACAACAGAGACGATCATTCAGACTGTTAAATGTAGGCAAAACTCTGCAACCACTTCCTTTTTTATATGCTATGCAGTTGTGTTGAATGCTAGGTGTTTTTTTATTATTATTATTGTTGTTCTTGAACATTGTAAAAGCACTTTTTTCTGCATGGTGTCAAATCACTAATATTCCACAATCATTTGTGACATGCTTTTATTTTTGCATTGTACTGGATTACTATAAAGCAGCAGAGTACAGTGAATTAAATGTACAGTCACAGTCTGTTTGCAAAATACAGTATTGCCTTATGGCAGTTTTTCACAAAACTCTTCGGTCATTCATACATTATTTTGTAAACACTATTATAATGTACACAGGAAGAAATCAGACAGCCCTACCTCTGAATACAGTTTACTGGTTCTCGAAGTCTGACTGTCAGTCTCTGAAGCGTCTGGATATAGTAAACTACTCCATGAGTTTCTACAGGTACCTTTTAAGCTGAATCCGGAAAACTTTACCTCTGATGCAAACTAAAGAGATAAAAATTTGACAAAAAACAACATGAAAAAATAGGACAGATGTTGTTAAACAAGGTTGTTAAATTCTGTTATCTTATAGACTTCCCAACATTGACTGTATGCAGTTTTGTGTTGAGTTAACAAAGCAAAGCCCTAAACTACATCTAAATTAGCAGGTTGGCATTAAGGCTTACTTGTCAGTTCAGAAAATTACATTAAAAACATACAGAATGTACTTCAACAGTAAGTTTATGCAAGGCATTTTAGCTCATACAATCAATCACAATGTCCCTGATGGACAAGATAGGAAAAGGAAACACATTTAAACACATCTGAGGGAACTGTATGTAAAACAGACCTTTTTCTCTCGAATTAAGACATTTCCCCTCCACACTTCGTTCGTCTCGATGCAACTTTCAGGTTGTTCAGGATCAGAAAAACATGCTGACAAGTAAGCTGCAGTTCTCTGCCACCTGTAGAAAATAAAATAAAAAAATTATTACAAAATCACGATTAAAATCTAGATTGCTTAAAAATTGTAATTACTGTTGTCTTAAAAAACAACATAAGTTACTGATGGGTAAGAGTATGTACATTTTCAGTCAAACCATCATCTAACTAAAAATGAGTGACCATGAAGTATTTTTTCCTTTGCTTTACATGGATAGTAGGCTCATACTTATTGTAACATAAGTTGCATTGTCATTGAAATTTACTAAATTACATTACGGTCAATTAAAATCACACATATACAATCCATACCCTATTGCTTCCTTTGCTGCAATGGTTATCTTTGCAGAATGCCACTCTTTCATATGCTTCAATGACCCGAGCACTAGGAGGAATTCTTTCAGTCTGGGAGCCTCATCATCAGTGGCCAATAAAATAATATCCAGAAGAGCTTTCCCTTAACAAAAAAGGAAATAAACTATCAATATAACAAGCTGTGTGGAAATGGAGGTTCTGCAATGTGAGATGGAGTGATTTTTCATACATTTAAATATGATAAACCTCAAGGATTGTCTTACCCACTCAGATGGGAGTGGCAGTATCCCACTGATGCTGCCTTCAGTGTTTACAAACCAGGTTATGAGAATACAAAAAAAAAAATCAAAAAACAATTACAGCACATTTACAAAATATAAATAAAGAATACCTGGAGGGGGAAGCTTGTCCGATAGCTGGTGCAAACTCTCAGCAGCCTCTTCGAACAGTCTGTGAAGAGAGAAAACTTTGATCAACATTTAAATAAATAACCATGCCAAAATTTTCTTCTATGTTCTCTTGTGTATACCACTCTGTGTAGTACTGTATTACATGTGTAACATTTAGATTTTAAAACGGCACACAAGGTGATCTAGATCGGGGTCTCCAACCCTGGTCCCGAGAGCTACTGTGGCTGCTGGTTTTTGTTTCAACCAATCTCAGTTACTTAATTGAACCGATTATTGGTTTAATTAGTCAAGATTAATAGGTTTTCCAGATATTTAGCCACTGATGGACAAACACACCTATAAAACCTGCTCGATAGGGGCTATCCAGGACCATAGTTGGAGACCACTGATCTAGATAGACACATCTGTTTTATAGTGATGTCCCCATATAACTTTAATTTAGGCAGATTACAAATTCGAGTCACAACAACCTCTGTACCAGGCTACCTCACTGACTATTACATAGCTGGTACATCTTTTTTGGGATGTTTCAGACAGATAATACATAATGTCCTAAACAGTGCACCATTTCCATGTGAAATATACACCACTAACATATACATGCATGCAATATAAACTTTTGGAGAGCAAATATGAACACAGTACAGTATCACTGGGCTGAGGGCTCCCTCTGCTGTTACTTAACTGCGTTTACATGGTTCAGGACACTGTTTCATAGTTCCAGATACACAATAACAAAAAAGATTCTCAAATGTTTTAAAATTCCCATATGTTTCTGTTTTTTCATAAATCAGTAGTATTCATGAAAGGCAGGAGACAATGGAACTATATTCAGGCACAGTTCTGACAGGAGCCAAACTTCCTTTCAACCTCACTAATCTAAACACTCCATTTCATTCGTTCCTGGGCCTCTCTCAGTCACGTGTTAATTTCCTTATTTTCATTACTATTCATTATTATTTGAAATATCCATCAAATAAAGTCCCAGGAACAGGCATACTGTACAGTAGTTAGTACAGTACTAAAATAAATTTCAATAGAAGTAATTTCCAATGTCTTCAAATTTGAAACGTTTGTCAGATTCTTTCTGTATTTCTAAATTCAGCACTATTAAATAAAGTTATGGACACAGTAGTTAAGCAAATATAACAACAATAATAACTGTACCAGTGTAAAAAGCCATTTTTTTAAGCAGGAAAGGTTAACAGTTGGTCTACCAGAAATGTAACTATCAAATGCATGAATAACTTTTAAGGTAAGCATGAGACATTATAGATATGAATCTCCAAAGCATCAACACATAATAGATGATGTCACAGTACATTGTCTTCGATTGGGTTTCTGTGGGGTCCTCTTCCTCATAGCTCTGAATAGCATTTTGACAGGACTCGACTGCTGTTTGAGTCAACTCTTCCCTATCATTTTTGGGAGGAGATGTGGAGATGATTTCTTCCCATTCTGAGCTGCAGAACTAAACACACATACAAAAAGATGAATAACAAGTCCACATTAATGAAATAAGGGTGCATTTTGTGTAGATATTTGCTAGTCAGTACAACAGACCCACAATGTAACCATTAAACCATATTAGGTCAAAAGTGTAGCAAGAATTACATGCAGTCTTGTTTGTGGTTAGCCTTACATTACCACTAAAAACAGATGCAGTTCAGTAGGGCTGGGTATCGGCACTGTCTTTACAATACGTATCACTATACAACAAATGAAGCATGAAACATAAAAATGACAACTGCCTCATTTGCTTGTGCAAGTGTTTGCAAGAACACTGGTAAATCACTTTTGGTCAAATAAGCTTCACAGCCTGTTTTACTTTTGTTTCCTGTTTATTCTTTTAAATAAATGTATTTAAAACAAAAATCACAAGTCAGGGCTCCAGCAAATTTTTTTGCCTCAGGAGTCAATGGCTCATAGGCCAAAAAGTAAGTAAGTAAATAAATAAATGGTCACCAAATCCAATTGCTGGGTGGGTGACACTTCAGGAGCAAGTTGGTTGTGATCATATTCAACTGCTTAAAATAAAACAACTTAAGACAGTAAAGTGATTCTAAAACAGTAACTTAATGTACTTACTCGTTTGTTGCCATATTCTGCTGAACGGTTAATCTATGCAGCTGATAGCTGCAATGAAATCAGCATGTTTCTATTTTTTTATATTTTGCAAGTGTTGTGTCTGGAATTGGTGACTGCACCTCCGATTGTGTACTGTTGTAACATGTGAAACAGCATGCTGCAGCTCACATGCTCAGCGTTAGTGAAGTCTAGATCTGATAGCATGTAACACAGGCAGCTCTTGTGATTACACGTTACCGTTTCTCTTCAGTTTCTGCGAGTTGGTTCTGCTATTTACGACACTAAATATTTGAAATGATTTAATTCAATTCAATAATACTTGTTCGTGATTGGAGAATACATTTTTTATTGATATGCGCTGCAACCAATCCCGCTTACCACGCTGCCAACGAGCTTCGGTGTCAGTTTAAAAGACGTGATGAAAGACGCGAGTCAACGGTAAAAACAGAATTGTTTTTTTTTTTTTTTTTAAATACCAATTGAAGTTGAAAATGGCAAGCGGTAGCGATTGTCCTCGGGTTTGTACTATTAAAAACTGGATTTCAGAACTCAATGCAGGAAATTTATGGCTAAAGTACAAAAGCGTTGATGGGAAGCATGTTGACTCTATATACTGTCAACTTTGCGCAAAATATGAAGGCAAATTAAGGGGCTTGCGGAACTTTAACAAATCTTTTATTAGAGGAATCCAAGGCAGTGCTCTGAAAAAGGACAACATCTAAAAACATGCTAAATCAGACTGCCATATTCGGGCAGGGAAGTTAGAGAATAAGCCACAGTCTGCCAAAGAGATATCTAAGACCACACCATTAGGCCGCACATGGCGTACCGGGCAGGACAGGCAGCGAGTTTCTCGTTTGATTGACTTAGTTTACGCGCTTGCAAAAGAAGAACTTCCCTTTGAAAAATTCCAAAAAATTGTGGATTTAGAAAAGAAACATGGAGTGGATATGGGTACAGCCTACAGCAACAGACAAGGGTGCAAAACATTTACCCAGACAATCGGTGAAGTTCTGGAGCAAAATCTTGTAGACGAACTAAAAGAAACAGACTTTTTCTGTCTGCTGCTTGATGGAGCAACACACGCTGGAAACACAGAGGAGTTGTTGTTTTTTGTGAAGTATATAGTATCGGACGGGTGTGTGGAAACTAGGTTATTGGGATATGTTTACTTTAATTTAAAAAACTTACAATATCGAATTATGTATTGCAATGTAGTCTATTATAAGAGGGATTGTGTAATATTTAAGTTTAATAATTAAGTACTGTATGATGTGACTGATCAGATTTCCTATACCGTTTTACAGACTTAAGGATATACAATCTGCAACTGCGGAAGGGTTATACACGGCAGTTCACGAAACATTTAGAGAATTAGGATTACAAGGGCAGTTGGAGAGCAAGTTATTTGGCTTGTGCGCTGACGGTGCGGCTGTGAATCTTGGTGTGAAGAAAGGTCTCGCTGCTCGTCTGAGAGGAGAATCCGTGGCTTGTAGCAATTCATTGTCTTTATCATTGATACGTGTTTTTCAGACAACACAGATCAGATAGTACAAATGTTGGTATTCGGAAACTCTTCACAGCCGTTTTAATTTGTATTTTACAGACTAGAGCTTGCTGTTAAAGATGCACTGAAGGGAACGTACTTAGATGAAGTGATCAATATTTTGACAGACCTCTTCTATCTGTACCAGAGCAGACCCAAAAAAACTGAGAGCTGAAAGAATTAGCTGACATTTTAGAAACAGATGTTGAAAAACCCAGCCGTGTTCATGGTACACGATGGCTGGAACAAACGCAGAGCAACTGAAATTCTGTTGCAGTCTTAGTGTCATAGTGCAGCACTTAGAAAACACAGCTGAAACTGGAAGCAGTGAGGAAAGTTCAAAATCCAAAGGGCTTTTGAAAACATTAACATCTGCAAAGTTTATTTTCCATTTCATGTTCTTTGATGAAATTCTCTCTCCACTAGCCAGGTTATCTCTATCTAAATTTAGAAAGTGACAATGCTGATTTTATATACGTTCTGTCCTGAGTTGAAGCAATGCTTGCACAACTCAATCGTAGTCGTGGTGATAAACCTGCATGCAAAGAACTACATTTGCTGTTGGAAAATGTGAGAGAGAGTTGGAATTCAAGAGTTCAAGAGTTGGAATTCAAAGCAGTTACTCTTAGAGATGTCAGAAGGGGTATTGAATTCTTTAAATCGCACAAGGACGTGGATGTAGACAAAATAAAAAAAATGTATCACAGACAGATTTGACGAATTACTGAAAACTAGACATCCAATTCTGAAGCTGCTTGAAGCTGTTGGACCTGTCAGCATGGCCTAGTAATGCAAAGCAATTGCAAGTGCTTGGTAATGAGTAGCTGAGCACACTCTTGATCAGTGTACAGAACTTTTACGTGTGCGTGTAAATGCTAAAGAAGTAATTTGTGAATGGTACGAACTTAAACAATTCAGGCTTAGGGGTCTAGGACTTTTAGACAAAGGTGAATTCTGGAGGAGGGTGATTGGCATGTATAAAACACATTTTCCAATTTTAAAATTTGTTCTGCAGGTGCTTCTAGTGATCCCAATGCCCCATTAGAGCAATCATTTTCAGTCATACAGTGTGTTAAAACTGAATGGAGAAACAGGCTAGGGGAAAAGATACTGGAACATCTGCTCAGACTCAAATTGGAAGGTCCAGACCCTAAAGAGTTTGATCCCACTCAGTCACCGAGAGATTTTTTGCACTCTCAGTTAGGTGACCTTCTGCAAAGCCTTCTGTGTCTCAAAAACCCTCAAAAGAGACCATCAACAGAGGTTTTACACTTTGATAGTTCAGATGAGTGAGAAGCTACTAGTCTAAATAGAAATTTACCTGGAAAAAGTTTGCCCACAAGCAGTGATGTACAAAAACTTTGTTTCAACTTAAAATTAAGTTCAGCTTAGTAAAAAAGGGTTGAGTTGTTTAAAAAAAGAACAATAAATAAAACAATTCAAATAAATGACAATTTTAAACAAATTTTAAAGTGTCATTATTGAGTCTGTTGCCATTACAATCAGCAGGGATGGAAATAAGACTCCCGTTGCACAGCAGTTGGACCTATTTTGGGTTTTCTGGCCTGCAGGCTTTTGTTTGTTCTTTTTTCAGCTTCAGTTGGGACTCCAGTTAGTAAAACCTGAAATGGACCAAATTGCTATGCATTCAGAGTCTTATTTCAAGCCCTGCAATGAATATACAACATAATCAAAAAATAAATAAATAATTGCTACACAAATTCCAAGTTTTGCTACTCAAATTATATTCTGAGTCGCTGAATTGCTATACAAACAAAGTTATTTCCACCCCTGCCGTATTCTGCTGGTGTTAAAACAGCTCCTACCTGCGCTTACAAGCATTTGTATTTGATTAAATTTTTATTATTAGTTTAGTTATTACTATCCTTCTTGTGTTTTTTCCCCTTGCAGATAAACAAGGACCTCGCACTAAAGCATAGCACCTATACTGCTGTACAAAAGAGCCGGCTAACGTTAACCGAGATTGTTACAACACTGACACATGCTTTTAAAGGGAGAGCGCAGGCAGAGTTACAGGCCCCAATGTGCTTAACCCCCAAAACACTATATTTACCATTTCTTTGGCCATATTTGCAAAAGGTTTTCAAAAGTAATTAATCTGACAAAAAAAAAAAAAACAGTACAGATTATTTTTAAAACAAATACCAGTATTTTATATATATTTTTATTTTTTTTCTTAAGGAATATAAAATGATCTACATATTCTGGTTCACAAAAAATCCACCACTAACTTCACCACCGCCACGATGAAATTATCAACCCCCCCTCCGCTCAGCTGCCGACTGGCTTGACAAAAACACCCTTAACAAAAGTGGCGTAACGTAAGCCCGCAGACCCAACACTGCGAGGGGGCCCCGCCTCCACGTCTCTAACAGGAGGCCTCAGACTTGAAGACAATATGTCATTATTAATTGGTTTAAAGTGCTGTGGTGTTTTTTGTCTTTTTTTACCTGAGAATTTCCATGTAATGCCTGAATTGCAAAATAACACCTTTGTGCAGCAGGAACACCACTGAGAGAGCAGGCTGAAAGAAAAAATAAAAAGAATACACTCACTGGTTTTAAATTTCTCTAGTTCCTGGTTACTACCAAATAAATAATAATCTTCAATAACTGCAAAGTCTACAATACCTGGAAATGATGACCTCTTTGATTTGGTAGAAATACTGGAGTTTGCTTTCAACAAATCATAAATATTACTAACTGCTGTCAGTCCTGTTTAAAAGAAAGAAAGAAATAAAAGAAATACAATTACATTTTGTTAAAGTATCGATATACAACTATTGGCTTTTTAATTTTATAGGGCTCAAATGAATGTATGTTTAATTCTGAGCCTTCATTATTTGTTTAACTCAGACCTGTTCTAATCCTTTTTTTTTTTTTTTTTTTTTTTGCCTGGGAGAATTTTTGATTGAAATAACACTTAAGACTGTAAACAATGCCTGACTTATTTCCCCAAATATCTCCTTCTTGTTGACCTTCTGGGCTGGCCTAAGTGACCACACCACCTGGGCATCAGTGTTATGCACAGTATATCTCGCTTTTGAATAGCAGATAAAATAAGTAAATTAATACTACAAATAAAGCCTTATTTTGGCTTGGAAATCTCTCCTTGTTGGAAATCCAAAATATTTAAACCATCCTCAGTAATAATAATCTCAGTATAATCTCATAATGTTGCTTTGTATTCTGTAATGGAATGCAACCAGAATCACCTGTTTGACTGTCCGTTCCTTTCGGACCCCGAAGGAGCCAGTGCAACCAAACTTTGCATGACCTCCTCTTTCATCCAGGGGAAGGTCGAGAGCTATGTTTGGTTTCAAAATTTTGTTTGACCCCCCCCCAGTGTACTTTAATTAGTAACCCCATTGCTGATCACTACAGTAGCCATGTATCACATTTAAAAAAAAAAACAAAAAAAAAAAACAAACAAAAAAAAAAAAAATAAATAAATAAATAAATATATAAAAAAAAAAATTTGTAAAAAATAAATAAAAAAATTAAAAAAATGTTAAATTTTTTATAAAAATAAACAAATTTTAATTTTGGAAAATAAATAATAATAATAATAATAATAATAATAATAATAAAAGGGAAATCGGTCCGAGTGCATTGCCCGACACCCAAGATCGGTAACTTATATGAAACCTAGGCTAAGGCTACCGTTCCCCAGTTTGTCATGCATGAAATATTGAATTACTAGTTCAGCTAGTAATTGTATATTTTGAAGACAGACACCATAACACTCCGTAAACCCTATCCCACACGTTATACTTGATTACGTTATAATTAAGTATAGTTAATGTATCGAAATTTAACAAGACAAACATTTGTCATCTACGACTAATGTCATAATGAAAAAATACAATGCCATGTGCTTATTCGCCCTTATTTGTTTGACAAAACAATTATAATGTTTCTGAGTTTTTAAATGTTCCTAAAATGTATCAATTTATACTGTATCCCAATCAAATATGTACTGTCAAAGTCACCCTACACCGACGTTGCATATATATATATATATATATATATATATATATATATATATATATATATATATATATAATATAAAGAACAAACAGCTTTTATTATTAAAAAATAAAAACAAAAGAATGTGGTGTGTGTGTATATATATATATATATATATATATATATATATATATATATATATATATATATATATATATATATAAATACTTACCAGGCACACCTTCGCCGTTTTTTCCTAAAGTGTTGCAAATGACACACAACACGTACCTATCCATTATTTTCTTATTCCGATCAGTTTACTTACAAAACGCTTTACATTCATTTCGTAAAAAACTTTATTGCCCGCGCCAACAGCAATGAAACTTCCGTTTCCACAAGAACAATAATATGAAAACACATCCGACTGGAAACAAGTAAACAGAGCGAGACAAAGATGTTGACTTTTTTTTTTTTCTTTCTCGCAGTATTGTTTGAGCTAAGTTTTACTGCAAACGATTTAAATGGTTTAAAACTTATGTACTCATTTATATTGCTGACTTCAGTTTTATATTTACCACTTTACAAAAACATGTTCTGTTCTTGTAAATGGTACGCTTGCCCTGTGTGATTCTTGTCGGTTGGTTTGCAGTGCTGCACAGGGTGTCACATTGGGGGGGTCAGCGTGATGCTTGTAAGTTGAACAGAAAGGTTCTTTCGGATTTAGATATCATTGTATTGTCGGTTATGTCCAGTTTTACGAAAGCGGCACAGGTAAGACCAAAATAAACGATATGTGATATTTCTTTGATATGCTACCGGCATTTTTATCAATGCCTTCCCTACTGGATTTGTGAAGTTGTGTTGCAAAGAATATAGACCATTCTTAATGTTTAAATTCAAGGAGAGAGTGCTTACGATCACAGTATATTCTACATTTTAAATAGTACTAAGTTGTTCCCAAATAGGCAATATCATATGTCATTCCAAAATCGGTAAGGCTGTAGTTGTACTAGAACAAATGTTTTCCTTTACAATACAGCACCATTCACATTGTAAATGGTTAACTTTTACTAATAAATACGTAAATACATAAATAAATAAAATAAAGTTATACACACAGAAATTAGTAGGCGGTAATAGTTATTTAAATGATACAATATAATAATGTACTGTATTCCTATCTGGAATTCAATTAGTACCAAACACATACTGCTGGCACGAGCAGTGCATTTTGAAGTTTCTATGTGATACTAGACCCATCACCACAACAAAAATAAGAACATTGTTATTCAAAACTATATTCTATAAAAACACAAGTTTGCAATTTCTTTAAAAAAAAAATAACAAGCAGTGAACAAAATTGTACATAGGGTTGAAATATGTGCCATAAAATTGGCTACTTCATAATTTAATAGAGCATTCTGGACTTCTGTATGTATGGAAAATGATGTGTACGGCTGTAAATGTTTGAATGTTTAAACAGTAAACAAAATCTTAAATGGCATAATATTTTTAAAAAAACGAAATAGTTTAATAATAATCTTGATTGATTTATCATATATTTAATCAGTTATATCATCCTAATGTTTTATTAACCACTGCAAAATTCATGTAATACTTTAAATAATTAAGAGTAAAATCATACATGCCTTTAAAAAAAAAAAAAAAAAAAAAAAAAAAAAAAGTGTCTGCTACTTTACGGTAGCGATTGTTTACATAGAGGTGTAAATGTTTAATCAATGAAGTATGGGTTTACACTTTACAGCATTTAATTACAGTATATTTAATTTATTCTTGCATAAGTAGACCAAAATGTAATTTTTGGATAAATGTTAAAGTAAAAATTTGACAAGCTAGAATTTAGTAATGTGTGAAAGACATCGGCAGCCCTAGAACTCTACTCGTGAAATCTGAAAAGTGGCTCTATATCCTTGGCATCTTTGTTTTATAGCAATGGGCCACATTTGCCAGATCATGGTACTTAATTGATGCCAAGATGCAGCCACCAGGAAAAATTGCCACCATGTGTGCAATAAGACTACAAGGAAAGCATAAACCAATATACCATGCACTGAGTAAGTAGTAACCAGTTTTCTAATTAATCTTTTAAGCATTTTTTTTTTTGCACTAATGAAAAGCTTAGTGTTTAATGTTGTGTATTTGCTTTATGCCTATTAAGGTCACACTGCCTTATTTTTAATTTTGCAGGTAACCTGAGAACTCTACAACTATATTTACAATTTGTAACATTCACTTTTCCAATGGGTTTCACAATCATAAAGTGCGCTCTGTAACAATGGCTGTATTTTAAAAGCATGTATGCAAACTAATCTCAGAAACATACTACGGTACCTTAATCATTGGTAAAGCAATTTTGGCTTTCCCTTTTCTCTTAGCCAGAAGCTTTATGGTGCATTCATTTTCAATATAGAACCTACTCATACACCAATAAAATGTAGACCTGAAATTCTAAGGAACTTGCAATACAGGCAGACAGCCTCCATATACCACAAGCTGAATCAGTCAATAACAAGAGAATGTCTGTTGCAAGTTTCATCAGAATTGGACATTCCCTAGATAAATAATGTGTGGTGACAGAAAGACAAACCGATGGCCAAATAGCCTCTAAATACCACCACATTTAAGAGACATAAATTACTCATTCTAAATAAGTCCCTTAGAAAGTTAAATCACAATTGGTTACATGGTTTTCCCTGTAATTGTAAAAATGTAAGTCTCACATAGACAGACAGACAATTGGATATACAGACATACAGTCTACATATACTTGTATCCCCAGATTGTGATACACTCAATAACTTGAGCCGAAGAAGATCCTAAAAAAATGTCATCACTATTGGATAAGTTATGCTCCCAATCATACAGTATACAGAATAACCACAGGATGGCAGTGTTACATTTCAAGTCTTTAAGTTTTATACCACAATACTGTGTTCCATATGTATCAGTGTGAACAAAGATGATTTAATTAAATGCAGACTGTTTCCTTAAAGTGTTTTGTGATAGTTCTGCTGCTTAGGTTTAAAAACATTGCTTATGCAGAGCCTCTTAGTGCCTTTTGAGCATTACTGTTTAAACAAATTTGTGATAGTGTTTAAACAGACACAGAATATTCACAATGTAGCAATCAGTACTGGGCAGAATCTGTGATAAGTCTGAATATTGCATTGACCACAGGATATTTTCCCAAGAAGCTGGTATTAAAATGCAAATAAGTGTTTAAAACTGATTTAGGACAAGGTCATGTGAATAAAATATCACAGGGCTCATATTTATAAAGCCTAATGATGTTTATAAACATTGACATTTAAGTGTCTTCAGGTGCTTTACTTGCTATTACAGCAACAAGAGTATGATTGAAAATCTTGGCAATATTTATTAATTGTGCAAATATTTATTGATTTACTTAGTTTAACTGTCAACATTGTATTTATGTTCAAATGCCACATTTAGTTATCAATAAATTGATAAAAAGTGGGGGAAACTGCATTTGGTATTCCCTAGAATTGAAACTGAGTAACCCTACATTTGTATTGATGTGGAGGACTATAACACAGGTAAAGAGTCCAGGACCTGGAAATTCCAGTTAAGGAAGGAGTTGGAGACTATCTGGCCTCATCTCAATGACAACCAGATAGATAAAGTGAGGCCCCTCTTCTTTTGAGTTAAACTTGTTTATAATTACACCCTCAAAAGTGTAATAAGAAGATGAGAAAAGTAGTAGGGCTAGCTCGGTAACTATAGCAACAAATAATAAAGTGAGGCCCACTGTACAACCAAGAATTACTCCTTAAGATTCCCAAGTGCTGGTGTCTGAATTCAATCGAACTGCTGTAAGTAACTTCGAGGTCAGGAAAGGGTTTTTTCTTTTGTTCAGAGTTTGTTTTAGTCAGTCGGAGAAATGAACAGTAGTGTATGACAACCACAAATAAGATTGAGAAAGCCAGCTGCAAATAAGATTGAGAAAGCACCTTGGATGATTCAATTACCTTAGAAGAAAACTCAGATTTTGATTAAAGAACTTAAAAGGAGCTCCATTAACTGGATTGCCACTGAAGAAACAAAAATAATTAAGAAGAATTAAATAATAGACTGCTGTCTGACTGGGAAAGGATAGTTCTGTAGGAAAAGCAAAGGGGGTTCTTCTCATGGAATAAGCCTGATCAACTGTGCACGCTCTTGCCCTACTACTACATCAGCTCTTCGAATTAAATGGAGTATTCCCAATTAAACTAAAGAATAGAAAGATTTACAGAAACTATACTTGGGAAATGAAGGGGTGTGGTCAAGAGTGCTTTTCTAACAAAAGGGGCTAGTTCAACATTTGATGACAGTAATTGGATTTTTCTTGAAGACTGAATGTGTGTTAATATCTCAATTTGTTTATATTGTATTTGCCACCATTTACAACAATTTAAAGTCCCGTTACCTTATAATGAAAACAGACAATTACATTAGAAACAAAATACACAAAAACATTCTTTTACAGAAATAAAGTGGTCCCATTTATAGATTATTGTCCCAGAAATTCAGATTGATTTCTAAAACAGACTGGAACATCTCTTTACAAATTGCCTTTACAACAAAAGTATGTGTTAATGAAACTGTAATATACAATAGTAAATCATTAAATCAATGCTTCTTTTCTGAAATTACTCCAGAAATAATTTTTGTAATTGTACAATTTCACTTCCATTATTCCATACATTATTCTTATGCTATTAACAAAAAAAAAAAAAAAAAAATGTTGCTTACTCTGGACACATTTTCTTTACTTGAGCACCCTCATCACATTGACATCATTAATGAAGGCTATAACTTAATTGTCTCCAATGTATAGAGGTTTTTATAGGGTTCTTCTGTTAGCCAAGAGATAATAAAAATCCGTGTTCCAAAATACGGCAACTTATTCATGGGAAGCTGTCTGTGAGCAGCACTGAAAAGTACAAGAGCCAGAAGTGTTTCTAACAAACATTGTGTGTGATTTGTACACAATTAAACTGTTGTCACTCCTGTTTGGCAAACTAACAGCAAGTCTATAGAGAATTTTAGTTTTGTAAAATACAAGCTACCTTATATTAAGTTAACAGGAACATTTCTAATAATAATAATAATAATAATAATAATAAATAATAAAAATCATACAGAGCCTTTGGCTGGAGATATCATATTATTGAGTAATGTTTGTTTTTTGTATTGATGTACCATATTTGATTTGCAGAGCACAGCACTTTATAGGAAAGATGGGGGCACTAAGTATGCAAAACAGGATGAAGAAACTTATGGAAAACACAATACAAATTACAAGAGTTTTAAAGCTATCCAAGACAGAACAGGAACATTATTTAACCAACCATTATTTAGAAAACTTGGTGCATGCAGATCTTGGCAGCTCCTGAATGACTTTTGGGTGGTAGTTGCGATTGTTTCCATGTAATTTCTGTGATTATCCTCATTGTACGTTATACCTTATTTTACTGTGTACTGTACTTTCGACCGTACATGCTCTGACAGAATCTAAAGGCAAAAGTGACATAGTTTATAGTGTTACCCACAAGACATTCTGCATACTTTAAACATACAGTAGAACTTGCAGTATTTTTTGTAATTTAAGTCAAATGGCCACTCAGATCTAAAATATTCAGAAGTGTTCTTGTTAGTTCTTGTTTAAAAAAAAAAGGTTGTTTATTTTTAACTACTTCATTTTAAACCACAGTAGTGTACTAATAAATATTGCTACTCAAATCATAACTGGTATTTAAGAATTAAAAAAAAGCAGAAAGCTTGAAATCATGAATTCCTTAATGATCTTGACTTTTTATATAAAATATTACAGTGGGCCATTAAGAATTAAACCCTGTAAAAAGGGCATAGTTCTATTAGCACATCTGGCAGAAGTTTAAATTTTGTTACATTTTTACTTATCTAGAGAATCGCTTATTCAATTACAGTATGATGAAATGTGATCTGTACATACTTTATCACCAGCTATTGAGAGTAGCTGAATCTGGGAGTAAATAAAAGCAGCTGTGCAATTCAGCCTACTACAGTCAGGACTCGGTTATCCGTTACCCAGATACACGCCAGTCGCATTTTACTGTTACATGCGATTTCCAACTCAGTCACCATATTTCTGGTGATAAAGCTTATCTCTTCAATGTTCAATTTATATGAATATCCATCACAGCCTGCGTTAAAAAAATAAAATAAAATAATAATCAAAATCCAAATGCGTATCTTATATTGTGAAGTTAAACAACGCTTCCTACAGTTTCACCTAACGAAAATTCAGCCAAAACAAAGCGAACGAGACAAGCTGGGGTAATGTAACAGTTAATCATTAAACAGTTGTAGATACTGTGATGTTTTTTGTTTGTTTTATTTGTTTTTTTTAAATCTGATCTTTAGTTGTTTTTGTGTCCCTTCATCTGCAAGTGAACTGTGACACTAGGGCCTTATCGAACACTATATTCTGCAATTTTGAGTACTGACTTTGGATACTATTTTAATTCTGGAAACCTGTTGTTTTTATTTATTTATTTTTAAATCTTTTGGTTTTGCTAAATTTCATTGCCATTTACATTTTACGCAGTTCTGTACATGGTTAACATTTAGATTTCATTTTCCTGTTAGGTCGTTAATGGGAAGGTTTACACACTACTACAATACGTACTGGATTTGTAAAAATGATCATACGTACTTTGTGTGCTAAAGTTGTTGTGTTTTTCTGTCTAGATTTGTACCGTAATTGTTTTAATCCTTTCAGAAACATTGCCTTTGTCTGTGAACTTGCTTCAAAATAGAGTTTAGAGTTTTTGAAATTACTCATTTTCACAATGACAGTGATTTATATTGCATTCCAAAGAATAAAACTTAAGTACACAGATTTACTTTCCTGACACGTTTTATAAAGAAGAGTGAATGATAACTAACGAGAGGTGCCAGTGTTTTATTTGCTATGCTAATAGCAGACAGTGTTGAAAGTTGTTGTTAAAGTACAGTAGTTCTGTTTTGAGTCAACAGTAAATGTCAGGTTGGTTAGAATACCATGTTACAGGTCAAGCATGGATGGCTACATACATGACAAATGGGGGGATTGAAACTGAACACAGCTAAGGAGTATCTTGTCATTTATAATCTATGAATTATAGCAAAAATATAGGCTTAGATTACCAATGCAAATAGCTGTATGACAGTTTGTATAATTTACAGTATCTCTGCAATGTGGTTTTTCATCTTTTCTGAGAAATTGATTGTTGTCAATTGAAATCCAGTTCAAGTTAAACATACAGATCATAGGGTGATTTATGAATTTTTTGTTTTTATAAAACCACAACCATGATCCTGCATTTTGTGAACAGATTAATAAGATCCATACAGTACCTCAGATCTAGTACTACATTGATCAAAAAGCCTGTGCATTTCAGGTTCATTGTTGATTAATGGCAATTTGCCATCCTTCTTACTACTGTAATTGCTGTTGCTACCTCTAGTGTAATTGCTGTTGCTACCTCTAGTATACAATGCACTGTTGCATTTTTTTTTTTTTTTGTTAATTCAGAGTGCGCAATTATCGTACCTCTTGCAGGCGTGTGCCTGAGCTCACTAGGCGCCTGGTCAGTAGATGTGCTGTAGAGCGGTGTGGAGAAACAGTCCCTGCGAGAGCACGGAATCTGCAGCAAATGCGTTTTTAAACACTGTTTCAATTGTATTAATGGTTTGTTTTTATTCCTATGTCCTGGGTCACTATTTCTCTGTGTCAGTGTACTCAAACTATGATGGTTTTCACATCAAAATGTGTATTTAGTTGGAAACACGCTTTGGTGTTTTGGATAGGAACTTTAGAGACAGTATGAGTGAAAGAGTTGTGAAAGGAATGGTGTAGATTCAATTTAAAAATGTATATAAATATTTTTTTTTGTAAAGAACAAATACTTCAGTAAAATATGTTGCAGCTTTGTTATAAAATAGAAGAATCACATCTAAATGATTACATTATTTAAATGTACAGTTTTCTGCAAATACTATAAATTCAAGAAGTAAATTTCTCTCTATTTATTTATTTCTTTTTTAACTTTTTTATATGTATTGCAGTTACAATCGCTAAACCCAGGTGCACTTTATGGTAGTTTATGGAAAGTAGGCCTATTAAAAGATTTATGAGTGAAATACTGCATGTCTGTCATAGGGCCTCATTCACTAAACAGTGGTTACCACAATTAACACGTGGCAGGGAGAAGAAAATGAATTAGAGGTAGCTGTATTCACTAAGCTAATTATATGCACAAATACACACACACTTTATTATAGCATATACAGGGTGATTAGAAAGTAAGTTTACCACATCGACTATGATGCGCTGATGTGGTAAACTTATTATTCACCCTGTATATAAGGGCGCTCGAAAGAAAGGTATGTACTGTTCTGAGTTGGTTACAATGACAGCGATCAAGGAGGACAGAGTGAGGAATCTAAAGTTTACAGACCAGGACCTAAGTGTGGTGGGGAATTATGAAAACTTTTGTTGCTGAGTCAGTGAGAACATTAACTTAAATGAAACATTAAGGACAAAATAAATGCTCTCCATAGGCAGACGGGGGTCTTGACCCAAGTCACTTTTTTTAACATTAGATGCCGTTTGATTGCTTGTATTTATGACTGCACCTCAACTCGCACTCTGTACATTTGTTTATTGGACCTTTATAGTTTCCATAATTCTTTTGTATATTTTAAAGCTGGCCTACTTAAATATCAAACGTACATGGTGACTGTATAAATATATTAACATAGCCGAAATTGTTGCATATGACATAACAGGCACCGACTTGTAGTTTTGGGGGTGGGGGTAAGTGCCCCTGGTATAGTGCATTGTTGACAGATGTTATGCAGAATGCAGCATGCAACAATGAGTGTACATACTTTCCCAGGGCTGTACTGTAGCACACCACCAGATATATCTAAACATCTGAAGCGACTTTTTAAAACTTGAAATATGATTAATAAAATTGAGCATGTAACCATGTATGCTGTGTTGAATATAATCTGCATTCTGGGCTCCAACAATGGTGTGTTGCAGCCAACGTCTGATCCCGTAGCCTGCATTACCTATGACAAGCATTAACAATGTTAGCAAACAATGTTACCATCAGTGCCCTATGAAACACATATGCATTACTTAGAAGCCAACCAGCTTCATATACACCTGCCTCGTAATCTTCATATATCCTGGATTGTCTGAGGATGTACGAGTTGTGTGCTATGCCAGGGTAGCTGATGTCCACATCGAGTCCTCAGTTTCTCATCGCACACCATTTGTACACTAATGGAGTGGTAATGCATCCTATTACGAATGCTATGTTCTCTATCCAGCATTCAGTAGCACCCAATAAATTTGGAAAGACACTTTGTGCATTCTACTGATTTAAGCTGACTAAGTGCGCTATATAATATATATATATATATATATATATATATATATATATATATATATATATATATATATAATATAATATAAAAAATAAAAATCTGTTTTTTTCCTCTGTAGGTGACTGTGGAGACCATGTGGTGGTGATGAACACACGACACATTGCATTCTCAGGGAATAAATGGGAACAGAAAGTATACTCCTCCCACACTGGGTAGGCATTGCATTTTTCTTATTCAGGCACTGACCTTGAGCATCTTGCTTCACTTCTTTCCTGCCTTTCGACGACATAATTGTGAGTGCATGTGCCAGCCACCGCTTGAGAGCAGTACAATAAGAGAGCCTCCTCATTTTATTATTTTAGCTGTTGATCAAATCTTAATGTCCCTGCTCAGTTGTCTGTATTTTTTGGTAAAAGGGTTTTAATGTCAGCCTTATTTGAACCGTTAATTTTATTGACCTGTTATTACCCAGTACTTGCTAGATAATTGACGAGGAATGTTTTTTGTATAATTATTCTTGTTATTCTCACCCTGTGAACAAGACAAAAAAGCAAAAATATATAAATGGGAACAAGGCATCTGCTTTCTTCCAAAATTATATTTTTGCTTAAAACTAACTTTTTTTTTTTTTTTTTTTTTTTCCCCAAGACACAGCTGAGACATTATATTGCAAAACTGTGGGGACAGAAATAAGAAGCTAAGCTTAATTACTATTATTTACACTATAAAATCCACAAATTACAACGTTTTTTCCATGTTCAAATTTATATTATTATTATTTAGTAAAACTTTAGTGTTGGTTTGATCATATACGCTGCCTGGATCAGCCACAGAAGGAATATTTCAGCATTTTACAGTACCTGCGAATCTCCCTGGACTTCAACAAGCAGCTGTTTTGGGGTGCTCCCAGTATAACCACAGATTGTGTGTGCAATAAAGGGTGATTCCCTAGTGCCTTAAAGATTCATCCAGTACAGTAGGTGTCTAATCCTTCTGACAAGGATGGACATGTCCACCAAGAGTTTGAGTGCCAGGAAAAATGTTAACAGTCTTGTAGGATTATCATTTCAAATGTTCGAAAGTTGACTGTTGTGTGTGTGTTATTTGTAGTTATCCAGGTGGATTTAAACAAATGACAGCAGCACAGCTTCACCAGAAGGACCCCACAGCAGTAAGTATTGTGTAGTTTTATTAAAGGGTACATCAGCACTACATGAAAGATAAAACATAAACTATCCCACCTTGCTGTTGCAAATTTATTTGGTCATTGTGTAATAATCTGTATCTACCCAAACCTCTGCATAATGCCACAATGCTATGTCCAAAATCACTGTTGTCCAGCATCTTTTCTGAGCCATGACTTCCGCCTGTACCCTAACATGTACTCTAAAACGTACCAGCGCATGCCCAATGAAGCGTTGTATAAGCTATATTATCTCTGCATGAAAACACACTAGACTGTGTGACACACATGGCCTGTCTAATTTTCCATAAGGAAAATTGTACCCGCTTTTGTTTTGGGTAGTAGACACCTTTCACACTGTATGTTTCATACGCGTGTTGAATTTTGTTGTATTGTTATGATTGTTGCATTCAATAAATTTTTTTTTTTTTTTTTTTTAATTTTAAAAACCCTCTGTGCTGTGTAAGTGGTTGCGGAGAAGAGAAAACCCAAGATGGAGTTGTTCTCATTTCCAACTAATGAAAGGACCTACCCACAATTATACCAGCACTGTGTTATTTCAGTATATGTACCCAAAGTATGAAATATAGCTCTAGGTGATTCGGATTGTTTGCAGAATGGACACGTATCAAATAAACTAGCAAATGAGATTCGGAAACGATGTATTTCCTTTTGGAATGAGGTCTTGGAGGATGATCTGACCTAAAAAAATAAATACTGCATTTTTTCATCCTTCATATTTGGTTTTCATGTGCATTTACATGTGTTCTGTCATTTCCTATCTGGCCACCGTTTGAGTGGGAAAGTCGAATTCGACCACAAATTCCATCTCCTATTCAGTTTCTGATGTTAATACTGTCTGGCATTATTTCAGATGTTCCCTGTGTACTGTCACACTGTTGAATAAATGCCCCCCCCTTCTGACCCCACCATCCCCTCTCGTCTCTCTACCTGTCTGTCTGCTACATCCTCCTGGATGCACTCACCTCAAACTCAACCTCTCTAAATCTGACCTCCTTTTCTTCCCCTCCTCACTTCCCCCTTCTCTGATCTCTATCTCCATTCCTCTGGAATCTACCACGCTGTCTCCCTCCTCAGCCAAGAACCTCGGAGTAACCCTGGACCCTTGCCTCTCCTACTCCCAGCACATCTCCACTCTAGTATACACCTGCCGTTTCTTCCTGGTACAAACATACAAAGAATCCGACCCTTCCTCACCAACTACTCCACACAACTCCTCATCCAGGCTCAGGTACTCTCCCGCCTAGACTATTGCAACTCCCTCCTGACCGGCCTCCCTACGTCCGCCACCCATCTGCTCGCCTGGTGTTCTCTCTGCCTCGCTTCTCCCACGCTACTCCACTGCTCCGCTCACTCCACTGACTCCCGATCACCGCTCGCATCCAGTTCAAGATTATCTCTGATTTTATATTCATTGGTGTCTCTTCAAATACATTTAGAGAAAACATGGTATCTAATCATAATACAATATAAGGTTTATTTCTTCCTCCAAGGCACCGATGTGTCTCTTCCTGCCAAACTACAGTATTTTTGTTCTTTTTCAAGCATGTTTCATGAAGTAATTAAATCAGAAATTTCTCTTAATTGTGGTTAAAGCCTTTTGTCTCATTGTGAGGGTGGGAAATCATCCCGCCTATCTACTGTAGGAATTTGCAAGAATGCACTTTATGTTTGGCAGTCGTGTTAACAAAAAAATCTCTATAGTGAAAAACAATTTAAAAAAATTAGAAACGGTTTTCCATCCCTGAAAAACAAATATACCAGAAAAGGTAGTTTTGGTACACATTTACAATGAAAGTATACAAACAAAACATACACAGGATATTATAAACAAAATGTAAGCTTCTTTGTTTAAAGACTGCTTGGTAGCACTGTGTTTTCTGATTATTTGCACGAATATGATGCCATCTCTTGTGTGTATGCCTTCACAATTACTGTACTATACAGATCTCTGATTCTCTTGTGCGTCACTCTGCAGTTGGCATAGACCAGTGTTCACACCGAACGTGGCAGGGGAAGGTCAGTGAACGGTCTGTTAATTTGTCATGGGTGCAATACCACAATACCTGGAACAATGAACAGCAAACAAAAAAGATAATTGCGATCACCCTGCTCTACCAGAGAAAGAACAAAATGTAAGATCGCTGTGGGTCTAGGACATCCTCAGGAAAGATAAACATACGACGAATATCATCGGCTGATACAGGAGTAATTGTATTATACAACTCTGGAAAATCTGAAATAAGAACCACAAGCTTTTCCTCCGTTTTATTTATTTATTGTATTTTTTCCTCGCAAAGGAGCCTCCTACTTTCCCCGGATTGGCTGCTTGTAATTTGCATCATGGCATGGCAAAAGGTGAAAATATTTTATCTCCTGCGTGATGCTCCACGGTGTCACTTGAGTGCCACAGCACGTGACAATTGCTTTTGCTGCACAGCACTACCACGCCGCATCCAGTGTGAATGAAGTGTGAAATGGTGCTTTTGGCTGATTTACTTTTGCTGAGCCAATATCCTGAAAACACGTAAACTATCCTTGCTGTATAGAGTCTCTGGCAGTTCTCGCTGATAACTTGGCAAAAAAAACTACCGTTCCTCTCAATGTAATGTAAACTTTAAGCTCCACTTGGACTGGTGATTTAGGAGAACACAGGGTTGTCCTGTCTCAACAGCTCACAGTGAAGACTGTCATCAAATCAAACGGGTTGATTTTTTTAAGCACAGTGCTAACTGCCTTTTTTGAACAGATATTCTAAATATCAGTTTACCATCAGCGCCCAAAGCAAAAAGGAGTGTTCAGTTGTACACCATTCATAAATAATTTGCTGCTTGGAATTTCAGCTATTTTATGTAAAGAGTTATGTAAAAAAAAAAAACCCAAAACTCCATTTTGATTTGTAAAATGCAAATCTCCATTCAAAGAACTTGATAGTTTTTACCACTCTTAAATCAGTGTTACGATCAACTTTAATACTTTCAACTTTAGTTGTGTTTTTCACGTAAGGAATGGCACTTTGCATAAGAACCTATTACTATTCTCAATGGTGATAGCAATTGCTCTCACATTGTGTTTTTATTTATTTTTTTTATTTTTTTTAAAGTCTATATTAAATGCTTTCACAGTTTAAGAGCTGCTGTTTAGTTTTAGTTGTGTGCCACTTATGTCTTAATAGAAGAATCACTATGCAGTAGAGGGTGCTGGTGCTTATTGCATATGTCTGTAGCTGGCAATTAGAATTGAATAGCAGCCACTGAAATCATACACAATGGACCTTAACACAGACTTAACACAATATTTGAGTAATTGTAATAAGAACCGCTAAGTATATAGATTTCACTATCTTTTATTAACAACCTTCAGAATTTAGATAACAACAGGGGAGTAATGATTGACTTCAGTTTTTGATTTAAAGAAAGTGAAATTGCCAGAAGTACAGAGTGGTAAAAGGGAGAAAATTCAGTGTTGAAGGCTGTCTTAGAGTGATGGAGGGGTGGGGGGCAATATACATATACTTTTATCCTTTAAAAATATATATCCTCCAAACAGCAAAACATGTTCTAACATGTTTTTTGTTTTTTTTTTTTTGGCAGAGCTATACTATACTTGTATTAATATTATGCAGAGCAGTAATCTCTTGAAAACAAATACGCATAACAGTATTTCCCTTGATACTTAGTATATCACTATTTGCCCTGAAATTATGAATTATAGCTTCAGAACTATCAAAACAATATTAATCTAATTAGCACATATTAGTAATATTGTATGGCTAGGTCAGCCAGATCTGTGTCGAGGCTTATATAGGGTGAAAGCAGGATAAGATTAGGATTTATTTCCATCATATACAGATAAGTTTCTTTTAAACATTGATTGAAATGTCACATGGAATGAAAATGTTTTTCAGATTTGAAGATTAAGCCGTCCTGTGCATTTTTTTTTTTTTTGTTAGATAATCAAGCTTGCAGTCTATGGCATGCTCCCTCGCAATCTAAGCAGAAGAACCATGATGCAAAGGTTACAACTCTTCCCAGATGATGTAAGTCTGCTCATCACATTTCTCATATTGTTTTTTTTTTTTTTTCTCTTATTGCAGTTTTATTTTTGCATTACTTTCTGTTTGTTGTGAATATTAAAGTATATAATCTATTTAAAAATAGAATCTTAATTTTTTTACACTGAATAACTGCAAACCATAAATTCTGAAGTAAAGCTATAGGACACAAAGGCTTACAAAAGTGTTATGGGGTAACACTGGGTTCAACGGTAATTATTTCATTCTTTTTTAGAATTTCTAACAGAAGATTATATAATAATACTGAGACCAGAATGCCCATGGCATCTTATTATTTGCTAATAATGTTAGTGGTGCAACTATCCTTAATGTAGTATTCTAGAAGACAGGCATGTCTCCTTCACCTTCCCATTTGAAAAGTTGTAACTGCTGTGAGAGTAGTTGTTTTATTTATTTGTGTATGATTTATTTTACTGTTTTCATTCATGGTCATTATGGACTCCAAGCATTCTATTTTAAATATATATGTAATAACTGATGTGATGTATGAAAGTTTATGTAGTCCTTCATCAGGTGAGTGATATTAAGAAAGGTTAGAAGCTTGAATATTGTCCTACCTTTCTATGATGCAAGCAATAGATTTATAGGAATGTTGTATTTATTTTTTTTATTTTTAGGTCATACCTGAAGAAATTCTTAACAACTTAACAGAAGAACTTCCTCAGCCCAGAAACGTACCCAGAAGACTGAATGAATACACACAAGAGGAGATTGAAGCCTTCCCCAGTCTATGGACTCCGTAAGTGTTAGGTGACTTTCCAATTTACAACAGGATTTATTACTGTTTAAATCACTGTGATGGAGTTATTTTAACTTTGAAGATACTAGTTTTGGTTCACTGCAGTGAAACTATTCAAGTTCAGTACTCTGTAGTTTGGTTCTCTGTTTACTTCAGTAAGTTGCAGTGATTTACAGTTTTAAAATGTATACAGTTTGGGATGGTATGCCTTGTGCAGTTGGAGCAGGGGTTGATTTGGAAAAAAATGTATTGCTTATTCTGCGTTGTATGAAACTTAGCTACATTTGTTATAATGAAGCAAGAAGGTTAAACTGGCTAGTTTCCAACTCTTCCAAAATAATGTGCTGAGACGGTATGAGACACAAGGGCTTTCAGAGATGACTGCCAATTACATTTACAATTCTTGTCACAGCACAGTGATTTGATTGCCAGGATCTATTTTTGTCCTTTTAAATTGAATTAAATCAGGCTGTTGACCATAAATAATGTATCAGCAAAATCATAACCTTTCTCTTGTTTTTCAATGTGTTAGCACTGGAAGCTATCATCACTACTGCTGTTACCATTTACATCCTGTTTCAGTTATACAGTTTGTATTCTGATTTTAAAGGGAACACTAGCGTAGCATACAAACATTCACTGCTTTGAATAAGTGCATTTAATTGAGTGGATTCTAACCATTACAAGAGTTTTATCAAAGGCTTCAGTGTAATTCTGATTAATTATATGAATCATGTATGAATTGTGATATAACAAACATGTATAACCTTCAGAAGTACTTGTCGGTTAATATACAAACAGGTGAAAACTGATTGAGATAGCAGGTGATAACTGCTCGAAAGATCTATCATATTTGAACTTACGATCTCACTTTACATCCTTACATTTTGGTTTCAGAAAACCACAGGGAATAATGTGTACAGGTCAGTTCAAGTGTAAATAGCCTATGATTGATAACAACGGCATATATTTTACAGGAATCAGTATACCAGAAATGGAAGTTTTAAGTAACACATGTTTAAATATGTTAAAACTGTTTTTATAAACAATATGGGGCTGTAGAAATTAACTGGAGATTAAATATATTTGATTATGCATGGATTACTGGCATGAATAGACAACAGTTTAACCCACTGAACCATCCAACTTGATAGAAATCTTTTTTTTTTTTAAACTAATGAGCAGTATTAAACTTGGCCAAAACAATAGCATCTGTTGATTTTATTACATGCAAAAATGATGTAGATTAATGTCTAATGTTGTTGTTATACCAATTGTTAAGAACATAAGAACATAAGAAAGTTTACAAACGAGAGGAGGCCATTCGGCCCATCTTGCTCGTTTGGTTGTTAGTAGCTTATTGATCCCAAAATCTCATCAAGCAGCTTCTTGAAGGATCCCAGGGTGTCAGCTTCAACAACATTACTGGGGAGTTGATTCCAGACCCTCACAATTCTCTGTGTAAAAAAGTGTCTCCTATTTTCTGTTCTGAATGCCCCTTTTTCTAAACTCCATTTGTGACCCCTGGTCCTTGTTTCTTTTTTCAGGCTGAAAAAGTCCCTTGGGTCGACACTGTCAATACCTTTTAGAATTTTGAATGCTTGAATTAGGTCGCCACGTAGTCTTCTTTGTTCAAGACTGAACAGATTCAATTCTTTTAGCCTGTCTGCATATGACATGCCTTTTAAGCCCGGAATAATTCTGGTCGCTCTTCTTTGCACTCTTTCTAGAGCAGCAATATCTTTTTTATAGCGAGGTGACCAGAACTGAACACAATATTCAAGATGAGGTCTTACTAGTGCATTGTACAGTTTTAACATTACTTCCCTTGATTTAAATTCAACACTTTTCACAATGTATCCAAGCATCTTGTTAGCCTTTTTTATAGCTTCCCCACATTGCCTAGATGAAGACATTTCTGAGTCAACAAAAACTCCTAGGTCTTTTTCATAGATTCCTTCTCCAATTTCAGTATCTCCCATATGATATTTATAATGCACATTTTTATTTCCTGCGTGCAGTACCTTACACTTTTCTCTATTAAATGTCATTTGCCATGTGTCTGCCCAGTTCTGAATCTTGTCTAGATCATTTTGAATGACCTTTGCTGCTGCAACAGTGTTTGCCACTCCTCCTACTTTTGTGTCATCTGCAAATTTAACAAGTTTGCTTACTATACCAAAATCTAAATCATTAATGTAGATTAGGAATAGCAGAGGACCTAATACTGATCCCTGTGGTACACCGCTGGTTACCACACTCCATTCTGAGGTTTTTCCTCTAATCAGTACTTTCTGTTTTCTACATGTTAACCACTCCCTAATCCATGTACATGTGTTTCCTTGAATCCCAACTGCGTTCAGTTTGAGAATTAATCTTTTGTGCGGGACTTTGTCAAAAGCTTTCTGGAAATCTAAATAAACCATGTCATATGCTTTGCAATTATCCATTATCGATGTTGCATCCTCAAAAAAATCAAGCAGGTTAGTTAGACACGATCTCCCTTTCCTAAAACCATGTTGACTGTCTCCCAGGACCCTGTTACCATATAGGTAATTTTCCATTTTGGATCTTATTATAGTTTCCATAAGTTTGCATATAATAGAAGTCAGGCTTACTGGTCTGTAGTTACCTGGTTCAGTTTTGTTTCCCTTTTTGTGGATCGGTATTACGTTTGCAATTTTCCAGTCTGTCGGTACCACCCCTGTGTCAAGAGACTGCTGCATGATCTTGGTTAGCGGTTTGTAAATTACTTCTTTCATTTCTTTGAGTACTACTGGGAGGATCTCATCCAGCCCAGGGGATTTGTTTATTTTAAGAGCTCCTAGTCCCTTTAACACTTCTGCCTCAGTTATGCTAAAGTTATTTAAAACTGGATAGGAACTGGATGACATGTGGGGCATGTTGTCAGTATCTTCCTTTGTAAAAACTTGTGAAAAGTAATCATTTAACATATTTGCTATTTTTTTTTCTTCATCTACGATTTTGCCATTTGTATCTCTTAAACATTTAATCTCCTCTTTGAATGTTCTCTTGCTGTTGTAATATTGGAAAAAACATTTTGGAATTGGTTTTAGCTCCCTTAGCAATGTTTATTTCTATTTCTCTCTTGGCCTTTCTAACTTCCTTTTTGACTTGCGTTTGCAGTTCTGTGTACTCTTTCTGCGTACTTTCTTTTTGGTCCTTTTTTAATGCTCTGTAAAGTGCCTTTTTTCGCTGAATATTTTTTTTTAATTGATCTATTAAACCATTTTGGCAATTTAGTTTTACATTTAGATTTGTCTACTTTAGGGATATAATTGTTTTGTGCCTCTAGTACTACATTTTTGAAGAACAACCATCCTTCTTCTGTGGGTGTTTTCTCTATTTTACTCCAATCTACTTCTGTTAGTCTCTGTTTCATACCTTCATAGTTTGCTTTTCTAAAATTGTAAACCTTAGCTTTAGTCATTTCTTTTGGGGATTTAAAAAACACTTCAAATGAGACCATGTTGTGGTCTGAGTTTGCCAGTGGTTCTCTGACCTCTGTTTTAGTTATTCTATCTTCGTTATTTGAAAAGACTAAATCAAGGCATGCCTCCCCTCTAGTGGGTGCCTTCACAAATTGTGTTAGGAAGCAGTCATTTGTCATTTCCACCATTTCTATTTCATCCTTCGCGCTACCCACCGGGTTTTCCCATTTTATTTGGGGGAAGTTGAAATCCCCCATTAGTATGGCTTCTCCTTTGCTACACACATTTCTAATGTCATTGTATAACAGATTATTTTGCTCACCGTCTGAATCTGGCGGTCTATAGCATGCTCCTATTATTATGCCTTTTGAATTTTTGTCCGTTATTCTGACCCATATTGATTCGGTTTTATTTTCTTTGTCCAGGTTTAACACCTGGGCTTCAAGACTGTTTCTTATGTATAGCGCTACCCCTCCTCCTCTTCTGTCCTGCCTGTCTTTCCTATACAGTGTATACCCACAAATATTATATTCGTCCCCATCACTCTCAGACAACCAAGTTTCTGTAACACCTATCACATCATAGTTACCTGTTAGTGCAGTAGCTTCAAGTTCTAGAATTTTGTTTCTGATACTTCTAGCATTTAGATAAATACATTTAATGGTTGTCTTACCTGAGTTGTTGTTCTTGTTTTGATGCGGTCTCCCTTCTGTTTTTTTGTTGATTTCTCCCCCCTTCCTTTCTAGTTTAAATGCTTCCGAACCTGCTCGAGGATCTTTTCTCCGAGTAGACTAGTTCCCTTGTTATTTAAATGCAGTCCATCCCGTCTATACAGATAGTCCTCGTTGTAGAATGTGGTCCAATGATCAAGATAGGTGAAGCCTTCCCGTGTGCACCACGTCTTCAGCCATGTGTTTTGATTAATTATTTCCAGCTGTCCATATGGTCCTTTGCAAGGTGCGGGTAGTATACCAGAAAATACCACAGTTTTGGTTTTCTCTTTTAATTTCCTTCCTAGCTCTCTGAATTTGTTTTGCAGGGATTTTGGTCTGTCTCTTCCAATGTTGTTTGTACCAATGTGGACGACTACTACCGGGTCGTCTCCTGTTCGTTCCAGGAGCCTGTCCACGTTCTCAGTGATGTGCTTGACCGAGGCTCCCGGAAGGCAGCACACTGTTGTAGTAAGGGGGTCCAAACTGCGAATTGAACTTGCTGTGTTTCTCAATATGGAGTCCCCAACAATCATGACCTCCCTTCTTTTTGCTGTCTGGTCACCACTGTCAATAGGGTCCTGGATGTTGTTCCTTTCATTCTCTTGTTGGTTCTGCTCATCAAAATTCTGAAGTGACTCAAATCTGTTGGTTGTTTTGATTTCTGGTGGTTGTGTTTGACGAAGTTTCTTTTTTTCCCTGCTTCTGCCTACCTGAACCCAGCTGTTCTGACCTTCTATCTCCCTGGTGGCTTTCAGTCTGTTAGGGGTGATGCAGACTTCCATTGTTGACCCAATGAAAATTTTGGTTTTCAGATAGATAACATATACAGTACAACAAACACCAATTGAAAAGCAATTGATACAAAGGACATGTTTTATGCAGCATTGACATTAAATAATTAAATATTGATTATTTTATTTTTACTTTTAAAAAGCTGCTGCAATCATGGGATATATAAGAAATGTAGAAACATGTACATCTACAGAATTTATTACTGTGTTTTAAAAATGAATTTGTTGATTGACAACGAGCCTACTAAAGTATGAATAGTATTTATTGAAAGTACTCATGACTTCAAGGTAATGCTGCATTTTATAATAATGGCCAAAATAAATTTTACTCACTTAGGGCTCTATGCACTAATATTACTTGCGTGTTTGTAAATACTGCAAATTCATAGCCTCCTTCCTTCGTAGAATATTTGCATGCAATGTATTAAACAGTTCTTTTTCATGAACTACCGTAATATCACTGCAAGTTTACGAACAGCATATATTAATGCTTATTATAGAGGAGAGATCGGAATTTGCATCTCATTATAAATAGATTTGCAACAGCTAAAGTCAAGATTTAGAACTTCCTTCTAGCAAAGATAAATGAGTGGTCTAGTGAACAGGAAGAGGTAGTAGGCAAATATAATCGGATTGTGCTATGGCTTCTGTAGACTCCAAAAGATATAAGTAACAAAATAAATTCAGTGCCTGAGCTAGGATTTACTGTGAAGTAAACCCCTGTGGTTTCTTCAACAAAACATATTCTCACAAGACAGTAATCAATCAAGAAACAGTATATCCAGACATTTTATTAAATCAAGTATGTTGTATGATTAATCAGTGTGATTAATAACTCAATTTAGTTAATATTGAAACATATTAATATCTTCAAATTGGTCACAGAACTTATTAATGAAAGGCATCCACGGGATTTTTAAATGAATGTTATCAGGTACAAAAGTTAGTATAAAAATGTTTATATAAAAAAAAAAAAAAAAAAAGCCTAGCCTGCAGTCAAATGCATTCATTACAACTCAAGCGAAAACATAATTCGATGACACTCTTAACAAATTAATATCGCACAAGCATGTTAATTTATGAATATCGCAGAAAACTTTTGTTTGAGTCTATATATATTTTAGTTGTGTAAAGGAAAAAATTACAGTACACATGGTAGCTTTGAAGTGGCTGCATGGCAGGCGTGCAGAGTGAAAAGAGGAGGACGACTGACGGTGCACTTTTCGGAGGACTGGTGTGTCCGTCTTCATCTCTCCTGAGTCAGCACGGGGTGGCAGTGGTGAGCCGGGTTGAAATAAATAAAAAATAATTGGGCATTTCAAATTGGGGAGAAAATCAGAAAAATAATTGTCGATTCCAAATTTTAAAAAAAAAGAAAATAATTTGTTTAAACAGTACCCAAAAGAGGGAGGTGTAGCATGCAAGGTATATTTCTCTTTGGACTAGTTTAAGTTGTAATAATAAAATACCTTATTTGAATTCAAGTCATGTAGAACCCAGCTCTATTGGAATAATCAGACTAGACAACCTCTCTAGTGAATACAAAGGAACAGTTATTAGAATTAAAGCGAAATAAAGGAAAATTAAAGGTGCAACAACTAAGCCTAAAATAATACAGAAAGGAAGAATGAACTAAACTAAACACTACAAAAAAGAAAATATAACGACACCCCACTCCCGCTAGTTGATTAGCAATCCAACTCAATCTATGGGAGATTCCTTTAAAGGTTACAACTGCATTCCTGACAGCTATTTAAGACAAATGTTACTCTTAATAGGGGTATCGTTATTAACACAAATATTCACTTTCATTAATATTTGATAATCAAAGTTCATAAGAGTTAAAACACTAATTATTGAATACTTAGCAGACGTTCGCTGCCTCCCAACTGTTCCGTGTCTTCCACAATACAGGCGCTCGAAGGCTCTCCTGGCTTCTTTGCGTTTCACTTCCACTTCAGAGTACGAAAGAAATGTCTTTGCAAAAACAAGAGTCATTAACTATTTAGCTATTCCACTGAAACAGCAATTCCTCCACCAATATGTGCACTCTTCGTCTGGTTATGTCTGGGATATTCCACCGCAAAACTCCAGTACTGCTAGCTCAATAAACTGAATATATTTCAATTTATGCCGACTTCGAGTGGTCATCTAACTCTTTCTCCGGTGATCAATCGGGGCTAAGTTAGACATTTGATAACAAGTACGTAGACGTCTTGCGCAGCAGACTCCCACACCAAGGCACACACTAGAGTAGTTATCTTATATCACAGTTTCCAAAAACGTTATCTCTGCATATATCCACGTGGAGTGTTTCCCATTGGTTGTTCTCGTTCCTAGATGGCCCCTTGTTCTCTATTGGTCCACTGTTTCTCCCCTGTCCGCTGTATTTATGAGGGGTACTGTTCTCTGTCCGAGGTGTCTAAGCACCCAAAACTGTCTAGCTTGTGGCGCCAAAGGATTCATTCAGTGATGGTGCAGATAAGCCATTTGTTCAGTATTTAGTTTATATCTCTTTTTAAAAGCATTTTTTGTCAATGGGGGACTTTTTGACCAGAAACCAAGTAGACACAGAGAATGGCTTATGACCCCCACTTTTGTATATTTCAATTATATTAATTTCATACACAGAATGATATTATGACCCACTCTGACGCTACAGAGGGGAGGATTAAACAAATCCTAAGCAGAAATCATCTTGTTGATTAACAGTATACAGCCCGTTACAGTCCTAAAAGCTCTCTGGCAAACTCCGCTGGTAAATTAAAGTATGCACTTCAAGCTGCACTGCACCATAACAGCGGTATATGCGAGTTTACTGCGGTGTCAGGAACGTTTTCCATGGAGCCCACTGTAATAACAGCTTTTGAAAGTTTGTTATTTCGTTGTCTTTGTAGAATTGACGGGATATTAATTGTGTGTGGTTTGTTGGCCATGTGGCTTTTAAGAACAGGTTACTGTTTGTTGAACACGGCCAGGTCAAATGTCACTTCTAATGAGAAGGGCTTAAAAAGAATGTTTCCTGTGTAGCTGCACTAAATGTGATTCATTTGGGTAAGTTTAATGCTTTCTTGAGTAGTACATCCCAAAACAGTCACCTGGAAGATTTATTAACTTTATATAAAGGTGAGGGCATCTTCTTCATGTGTTACTACCTGTATGAACAAGATGTTTGCATGTCTTCCCCCAACCAGATAATACAAAAGAAAATAAAGGATTGCCTTTTTTTCTCCACATCATTTGCTTATTAAATACTTTGTGTATAGTTAAGGGTCTTGTCTGATACGTAGCCTGTAACGTGGCAACCTTCTGACACTTTTGAAAACTATATTTGGCATTGCACTTTTAGGATGTACATATGGAATCTTTTTTATTTTTTTAAATGTGGCTTTCTCTGTGGTTTAACATGAAATCTTTGCTGGAAGACGAGGCTCAACAGTTAGCACGGTTTTCATTTTCTGTTTTTGGCAGTGACCGTGAACAGTTTTTTCTGCAAAGACATTCTTGTAGAAAATTGCACTACAAATTTTTCCTTTTTTTTTTTTTTTTTTTTTACAACATGTGCTTTCAGATGTGTGCGTATGCAGTACAGATAATTAGAATAGAGTTGGCAAGTGATGACATGAAAATGGATGGGGGTTTGGTTCTTGTGGGTGATTGGCAGTTCCAAATACTGATTCCAAATATGATTTCTAACTGATTGTCAAGCCAAAATCTCATAAAAGGTCAGTGGTAAGACAAATAAAAAGTTTTTATAAAAGCACCACTTTAAGTGTGTCCTCCGCAAGTTCAAATAAAAGCCAGATGATATATAACATGTTGGATTTTTAAATGACCTGGTTTAGCATGCTGTATGTACAAATAGGTATTCCAGTGCTTGAGTAAATGGTAGGGTTTGTTTTTTTTTTTTTTTTTTTTTTTACATCCAAAGAAATGGGAAGCAGCAGTTTTTTTTCTTCTATTTGTTATAAAGCAATTTCCTATAAGGATGTGTTGCATGTCATATTCTACTTTACTTTAATGTCAAGAGTAGAAAGCCCTTGTGAATTAAGTGTTTAGTGGCCTCCACCTGTGTTAAATTGTAGTGATTCACATGATTTCAGGATATATTCAGCAGTTCCTGTAGGTTCCCTTTGCTGGGTAGTGCATTTCAAAGCAAAGACTCAACCATGAGCACCAAGGTGCTTTCAAAAGAACGCCGGTTGACAAAGTTGTTGAAAGGCACAGATCAGGGGATGGGTATAAAAAAAAATATCAAAGGCATTGAATATCCCTTTGAGCACAGTCAAGATAATTATTAAAAAGTGGAAGGTGTATGGCACCACTAAGACCCTGCCATAGATCAGGCTGTCCTTCCAAACTGGATGACTGAGCAAGAATGAGACTGATCAGAGAGGCTACCAATAGGCCAATGTCAACTTTACAAGAGCTACAGGCTTTTACGGCCAAGACTAGTCAAAGTGTGCATGTGACAATGATATCCCAAGCACTCCACAAACCTGGCCAGTATGGTAGAATGGGAAGAAGGAAGCAATTACTCAAAAAAGCCCACCTTGAATCTCGTTTGAAGTATACAGAAAAACACTTGGGAGATTCGGTAGCCATGTCGCAAAAAGTTTTGTGGTCTGACGAAACTAAAATTGAACTTTTTGGCCTAAATGCAAAGCGTTATGTTTGGCGCAAACCCAAAGAACACCATCCCTACTGTGAAGCATGTTGGTGGCAGCATCATGTTGTGGGGATGTTTTTCATCGGCAGGGACTGGGGCACTTGTCAGGATAGAAGGGAAAAAGAATGGAGCAAAGTACAGAGAAGTCATTGAGGAAAACCTGATGCCCTCTGCAAGAAAGCTGAAACTGGGATGGAAATTCACCTTTCAACCTGACAACGACCCAAAGCACACAGCCAAAGCTGCACTTGAGTAAATGTCCTTGAGTCGCCCAGTCAGAGTCCCAACCTAAATCGAATTGAAAATTTGTGGCATGACTTGAAGATTGCTGTCCATCAACACTCCCCAAGGAATTAGACAAAGCTTGAACAGTTTTTTAAAGAAGAGATATTGCCAAATCTAGGTGTCAAAGTTGGTAGAGACCTATTCCAACAGACTCACAGCTGTAATTGCTGCCAAAGGTGCTTCCACCAAGTATTAACTCAGGGGGGTGGAGACTTATCAAATTATGATCTTTCAGTTTTTTATTTTTAATATATAATTTTTTTTCTCAATAAAAACTTTTTTCCCCTTAACAGTGTGGAGTATGGTGTGTAGATAAGTGGAAAAAATCCTCATTGGAACTGAGGCACTGACACAACAAAGTGTGAAAAAAGTTAAAGGGGGTGTAGACTTTCTATAGACACTGTATACATTTGACATTTTATTATTTGAGGGTTTAAAGTTAAACAGTATTGTGTTACTGTTATTTTGTTACCCCAGTCATGACTGATGGGAACTTGAACCCCCCGGCACAGCAGCATACCTTAATATCAGATAAACCTTTTAACCTTTAAATGAACACCAATATTTTGTAATTATTGTCTTCCACGAGGTGTTCTGTTAAAAGTTAGATCAGATCTGGATAAGCATATATGCGCTTTTATTATTTTTGTCAGCAAGTTAATATAAAAAACATTAAGTTATCCCGTAGATTAAAAATGTTTGCTGGTTTAAACCCACGGTTTTTGTAACCTGCATGATTGCTCTCCATCTTTCAAGTTTATATGTACATTTAAACACACAAAGACCAATAAAATAAATGTAAAAAGCAAAGCTTTAGCTTGTCCATGATGACATCAGCAGAAAACGATCACATTTTCATTTTATACAGCAGTATAATCACACTTCTTCCATGAATGCAAAATACTGAATGCTGCAGTTCATTCTGTTTGGAATTTATTTGCCATTAACATGCACAGAGGTTTATATGTTTGGAATTTATTTGCCATTAACATGCACAGAGGTTTATATGTTTGGAATTTATTTGCCTGTAGCATGCACAGAGGTTTATATGGGGACAAAATCTTTCAAGTAAATCAGTACCAAGCCTTTTAGTGCTTTATATGTCAATAGTAATATTTTTTAAATCAATTCTAAAACGCACTGGAAGCCAGTGTAGTGAGGTCAACACAGGAGTTATGTGAGCCAGTTTCTTTGTTCTAGTGAGAACCCAAGCAGCTGCATTCTAAACAAGCTGCAACCGTGATAAGGCATAATGCGGAAACACAGCAAATAAAACATTGTAATAGTCAAGGCAAAACAAAAGCATGAATAAAAGAAACCTAATGTTAGCAATGCTTTGTAGATGATAAAAAGATAATTTCATATTTTTTTCAAATATGAGCCTCAAAACTCAAATAAAAAACAAGTATAACCCCCAAATTTCTCACATCAGATTTCAGGTTGCCCAAATCTATTTAAGAAATTTGCAAGCTCAACCGCAAAGCACAATTTCTGTCTTAACTGAGTTCATTTGCAAGAAATGAGACATCCAACTTTTGATATTAGTAAGACACTCTAGTAGGGCTGAAATAGCAGTGGTGTCACCAGGTTTTACAGAAATATAAAGTTGTGTGTCGTCAGCATAACAGTGGAAATGTACACTGTGTTTACGAATGACCTCACCCAGTAGTTGAATACAGAAAGAAAATAATATGGGACAAAGAATAGAACCCTGGGGGCTCCACAGGTAATAGTAGATAATCCTGATACAAACACCCCTAAAGAAACAAAGTACTTTCTGTCCGTTAGATATGAACCAATTTAGAACAGTTCATTCAGGCCAGCCCAGCTTTTAAGATGATCAATTAAAAAGCAGGATCCACAGTATCAAAGGTAGCACTGAGGTCTAAAAGAACCAAAATGCATATACAGTGAGTCTGCATGCATCAGTAAGTTTCTGTACTATGAGAAGACTGACATTTTTCAAGGACACTGCTCCTATCCAGAAATCTGTTGCGTTGTTAGACTACTACCTTTGCAAGAGCCTTGGCTAAGAATGGCAAGTTAGAACTGAGGCTAAAATGTCTCAAAACAATACAATCTAAGTTGGATTTTTTGAGTAGAGGCTTAACCAAAGCAGTTTTGAAGGCAGCTGGAACAATTCCAGTTGATATATCTATTTATTATAGAAAGAACATCATTACACAGATAACTAAATACATATTTGAGGAATCTAGTTGGAATTGGATCAAAGGAACAGGTGGCAGATTTTCATCTGCATCATTAACATGTTAAAATCCTTTAGTGAAATTAAAGAAAATGATTCCATAACAGGCTATCCATCTACAGGTCACATTCAAATAAGCACAATCCTAAGGAATTTGATCCCTAATATTAATAGTTGATGTTTTGAAAATTGTTACATTCTTAGTGGGAGAGGCTTTAGTGTAATTCTATGAAAGATTGAATGAATGCAGCCATGCATCAAAACATTCTACAGTATAATGATACCATCTGCTTGCAGGCAGACAGTTGTATCTTCCAACATGACAATGACTCAAACCATATGGCAAAGTCAACGAGATCAAAGTTCTGGAATGGCTTTTGTAATCACCAGATTTAAATTCAAAAGAAATGTTTTGGTCTGATCTGAAAAAAGCTGTAACCAAGCATTGTGTATCCAATCTGTCTGAGCTCAGTGGGCCCAGATTTCACCACAAGTTGTAACTTGCAGGTTAAAAATTATCATAATAAAAGCAAAAAGAAGACATACTAAATACTAATTAATTACAGAATTTCTAGAAGTTGGGGGAAGAAGTCCATGTACTGTACATGCCCACAACCATTAAGCTCAGGATATACCAGTATATTCCATGAGCATTAAATAACGTTTTAAGTGTTTTTCTGTGTTATGGAAGACTTCGATATTATCGATATCGAAATACGTGTACGATATCGATATAAAATTATCATATCGTTGCACTCCCATAACACAGAAAAATATAATAACACAATTGCATTGACACACACACACATAACACATATATATATATATATATATATATATATATATATATATATATATATATATATATATATATATATATATATATATATATATTAATTGTGTGGCATGATAGGGAGAGGAGTCAAGCGAAGCATCTGTTTTGATGGGGCCCTGCATAGAGGCAGGGGAAACCCTGCAGTGAGGGTAGTTGTTTGCCAGGCTATGTGAAGCTGTGTGGTTCAGGAGAAAAGATACTGTGGAGACCTGTGAAGTTCAAATGTTTGTGTCTGGTAAACGGCGTAGCCATCCAGTGGTATAGTTAGGGTTTGTAAAAGTTTAGGTAGCGCTCCAAAAACAGAGTTAGGGTTTTGTTTGTTTATTTTGTGTTTGGAAATAAAAGTGCACGAATGTGCTTAATTGCAAGTTCTGTGTTTGGGTTAACTGCTTCAGGGTGCAAACGAGCTGAGTAAGGAGAGGCTATGATACAGGGTATAGATGTTAACAGATATTTACATAACAAAAGCAATAACTAACTTTAACTTAGTGATGCTTTGCTTCAGAATATCCATGGAGAAAAACAAGGTCTGTTGTATTGTTTTACTGTTCCATCATCAGCCACCTTAAAAATCGAAATATTTCTATACGTCACTGCACAGACTTCGGGGTTATTCATTTTCTAGCCAATTCTGAAGTAATTTCATCTTCTCTGTGTATAAATGCTGACTCACGGCACCTCCAAAAGTATAAAGTGTGGTGTCATGCTGAATTTTGCCCTGGTTTAATGAGACAACTTGTGCATTTAGATAGAGGTACACCAAATTACAAGTCCTACACCTTGCAGGATAATGTTTGGAAATATAGGGCCACTGTGTCTTCTGCCAGATCAGCCTACTACTCGAATCTTATAGATAACAATTTGAATAAAAAAACGAATCCACAGTCCCCTCCATTGACTACTTTTGACTGATGATTTCACGAAGGACTTAAAAAATAAATAAATAAATTGCTGACATTCGCAATCTAGTACTCAATACCACCATTAAACAGGCCACGTCATGAAATAGTATTGACGAACCACACTTATTTGATGCATCAAGATCAGAACAGGTCTTTGACGAACTACACTTATTTGCTGCTGTAAGTGTCTTTGAAACTTTTTCTCTGATAAGCCTGCAGGATCTTACAAATCTAATAATGAACATGAAATCCATTACCTGTATTTTAAACCCTCTTCCGACTACACTGTTCAAGGAAGTATTTGCTAAGATTAACACTGCAGCTCTAAGTATCATTGACAGCTCACTATTGTCTGGTATTGTCCACAACTCCTTCAAGGTTGCTGTTATTAAACTGTTATTATTATTTTAATTCCACAATGTGGAAATTATTATCAATGTCATTTATCAAAAAAATCGATATTATAAACCCAAGTTTTAAGTAACATGACCAGATACATTTTGTTGTAAACTAAAGTAGGGCAGCCAGGGAATAGAATATAATAGAATAGAATAGAAAAAGATTTTAAAAATTGTGGTGCATATTTTGTCACATGTCCCCTTCAGTCATGAGTTTTCTTTTCTGTATGATGATAAAACTCATGAGTGACATTTGTGGCCACAGGGCATGAAGGAAAATAACACTATATTAAAGGAGTACAAATACATTTGTTATTAAAATGTTTGTGTACTGTTAAACTACAGTTAAGCTTTTCTCAGTTCTTTCTAAGTCAGTTTGGTATAAGTTGCTCCAAGTTTTTTACTGCAACACCTGAGACAACCATTTAGTATTCAGATCCATCAGTGGAGACGTAAAGACAGGGCCCTTTACCCCCCTTATTCTTACCCATGTAATTACTGTAAGCACCCCAGTGAGGGGATTTACAAACCTACTGCCACCACCTGTACTACAACTAATACAATGTTCCCCCTTTATAAGTGTCCCTTTATACTGCACCGTCGGTTATAATGCAGCATAATGCCATGATAGCAGCTCTTTTATACTCATTATAATGCAGAACACGAATAGCATAATCTTTGACCTATGGCTCTCAACGATAGGACTGTAAAGGTGGTCACTGTATAACATAAACCATTTGAGATGCCAATTCCAGATGAAAAAGACCAACAGTAATACTTTGAGATGTTGGTTCCTTGCTGCTACACATCTGTGTTCTGTTATTCTCTAAGTCAAGTTTGATCGTTGCCATTGTATGAGAAAAGTAATCATTTTGTAAAGCTGCTGCAACCACATATCAAAAAACCCATTTGAGGTAGTGATTTCATATTTGCAAGATTATAAAAACCCTACTTGGCAAATGTGTCTGTGACCATTACATTGACTTCTGACCTAATATATCTGGCTATATCAATGATAAAGACCACATGCTTTTATATAGTATATTTTATTGTTGGTAGACAGCTGTATTCTATGATTCTCTCAAAGTTCCATTGCAGATGGTGTCCATTACAAATTAACCATTTCATTGTTTTAACCTGTAGACCTGGAATCTTTTTGACATATCCATTTTACAAGCTATTCAGTAAATCGTATCTAACTGACATGCATTTGTGTATAAATAGTTAAATTCCAAATGTCTTTTCAAATCAAAAAGATTCTTGGGCTTGATATTTGGGTTTTAATATACAGTATACAATTGTGCTGTATCAGAGTGACTACAGTTTCCAGCTTCTTAATACGTTGTGTAGATAGGAGATCTTGCTCTTTCATATTGTGGTGAGGCAAGTTTCCCAGACACAAAAATAGGTCTACCAAACATGATCAAACTACAGATTAGCAGGCTAAATTAGTTTATTCCTCCTGGGGTTTAGACCCATGACCTTTGTGGTTGAATGTCTGACGTGTTTCAAGCATTGTCTTTTCTTTAAGTAGGCCCGTTGCATTGCAAACAGTATACCGATAACATCAAGTTGTATTCATATTTGGAGATGTAATCTGTACCCGAATTCCGTATGCTACTAATAATGGTCTTGGTAGCAATATTTGCCTGCTTCAGCACATCTAATCTCCATATGAAGATAATTAACCAGGTGTCCAAAATTCATCAAAGTGCTGAGTCTACAGAACAGTTTTGACTTGTTTGAGGAAAATTATTTGTTTCACTTTAAATTTTTCTAAATTTAACATAAAAAACTAACCTGTTTTAATGTGCATTCATCCTTCTATTGTAGATCTACAATATATCTTGGGGGTGTACTCTGTATTTTGAACATAACATTAGTATCACATCCTTTCTAGGATACATGGGTTATGTGCTGTTGATATATATTTTGGACTAAAGTATGCATCATGTTTGATGTTTGGGAGTACAGATCTGTTATGCTGGTATATGTAGTGTGTACAACAGGAGAGTTAATTTCCTGAGCAAGGTGGTGAAGGGGGTTAAAGAGATGAGGAATGATTGTAAAACTGCTTACCAATAACCATAGGACTGGATGAAGATCAATAACACGGCATGGTGTTTATCCTTGCAGGGAAGAAAAAGTATTCAAGACAAGGATTAATATTGTATAATGTGCTTATTGGGGTGGTCTGGAAGCGGCAGTGGCACGTCTACAAGTGGAGGTGGTCTCCCCCCCCCCCCCCCTTCTTTAACTGGAGGCTCCATCTTTTTGGGCTCCGGCCACAGAATTTCCAGCAGCAAAACTGCTGCTGGTTGATACCACAAATCCCTCTGCAATGACATGCAGGCATCTCCGGGTGGTGACATGCAGACATCCATGGAAGGGATGTGCAGGCATCCCCAGGTGGTGACGAGCTGGCATCCCCAGGCGATGGCGAACTGGCCTCCCCCGGCGTTACAGACATGGCAGCCCTAGGTGGTGCAGGCTCGCCAGCCCTAGACGGTACAAGCTTGGCAGCCCTAGGCACTGCAAGACAGGGCAGGAGCAGCCCCTCAGGAGGCAGCAGCAGCGGACCTCTGGTGGTGGAGGCAGAAGCAATGGGTAATCTTCCTCTGGTGGTGGAGGCGGGAGCAGCGGGTAATCTTCCTCTGGTGGTGGAGGCGGGAGCAGCGGGTAATCTTCCTCTGGTGGTGGAGGCGGGAGCAGCGGGTAATCTTCCTCTGGTGGTGGAGGCGGGTGGAGCAGCGGGTAATCTTCCTCTGGTGGTGGAGGCGGGAGCAGCGGGTAATCTTCCTCTGGTGGTGGAGGCGGGAGCAGCGGGTAATCTTCCTCTGGTGGTGGAGGTAGGAGCAGCGGGTGATCTTTCTCTAGCGGTGGAGGCAGGAGAAGCAGGTAGTCTCCCTCTGGAGACTGGTGTGGCTGTCCCTCGGTCAATGGAGACTTGGGCTTCCCCTGGGTGCTGGACGCTCGGGCTTCCCCCACTTGGACGTACACCCTGTCCGTGTGTGTGTGTATTTATTTTATGTTTAAAACGTATTGTTTAGTTATTATTTATTGATGTTTTGTTTGGCAGGAAAGCACCTGTGTAGAATGTGGCTGTCTTCACATTGGTTAATTGATTGTCAGTTTGAGGACAGCCACATCAATATAAAAACCTGCAGCTTTGACTGAGCGAGGTGGAGTGTGTTCAGGAAGAAAGTACGGGCGAGAGTTCAATACCAGCATGATACTTGTTTTAGTTAGTGTTTAGTTTTTTCTGTCTATTTTGGCGAACATGCCATTTTCTTTTGGAAAATGTTTTGGCTATTTAACTCTATTTAATTGTTTTGGCTATTTATAATTAAAACGCGCCATAGCGCTTTCTTAACCTAGTGCTGTCTGTGTCTGTCTACTTCCGGGTCTGTGAAGTCACACCACGAAACCAACCAGCCACAGTGCTGTATTATTATTTAGGAGCCACTCTGCTTATCTGCAATTTCCAACAATTTGATGATCTAAAATATTATGATTTCATAACAATATTAAATTGTGTGCAGCAGTAAAAATCATTAGCACCTTAATATAACCATTATAATAATACGTGTTAATTGGAAAGAATACAATTGCACACAGTTACTGGACATCCAGCATCCTGTCTTGAAATTGGCACACATTTTAACTATGGGCCCAATATTTACATTATCATTGGAAACATAGACAATCCCGGTTTTGAAACAGATTTCTTTCGGATTATTCCCTTAACAATGTCAAAAAATAAGCCCAGTAAGAAAAACAAAATGCTTTTGTATGCTCTCTCAACATTCCTGCCTCTTTGTGATACTGTCTACAAAAACACCCAGTCACCCAGTGCAGTCTTTGTGCTTGTATGCCACAATGCATTGCTAAGCAGGGGGAGTCTGCCTTGGCTGGAATGCACCGAAAGGAATTTAGTGAAGGTTGGGACGTGTGGACAGTCTGTTGAGACTTGATTGAACAAAGTGCAGCCCTGCAGCAGCTGGTATAGTACACACATTGTCGCTGAACAATCTAATGCCAAACAGTTTGCTAATCCACACAATTATTGCATTTGCCACTAACAGAAACAAATGTGGATTTATGAAACATAAAGTTATCTTTTTACATTTATGCTACATATTGATATTTTTTTAATGACTTGTACTCTGCTGAATGTCCGGTAGGAGGTGCTCTGTACCTCATCGCCAGCTTGTATTTTCTGTCTACTGTATACCTTCCCTATAGGGAGTTTCTTCAGATACTAGAACTGAGAATCTAAATTATTTTATGTACATAAGTAAATACGATTTTGTTGATTTACCACACCATCTCTGATGGTGAGTGTGAGACCACTTCACCGTTTTAAGTCCTAACCTTAACTTTTGTTTGAGCAATGTATTATTTACCTTTCGATAGGGTCATTCTTCACACTGAAAGCTGCAAGACTTTCTGTGCCAAAATATAAACAGTTCTATAGTAACAGTTACAAGATTGTATAACCTCTTCTGGTGATTCTAAGGATCTACGTGTCTTCATTCAAGCACCCTACTTTAAAATATATATTATTACTTCAATTAAAAATATTTACTGATAAGTCCTGGCTGTGCGAAGCAGGCCGGTCTTTGCTTGGTCCCCCAAAAGGAGGGTCACATTGGCTCTGGCACTCCCGTGGGTTAGGGAAGGAAAACTGTCAAGGACTGTTTCTCCTCATCGCACTACATCAAACCCTGCTGGCCAGAAGCCCAGTAAGCTCAAAGGCAGACACCTGCAGGGCTTGTATTCTGTAAAAACTTCCAAGAATTCTATGGCCAGACATTGCAGTATGTGAACAAGATTTATTTTATTTTTATTTTTTAAGGTTTATGCATTATGAAAGCATACGAAAGTTATTATTCATATCTTAGACATTCAGACAGCGAAAAATGCTCTGCCCACATAATTGTATAAAAAAGGATCTTTATTATGAATGGGCTGACATTATCTCATTGCCATGAATGGAATATGTATATGAAGGACTTAAAAATGCCTACAGTCCAAACTGACATTAAAATGGAATGCATTTGCAAAATAATAATCCTAACTCGCCGGTTCTCAACCGCGGGGGGGTGGTGGGGTGGGGAGTGTTCTAATAATACAATAATTATAGTACTAATATAAAAAATGACACAAGTGTTAATGTGAATTTTATGAACTACTTTAGTTTTAAAACTCAACGAAATATATACATACGATTGTTGACTGAACATAACAGCCATGTTAACAACAACAGCAGCAAAATATAGCCAATAGATGTCACATAGAATCCCGCAGCGTGATGCGCATTTAACATTTAACAGTATTTAAACAGATTTTTTTTATTATTATTGTTACCATTATTCGTATTATTTCGATGTGTTAATTTGGGTGTACATGATGTACTTATAATTAGGCATGATTCTAGTGAGACTACAGAGATGCTTACATTTCTTGAGTTTTTTTTTTTTCTAAATTAAAACAACAGAACAATTCCATTAGTTGAGAGAAATCTTCAACAGATATATCTTAAAGGATGATGTCATATAAATGATGATAAATTCATAAATCATAAGGCAGGAGCTTGTAAGGACTTTTATAATAGTAAGGGCATCAGACATGGAAGCTTATGTTTGTGACCAGTACAAACCACTGCAGGCAGTGAAGAATAGTCTTACGTAAAGCTGTTAATTTAAATTGGGTCTCATTAATCTACATTAGAGATTCTTGCCAGTGTATATCCTTTACTATGGAGTCAGACAAAACAGAGATGCCGATGTTGTCCTAAAATATTTCCGCAGAATGTGAGAAGAGTTTTGTTGTCCAGAATGGCGTGAATAAGTGGTTACACGTAAATCTGTTTAGGGTTTTTTTGGCACTTTTTTCCGCTCTGTGGGGTTAGACGCAAACGCAAGTCATATTTCAAGAAATTGGACAAGTTGTGTCAGCTGGTGTTGAACCTACCCAAAAAGTTGGAGGCTAGAATAATAATTTCTAGGCTTAAATGCCAGGAACTTAAAATCAGAGTTTTTGTTTTCTCGTCTCACGCCGCCAGACTAGAAGCACATATGGCTTATTAAAACTTAAATTGATTTACATTCAGCTCCTGTAATGCAAGACAACAGAGAGCGAAAGTGCTTGCCAAACCACATTTAAATGTGAAGTACAAATAATTTGGGTTATTTTTTTTTTGTACAAACAAAACTGCCTTTTTTTTTTACTTTATACTTTAAAGTTGTAAGACATTTAATAGTGTATTATAGCTGTGGGAAGCCATGTTTAGGGGAGCTTTGCTGAGTTTCCAGGTGTTGAAATTGTTAGTTGACAAAGGGTCTGTCAAAGTCCTCATTATGATTTGACCTTGTGGTGTCAAAAGGGCATGGTTTATCTATTTTTTCACTGGAGAGTATTTGTTGCTGTTGGGTGGGGTGGGGGTAATATACATATTAAAACTTCTGATCTTTCAGCAGTCTGTGCTGTGGGGCCCTCATGTCTAGGTTTACCACCTGTTCCCATACTGTCCCATCCGGCTTTTAAGACCATCCTATGGCCTGAAGGAAATAGAGTGGAACCCCTTTTATTGCGTCCGTTTTGTAGCTGAAATTTGAACTAAATTAGTAGCTTGAACCATTGAGCTCTGTCATTGAATTTCTAATGATTATAATTTTTGTATGCCTTTTAGAGTTATATTCTGCCTTGTGGCCGTTTATTTTCTTGATACCTTTAGAGTTATTATCTCAATCGCAAATTCCAGCCCTTTGTATTGCAGAGAGGGGATTGTTATGTAACATGATGCAAGGTAGTTTCCTGCCCCATTACTATGGAATGATAGCATCGTCAATCTTTCTGTCAGTCCCTAAATATGGATACCTCCTTGAACAAATGTGCTGGATCATTTGGTGTTCTTTACAGTTCGATATCTACTTGAACTGCACTGAGACTGAAAACAAAGCAAATACCTGCTGTAAATTGCCATGAAGGTGAACTGTGTGGAACTGGTGTGTAAATACTTGGGAGATCAGATCTTGAAACTGCTGAAACTAGTACAACTTGAATTAGTCTTATGAATGTTATTTCAATACCATGATTGCAATATGTAAGGACTTAAAAATACTTACAGTTCAAATTGACATTAAAATGGAAAGCATTTGCAATAAAACACATTAACTACAGTATGAAAAACAGTAGTTCTTTGAAAAGCAAAAAAAGGTACCTTTGTAATGGACTTTAAACAACTTGCTATTTGTGATGACTGCTGTGTATGTTTACTATGGTTTCTTTGGATCCAAGTCTACACATTGGAGGGGGGAGACTGTAAAATACTTTTTGGAAATCGACAGCTCAGATCTGTTCAGCCTACACAGTGTTATTATAAGCATCTCAATCAGGATGTTAAAATGTTTCTTTCAGCTACTCGCGGTTTAATTTGTTCTATAGAATTGTTTTGGAAATGTTATCTGCACAGCAGTTTATTTATTTACTTTTTTTTTTTTTTTTTTTTTTACAGGCCTGAAGACTTCAAAATGAAATAATGCACAAGCCACAACTCTACTCCCAGAAATTGAGGATGACTACTGTATTTAGCAAAGAATTGTAAATCTGTCATAGAAAAGGTGATTTAATTACATTTAATGACATTGACTTTTATGACCATGAAATAAACCATGTTACTTCTCCATATCTTGCTTTTACTTTCTTTTTTTAATTTAGAATGTAGGGCTTCTAAATCTGGTCAGAAAAATCACATTTCCTTTCAGACATCTAGGTATAGGAGGATTTAGGAAAGAAATTCTAGTTTCTAACAAGAACTGTATAATCTTTTTTTTTTTTTTTTTAAAAGACCGATGCAACACAAATGTATCTATATTCAGAAAAGTTAGCAGTACTGTAGCACAGCTGCTGTATCTGTGGAAATTAAACAGGAAATTAATTCCCCAAGTTGCTCTTAGACTACTAAAGAAAATCGCTTTTCTCTTCCTTTTTGCAATTCGCTTCTTTCAAACCTGAAAGTTAATTTAACAGCAAATAATCTTGGACCAGCAAATCATTGAAATGGTGGCCAGAAGAATTTTTAAAATGTATATTCTGTAGAGCAGCATTAAGAATCATTATCTGAATCACTAGGTTGTAGATACATTTCACTGTTATGTTTAAGAACTCCCCCCCCCAAAACATAGCCTGTACAATATTTAATTGATATATGTTTTTACATTTTAGTGAACTACAGATATTAGTGTTATTATTCCAAACCCAATTACCATCACCCACACAAGTGAAGTACAATGCAATAACATTTTTAAAAAATACAGTACAAATATGTATGGTTGTACATCTGTTTTATTGGTTATACAAACGAGAAAAATAAATTACCTCCTAGGTTAGCTTGGAAACTTATTATGAATACCTTTATATATTTTTTTCTGTACACTCTTACCATTTGTTTTATGGCCACTGTACCTACAGAATAATTATTGTATACATCTAAACGGTGCAAAGACAGTGGTATTTTAAAGTATTTGGTGTATTGGAAGCTCCCAACCAAAAAGTACATTTGCATAAAAAATAAACAAGAAATTATTGGATTCTTTTGAGGTTTAAGTTTTATTGTTGTTTTTTTAATTGCATTTTTTATTATTATTGGAAGTTTCACAAGCATTGCCAATAGCTTTGACAACACATCAAACAGATTTAAAACACATACATGCATATCCTCAAGATCTGCTCTGCATTATCTTAAAATGTACCCAAGAGACATGGTGGCGACACAGGTGTCGACATGTAATGTTTTCTGTATTGGGTACCAGGGGCCAAAAAAAACCAATCCTGATGGATTCTTTAAATTTAGCTAAAATGTTGTTCCTGTTATTCCAGCATGTGAGGGACAAGCAAACAATGACTGAATGTATTTTGCACAGAAAATCACACTGTAAAATATTGTAAATAACTTACAATATTTATACATGTTCATGAACTTCCTGTTTTTGGTCGTTTCTGGATAATCTCTACATTTGAAGATACCCTGTTGATTGCAAGCATGGCACCCACTGACCAAAAATCTAGAAATTCAACTGGTCGACACTTAATTATTAGTAATCTTGGAGTATTCCTGTTAAAAGTTAAAAGATTCACAGCATCAAAGTCAGCATCTGATGCCACCATGTAAGAAAAGCTCACCAGAACTGAACAAAATGCATGTAAATGTTCCTTTGAAATGGTTACAAACAGCAGAGAAACTTTGATTATTTCTGCAGATTTTTGGCATTATTATTATTTCATCTATCTGTTTTACGTTTTCCAAAAAATCTTAAGAACACCTTTGGCTATTATAAAATATCTTTAGACACTACATTCCAATTTATTGTACTGCGAAATGCAAACATGTAAAACCAAATACTACTAAACTGTACATCATCGTAAGATTATAATACAAAACTGTTTTCCTACACAGAAAATATAATAGCACTGCAACAATCTAAAATTGTCCACACAATCATCTTGTTGCATCCAGTCATTAAGCCACATGCAGGTTTGTTAAAAAATAAAAAATAATATTTTCAAAAGATATCAGGCCCTTCTGACTTCTCCTTTTACAACATGATCCAAAATGTCACTGTAAATAATTTGTAAACATTTCATAATTCCACTACAGCATGAAACACAAATCGAAATATCCATTGTGCAGTTAGTACGTGTGCTTTAGTTTTTAGAGTGTTATGTCGGTCTTTTTGTCGGTTGACTTGGCCTTCCTTTTTGAGATGCTTCTGGAGACACGGTAGCTTCCTGGTGACCTCACCTCAATGGAATCTGTCTCCGGCTGAACTGGGTGGGGTGCTGGGTAGGGGTTTTGGGGTTGCTGAGAGTAGGAAGTATACCCTGCATATGGGTCCTCCTCCTCCTCCTCCTCATCGTAAGAGTCATGTGTTTGGGGGTAGCTGGGAGGTAACTGTACAACTCGATCGCTTGGGTTACCATATCCACCTTAACCCACCACCACCAAGAGTTTGCAAATGGTTAGCAAAGGGTGGGGAGAAGCAGAAAAAATACAAGCAAACCATTATTAAGGATATTAGCTTCAAGAATTAATTTTTATAAGTTAGGTAATTTAATGTATATCTGCTGATTCAATTTTTTTTCAAATATTAATCAGATTCAAATGATCTAAAGGGACGAAGTACAAAATACAGGGAAACACCATAGAAAGCCAAGACTAGACAAGCCCATCACTGGAATTAAAGAAGGGATTCTTGAAATAACGGGACTGCTTTTAATGTAAATTTTACTTAAGGCTAGTAAGCAAGAGGAATCTGCAAGTTAATTTACTTTGTGGTAGCAAAAAAAGCGATAATCACAAAAATGGGGGGCTTCATTAAAAGGTGCAGTCTTAGGTGCTTGAGTTGTGTACAAACATATGACAGACTTGATGGTGAAAAAGAAAACGTTCAATAGTGGTGGTTACTGGAGACTTTTCCTAGGATGGGATGAAGAGACATCAACGTGGCTGCTCGGCCCTTCATTTAGCTTTAGGTGTCTTTTTTTGTGTTTAGCAGGCACAGATTATGCTGTTCAGTAGTCATTGTCATACTGTTCTCGACCTTCAGCTATAACCCATAGGGGAGGGGCAGAGGTACAACAGCAAGGCAGGAAAACAAAGAGAAACACATACCACAGGTCAGTAGGCATACACAAAAACACAAACAAGCTCATTGCTAAATTACTATGTCTACTCCACTTGAATGCAAAACCTTCTACAGCTAATCATAGTCATTCACAGTTAGACAAACATTCCCGCCATTCTGTGTTGAGGTTTATTGCCTTTTCACAACTGTAAATGGACAATAAAGACTTGGCTCTGTGCTATACATTAATTAAATGTTAGGGCAGCACTGCTAGTCATCTCACATGCATTCAGTTGTACCACTTTTACATGCACAGACAGTTTTAAAGGTAGATCTCTACACATCGACCCAGCAAAGTAAAAACAGCCATTTGATTGAAGTGTTACAGAATGTTGTTTTTTGTTTTTTTTTGTTTTGTTTGCTTCCAGCAGTTGTCATTAAGCTGTAGTTTTGCTTGGGAATACACTGACATGTAGTTGTTTTACATTTTAAGATATTACAATGTTCTGTAACATTATGCAGCTTTATCACTGGTCTCAAATTAATGTAAATGTTTTTTGCAGTTCAGTACTGCCCTGAGGACTTGGTGACCTCCAGGTAAGGATATACAGTGTAAAGGCTGTATGGTATGACTTGATCAAATCAGTTTGCTACCAGTGGAATACCTCAGTTGTGCCACAGAACATTGTTTCAGTAAAAACAATCACAGGTGTATTTAAAATGGAAAATGCAGCACACTACAGAAGGCAATGACAAGTAACAAGTAGCTTGGGGGAAAAAAAACAAAAAAAAAAAAACACCACAAGATTCTGTAGCTATTTAACTATTGTATTTTAAGGTGCTGCTGCTTTAGTTATGGAACTGAACAGGTAAACATTTGATATGTAAAATATGTTTTGTTTTTTATTCAGTGTTGATTGGTTAATCATTTAGTTTATTTGCTCCAATCCTCTTTAACCAAAATAAGCATTAATTTCTGTATTACAAAAACCAGATGAATAGAGACTTTCAGCTTCAGAGTACATACATTTCTCTATATAAAAAAAGAATAGCTATAAAATGAATTCTCCTATGAGTTTAATTACACTTATATTTTACAGCTGTACTGTGCCTGGGAATTAACTGCTTTACAAGCACAAGGCACTAACTGAGCCAGACTGTTAAATTGTTTTCATCTTCATGGAGTGTTAACTCTATAAAAAAAGGTGATTATAATACATGGCACCCATATATGGTTATAATTTGGGCTTCTAGTTTTCAGTTTTTATTTTCCACCTCTCTCCCTCCCTTTAAACTTTAATTAATAGTTCTTAAGCCTTCACTGAATACCGGATTGTTTAAATTAGCGACGCACTACTAGAAACTAACGAGGTGCAAATTAATAAACTGAATTCAGCCATTAAAGCCAGAATGAAATGCAGGTTCAAATAGAATCAGGTGAGATCAATGCATGTCATTTGTTAACTCAATCAAGATATGAGGGTAAAAAAAAACAACTTCCTTTGGTAATTTGTGTTTGATTAAGAAGTGAATTGGCTCAAATAAGTTTAAAGGCATCACATGATCAAAAATAAAACCCGAAAACTAGAAAACCTAGTTATAATGTAGCAATGCACCTTAAAATACAGTAACTGGTGTTAGACATATACATTTGACTAGACAAAATAGTTTTGTACATAAACAAACACAGACCCCTAAAAAACGAAATTGTGTATATCAAGCCAGCACAGAGTTGTAAGAAACTTACCCATAATGTTCTGTTCAAAGATGCATGATTAACTGATTACAACAGGTCAAGGGGAAGATTGGTACTCACCTCCGACATTGTAACCCATACAGGATGAGGCATCACAGTATCCCTGGGGGCCAGCCTGGCCTGTTGGGCCGGGATTGCCTGGGCGTCCAGGTGTTCCTTGGTTGCCTGGTCTTCCTGGCTGTCCTTGGCTGCCTGGTCGGCCTTCACCTGGAGGTCCTAATAGAAAGAAAAAGAAAACTCACATTTGATCCTTTTACCTCTCATTCTAAAAAGGGTTTGGGGTGTATTCTTGTTTAATTCACTCTGTTACCCCAGAAAATGTGTTCCAAAACTTTTTTTTTAAAGTCCAATTTATTGTCCATATTTGACCTATATACCTTTTCTGACTGTGTTTGACAATAAATTAATAAACATAATCAAGAATACATAAAGATCAGTAGGAGACTGCCTGAAATATCACAATTGTAGCTGCTCAACTGGAATTTAATGACCACTGTCCAAAATTCAAGCAAGCTGTAAATGATTACATTGCATTAAATTGTGGAAACCTAAGATGGCTGGTATCTCAAACCTACTGTGTATCAAAGCTAAATCTGTGAGATTTAGGACCGAGAACCCTTTGAGGGTGGGGAGAACTTGAGATTCTGTGCACAGTAGTTATTCTATTATTAGCATGCTTGAAAATGAAGAGTACTGCAATGTATCAACGTTTTAGGACCACCCTTCATGTACTAATGAGTACTTATTTTGTAATGTTCCAGGACGACTGTGCTATGTGGGTGAATCAAGATGATATATCAACATAGCATGTGTAACATTTTATTTAAATGAGGCTGTCCATTACCTGGTGGTCCCTGTGGCCCTCTGGGTCCTACAGTGCCAATGCCTGGGCTTCCTCTCTCCCCCTTGTCTCCTGATAAACCTGTTGCAAGACACAGCAGTTAGAGCAGAGGAACATCTCCATACTAATTTCCAGGTGTCAGCATTTTTTAGTACTGAGATGTTTATTGATTGTTATTAACCTTACAGTCCACGATAACAGTATCTGGTGGCTGCTTGCAATTCTGCATATTAAACAATTGGCAGTAGTAGTTGTTTTTATAAAAAAAAAAAAAAAAAAAAAAAACATCCTAAACCTTTCTATATGCTAAAGCAATTGAGTGCTTTATGCAAACCAAGTACAGTAACTTGAATTTGGCTATGAAGATAAAGAGTATTCCAGGAATCGAAAATGTCACGTTCTCCATGTAAACCTTTTTGACAGGAATGCAAACAAATCTTACTGCTGTTTAACTAAAAGCTAATTTGAAGGCTGTTTTTATTTTCACAGGAAAGCCTAAGAGATAAGCATTTAAGTACACAGTCAAAAATTACAGTGCATAGTGTGAAACCGTGGCACACTTTTACCATAGATCTGGAGACTTGGAAACTTACAATAAGTGTGTCCAAGACTTGTCCTAATCACTAGGGAAAGCAGTGTAAATGATTAGATCCAACTTCTGAAGCAGGAATGGTGGAGGTAGTTTAACATACCTGATGCAGTGATTTTTAATTTGCAGCAGTGTTTCTGAATTAAGTCAGTAAGATAACCGCAGAGGTTCTAAGAGTCAGATATTGCAAAATCCAGCTGTCTTGATTATTCTCAGCTAGAGAAAGTCCATTGTTCAAAGGGTCATGCTCCCTTCCAAACACTGCACAAGTACTGGGTTGAGTTGTGCTAGGGATTACAGGATCTTCTACTCCCACTACACAGGCAGATTTTCACAAATTACATGAAAATTAATTCTGAAATGACCGATATAAGGCAGTCAAATACAAGGCCAAATATTTTTTGGCATGACCTAGATTAAAACATCTAAGTGTTAAGTGTTAAGTGAATTACTTTCCCCGCTACATTGCCAGTGACTTCCTATTTAATCACATACAGCCAGTCCAGGGCATCAATAACTGTAAAACACTATCAAAGAAAAAAAGAAACTAAAGAAACATAGCAATTCGACAAACCCCTGTGGTACAACACTTAGTTTACCACTAAAGAAATTGATAAGGACTTTTAGTCAAAGCATGTTACTACTGCTGCATTACTATCAAATTTATTTTTAGTACCACTAAAAAAAGCCTCCCTCCCATAAGGAAAATGCTAATGTTTCCTGCATGATAAATTTCCGTACCTCTCTCCCCAGGTCTGCCTGGCTCGCCGTTGTTTCCTGGGAATCCTGGTCTGCCCGGCAGTCCTTGCTCTCCTGCAGGGCCCTGAGGTCCCAGGCGACCTGGCTCTCCAGGGGGTCCGGGCACCGCACGCACCGACACCGACTGGCTGGGGATCTGGTTCAGGATTGAGTCATACCTGGCCATGTGACCTGAGGAGACATGTGTGTATATCATGGTGCTGTTTCACATCCAAATGAAGGCAGAAACTAAAGTTAAATATTTTAAATAAATGTACACAGTAAAAACTTGAGTCACAATAACACTTTTGATAATATTACATATACATTTTTTAAAATAATTTGTCACATATTTGAGTGTTACTGGTGTACTGGTTTGTCAACGTCCTGTGCTGTAGAATAACATAAGTACAAACGTATATTTAATTTGTTTGATAAATCATAAATTGTATTACCGTGGTTATTTATTTGCTGGTTAAAGAAATCAGGTCAATGTTTTTTATGGTAAATGAATGTATAAATCCTTTTACTGTGAACTACTTCTGTATAACAACTTTGTGTTAAAGGATAAATTGTATTCACTTTGAATTAGCTGTTCACAGACTTGTCTAGCGATGGAACGGACCACAGCCTGGGCTTGCATATCACCCTATACAAAACAATTAAACAAAAGTTAGGGACTGTTTTCATTAAAACAGCAAGTTTGTTCACAATGTAGATACATTGTTCCTTATATGATATGTACAGGGTCATGTTACTATACATTTTCCTGTGATGTTATCATGGTATACTGCAGCAAACTTTTTTAAAGGGTTTATTATTGACATAATGACAATACTAGTAATTTTCAATAGACTAGAACTTGTTCAAATTCTTCTTTATTTAAAGTTCGCTACACTACACACTGTAGACTAGTGACTCATTAAATCTTTTATCTATGTTAGCCCACCTAAAAGCATAAACTTCAACTGATTGTGCTGTTGTAGATCAATTACTGTGTGCAATGAGGTTTGAAAAACAATGCTAATAAAGTAATGGTAGGAACAGCTCCCTTGTATCTAAGAATAAATTAAAATATTTTGGAAAGCAAGCAAATGGAACACTTACTCTTTCACCCTTATCTCCCTTCGTACCAGTGGGACCCTACAAAAAAATATATATAATTACATTAGGTATAGTGCTTGAAAAGACCTTAAACTAGAACACAGGTTATTTATAGATCAATTCTGTCTGGCCAATTTTGCATTCCTTATTAATGCCACAGATCTGACTACCAGCTAGGCATATTTTTGTACACAGGTTCAATTGTTTTCTGTAACAGACTCCTGAGATGCTAAACTGTTAACACCTTCATTTCCTTTTGAAACACCCTAAAGTGTTTCCCTGAAGCTGGAGAGTGCCACAACACATATCTACTTGTGTTTTTCTAGACACACTGTACTTCAGCCACACAAAATGTAGTTTGAGGCCAGTCACCACTATGTGCTGAGTGAAGGTACTGCAGACTCAGCTACAGATGCATTAAGATCACAGCCTGTTACAGATATGGTATGATCCTGACTTGGCAGAATGTTGACAGGCAGACCACAGTACTACCGACAAGTTAATGCAGATAAACACATCTTACATAAATCAGAAGACAGTTATCTTCTTGTACACTCAATGCACCCTGTACTAAATCACTTAATTACGTTATTAAAAGTCATCACAGATGTATGTAGTCATCACAGACATAACAACATAACAAAATGTTATTTGGATGTAGAGAAAAAAAGGTTTCCATAAAATCCTTTTCACATCCTCTGAACTTTCTCAACAGACCAAATGTTCCTAAAAATATTATTTTAAACAGTAAATTATTCCTTGAGAAAAATAACAGTTTGTGTAGCCAGTTACTGTAGATGGAATGAAAGTCAATGTATGTACAACTTAACTGATTTGATCACTTCAAAGAAATGGCATTGTGTACATAGATGTGATACCGTCTTACGTACAATTGTCTATATATGTCTATATATTTGCCAATTGTGAAATACTGCCAACTGAACTCACCCATCATTATGATAATCAACCTGTATTACTTGTACTGAACCTAATAATCTTAACTCAGACAATGCACCTTTCAATAAGCTGTCACATACGTGATCATTTAAAACACAATGGGCGTTACTACTTCAACACTTTCCAGTCCAAGAAGTCTTTTAAGATCAATAGTGGAGCTGGTAAAATATTGAAGACATTTTTGTCTGTAACCACATAGAAAGTAAAGTTTGCCTGGAAGTTAGAATACCTGGGGGGTCTGCAAATTCTATTTTTTTAAATAATATGCTGACAGTTTATATTGTTGAACATCTCTCTCCTCTGTCTGTAGTGTTTACAAATATGTGTATTATACACTGCCAAGCACAAAGAAATGTTGCTCTGTTTCTTTAAGACACTTCTTAGATTAATTCCTGGGGTCACATATTCAATACTGAATTTACAGCAGCACATTAACACAGATGGTTCCTATTGAAATACAGCTCTTGTTATTGCTATCTTTGTACAAATTTGTTAGTCATATTTTTTTTTTAGTAGGTTATTTCCTAGTTTTCAGTATGCGCTGTTAATAGATTTTTTTTAAATTGATCTTTTGGCTGGGGGGGGGGGGGGGGGGGGGGGGGGGCATGTAAAATACATTATGCTGGTTTCAGCCCAAATTGGCAGTTGTCCACACCACAAAATTTCCAGCACAATAGACACTAAATGACATCCAGGGTTTAAAAAAGCTTAGACCCTGGTACACATCTTTTATTTCTGTCATAGATAATGGGAAGAGACAGTAAATATATTTACATTTTACTAAGAAATAAAATAGAAACAGTTTGGGAACCTAGGTTGTTCTGTCTGTCAATGGTAGAATTGATGTTATAAAGAAGCATTTCTGTAAAAAGATGCATGTGTATTGAGATCCATACATTTTAAATGCAGGATATGAAATACTTTTTAATTTGTGTATCCCTTTGCTTTCATTTCCCTACAATTTTCAACCCAAGGCTCTCTAAAATCAGCTAGGAATCAGGGCCACGACATAAGCCCTTACACAGTGTGCAAAATCTCATTACTTGTGCTCGGAATTGTCTTTAGAAGTATTTATTGGTAGTTATTCAATAAATCATTTATTAACATGTTGATTTCAAAACAAGAAAACCTGTCCTCCCTCACATTTACAACTGCGTACCAATCAAAGGCAATTAAGTTCTGTAATGAATGTTTTAAAAGCAGATTGGAAGATTATTTCTTCTCATTGGGGTGCTGACATTTTTACTGCCATACCAAAGCAGTATGCTTAAAAAGATAATGCAGCAAAAGATACTTTGGTGTGTTTGCCAACAAGAAAGGTGAAATACCAGGTGCATATTTTTACAGACTGAATAGTTTTGCTTTTGTATTGTATTTCATTTAATGGCTTTTAAGTTTCTTTAACTGTTGATTGGATTCTGAGTCCTGGAAAGAGGCCAGGCAGACAGGATGAGGGGCCAAAATAGTACATTTATGAATCAGAAAACAAGAACAGCACAAGCACCAGTCTTTTTAGGTCTGCTTTGATGTCTCTGTAACATGGATTGTTTATACCATGTTGTGACGAAGTGCCCGGCCCTGTGTGTATTTTCTGTTATATGTTGGTGTATAGTCATTGGTACACGGGATATAAACGGGTCTGTGTTACACAAGTGTTTAAAATGTATATTTTTATGTAGGCACGAGGATTGCACAGCACTTCACGTGCAAGTAAAAAGTAATATGTGAGCACGGGGAATTGCACTTTGTTAATTCACGTGCAGTTGTACCGAGACTCCAACTGAATGATTGATTAGCAATCGAGTCTTGGTACAGCTGCAAAAAAGCAGCATGTTTTCACCCACTTGGGTTGGGTGTTCGGTGAGTGGAGAATGGGAGAGAGAGGAGGAGAACCCAAATAGAGTTTAGAATCAATTGCTATTATGTGCTGGTGGGACCAGCACGATACTTGTTTGTTTAAACTCACCGTGTTTTGTTAGTCTGTCGATCTGCTCACCGTTTTGTTAAGTGTTAGTCCGTTTTTGTTTGTCTCTTTATTTTGGCGTGAAGTGCCGTGTCCTGTGTTTTCGTGTTTGTTAAACCTTTTATTTACAATAAACCGGCGCAAGCAAGCATCCCCATTATTTCACATAATCTGTCTTTCTGTTCATTCCTCTCTGTAATTGGTTGGGGGCGGTCCAACCCATAAGAGTGATGTTATCCTATTCCTCATTTAGCCTTCACAGGACACAATTTGGCAGTCTCTGGCCGGAGAGGAGGAATAACAAAAGAGAAGGAACAGGTACCAGGGGGAAGACAGCAGCGGACGAGACTGAGAAAGAAAGCCGCCGGACAAACAAAAGAAATTGTGTTTACGTTCCCATACGGGCAAGAAATGTCCTCGGGGCGTGCAGTAGTTTAACTCAGAAGGAATCTGGGCAACGCCAGCACTGAGTAGTGAGGAACTGGGGAGCATCATTCAAACTCGTACCTCGCAGGCTAGTGGAGGTAGCGAGACGCACCTTTTTTTTTTTTTTTGTAGTTTGTTTCCAGTATTTTATTTTATTTTTTTCTTTCATCATTTTGTTTATTAAATTGTGTTCAACCTTGCTTGAGCCTAAAGAACTGTAAAAAGAAATTACAATTACGAAGAAAAATACCATCATTGGTAGGAAAAATAAAACAGTGCACCTGTGGGGCATCTCAAATATACTCGCTGACTCCCGTGTCCTCAGTGATCCACCCACACACCCTGCTGTAGTGCCATTCAATTGTTTGTGTGTGTTTTAAAGCTACCTTGGTAAACAGGGGAGAACATTTAATTCATATTTTAACCTTAAACTCTTGTCTCTTGTCAAAATTAAAACCAATTAAAACCAAAAATTCTGGATTGTAACCACTATGTTTACACATGTGATGTGAACCACGTTTGCCTATTAACAATTTTCTCCAACCCTGAAGTTCAAATGTGTAATTTTGTGAGACACACAGACAGAAATAGAAGGTGGAACGATTTTCAAATCAGATTGCTCATATCTGTTCTGTCTGTTCCGGCAATTTAAAACATTTCTGTTGCACTTACAGGAGGTCCCTGTTCACCCAGGTGTCCCGTGGGTCCACTCTGACCTAGGGCTCCGGGCACTCCTGGGCTTCCCTAGAAATTAGAAGTAAAGAAACCCCCCCCCACACACACACACACTTTAATATCATATAAACAACTGTGCCAACCACAAACCAAACAAAGAAAACAGTTACCCTTTGAACATTGGAGGGAGTGGATTATGAACAACACACTGGCAATGGAACAAACATTCTAACCACATGAAACCATTAGGCTGATACATCACTCCCCACGGGCTAAATTTTCGATGTGGATGTCTCCTTTTGGTTTTATTGACTTTGTCATGTTTATTGTATCTTTTTTCAGTGTTACAATATTATTTTCTGATCCAGTCAACACATCCTGGTGACTTTTTAAATCTCCAGGGCTTGAATTTCAGCGCAGAATTGCGGTTCACTACTTAGGTTTCATTTTGAGTCTATTGCTGTCATTAGCAGCTAAACTGAAAGGGGCAATATCGATGTTCATATCATATTGAGGTTCAAAGGTACACTGTTTTGTTTTGTTTTTTAGTCATCTATGATTACTATATATATATATATATATATATATATATATATATATATATATATATATATATATATATATATATAGCAGTGATCAAACATGATTTTTTTGGAAAAGCATTTTTTTTCCTATATATTCTCATCTCTACCACATAGTATGCCTGATGCAACTTACATAATATGAAAATTAATTTTGTGACCTTTCATTTGATATGTTACATGCATGCAGAACAAACTATCCAGTAGTTAAACACACGTAAATGAAAACAGTGAAAAACAGGTGGAAATAGGGCTGAGTGTAAAGAGTTAAAAAAAAAAAGAAATGTAGCGCTTGTTAAAAAGAAAAGCACCTTTTTTCTGCTGCATGCAAAACTTCACGTCAGTCAATGGCAAAAGCAATGGAGAGTGCTCTGTCTCACAGTGATGAACAGTGTTAGGTCTCCTGAAAGCAGCTTATTTTAAAGCAACACCAGTGTGAATGATGATGCAGTAAAATATATATAGTTTTGTATATGCAAAAGTGCCTTTTTTGCCATTCCCCTCTGAAATTTTGGAATCCCTCCCATTGACTGCAGCATAGAGGGGAAATCCACCCCAGCACACAAAAATGAAATTCAAGGCCTGATCTCAGAAATGAAAAAGCTCCCAAATATGCCCTCTCTCTAAGTACAGCTGGTACACCTGCGTGTAACCATTACCTGTCCCTCTGCAACTGTAAGAAAAACATCAGTACCTCCTGTGAACACATGTTTTATTTCTTACATTCACTGGGGACAGAACACAGTTATTCTAAACAAGAAGAACAGTACTTTAGTTAAGACAGCTGTAATAGTTAACACCCGTACGAAGACGCATTACTTTCAATACCCCTCTCATGAATGTTTTTGTATAGTACTTACAATTGGTCCTGGTGGACCAATTTGTCCTTGAGGTCCATCTTTGCCAGGCAGTCCCTAGAATATGGAAACAAATTAAAAACAGATTTTAACAGAGTACTTATTTGAAATTGTTGCATTCTAGCAGTTTATAAGCCTGGCTCAAGGGAGTTCGTTTGGCTATACGCTGAGGTCACCAGTTACGGTTTCTGTCTTTTTCCGTTAGATAATTTCTAAACATGAAAAAAAAAAACTTTCTTGAAAGTGAATCATCCATATACCATGAATTTTGCTTGAATAATTTGGCAGGCTGCTTATTTATGAATAAGCAAAATAGGAAAACCGATAACGTCCTGCAAACAGGCAAAGGGACAAGAGTGCTGGCAGCTCAAAATCATTACTGACGAGAATACCATCCGTTCAGAACTATCTCCAGACCAAACTGCTGATTATGTGGAGACATTTTAGAGAGGCAAATTAGACATTTATTATAAAATGTTACCATCCACCCAATCCAAACTTTAGCACATTTGACCCACTTTTGCCTCTGTCTTAATTGCTACCAACTACTTTTTTTTACATGCAAGACCCTACTACTACCAACAATTTCCATTTCATGTAGGGGACCTGGGACAGAATACATTTAATCAACATTTACATATGGGAAAGCATCCAAGAATACTGCAGAACAACCATATTAGACAACTGGTCAAATGTGTGGATTTCTGTCATGTCAGCTAAACTTCATTAGTCAGACTTCAACTTTTAACAGAAATGTACCCTTGCCCATGCACTGAATGACACATTTGCCCTTAAGTAGTCCAGTGGGATAAAAGAGTTGGACAAGGACAGAACCTATTTAAACACAGTGTGCAGAAGGGACATGACTTAAGCTTGCCCAGGCTAGCTCTGATGGATATCTCCCAAAGTAGTTTTAAAACAAAAATGAGTCATCATTGCTAACTGCAGATAATACATTTGTATTATGAATTGTAGTCTATCCTGATAACATACCCATACAAAATGCAGACAGAAAAAAACATGGTGTTTAAACATCTTTTCTGACTAAACCAGACATGTTTTACACATTCATCATCTTAAAATACTGTAAAAGTCCCAAGCAAATTATATAAACTGTATTGTGTTTTGGACCTGTGCCTTCAATGAGTAATCAAGGCATATAATATTTTCCTTCAACTAAATCATTATTGATGGTAATTATTTAAGGATATTGTCTGGATAATGGGTAAAATGGAAACTGTTTTCCACTTCAAGGTTTGAAAATCCATATTTCTGCCCAATTTAGACCAAATGCACTGTGATAATGTTCAAAACACACACAGCAGTCCATATGCAACTTATGTAGACAGTTATTGTTAAAAGCTAAAGGCGTTCTGCATGATTCTCTAATGTGTTTCTCCCTGGATCATTTTTTGCCATTATTAATAACAATTAAGTGCATCTGAAAAGGCTGATTTCCTGAAGTGAGGCAGGGAAGCATATCAGTGTTGCATAGACATTAGTGCACAGCACAAAGTTAACCTGTTTGTTCACCTCAATTCAGAAAAATCAGATTCTTTTCAGAAACATTTTTAGTTGTAAGCCTGGCAAATAATAGTAAACAACGAAACGAGATTCACACAGTTCACACAGAAAAGAATAGTAAACAAGTAAGACATTAAATATTAGGAACAGCTAGTGGTTGTCGTTTAGTTCCAGTTTCATGTATCCACATTTATCCACATACACTAATCCACTATTTCTCAGAAAGCCACCACCCATTATGTTTCTTGGTACCAGTCATAGAACTTACCCTCTGGCCTTGCGTACCATCCCGTCCTGGGGCTCCGCCTGAACCAGGAACACCCTGAAAGATAAAAGTAAAGAAGTAAATATAAAGGAAACACATTTAGTCTAGCCACAGCTTTTAAGTGTTTACACCAAACATGTGTTAGCTACGAACAGTTCAAAAGTCTTACCCTGCCTTCGTTCAGTTAGCCTTAGAGAAACAGCTTGATGTCAAGAACACAAACTGTAGCAAGTTTTCTCCTTACTGATGGCTAAAATACATGCTGCCAGATCTAACAACAGCTCTGGGTTGTGAAAATATGACTCAAAGGAGGAGTCTAGAAAATAAACATTTATTATCGCACTTTTGCAGTCATACAATTGATACCATGGCCTACCACCAGGAAATATTTCAGTTTGTATGTTTTGCTTTGAGTAAAATAGAAATAAAACATGTAAAAGTGAATTACATGGAGACAAAGTAATTAAGATATGTAAGTCAACAGTTAAAATGGTTTTAATTTCATACAATCTGAACCATAGTCAGGTATACAAAAGTGTATTTATTTATTATTGTATAAAAGTATAAAGCTAGCAAAAGAGTACAACCCTTACATTACTTTATTTCTCAGTAACATCTGCTTAAGGTTTAGTATAACTTTTATTATTTACTACCCTAGTTTATATTACTATGCCAAACTGGCATGAAGAGAAAGACAAACCATGAAAAATTGATGGTTGAGGTTTTTTTTATGTGTTTACATTGTTGGCCCTCATTAGGCAAATTATTGTCACTTCTTTTGCTTAAGGAACAAGCTCTGCAAATGTTGATAAACCATGTTGCATGTTTGTATAATTCTCTAGTGCTATTTCTCATTAGATTATTATTTCTTCCCAATTAAATATATAAATCAAATAATGTAGGCTATCCAGACAAGATTAATAAAAGGTGAACTTAGTTGGTTTTAGAAATAGGGGTGTGCAAATGTTATTTCTGCCCCCTTTTTTAACTCTGGATTTTCATCATCTCATTATAAACATAACAATTTAACAAACGTTACGACTCCAAGTTTTTAGTTAATGCAAAAAGACCTCCTGTCCAAACATTTGTTTTATTTTATAAATATTTATCTTTTATTTCTTATCTATATCTTATGATTTAGTGGCTGTTTTTTCAGACCTTGATTAGACTATCTAATGTTACTTTAGGTAAGACAGCCTAACATCAGGGCAATCGAGTTATGTGAAACCAGACATACTGTAGGTGTTTACAATTATACATAAGGCTTTATATTGTTATATTACAAAAGAAAACAAATATTGGAAAAGTGAAAATTGCATTACCGGTGGGCCTTGAGCACCAAGTCCACCCTTTTCCCCCTTCTCTCCAGGGGAACCCTACAATAAAGAACAGGAATACATTTTAAAAGTCTTAAACTCAAGGTCAATACTCAATTTAAGGTCAACTTAATCAATGTAACAATACCGTACAAATAACACATTACAGTCGCTTGGTCCAAACAATTTTCCAGTATGTTCGTAGTACGTGGGATATCAAAATTGCCATGGCAACCACGTTTATTTTGGTCCAAACAAATTGCTATAATGTCAGAACAGCATCCATTCCCTTTGTAATGGACATTCCCAATGGACATTAGATCATTAATCTTGTTGTTCATGAAGTGCTCATATAAGGACAATTACAGCTACTGCTACCAGTCAATGAGGGTCATCATTTGTGTAATTTAATAGCAATTTGTACTTGTTTGCTATGCAAAATACGGTCTCAAATGCATTTGGTTCAACCTCAACCAATAACTCATTCCTTCCCAAGATGATGTAGTTTGATGTATTTTTGGATTTACTTAAAAACTAAATTTCCCTAAGGAAAAAATGCTGTTCCCTAAACTACAATTTTATTACCATCTTTAACCCTGAGGTTTTCCTTTAGGTCTCCCCTTTCTACAAGCTCAGGAGTATATTACAGAGCTGTCAAGCTTTAGCATGATAACTTTAACAAGCGCTTGGTGGATCTTACCGGAGGTCCCTGAATGGAATGCCCGCTGGGTCCCTGAGGGCCGGGAGGTCCCTGGGGTCCAGTGGAGCCAACATCACCACGTGGCCCTTCTGGTCCCTAAGAGAAAACACTTCACTTGACACCTGAGTATGCTCAACCCATTGTCAGATATTACTTTAAAGGAAAAAAGCACTCACACTACCCACAGGTAGTTTGTGGCAGCATGGCAGGGGTGCACAGGTGTGTATATGTGGGGCATATTGGATGGCAGGGAGGGAGTTAAACTTTTCCCTGCAGACACACGTGGGAATGTGGCTGGAGCCGTCAACTGAATAAATGTTTAAATGATTAATTAAGGCTCAGGTGTGATGACGGGTGTTAGTTGTGTGGTGAAGGATTGATGCGGTGGATGATGTTCTCTGTTTGTTGTTTTGTATTTGTAAACTGTAAATAAATGAGCACACAAGTTCTTAACCACTACGGTTTATGGTCTCTGAGTCTCCTTGGCAACGTGCACCCTGTCACAGGGTTCATTTAAATAAATAATCTGTACAAATCTGTATATAAACCTCAAATGTGTATATGCTGCCCCCGCTTTTTCCTAATGCGTCTGTAGAAAATTGTCTTCATTCATGTTAAAGTAAAGTCCTAAGAATTAAACACCAATCCAGGTTAATTGCAGCAAGGGCATTTGATGTATTAATAAAATAACAACTGCAACATTTTACTGAAACTCCTTTCTTCCAGGATCCTAAAAACTGCCTAGATTATACAAGCAAAATGAAGATTACTTACCACTGGGCCGAGTTCTCCACGCTCTCCTCTTTGGCCTCTGATACCTGGTCCACCCTACAATGTTTTTTTTTTTTTTTTTTTTTAAAGCATACATTAGCAATAGAGCATTATGTTTTTAATTAACACAGGCTTTAAAGAGTAAGTAGTGGGTTTCCAAAAAAACATAGCATTACAGGTGGGGACTGTAAGGAATAAATAAACAAGGGCCTTGAGGACAACAGTCACCTGATTTGCCAAGTGATGAGTAGCGCAAGCAGTATCGCTGATTTCCACTGTTTTGGGCACACATAATGTCTTTAAAGATTCCCTCAATGGCCTATGTGCTACTAATTATGCTATTTATTACTAGAAACTTAAATGACTGCCACCATACACTGGCAAGGATTGAAGATGAGGGCAATTTTTAAATAAATGTAATCATTTATCTAAAATATTAAGCTTGTCAGATGACACCATGCACATTTTCCTTTTCTGCAATTTACAATTTTGTAATAGTGTAAGAGTACTGTGACAACTGAATATATATCAGCAACTACTGTAGATCCTTTATTTGATTTATTTTATTAGCTATAATCTCATGTCATAAGGTACCCTTTATTTATGGTACTGAGAATGTTTTTATGACAAAGGAATAACTGCTATTCTTATGATAATGCACTGGAATGCTATCTACATTTTAACAGCATTATAATATTTTAGCATGTCTCCCATTTATCCACCCTTTTGTTCCCACTCAGCCCCCAGAATTGGGATATGCAGCTCCTTACCGGTGGTCCAGCGGGCCCTTCAGGTCCCTTGCTGTCCTGAAAACAGGTGCAGGCATGTGGCATGGCTGGACAGTCGGCTTCAACTCTCTGAAACATAAAAAATGATCTATTTAAACAAGGTATGAGCATTAGTAGCATACATTACCCCAGTCAAGAATAGAAATCACACTTTGCACATACTTGAATATTGTAATAATAATCTATAGTCTCATCAAAAATGAACAAGTGGTTTCCTATACCTTAGCCAAACAGTGGTTATAAGGAAAATCTAATATTCACAATGTGCGTAACCACTAAAGCTAATGCTTATGCAAAGTGTAATCAAATTTGAAACAGTTTTGAAACTCCACAATAATGGAGGATAAAAATGTATCATGTAGGAGAAATTACACGTACAAATGTAATGGAAATATATTCCTAACTAATGTTATGAGCTAGCGTGTACTTTTCAGTCACATGGTGCTATTTACACAGTCAGCGAAGCGCATCTCTAACCAGACGGGGCACTTAATTAAAACATAATGACACACAGCATAAGTCAATCAAATCTACAGCTACGGCCAAAAGACTTGCATACAATTTTAGGATTGAGACATAATTAAAAAAAAAAAAAAAAAAGAAAGAAACTACATGAACATAATTTAGATCTTTTATTGAACATAATTTAATCAAAGTACAATATTATATCACAAAAGTCTACTGTAAGCCATAATAGTAGTACAGTATCTCATGCGTTCGTATAAGTATATGGAAAACTACAAAGAGATATGTAATTCAATATGTTAAAGTAACGTTATTCAGCAGGTTTCATTCGACTTTTTGCCGCACGTATTTATAAAAAAAATGATTATTGAATCACTTATGCTTTTTTGAAATATGAAAAAAAAAAAACTTTCTTGGGGAGCACAGTCATGTTACATTACAGACACCTTACAAAATACTGACCTCTATAATGGACACGATCATATATAATGTCCGTTAGTATTATGTAGATTTAATTATAATATAAAATAAACATTCTTCATAGTGCTGTGCTAGCATTACCCCACAATTTCCTTTACTGTATAATTATTTTGTTAATTTTCCAAACAATTTAATATGGCTACACTTAGATTATCTGCATTACAGCATTGAGATATTTCTGTTGTGTTCAAAAACTCAGATTAAAAACTCAAAACGAACCTGCTTCAACATTTACAAAACGATGGTAAATAATAATGTCACTTTTGTCAGTGCTTTCATTACACATTCTGAGCTGATTTCTGGGTTTTTCGTAAAGTAGTCACCAAATTTCTCATCGTTTCTTGCTATAGTTTATGCACAACAGTGCTGTCTTTGGACGACGAGGACTTGGGGTCAATGTTTGTGGTGAGACGCTACCTGCTGTAATCTGCAACAGCTTTTGCCAAACTAGTGTAGGCAAGATAGAGATAATTTGTTTATAACCATTTTTTTTAAACTTCATTAAGTACAGCTGTTTGTTCGGTAGAATCCAGTTTGACGGAAACCTGTTTTTCTACAATAAGATTTGCACATATTTTCTGCAAAATTTTGCAAGTCTGCTTGAAATGTGTTCGTCTTGTTGATGGAAACATAGCTGATATCAACGTAGAGAATTGTTAGCTTTAATTGTTAGCTCCAACTAAAAGGGAGAGATGTATAACTGCATGCCTTTTCTGGAAATTGCATACTTACCAGTCCTGGAATCTCACAACACTTGTCTCTGCTGGCCCAAGATGTTGAACAAACTATGTCGAACATCTGCAGCTGTAACTGTTAGACACAAAAAAAGAATCACATATTTCAATTGCTCAATATTTTTTTTATTGTTGTTTGAAGTATCTATAGCAGTTGCAGTCATACAGAATAGCATCAGTAGCATAACATCAGGCAGAAACTCATACCAGCAATCTTATTCCATCCACAACAAAGTCTTTAAGATGCAGCAGAAAATACAAAATGAAAGAAATAAATCAGACAAAACTGTACAGTTCAATAAAACCTCATGATGTACACCTCCGGAGATGGGGTGGAGGTTAACACAGTAGAAATATCTAGAGTTGCTTATATTCTTGTTCACCTCATCAACCTTAAAACACCACACAGATTCCACTGCTGTAAACCCTATTCACAGTTGGCTCTTTTTTGTAATTATGTTCTCCAAATCCTTCAAATATCTGCAGACGACTGTTCATTATAGAAGCACACTGTAAAGCACGCTGATTATTTTTGTGAAATTACACACTAGTTATATCAGATAATTTCGCTCATTATCTTAACATTGCACTACCACCAACACGTATGTACCTATTTTGCAAACTAGTATTAGTACTCATTATTATTAAGATTATTAGGCTGGAGTGGTCCACGGTTGGCTCATCTAGTTAAAGCGCTGCTGCTGGGAGTGTAGGATGGCATATGGCTTGGACGGCGCCAGTTTGTGTCTGGGCTGTGCAAAGAGGCAGAACTTTGCTGGGGATTCCGAAGGGGGCTGTCCCATTGACTCTGACGCTCCCGGGGTGGGGGATGGGAACCCGGCAGGGACTCCTCCTCCTCATCGCGCAATAGCGAACCCTACTGGCGAGACACCGAGCACACTCAAAGTGGGTAAAAAGCAGGGCTGATCTCTATTCTCCGGGATCGATAACCCGCCCACCTCTGCTCTGGATTGCTTGGCATAAAATTGATTCTGGCTTTAGGCTTGTGAGATCGGAGGATGCTCACATGTTCTGAGAACGTCTGTGCTGTGTGGGGACTCGCTGCGATGAGGAGAAAAAACATAATTGGGCATTCCAAATTAGGTGGAAAAATAAATAAAATAAATGGTCACTCTAAATTTATATATATATATATATATATATATATATATGAACCTAACAATCCTTTTTTTTCTTAATTGAAGCACTTTTTTTTCTTGGATGTACACAAAGGTTTAAATGATTAAAATTAAATTTATTTCAGCACATTTCGGAAAAAAGCCCTTCTTCAGCTATGTAGAAAGAAAAGTAAACAGTATAGTAAACTTGTTTACTATACACACACAGTGGTTTGCAGAAGTATTCACCCTCTACCAATAATGTCAGATTTTGTTGAATTACAAATATTGTATGCACAGTTTTTCAAATGAACTTTTTTTATTCAACGCTGTAGTGGTTAAACTGAACACTGTTATTGAGGAGGAAGTTAAATGTCAGCAAAATCTGCAAAGAAAATGTGCAAAATGAAATGTACTGGTTGCATAAGTATTCAGCCCCTTAAGTTAGTACTTGGTAGAAGCACCTTTTGCAGCAATTACTGCTAGGAGTCTTTTTGGATAAGTCTTGACTAGCTTTGCACAGTAGGACAGTGACACCACCCATCGATATCTGGCAGCGATTGCTCTTTTCTTCTCTTCATGACAGAAGACAATAAATTCTACTACACTTCCACTACACATTTTCATATGTCCCTATCCCTCATTTAAATGCCCTTAAAAAAAACAGAATCAAAACAGCGATTCAGTACTCTGCTCTGTTAGCTTTTTTTTACTTTAAAGTTAGTTCGTTACTGCTTACTTACACAATAACACAATGTTTCTAATGGTAATAGTTGCATTAATTACAAGGTAGTTACACAATGAATACTTAGTAATATGTGATCTGTGGACCGTAATTGAAATATATAACTAGCACTCAGTACAATAATAAAAAATAAAAAAAAAACAATTAGAAAAACCTGAAATGAAAGACATATGTTTTCAAGTCAGGTATCAACATGTCAAACTGCTGAGCTTCTGTTTGATCATTTGTTCATTCAAAACCTCCCAACAAAGGTCTTTTTTATTCAATCTGCATAGGAGTCTTTACCAGAAAGTTCCTACAAAAATGTATCCTGTTGTGGTTGCCAGTTACAAGAAGTAGCCCCCCGCCACAAAAGGCTGTTTTGTTTGAAGGGTCTTGTGTGAAGATGATGGATACATTGAAAACAGCACAAACACACAAAAGGGCACTTCAGAAATTTTAAAGGGGTAGCAAACACACCCTCAACACTTCAATTAATTCAAGAGTTATAGACATGTTGGTGGCTTGAAAGTATGTCAAGTTAGCACAAATCATTGTTCAAACTTGTAATTGGAGATGAGTTACTTATTTTTGATGTTTAATTTTAAACTGTCATATTTCATAACATATCCTATTGTAGTACTCTTCCGGCCTAGGTTTTTTTTTAGATCATAGCGTGACTGATCTTAATACAGATGCCTACTTGGATAAAGAAAGAGATAAAATAAAGGGGGAGGGTGTTGTTATTATCAACATGAAAGTGAGTGTCTGGATGTTTACTACAGTAGCTAGGGGATATTTGTTTCTTTGATTTTTCTTCAAAGTATAATGTCTCTGCTTGCACAGGATACAAGACATGCAGTACCATAAACTTTTTGTAGGTATTCTTGGTCTTACCGGAGCAGAGTTTTCTCTTTTCCCTCTGGACCTCACCATTCTGCCCAGAACTTCCACGCCATCAGTGGTGATGTTACCTGCAGCATTGATCGCCTTCTCTCCAACCTGTTTGCAGTCAATAATGACCTTGGCAGTGGTCTTGCTGATAGCAACATGCATCTATATAAGACAAAAGAGACTAGGGTTAGGTGAAAGCTCATCTGTGCTGGTAAAAGTCATTTGGTGAAACTAGCATCTAAACAAATCTGATTTAGAATTTGTATGCAAAGAAACGTAGTAGTACTAATACGTATAATATCTTGGTTAATGACACATACAGACCCTAATAAAGAATCATCAAAGCACGATGAATCTTTTTACGTCAAAGTGAAATAAATATTCAGAGTTACTGTAAACTATGGCAACTACAGTTGTGTTTTTTTAAAGATAAAAAACACTGCATTTGTTTTTATAAAGTTATCCAGAGTATAATAGCTATTTATTTTTATTTCAGCCCTTTGAGCTTTTATGTTTACAACATTTCAGTCAAGTGTTATTGTCCTTTTAATGAAACACATGCCATGACTCTGTATTGCCAAAAAGCAACCAACTCTGTACTATGTACATACATCTTCACATTTGTAGTACAATATCTAAGTTTATATTGTAACCATCATGGTAATTGGTAGGATATTTCGAGTTAGTCCACTCAAGATGCTATCTTTCTCGACTGCATAGATAGAAATACTTCCCTGCAGTATTTTGGGCAATACTATGGTCTGGCAGTGATTAATGAAGGCTCCAGCCACAGGTGTATAAATAAAGTGATCACAGGTGTTAGTTAGTAATGGTTAAAGAAATGTTGGTGAAGGCGAAGGTGTGTGTTCTGTGTTGTGTTGTATTTACGTCTGTGTTTATTTACGTTCGTCTGTTTTGTTAAACCTGTTTATTTTGGCCACCGTGCCTTTTGTTTTGTTCCAGTGTTTGTTTAGGGATATTTGCATTTAATATTAAATGCGAACATTAGCGTGTTTAAACCTGCAGCTTCCTTGTCTCTGAGTATCCCTTCCTGACTGAGAAAGCTTGCCAGCAATACTGTCCTGTCACATATGGAAAACTATTTTTTTGTGTCTTTTCATTTCTTGACTTTTAATCAAATCAGGAACCATCCTGGCAGCCACTGAGTCTGTCTTTTAAATGCTTTTTGAAATGCATTATCATAAGAATGAAGAACAAAAGAAAACAACAGCCAGGGGGTCAACAGCGCTCTTACATTTTAGACATATGGATGTAGAATCTTTCTCTACATTTGTTTATAACAAAATGTGATTCATTGACGTTTCCTGCATACTTTCCTCTGACCTTTGTGCTCTTCATCATAGACTCTCCTGTTTAGACTGCACTTGCAGATCTCTTGATCTACCCCTCCTACTATGTACTGTACTCACCTCACCTAAGCACTGCGTAACAGGATCCTCAGCTGAAGCACTATCCTTGCACTATTTCACTATTACTATGTCATTGTTGATATAAATTGCTGCATCTTATTTCATATTGTACTTTAGAAGTATAACTCTCACTTACTGTAAACTATACTGTATTTAAATACTGACCTTGCATTGCTACCCTACACTGCTGTAGTAGTTGTATTTATTTATCCAAGGCGACTTACTGTAACACTTGTAAGTCGCCTTGTATAAATAAATACAACTACTACTACTACGACTACTACTACTAATAATAATAATAATAATAATAATAATAATAATAAAGTAGTGTCCACTGTTCAGAATGGAGCCCTTACATACTGCACATGGCTTTCATTGAGCTTTATCTATTTGAAACTACTTTTAGTCACTCTAAAACCCAGAGCAGTAGAAGATTATGATTATCATCTATAGTTATGGCTCCGTTGGCGACATCTAATTTAAAATTAATATATTTTTTTTAACGAACAAAAAAAAGAATCCTCTCCTGCATCAGCGTACTGCATTACACCATTTTCAAAAACGGGTAGAGACTTGAGAAAAACTTTGTTTCATTTCAGTTCACCGGAATGCTAACGTGGTTATTAAGATTTCAGGTGTTGAATGTTATACTGATTACAGGAAATATCTTCATACTGTATCTTGTAATGTCACTATACTCATGTAATCCTAAAGTACATATCATATCAAGAATTGTTTTAAACTGTATGTGTACCCCAATTCAATTCAAACCCTGGATGGGTTACATATTGTTCTCTATATTGGCTGAAAGGAACTCCAGTGACAGCAGCTTAGGGGTCCTTATCCTACAACAACCACTACATCCGGCATGAACGGTTAACTTTTAGTTTCAGTCTTTGGGGGTTAAAGATGACTGACTATCACATAACTACCTTTTAACCCAATTGAATTAGCGAAACTGGAAGCACTTATTAACATTAGCATCTGTATCAGTTGCTAGGACGGGTGGGGTGAGTTTTACCTGCAGAAATCCCACTGTATAAAACAATTTGTATTTTATAAACTTTTGACTTTTATTATGACAGGAAAGCGCTCCTTAGCATTGCTTTTCCTAAAATACACACATTTTGATTAATTGACAATTAGATTTGTTTAAAAACTGTCACAATCATGTGGAATTGTATAAAGTACATTAGCACATTTGTTTATATTGTAACTTTTTATATACTCTCTTTTTCATTTGTAATTTTGTAACAGCTGTTTAGTTTTTTTTTTTGTTTTTTTTTTCAGCTGCGGGGACATAACCTCCCTCTCCAAAGCAGTTAGCTTGAAATTGCCTAATTCTGTAAGCTAAACTAGTGTGTTCCTCATTAAAAAAAAAAAAAAAAAAGTTTTTCAACAGTACTTCGTAAAGTGTATTCCTATTGTTTTCAAATCCACACTTGGAACCTCGTTCCATGTTCAATAGACCAGGACTGACCTTGTGAAAACTTCCATAGAATATTTTCTTGATTTCAGGATTATCAAATGTCACAGTCTGGAATTCCTCCTTGTAGTCATAGTTGAAAAAAGTAAGCGTTTTTCCTCCATCTGTATTTGAGGAGGAAAGATATTTTTAAATATTTCATAACAAATGTGTGTACTAAATAGAAACTCTACAATATGAAATAGCACAACAATCCCTGAAAGTGAATACAAATGTGATCTCGCTGACCACCACATTGTCAATTAGTATGGGTCATGCTAGAGCATGCATTCATATTCTAGTTTCTGTTTTCTTTCTTCTAATTCCATAGGATTTGAATATCCTCAAGCAGACATTGGCATCATATACCCTCTAAACAGCCTATTAGTTATTTAATTAATAATACACACGTGGGTGTGTATTATCATGAGGTATCACCATGCCTTGGGTGCATGTGTAACCTTCTACTGAGAGAAAAAGTAGTTCCTCAGTAACTAAAACTGTTAGCTTAACAATAAAACATTTGATTTTAAACCGTTTTGTATAATATGTTCTTTTATGGGGATTCAATAACAGTTTCTTGTTTAGGCTTTGTAAACAAATAATAATATGGGTTTTATCCAGTAGATGGATCTGCTGCTGCTGCTGCTGCCGTTGTGATGCTTTGTTTTTAAATCAATGTCAGTGTTCTTTTCAGTTTGCCAGACATTGAAAACTCCCATAGCCCATGTTGTCTGGCGCTTGGTGTTTTCCTCTGTAGTATTTATTTCTAAGTTGTCTAAATCAGCTTAATTTACCTCAGTAAATTAAATCTTTTCTTTTTTAATGTTTTCAGCTGCTGAACTTTTGTAATTAATCTCAGGGATTGCTGTCATGCTGACTGACTTGAATGGTTTTGTTTAACCAGGCGTACAGCTACAGTTGGCGTATTGATTTTGTTTCCTGTGATGAGGCCGCTTCGGAGAAATAAGTTCTGCACTGGTGTGTTATCACTAGATATGTCTAATAGCTAGGGAGACGGTCTCAGCCAGTCAGAATCTAGTATTTTTCTCAATTGTTTCTACCCATTTAATAATCATTAATAACACCGCGGCTATTAGGCTGTCCGTCAGCCAGGTGTTTTTTTTCAGTCTCCATAATCACATGCCTCATTGATTGCAATAATTGCAGAGTACTCACTGTCAAGGATTACTCCAACCAAGGGCTCATTGTCTTTGTTGAGGACCTCCCAGAGGGCAAAGGGCTCCTCGGGTGTCTCAGGCACAATACGGAAAAGGACAGTAATAGTGTAATCAGAGGGCAGCCCTTCAGGGTGCAGATACCTGTTGAGAAACAAAACTTGCTTGAACAAGAACCAATAGAATTCATTATTTAACATTGCATTGCACATTAGACTCCTGAAGGTAGCTTTGTGATTGTGCATGACATGCCTGTTGAATTAAAATACTCATAAAGGTTTACATGAAATACCTTCATATATGATAATTTCACCATGGACTGTAACTATAATACTAAAAATATCATATCATCGCATTTTAGTGACACTTAATGGACAGGAGTCCAACACATTCTGGAAAAGACTTACCGTGCTTGTCTCTATCTCCTATTCCATCAAGTAGTAGTAAATTGAGAGCTATTAACATCTAATTATAAAGACTGAAAGTTCTAGAAAACATGCCTTCATGCATACTTAGTGGGCTGTGAGATGAGGGAATCCTTGTGCAGTCTGTAACACGGGAAACTGTTGAACGTTCCAGGTTCCATAGAGACACCTTGAACAGATGCATACTGCTTTTCAACAAGTCCAAACATTTCCATCATCCTGAAACCTGCCGAACACAAACAGACAGCATAAACTTTAACCCTACCAGATGCAGTCATTCAGACTGTAGATACTGTACTGTTAGTATTAGCTGCCTAGTATTAGTATCTATTACTAGGCAGTTAAATATAGTAATGCTAACATAAACTATTACTGAAGACATTGAAGACAATGTTTCTTTGAGTAGCACTGTGTATTCTACCACTGAGTGTGCAATGGTTATGGATGACAGGCAGTTTAAAGTAGGAAAGAGCGTTACAAATTTCTTCGGTATTAACGACGTCTGATTTGCCAGATTATTCAGCACGTACAGCTCTTGGTCCCTATTCATAAAAGTACTTGCTGTCTGCCGCAATAAAACAAATTTAATTTAAAACTTTATGAATGCTATTCATAAAATGATCTGAGAATACGAGTGATTGTTGCAAAGCACTTTATGAATGGGTATACAGTCGTTCAAGAACAAAAATCTACCTCTTTTTGATGACATCATCAGCATTATTAAAGTTCCCTGGTTGCGTCGGTAGCTTTTGCAAAAAGAAAAACTGAATCCACCGACAGTAGCCTACTGTCGAAACTACTAGTCACAGGCAGTTTGCAAAACCTGATTCCGATGCCCCTATCACCTCTGCCAAAAATTCAGGAGATGTCATGATTTAGAAAAAGTCTTTTTTAAATAAATACTTTGTATTTTCGTTTTGTTTGGCAACACTGGTAAACACACTTGCATATGCACACATAAGATTTCTTAACTGCAGGACCATAGAAAAGACTCCCTTTCGAGCACTGAAGCTCAATCAGTGTTTTTTGCAATGCCAAGCAAGCCCAAATTTCCCATCGACTGCATCAGCAGCACTGGCATACTGTATATTGTAACGCTCAGTGAAAACAATCAGGTTCATGCTGGCAGTAGTCGTCCAAACTGTTTATTGCGAACACAAGTAAAAGAAATAAAAAGAAAAGGACCGCTGTCAGCCGCGGATCACGGCAAAGAAATAATAACAATAAAATAACTATCTATTCTCAGTCTTTCACTTGCTTTCTGCTTCACAGCACTGTTTCAAAATGATTATGCTATAGAATATGTTCTTGTGTGTGTATATATTTATATTCAACTTGTTCCTTCATATAAAGCTACAGATTGTTGGTGTTTTTTTTTTTTTCAAACTAGGCCGTGTTAATCACAGGTATGTCAAACTTTATGCTAATGAGGTAATCATTAAACTTTCTCTCAATTCGTTAAAAACATGCCTTCATAGACAAAAAATCGTGGATTAATGACGCATCGGAATGTTACTTACCTGCTAAGGTGTTGCCATTCATTATAACAGAGGGACAGGCTGAAAAAGAGAGCAGAAAGATCGTTCTACTAATCTTTCAAATAAAATCTGTATTGTGTTTTTATAACCAGAATTGTTCTTTTTTGTTTGTCTTAGTAATCAATAATGAATGTATCATATTAATTAGATTACTTTTAAAATGGTTGCACTATTGAACAGCAGCTATAATGCATAGGTTTAAAATGACATAAAGATCCACAATCATGCTGGTGCACTGCAATACTATTGCAAACAAGAAAAGGAGAAGATTTTGAAAAGAGCTGCCTTTCCTCACACATGTACACTGCTACAGTACTGACAGATTTTGTGAGTGCCTCTCAATTAATTGGACTTACTTGCAGAAGCAGCCTCACAGACAAAAGTAATCAGCTGTTCTTCAATTTTCTGAAATGCATCTAAGTCATCAACGAAGAAGACATGTCTTTCACTGGGCTTGCTTGCGATGTTCACCAACTCTCCATAGTCAGCATCAGCAAAACCAATAGCAAAGATAATGAAACCTATGGAACAGGAACTCATATTGTTATGAAATGCATTAATGTACTTCACTGACATTTTATCATCTCTAATACATATTATTATTACACTGGTGAAAATCACTACCGGGCAGACTGTCAACAACAGAAAATACAACCTATTGTTTGTCACTAACTATATATTACATACCCTCCATCTGCATATTCTTTGTAACTTTGTTAACATCATCTTGGGATCGTCCGTCAGTAAGAACTACCAGGACGTTGGGGACACCTCTCCTTAGACCACCTTCCACAGTGAAGATCTGCTCTTTGACATGCTTAATGGCTTTGCCTGTGTTCAAAAACAGAACAGAACATCTGTAGTAGGGAACTATCTATTTATTGAATAAGATGAAAAGTATACTAGAACACTGCTTACTTCATTAAGAAAAGCCCATTGGAATTTAAGGATTAACTTAATCTCAAATATCATCTGTTTGTATGTGTTTAATAAAACATTTAAACCCTATTTGTAAGACACATCAATGTCAAGAAGACACATGTTTAATCTAGGGCCTTCATTAGTGTACTAGAATTACACACTCCAAAAATAAACGACACATTATTTTTGCATTTCATTGTGTTATGTGAAAAGATAGATAGTGGTCTATCTCTTATGTTCGATAGCTCTTTTGTAATTCTACGATCGGGAGATAGAAACTTGGAAGACAATCACTATTAGCTACTTTCAGAATTTCTTAACAATAATGTACTTATAAAACAAGAAGAAAAAAGTATGGAAAATTAACAAGAATGTTAATTTCCATACTTAACAATGTTGTGTTGTTACAATTTCTAAAATTCCAAAAATCATTTATACATTTAATGTATCTGTATTTAAGTATGTCGTTAATCAGCTTCTTAAAATGGTGACAAACTAAAATAGTGCAGTGGATTATTTTCATCTCTTCTTAACAGACAGGTTTTGTTTCTGTATGTCATCTGATGGACCGGACAGGCCCCCCACACAGGATGCTGAAAGATTTGGAGCTATTTCAAGGTTATGCCCAGACAGAACTTCAGCAAGATAATTTGTAGCCCAAAGGTAAATGTTTTACCTCTTTATTAGCCAACATAAACTCAGTAGAAGGAAATCTTAAGCCATATGTTCTTGACATTTTAAAATCTAGTTTTTGCCTGTAAAAATTGTGAACGGCAAGGCTCTGCCTAAGATAACATATTTCAGATGTGCATCTAGACAAAGACATCCTTATATTGTCCCATTCAATTGGCTGATCATAATTTAATATTTGTTTTAAAACCATGAGCTGAATCTACAATTCCACTAAAGTTTAGTTTGGGGCACTGAATAACCTCTGTGGTTTAAACAAAAAATCGAGAACCATTCTTAATTATTTGTGGCTTCTTTTTTACATGCTGCAGGGGTTGCTTTTTTGCTGCTTGCAAGCATGTAGAAGCAGGCCTCTGAAAATGTTGGTACTGGAAAACTGCCAGAAAACTGAATCTTAGCCAAAGTATGATGATTGTTACTTCCTCACTGTAAGTGTATTTACCAGTTCATCAACAACTGCATGGTTTTTTAAGTGATACCTTTTGGGTTCTTAATCATTTTTATTCAACGCATGTATGTTTAATAAATACAATTATTTTCTTGTTTTTATTTTATTTTAAAAGGGGCGACATACTATCCTGTATTGAACAAATTCATATAAAGGCCCCAGACAATTGTATTCCTAAAATTAATGCCAGTATAAACTATTATAACATATTCATAGCTCACTTCAGCTTGCTCTAGTGATTTTAAAATATAGTAGGTTCCTCATAGACAGACAGTGAAACAAAATCACATTTTAACAATGTCCATAAACTCGTAAATAACAAAAGAATGTCTGTGATTTTGGAACTAACTAAAGAATGATATATTTGTATTCCTTTGCAGCTTTACCAAACTGCTCGAATTACATACACCTACACCTTATGTGACGACAGTGAAAAGTACCAAAAAAATAATGCCAATTCAATTAACAATTACTATGCTGAAATTAGTAATCGTTCTTATGTAGCCATGTCGTATGTAGCCAAAGCACAGCCAGCTCAGGAGACATCATTCACCTTGCAATGCTTTTGCCACAGATTGTTCTGGAAATATGCTGAATAGCCTAGAAATGGAATATATGAAGTATCAAGTGGCTGACTTGACTGATCTTAAACGGGATCTGGCGGCTCATGAACGCTGGTACAAAATTGCGCTCTTGTCTGCACCTACCAGAGAGCCACGTTTTCGTACACTTGCCAGGTTTGCCATTAATATGTTGGATTTGCCACACAGCACTGCAAAAATTAGAACAAGTTTTTTTTTCTCAGGTGAATCTTGTAAAACAGATGTGAGAAATCAACTGTCTACAGACATTCTGAATCGGATTCTGACTATGAAGGATGCTGTTAAAAACAGCACCAGCTTCAGACCAACGAAGCAAATGATCAAGTCTGCAAATGTGTCCATATATAAGTACATAAAAATAGCCAATTTTATAATGTATTTAATTATTTCAGTTTTTTTTTTTTTTTTTTAAATGATGTCAGTGAAAAAAATACAGTTTCAGTAAACAAAGACCACTGTAAGTCTGTATGTCAGTAAAAACAAAATTTGGTTGGCATCCCTGGAGAGATATTCGAGCATTATATTCTTTAGTGTGTGTCTTTGTTTATTGTTCCTGCCTTTTTCGCTTTCAGAAATTATGCATTGGTTAAGTCCCAGGGTTTCAACCTAGTATATCACAAACTGCAGTACCCAGATTTCATTACAAAGACAAGTGTCAAGAGACAATATTGATTCCCTCCTTGCTACCTAATGAAAATAATTTAATACGTGCCTGTCTTGGTATTTCCTCCTTTGTATGAAATGCGCTGAATGGCATCCAGGAGTGTTTCCTTGTTGCTGTAAGAGTTGAGTTTGAATTCTGTTCTGGGATCATCACTATACTGAGCAATGGCGACCTATTTTAAGATAAAGAGCTTTAATTAATAACCAGGAACGTTGCAAAACAAAACTTTGTCACTGAAAAAGTAATTTGTATCACAATCCAAGAGTATTGGTTGTAAAGCTAAATTATAATTACAGTGCAAACTTTAGCAAATCTTGAAATGCAATGTAATGCTTTCCTAAAGGAAGAGAATCCATTCATGAGAAACACATGTCCCTGTGAACCTTATCTCCAGTACGAAAAAGCTAAATAGTTATTAAATTTGATAAAAGTTTAAACAGGTATTTCATTGTGTCGGCGTGAGAGGGGTCGGAAAAAATATTACAAATACATTTGAATACATGATTCTGAGCATAGGGTTATTTGACTGTCCTACCACACTGCCATCTGGATTAAATAAAAATGTTTAGCATCACTGTAGCCATACTTCTGGTCTAAATATGTTATTTAATAATGCAGCTTAGGCAACCACATGTTTATTTATTATAGGCCTCAGCTCGCATTTGAAGTGGAACATTTTTTGAGGTAAAGGAAAGTATCCAGAATTGCCAGAAAGCATCATGTTGTTCTTACTTGAGTGCCATCAGGACCGATCTTGTCAAGAGCTCCAGACGTGCTGTAGAGGAAACGGAGGATTTTGAGGAAGTTGTCATCTCCAATACTCCAAGACCCATCCACTAAGAAGACCAGATCAGCTTTGGCAGCTTTGCATACTGAAGAAGAAGGAGGAAGGATTACTCAGTCTCACAGACACTGGAGCAAATATTGAATACTTGTTCTGCTACCTACTGTACTGTACAGAGATACACTACATACTGTGAGAGGAAAAGAAAGATCATCTTCATTAGCTTTGTAATCTTTGAAATTTCACTTTTGTTATCACAGAAGAGCCAGCATTTTATAGACCATGAAAAGGCTAGTTGTGTTCACCAGAATACAAACTAAAGTTTGTCCAGTGATCATTCCTCCTTGTGCTGAAATATTTCAGAACTCAAGGTAGATTGATGATCCCTTAAACTTAAAAGTAAAGCTAGCATTACTTTTTCACTGGCACTTAGAGTATGCTATAATAAATCTAAAAACTGTCTAAAGTGTGAATACTGAAGTTCATTTTTATGATAAAAAATAGAGAATTAACTTGAGTTTAGTTCTTTTCAATACGTTGTATTTAACCAGGCGTCCCCTTCAATGACGTGCCTGCATTGTAGTGAAAGGAGTTAGAAGAAGTAGCACTTAAGACTGTTATACACTTTAGTAAATGTGAAACTTTTTACCTTCTCTGGCAACAGGAATTGTGGGAATAGGGGTGGTGGTTGGGGGTAAGGGTGGCTCGGTTGGGACAGGAACTAGACATTGAAATATAAAAACATACATTTAAACTCCTGTAGAATATTGGAAAGAAATTAATTCAGTTTGGTTTTCCTACAGTGGCCAAAAATGATAATTCTTGGATAATTAAAATTGCTTAAAAATTACATCCAGATAAAAGAATGATAAAACCCTAAAGCATGTCATTCAGATGTTTCGATTTTCTTTCCCAGAGAAAGAAGCCAATGATTCAAAACAGTTTTTTCTTTTACTCATGCCTATGGTATGCAGCATAAGTTGTCTCCTTTTGACAGACCACAAGGGTTGCATGCATACTCCATATAAAATCTAATGTTATTCAAGAAATTACACTGAAACCTGTGTGAACCTGATCTACTCATTACAGAAAATGATATTTCCATCTGGGTATTTTCATTTTGTTCAGATGTTCTACACTCAGCTTGGTACCTTTATATTAACAGGTATGAATTAAAAGCCACAAATGGTATAGATGTGCTTAATCAGAGCTATGGCACCACCATGAGCTTAACATGTACAGTCATTAATAAGGTGTTTATCTGTAATTGTTCCAGTGATTTGATGTTTAGAGCTTAGAGTTGAAGTTAGGGTTAAAAACTGGTAATTATTGCCTGGTCAGCACTTTTATTAAAGGTTAAACTGTGTTATTCCTATACTTCCCCATAGCATTTTGCAAGGCCTGCATTTAAATTGTGTACCATATGCACCCTATGCTTTGTAATTGAAATGTATGGGGCTGTGAACACTTTGGCATGTACATACATGTTTTGTCCATTACAGTGACAGCAGGTCCCTCCATTTCTTGAAGCTGGGCATAGACAGTTATTTTATACTGGGTGTTGGGCATGAGGTCATAGAAACAGTGTCTGGACGCTCCACCTCCAAGGGTCACTTCCTCTTTCTTTCCATCTGAAATTAAGCTATACTTGTTAGTTTTGGGTCCTAATACCTAGAAAATGAGTGTGTTATTCGTAAAATAAATACAAATGAAATATATCACAATTCACAATTAGCAAAGAAATCCCAAGGCTGCTTCTGGGCTAAGACCAAAGCAGGGTACAGTGCTGTACAATATAAACAGCATTTTTTTGTTTTGTTGATTAATGCTCTTAGGCAGGTCTAGATGATACTGAACAAGGAACTGATGAATTAGGAGTGTGGGAGACTCCAGATAGCAAAAACATTAGAATGGATCTTTCCTTGTTTAATAAAGGAGGTTTAGCCAAATGAAACCTTCTTGTTAGCCTGCTCTTAGTACAGCAGCTGCAGCCCACAGATCTGTAAAAGCACATGATGGAGTATAAACATTTACAATGCACATAAATTAGCTAATAAATATAATACTATATAAATCTGCATACTAGTTTGAAAACAGCTGCAAAAACTCAGAGAAATCCTTACATCTGAAGTTTCACAACAGCACAGAGCCAGGGAAAGCCATATCTATCAGTCCCAAGACTGCATGTAAATTTACAATTGATCCTAAAAGCATGATTTAAAAGAAGATTCTGAATCCTACACTCATGGAAAATGTGCACTGGATAACAATTCTGAAACCTGAGAAAAAACTTTCTTGCTTCTACTTAAGGTAAATTATAGGGCCTCCATAGTCTGTTATAATTAAAAAAAAAAACTTTTCTGTGAATTTCTGCACTGTGAATTGAGTTAAACACTGTGTCTCACCATCTGTGCTTTGCACTTCAAAAGCGTAACATTGTGCAGACTTTATGCTTTTTAAGTTCACATTCACTTATCCATGGTGGTGGTTGTTATTTGAGCTTTACTTATACAATAGTGAAATGGTGTGTAACATTTATCTTGCAATGGAAATAAAAGAAAAATGTGAACACTAAAGTAAAAAAAAAACACGTTTCAGACATTTTTTAAAAAAGAAATAAAAATATTTAGATCTACTTTTAGTTTTTAAAACATAGCCAAAACTAACACTCTGACAGACTGCTTCATGCACCACTGACACTGCTGGCTGTGAAGTTACAATTCTTTATTGTCTGCTAGCTCGAGGTTTGGGCCAACCACAGATAAATAGACTGCCACCTTTTTTTTTTTAATCAAAAATAGCACAAAAACAGTGTTTATTGCACATTTTCAGTTTGAAGAAATCATTTTACATGGATGAAGACTGAGTTGAGTATTTGTAAACAATCCTTTGTTCAGGCTTATTAGCGGATTGATTTCCATAATACTATTTCATCTAGTGTCATTGGTCCCTTAATAGCTGTTCTAGTTCTCTCAACAAAAGTCAGATACATATGCACTTATTACATTTTTCATTTTTTATTGATATTTTCTTATTCTACAACATTTTAATAAGTGTGTTCTGGTATAGTTGCTGTTTCGATCATTTCGACACTTTTTTTTTTTTTTTTTTTTTTTTTTAATTTAGTAGTCACCAATTGATTACCCCGTTTTTCTCCCAATTCGAAATAGCCAATTATTTTTAGGCTCAGCTCACCGCTACCACCCCTGAGCTGACTTAGGAGCAGTGAAGTCGAACACATGCTGTCCTCCGAAACGTGTACCGTCAGCCGACCGCTTTTTTTCACTCTGCAGGCCCACCATGCAGCCACCTCAGAGCAGAGCTACAGCGTCAGAGGACAATGCAGCTCTGGGCTTCTTACAGGCAAGCCCTCAGGCGCCCGGCCAGTCTACTGGGGTTGCAGGTGCACAGTGAGCTGAAGTCATCTTGGCTGACCTAAGCCCGCCCCCCCCCCGGCGATTCTCGTCCAATTATGAGCCGCCTCTTGGGAGCTCTTGTCCATGGTCGGCAGACAGGCTACAGGCCGCATCCTGTGCTCCATGCAGAGTGCCTTTACCGGATGCGTCACTCTGAAGCCCCCCATTCAGATACTTTCTGACTGTTTATACTGGGTATTATACAGCAAATATTAATTACAAGCTGTAAGTTTAAAATGTCTGAAGTCACTTACACTAATGTAGGATACCTTTCTCTTGAATGTTATTTTCCACCTGGTGATACTATGTGCTGGTGATGCAATGATATCAAGGTGATAGTAAATAAGACTACAATTGTAAAGGGGCATAACTATCAATAATAATATTCAGTCTTTTAGCAAGGATTGTGGTCTTTGTGGTCAGCAGGATGAAACCAAACCCCACAGTAAATACAAAAAAGGACTCTGTGTTTCTGTACTAGTGTATACACTACAGTCTGGTCAAATATTTGGCAAATTCTGACTGTTGGTTGCTCTGGTCGGTAGTGCAGTGGCTAATAACGTTAGAAACAATAGTATCACTGTCCATTATATAATGCCATGTATGCAAAACAAGTTACAGATATAGTCCAAAGAATTATGATTACGGAGGCATTAGGGGGTCAATTAGACTACTTGGTCTGCCTGAGTCTGATTTGTAAAGCATTGTCAGTCCAAAATGAAAAAAACAAAAACTTAGGTTACACTTAGGTGCATACATTCATATAAATGTATTTAAATAAAACTGTGATTGTTATTTTTGAATGCTATAGGCTTCATTTTCTTTAGACCACTTTTAATAACACAACTTGTCAAGGTAAAGACACTATAGTGACTTTGACATTGTATCATTCTGTAATAGTTCCGTCGCCTTTGAAGGGAGTGCCAAATTATGGAAGATACACTGATTAAGATAAAAGAAAAAACAAGAAGATGTGTACAGCAATGCAAATCACAATGTATAAACTGAAGTACAATACAATTTTAAAGATGATTTTATGAAAAGAAATAACTAAAACAAAAACAGTATTTGATTTCAGATAACACTGATTTATCTTTCACATATAAATTACCATACCTCAAACACAGTGATAAAGAAATATATACATGTCGTAGTAACATTCTTTATATGGGTACTTACCAACCAGGGACTCAATCATCACTCTGTACAGTGTAGCCTGTCTATGAGGCTGCCATTGTCCACACATGCTGGTCATACGAACTTGGTAAGTGTTTAGGTTTGTCACACCCAGGTACACTGCAAAGTGACACGACTGTTTTAATATTGACTTACAGGTACATTGGCTAGAGCAGTATACAACACAATCATAATCATTTGTTAAAAGCAGTGAAAAGCTTTCTTAAACATGTTTAATAGGGACGTTTAGTGAATAATATACTGTATATAAAATGCAAATTGGAACTAAAGGACAGAAATGAACATATAAGTAAATATGTAGGTAAACAGTATGACCCAGCAACAAAAATGCACTGAACAAGGCTTACTGTTTTGGTTTACAGTGTGAAACGTGAAAATATACTTTCCAAAAAAAATAGATTTATATTACCCTTATAAGAGAACAATGAATGAAAAATAACACATAATTGAAACCAAAATAAGGGTCCCTAAATCTATAAGACTCTCATTTACTACAGTGTATAGTCCATCATTAAAATTCACAAAAACATTACTTAATATGATTAGGGCTGGAGGGCTCTGCTGTTAAACAACAGGCTGCTTCTTTATTCTGGAGCAAGAAAGCCAAAGGATGACTAAAAAAATGTTGAAAGATTTCAAGTTTGTATTAGTAACATATGATGCTGCTGGCACAACTTCTTCCAAGAGACCTTTCTACTGGCGATACCTACCCTTGAGGAAACAGCATGATCAACATGATATGAGATCTAACAGTATCAGAATAATTAAAATTCATTTTACAGCCTTGCAATCACAACTTGAAGTAATTTGATATTTTGGGGGCAAATGCTGTTTTCTAGTAATGGTGGGATGGGGGAGGGCATTGAATATTTGGCATAACCTTTATAAATCGCCAGTAAGTGTATGAAAAGTATTTCAGTGCTTTCCTTGCTAAACACTTTCCATAAAAACAGGAGAATCCTTGGGAGTGTGTGTTGCTGCAGGTTTACTACAATATGCTGGGTGTGCAGTGCTAATGAGACACTATAGAATAGAGGCACTGCAAATGAAGTATCAATCGATCCATTCTTACGTGTTTTTGCTTTTCCTGTGAGAGCATCACTGGAGCCTGTTGTGTAGGAAGCTATCAACTTGACACTGTATTCTGTTCCACTGAGAAGATTAAGGATCAGCATGGTGTTAACATCATCACCTACAAACGTCTCCAGAGCTGGACCTGGAGCTGAAAAAAGAAATTGACAGAATGTCAATTTGGTTTTGATCTTTTTATCTTTCTTTACACAGTAAATTCAATGTGTTGATAATACCACTGAAGAGGCAATTGGCCTCCTCCCCTTTGAGTGAACAACTTAACCTCATCTGAATCAACTTGACCCTGTTTTAAGGACATTGCACTCCAATGGGCTCCTATGAAGTAAATATAAACAAAATCCCAACAACTGGTAGTCTTTCATCTGTAATTAAACAGGAAGCCTCACTTGAATTTGACAGGGTTGAAATATACGACCCAGTTTACATGTATTAAAGTTAAAAGAAAATAAAAGTCGTGTACTGTAGACAAACTTTCCTGTTAATTCCGTAACATTTGTCTACTTCATTTTGAGGCATTATTTTAAAGCTTTTACTCCAGTCTTACAAGGCATACAAGTTTGTACTCTTTTTAATTAACTCCTATTTAGAAAAATACAAATACCCATTTGCTTGTTGTTTATCAGTTGTGTAACTTTAGTGTGGAAAGTCTGGCAAGTGTACCTACCAGTCAGAGGCTGGTAGACAATCCTGTAGCCCATGGTGGGTGAAGGAGGAGTATCCCATGTGATGCGGAAGCGATTGTACCACTCATCAGAGACACGCAAGTTACTGGGTGCAGAAAGTGGCACTGCCAGGAAAAGGAAAGGGATTATTTACATTGAAAAATCCTTTAATGCACTGGACATCTTTAAAATAACAATCTGTCCCTTAACAAATTAGGGTAGCAAAGATAAACATTACTGGCAAATTATAAACCTATTCTGTAGCTAAAGTTGAAAGCACCATGACAAATTTTACACGAATGTATGATGGAAATGTATTAACAGCGCAGACATTTTTGGAGAGTGATCCTACAGATTATACCTTACGTGTAACAGATATAAATAACAGTTACAATATTTATTTATTTATTTTTTTATATTCAGGATCCACATAGAAGAGATCCCCTCAGCAATTTGAGTCACACAAGAGATTTGAGCCAGATTTGAGATCTGAGTTTGCATTAGTTTAGGAAGGTCCTCAGTTTTGATGCAGTACTTACAGGTCCGTCCTTCAGAAGAGGAACTGACTCCGTCTCCATCCGCATAGACAGGAGTAACAGTGACCCTGTACTCTGTGTCAGACAGCAGGGGCTGGAGGAGGAGAGTGTTCGCTCTTCCAGGCACCATCACCTAAAATAGGAAACCAGGTTCATTAACTCCTCTAGAAGATGAAACCCTGGTGGATTGAAAAGGTTTCAATCACCAAATGGGCCAAGCCTTCACTGATAACAATGTGGCTCAGAGTTTGCAATAACAATCCAGTGGGAGCGGTTTGGTCAACTGGTTATGGTATTGTTTGGGGGGCCTTGTGGAGTAAAAAGAATAGACAATGCAGTTGGTAAGCATTTAGCTTCCAACCCTTCCATTCAGTTCTTACACCTCACTATACCCTCAAAATAATCCCACTAAATGTCACCTAATCTTTACTGTTATCACTTCATAGGTCTCTATTTTTAAAGACACAAACATAACATTGTTACTGGTATTTAATGCTGGTTACTGGTATTTAATGCTGTACTTCTGGGGCATGCCCACAATCTACTTTAAAATAAGTGCAGCTGACAAAATAATTCCATAAATCCTAGCCATGCTGCACTTCAGTTTTGATAGAAACACATTTTATAGCATTTTGACTGGCTGAAGGTATGCCAGTCAATAGGGGAAGTAGCTTTAACCTAGTATACTAACAGATACTGGCCTATATTCATAAAAGATGGTGGTAATTTCCGGCCAGTAAAAAAATAATGATTGGGCAGTATTTCAAATGTAATTTATAAAACTACAGGCTAGTTATTTTACCGTCCAGTAATGGCTTGAGATGTGATTTTCTGTCACAAATAGTTACAGAGATATTTTATGTAACCAATTCACCGTGTAACAATTTTTTTTTTTTTTTGGTTCCTGGGTAGTAAGTGTTATTTCCTAATTGCTTATGCCTCAAAAGTATAGAAAATGGCTATTATTCCCCACAGACTTTGCTTTTGTGACCAGAACAGTGATATTTTGAAATTTACCTATTTTCCAGAACATTCCAGATAGATTCAGTGCTGAGTAAACTTGGAGTAACTTCTAGAACTTTCTAGACCTTTCCAGTAATATAAATAGTAGTATAAATACAGGGGCCTTAAGCCCACCAGTTCAGTTTAGTTCCAGCTGCCTAAGTGGATACATATCTGCATTTTTCTGAGATGGCATCAAGAGGCTGCAATGGTAGCATTACTGATGGGTCTCCAAGGCGGTTTTACCAAGTTTCCCTGCTATCTTTGCCTTTGGGACAGCAGGGACACCAAGGCGCACTACCACAGGCGGGACTGGCCACAGCGGACCGAGTTCTCTGTGGGGAGGAACAACGTCAAGTGAGAGCCACTGGTGGACCCCCGGAAGGTGCTGATGCCACCACTGCACATCAAATGGGGCTTATGAAACAATTTGTCAGAGCTCTAGATAAGGAGTCGGCAGCCTTCAAGTACCTTCAAGACTTCTTCCCTAAGCTGTCTGAGGCAAAAGTCAAAGCCGGTGTCTTCGTCGGACCACAGATAAAGAAGATCCTGGAGTGCAATGAATTCCCCAAGAAGCTCACTAGTAAGGAGAAAGTGGCTTGGAACAGCTTTGTCGCAGTGGTTCGGGGCTTCCTGGGCAATCACAAGGCCGAAAACTATGTGGAGCTGGTTGAGACTCTGGTGAAGAACTACGGCATAATGGGCTGTAGGATGTCCCTCAAAGTCTATATCCTTGATGCTCATCTTGATAAATTCAAGGAGAACATGGGAGCATACTCGGAGGAGCAAGGCGAGCGCTTCCACCAGGATATACTGGACTTTGAACGCCGCTACCAAGGACAGTATAACGAGAACATGATGGGAGACTACATTTGGGGGCTGATTCGTGAAAGTGATTTACAGTATAATCGTAAATCCCGAAAAACTACTCACTTCTAAATCTTTTGTAGTCATTTTTGTATTACTTTAGTATAAATACATGTTAATTTGGATTCATATGTTGTTTTTTTCTGACTTTATGTGAACGAAAATACCGTTTTCTCATTGGAAATAGGTAAAATATCACTGTCCTGGTCACAAAAGCAAAGTTCAGAGGTATACAAATGAGCTGTATCCCCTACTTAAGATGTCAATTGTTACGGAGCATGTCTGAAGATAGGCAGGTTGTCTGAAATATTGAGATGTCAGTTTTAAAAATAATAATAATTGCACACCCAGGTGCTGGATGCGAGTGACAGGTTAGGGTATGTGCAGTATATGCTTTTTGATTTAAAAAAAAAAACATTTTTGTATAGCTTATATGCACATGCCTTCCTGAAAAAGAACTGTGACCACCAGAAATGTAATGTGTTGTCACAGTTCAAGATATTTTAATTTTGGTTGACAAAAAAAGGATCCTCTAATGTTAACACATGTTTCCTTTGCAGTGCACAAGAAAGTATAGATGGCACTACAGAGTCAGCAAGCTCTGGTTATTTTTATCATTATAATAGTATGTTTAAAACTTGTTTGAATGACAAATGGCACAGAAAGACAGCACCACACAGTTACATTAAAATACAATTAATTGTTAAATGGCTGAGAAATCGTCTATGCTTTTATTTGTTACTGTATTCCCTCAGTTTGAAAATACCTGCACAATTAATTTAAATACAATACATATAATAACATCTCAAATCTGTTTCTCATACAGTACACCTTGCCATACAACAAGCTTCTTTTAAACTAAAATAAATAAATACAGCTAGATTGAAAAATCCTGCCCGTCACACAATACTACTCGGTTTCATAGAGAAATTGGATTAGAAAACGTTACATATTTCATGAAATTTATTTGTAGTTACAACTTCTTGAACTAACTAACAATCCTGTTTGACATGAATATGTTTTTTTTGCTATAAACAGCTATGGCCAAAAGTTTTGCATCATCTAGAATTTTAGCATTGTGTCAATTTAAAAAAATCTATATAAACATAATTTACATTTATTTAACATCATGTAATCAAAGAAACTACAAAATTATATTGCAAAAGTCTACCAGAATCCATAATAGCAGTACAGTATTTTATGTTGATTTCAAAATGTCACATTGGTCAATTTGTTAGTATTTCATTAAGTACTGTATATGGAAAACTACAAAGTGATATGTAATTCAATGTTGAATGAATTATTCAGAATGGTTCATTCTACTTTATGAAGCAAAATTAGTTCCTTCTATAGGGTGATACATTTGAGAATACATTTGGGTAAATAGTAAACACACATACATGTTTGGAATCATTATAAAATATAGTTTACTTTAAAATGACTTGAGCTGCCTCTATCGATAGGTGGAATGCTAAGAAAAATATGTAAAGCTAAGTAGCCTACTATCCTTCTGCCCACGGCAGTGATGAATATACTGTAGGAACGCAAAATAAAACTCACCAACATCAAAATCCTAATCATGCACAGTTAATTAATATGCATTAATACGAGGACTGCCTTGTTTCCAGCAGTTCCACTCTTCAGAACATGTTAGTTCTCCAAAAAGGTGAATAATTGTGCTCCTGTTAAATTGATATCTGCTCAGATCTGCAGGGTCTTCTTACTTCTTTTGATGTACAGTCCACACAAACACACCACGTTTTCTTACGGTAAATGGTATTTATGCATCACCTGATGAAGTACTGTCATATTAAACACCATTACTGGCATGATAAAGGAGACGGTATGTTCTATGAATATGGGCTCCCATGTTTTAAAATGAAGATAGATGTTTCCTATAACATGTGTTTCCTTCAAAACTGCACATTTGACACCTATATAATAAATGCATGTGCCTGGCAGAGAACTGTTATGAAATTGTTTTTTTAGCTACAATAGTTAATAGCTGAAATCCAGGAAAGCAGAGACGTTAAATATGTGAGTCTAACTGGGAGTTCCTTTAAAGCTCCAAAAACGAACTTCTAAAAAAAAAGGAAAATGTGAGATATTTGAAGTGATGGCAATACATATTAGATAAGATTTACTAGAGTTATTTTATTTTATGGTCCGATTTTCTCACATGGTTTCTGATCAAACTATTTCCACCACTCCATCACTGCCGTCTCCTACTGTACTTTTCAGTCTTTTTATAAGGAAACTGATATATTTTCTGTAATAATCTGTTTGGTTTTACTTAAAATGGCTGCTACTGCTGGAATCAAGAGCAACCTTTATTAGGTAAAAGAGTTATCTTATTCTGTCAAATATACATGCAACTAATCAAAAAAGTCAAATCAAGTACTGTAGGGCCGTTTCTGACCTAAATGTCTAGACAAAATACAGTTCCCGTGTTTCTTCTCATCCATCTACTATACTTTTCCATAAAAACAGGAAAGGAGATAAAATAGTTTATATATATATATATATATATATATATATATATATATATATATATATATATATATATATATATATAATATATATATATATATATATAGGCTCAATCTAAAAAAGTGATAGTACATTTTCTCAATCGTAAATGTTAAACAGCATGTACACATTTGTGGTTGAATTGGTTTAGGTTATAAACAGAAAAAATCGTAAAGACCTTTCGTGATATGGGATGAATAATTATGTGTCCATTCATGTCGTGTGTCTGTATCTCACATTACCTCATTTCTTTAGTTCGTTATGGTTGCGTTTTAAATCAATAAAGCAATAACAACGCAAAATATTAGTTTCTTCAGCAGAATTTAGAAAATAATAGAACTATAACCCTTAGTATGTTGCAGTGTGTTTATTTAAATGGAATGCATGTAATATAGATTGGGGTAAACAGCGGGGAAAAAAAAAAAAAAACATATTTGAACTTATATTTATACAAATGACTCAATTTTACTGTTTCTTATTTCAATATTTAAGAGCACACCAACAAGTCTGGCGGCAAACTAAGGGTTACTATTACACACTACTGTATTAAAAATGAGTCTACTGTACTGTGGGAGACTATGAACGTTGACCAGTTTTTTGGTTAAAACAAACAAAAAAAAAAACAATATATAAAAATGACTGCTGTGCAGGCATTGTCATTAAATATACATGACATATTCTCTATTGTTTCTACTCTCATCATATTGTCTCATGATTACTAACTATTTCAGCACAAATATCATTTTGTCAAGTGGTTTTAGAAAAGACCACAGTAATTTATGCTGTAAATGAAAACCGCCTTAGTACAAAAATTGAGAATGATAGACAAAATAGAAGATAAACAGGATGACATATTTTGAAAAAATCTTGCTTTAATTCTATAAATCTACACCTCATTCATTACTACTACTATAATATACTATCTTTATTTTTATTTAGCTCCTTTCATAGTGGACCACCATCACAAAGCGCTTTACAGAGGTAGGCTGTGAACTGCACAAAGTGATTGTGATATGCTTTAGGACACCGTATGTAATAGGCTTGTTCCTCTTACCTTTCTTTGCAGCATGCACTTTTATTGAGCACACCATGCTGGCATGCAATGCAGAGAAACAGCAGATAACATGAGATACGTCACCAGTTATCTCATGCTGCTTTCCTGTATCTGTCAGTGCAAAATTAGTACAGCAGCCCGCTACCAAGACTCGGAGCAAAGTATTCTAGAACCATACAGACCATGCTTACCGCTTCTTCATCTCGATCTCCTCTCAAAGACACATAGGTCACTCTGTACTGACGGATGTTTTGGTCTGGAAGATCCCAGGTCACCTGCAGACTGAATGTGGTTTCGTCATCCACGACAAGATTTCTCACTGCACTGCGGACAACTGGACAAGAAAAAAGGGTAAGGCAAAGGTAACACAAAACCCCTGTGGTAAACAGCCTAACAGCAATAGCTCTGCTGTGAGGTTTGGTCAGAAGGATGCTAGAAAGGTGTCCTTACTCCTGGGAATTTGAAGCACGGCTAGGACGTGTCTACAAATTACAAACTTAGAAAAGAGGGTTGTAAGGTTTCTAACCAATGATAAAACTCAGTTCTCAATGAAGAATGTGTTAAAAAGGGAAGGAGCAATATTAACCATAGCTTAATAATGCAAATCTTAGAATAAAACATCTCCTTAGTAATTACCATGATTGTAAAATAGAACATAAAAAAAAGTTTTAGTTTAATATTTCTGTATCTTCGTCAATAGCATTTTGCATCAGAAAGAACTGTTCAAAAAGTTAATGTTTAGGTATTACTAAAACACAAATGATAATGCCAAAGACTCAACATAAGTGTTTACTTTTACAAACTTTATTTTAATATTATTGATAATCATATGATTGAATGTTTAATGTTATAAATGATCTGTTCCCCCTTACCTGTTGTCGTGGTTGTGGTTGTTGTGGCAACAGTTGTAGTTGTTACAGAAACTAAAACAGAAAAAAGATACAGGACAATATTAAAGCAAATAGTGAGACTATTGCATAGTCATAATTTCTACAACCCTAGGTTATCTTTTCTTCTGTTTTAGATAGTTTTTGTGATATTCTGAGACATAACTATGTTATTTCCATATTATATTTCACAGAATGAAATCCTAACAATGCCTTACGTGTTGTTCCCAGAACAGCAACAGCATCACTTTCTGTTTCATCTTTAAAAATAGCAGAGAGTGACACCTCATATTCAGTTTTTTGTTGCAAACCACTGAGGACCTGGGTATCCACATCTCCACCAAAAACAAGCTGTAACAACAAAGATAAACAAGCTATTTTATTTCCGTTAAGAGCAATAAGTGGTTTTGAAAATGTCAAAATTAGTTCAAAGTAAATCTGTTATTTTTTGTCCTCAAATGAGGAGAATGGCACTTAATGGGTTAATAATAAAAGCAATAGAATCTGAGTTCTGTTTTTGTTGTTATTAACAGTTCACTGTTACCCACCTCTCTTGATTCTCCACCAGCAGTGGGAACCCAAGACAGCCTGTACCTGACAATATCTGGGGCAGCGTGTTGCCATCTTACTCTTAAACTGTTTCTGGACACATCGCTGAGCTTCAGGTTGAGTGGGGATGGTACTGGTTCTAAATTTAAAAATAAAAGAAAATGTTTAGAAGTACTTGAGAAAGAACACGAGCTAATGAAACACATCAAACATATGTTTTCTTTATTTAACTCCATGTTTTTTATTTGGTATCGGAAACCCAACTTACTAGTACTGAAACTTCCTGTCAGAGGCTCGGACTGCCCTTCATCATAGATTGAGAAGATGGCGACTGTGTACTCTGTCTGGGATGCTAGTTCTCTCAGCAAGTTGGTTGTGATTTGATCAACTTCCACCTAAATGGTAAAAGAGCAGAATCTATTATTGCACTGTAAAGCCACTTGCAAAAGAAGAAAATTAACATGATACAGCATAAGCATACTACAAGTTCATATATTATGTTTAGTTTTATTAAAAATTCATACATAAATATATACTAAAATGAGGTAATATTAAATATATTAAAAAGGTAGGCAAAGAAAAAGGAGAAGTGATAATGCATTGAATGACAATAACATACAACTATTTAAAACCGTGCTTAGAACTCTTTTAAGTCGCGTATCACCTCATTTTGTTTTACATTATGTTGATGAATGACAGGAACGTACCTCATTAGTTACTGATCCGTCAGTCTTCACGTACATGATGCGATACCCTCTTGCGTTCTTTGAAGCAGCATCCCATGTAACCCTGGCAATGCTGTGTCCGATCTCTGAAAACCTCAGGTTTCTCGGTGGGCTTAGTGGCACTGCAAAAAAGGCAGTTCAGTTAACACAAGCTTATCAAACCAGAAGCCAGCTAAATGTGCATTTTACTCTGTATCCAAAAGTAAACAGATGACAAAATAAATGCATACATGTAGTTTCTTGTCCTGTCATAGGGTCACTGGCTTCCTCCCCATACATAGCATACACTGTTACAGTGTACTCAGTATTGGGAGTCAGTCCATCCAGTTCAATATCTGTCACAGAATCGGAGACTTTAACCTGAATAGAGAAAGAAATATATACCAATATCATAAAACAAGGAGGAAAAACAAACTTATATTATTATAGTATCAATAACATATGTGAAAACAGCTCTTCGGTCTGAAACATAAGCATTGTTCTCTACTCATTACTGCCCTGCATGCAGTTTGTATACATCCCTGATGAACTATTAACCTTGTTCCCATCGTCAAACAGGCTTGTCCATTGATATTAATGTTCATCAGTGTCCCAGTCCTTACCTCCTTTTCGTCAGCTACATCTCCTTCTGTTAACGGGGCGTACAAGATCATGTAACCAGAAGCTCCTGGCACCCCTTTCCACCTGGCTCTCATGCTGCTGTGGGTGACATCGTATAGCTTGAGGTCATTGACCATAGGCAGAGCCACTGGAAAAAAGAAAAGATTTACAGGCTAAGATAGAATTTACTGCAGAATCCCATGTGACCTGTGTTTAATCAGTCATTATCATGTTTATCTTTACCTTTTCAATTTTTTAGTTTTCCAAAAATGGAGTTTAAATATTTTAGTCTATAAAAAATTTTGCTGTCTCATTAGTGCTGAAGTCAGTTTTTTTTCACACTCCAAGTATTATGACACATTCAGTAAGTAAGTGTACTGTCCAAAAATGTGTAGACAGGAGCCAAACAAAATTCAAAAAAAGTTGAATCGTCATGCCAGCCAAATCCCCAAAAGATGCTAGTGGCTTAAGAATACTACTAATCCTGTGTCACTCACATGTTGTTTCACTGCCCCTAAGGCCCTCACTGGCAGCGTTGGTGTACACTGCAAACACAGCAATCTGATATTCGGTCAAGGACATCAAGTTTTTTAACACTACAGTGTTTTCCGTTCCATCTATAACCACCTGTAAATCGAGGAGAGAACATGTTTATGACTTGAGGTCTTGAGTTAAACACATCTTTCTATAAGTATCCATGGCCATCCCTGTTCTGTCTTCAATATTTGTCAACATGAACACCCCAAACAGCTCACCCATGACATAGGAATACAAAATTAATATTAATCAAGAGAAAGATAAATAGGTCAACTTTGTCTGTCCATTGATTCATCAGAAAAGTGGAGGATTCATTGACAGTGGCGGACAAGCATGTATTTTCCAACATTTTGATGATCGTTTGCCCCCACCTTACCCTGTTCACATAGCGTCTTAGTAATTCGTAACAGTCTGGCTGATTGCATGCTAACGCTGTAAACATAATATAAGTTACATTTATCCTACTCTTTCTGCAGGAATATATCTTCAGTTTAATTAACGAAAACATACTGGCCTTCTCATGAGGGTCTGTTCAGTGCCTTAAGGTACTATACAAAGGCACAAGGTACAAATTAAGTTTATCAGTTTCTTCCTCATCCCAAATGGACAGAGGGCTACTCTGTATGAAGACCTTTCAGTATTAAGACCTGCATTAAAACTCCCATAGAAAGATAACCCTGTGTCCTGCACAAAGTTATTGATTGTACCTCCTCCGGCTGTCCTCCCCTGGAAGGGTAAAAAACCGCTCGATATTTCTCCACATTTCCAGGAGCATGGATCCAGCTGACTCGGAAACTTCTGGCTGTCACTTCAGATGTAACAAGATCTCGAGGGGCCCCCAAAGATGTAGTGATGCCAGATATTCCTGCAATTACAAAGAATGCTTTAACACAGAAAGTTAAAGAAACTATGGAACTGTTGAAAGTCATTTGTGCTCTACTGGCGGTACCAGAAAAACCTTGTCAAATGATTGTTAAACGGTGTGCTTTTAAGGTCTATTATTTACTTTCCTCAAACGTCCCTGTTTCAAGAGGTTTAAAGCACTCATAGATTAACTACATGTATTAGCACTAAGTATGGAGTATTTTAAGGACTACCTACCGTTTACCACACGTCCTTTACTGTTGTATATAGAAAAAGTAATACCTTTAATTGACAAGGAACATGAACTGTTCTAAAGAAAGTCTTAACTTGCAGATGTTTCATTAATTTGGCTTGAAGACACAAGATCTATGGTACCATAAACCACTATAAACCCATTTTCATCAAACACTTAGAACAGTGTTTCCTCAAGAACAGATACTGAAATACACATTCCAACAGTAGAAAAGAAAGAACATCAAAGAGAATAAATTAAGAAAACACTTCCCAAGGTGGGATTACATGGTTCTTTTTGATACCTTTGATTTCTTTGTCTTGTTCTTCAACTCTGTCACACACAGTCTTGGTCAGGCTTTCTACAATAGAGCTCATAATACTGAAATCAGCTACATTGTAGACATGGGACTCATCAGGATCAGAAGCAATGGCCCTCAGTTCATTCTCATCAGCATTCTTCACACCTTAAAATGGAGGAAGAATTACCCAGATAAAACATCTTCCATAACCGTCATATGACAATACACACTCAGACTTGCCAAGTCAAATCAATGTTTGTTTACATACCAATAGCAAACAACTCAATGCCTGCATCTCGCAGACTCTTTGCTGGTGGAATAACATCATCTTGGGACTTGCCATCTGTGATCAGGATACCAATCTTGGGCACACCAGGCCTGGCACCAGATTCAGGCTTGTAACTGTTCTCCAAAATGTACGTCAATGCAAGACCTTAATTAAAAGAAAGCTCTGTTCGTTGAGTTCTAGGAAGTTCTTTTCAACACAGTCATAGATGATGAATGAAAATCGATTACACAACGACCCTGTAAAAGGTCTAGAGATATGCGGATAGTTTCACAGAGCTCGGTAAGTCCTTGTCTTGGACTACTTTACCTAAAATAACATTAGTTAGTCAAGATTAGTGATAATTACGGTCTATGAAACCAACCATGTGAGTTTTGCTCTTGTAATAAATTATAAGAAAAGAGCATCATCCAATATTGCTCCTTCACCAGACCCCAGTTCTTAAATCAGACCTCCCAATAACTTAGATAATAGCAATAACTTAGACAAGGTGGGAAAATCTAAATTCATGTTCTCCAATTTAAATTAACAATGTTTGCACTGCACTAGCCAATAGGAGTTATTTAGGTTCAATAATAAAATCATAAGTAACAAACTCCACAGAACAGTTTTTCACCTGTTAGTGTGTTCCCTCCTTTGTAGGGCAGATTCTTGACAGCATCTATCACAGATTCCTTTGAACTGAAAGCATTCAAGTGCCATTCGATTCTGGGATCACCACTGTACTGAGCAAGACCTGAGCAAACAGATTTCAAGTTAAGAGTTAACATTGTTTTTTTTTTTTTTCTAAATGTGAGAAAGCATTCCATGAAACACTAGTTCATTTCCAGTGGAAAACAACTGGACGCCTTTGTTTTTAAAGGTATTATAATATAGTTTCATGGTCATTCCCTGTACAATATTGGTTGTAACACTGTAAAAGAATACATATAATAAAGGGATTTCCTCTTGAACTGTTAACAACATAGCATTATAGAGTATCAGTCAGTACATCCGTATTCTATTTGAACAAAAGAAAGCAGAGGGATACATACCTATTCTGGTTTTATCAGAGCCCACACTGAAGGCACTGACCAGGTTTTCCAAGAAGGACCGAACCAGCCTGAAGTTAATCCTGCCTATACTCCAGGAGCCATCAACAAGCAGAACAATATCTGCAATTGCTGGTGTTTTGCATATAAACTGCTCCCCTGAAAATCATCAGAAACAATAACACAGCTTTAATACTGAATGTCAGGGATTTGTGTTTACATTTTCATCAAAATTAATAAATAATGCAGCGTCTATTGTTTCACCTTAGTGGTTATATGTTCAATATTTGAGATTATGGATTGGCTAGTGTCAAGCTATAAATTAGCCATAAATAAGGTGTCGAATGGAATGAACCTATACATTTCAGTGGAATTGCATATATTTTAAACCTCTGATGTGCAGATTGGACTTGAACACATGGCAATAAAGATTTATATTAAAAAATTTTTTAAAAAAACCTAATCACAGGAATCATGTGCTCATATAAATAACGACAATACAACTGCCTTTTCAGGCTGACTTATAAAATGTTTATTGTACAATTCTGGTGTGGGTATCATACAACCAAATACATATTTAACTCTTGATTATTGCAATGAACTGTTTCTAATAAGAATAAACACTAGAACAGAGCAGCTGTCTATCTGACTTTCAGCCTGACTCGTATACACAAATCCACATAGTTTGTAACCATGATTCAGCTCTTCTTTACTTTTTAACCTCATATTATTTGGGTTCTTCTGTAAGTTTCCACATGCAGTGCTGCCAACTGTGTGAAGACATCGCTGTCTTTCTCCTGCCATTCATTCATTATGCGTCTCACCACAGGTGAAGTGAATTGTAAAAAGGGTTAGGAGTTTTCATGGTCACGGTGCATAAACTTGGTTCCTCTCAGCTTACAGTATGGGTTGTCAACCATAAATCGTCCTGAAGCTTGCTTGCACTGTCTCACTCAAAAGAAGATATAAGAAGCAGATGAGTTTAAGATGATGACAGATATGTTGACATGCCAGTAATCTCTATCAAAACACCTTCCTGCCAAAATGTAAGAAATAAATAACAGTAGATGCATAATGTGTAAAAGTTTATATTTATATATTATATTATATATTATATATATATATATTATATATTTTATATATATAATATATACTTTTATAAAGCTCAGCATGTCTGAGTCGTTTACGACGACAAAATGCTATGTGATTTACTTGTGATTAAAAGAGTAGTATAAAGTTGCTATAAAAAAAGCAATGTGATTGAGAATGTAGAATGTTTTGTTTTTGTTTTTCTTTTAAACCTATATGCAATATGAAAGGGAATTATACAATTAATATCACTGTGAAGGGCTTGTGAAGAAATGGTTTACATTAAGAGTTCACCAATAAGCTGGCAAAAAAAAAAAAAAGCTTTTCTGTCTGGTGACCATGAATAATAAGAACAAACTATGTGCTATGTTTTCATTAACATAAAGTTACAATTAAATGCATTTGTTGTAATGTATTACCATCTACTTCCATACTGTATACCATGCTGTTAACATACAGTAGTTAATTTAATTTAGTACCCTCTACTTTACTGTACATATATAACTGTCTTACATGGCTGCTTTATTTGCATTTTTTTATTTCATTAATGTTATGAAAAATTAATGTTAAGAAATCCTTAACAGCAACTTCTTCATGTGTGGGCCCTATACTCACATTTCCCAAAGTTATTACTGAAATTTGTCAGTAAGAGTTTTGTTGTATTGAATTTTTATTTGAATGTTTACAAAACTAAACACCAAAGTTACAACATCCAGCAGTTTCTGCTTGTCAAAGAAAGACGATCATGAAGACAAAAAGAGTCAATATACATAAAGGCAATTTGCAAACATATTACAGGGTTAAATGGCATGCAAATCAGTCACATGGCTGAAAAATGATTAGTGTTAAGCGGAGTGTGATAATAACTGAAGTGACTATATCAGGAGCTGATATATTGTGGTCCAGGACATTTCAATGTGGTCATGTGACATTAACAGGAGTGACATTAAACGTGCTTCACTGTATGTACTGCAGTCCATTGCTAAACCCATACCGTTTTGTTGTATAAGGCTACTACATTAGTTTATATCTTTGGAAATTGAAAGCGATGTACTTGATCTATTTAACATTATTCCAAACTGTGAGACATGGCACATTATTCTAAATTTTAGGCAATAACTAATAATTTATTTTCCATAACTTTAAGACTAAACCATTTCATAAACATACACTTGTTGAATGTTATTATTAAAAATCTGCCTATTTTTTTTTATTTTTTTTATTAATGTCTGGTATGAAAATGCAGAGCCAGCAGACAGAATATACTTCTCCAAGAACTCACCATTAACTCAAGGAAACCCCACAGACAACCAGTTTTTAATTTTTGTTATTGTCAACAGTTAGTAAACTTATTCAAGTTCTTTGTGAATCATTATAAAAGTAGAACCTGCACTTTATTATTTTCTTTTAGCCAGTCAAGACACGGTATGTGTGTGTTCATGCTAGAATTAAACGGAAGCCACTTAAGAAAGAACATTTGCATATCAAAGAAACACCTTCAAAGAAAGTAGTTCACATGAATGCTTTTGAAGCCAACAATCTCCCAGGATCTATTGTTCAATAGTACAAGATTAAAGCCAAGTTAATGGTGTTTCTTCATCCCTTGGCTTTTTGGTCTACACTCAATCAAAATCCTCCACAACATCTGAGTTCCAAATGAAAGGAGAGGTTAAAGCTACAGGGCTACTAATAAGGCTGGTGAACGAATCATATACAATCGGTCCATAGACAAAAGATTCCAGTATAACTGTTAAATTAAAGGATTCAACTTTTACAACAACAAATCTGTTGAATCGAAATTGTCTATCCACATACTCACACCCACAACCTGATACCACAGACCATCTGTGGTTAACTTGCACTTGATATTACGTCTACAGTGTTTCTGCTTTGGAGTGCTAATATATTCAATCTTTTGTTAAGATATAAAACATACAAAACACTTACCAGTACTACAAATAATTTTAAGCTCCATGAGAAAATGCATTTTCAGCAGTGTACTTGATATTGCATTACAAACTTCTGTATAATTATTTAGTTGTGGGTGTAGTTTGGGTACACCCATTTTTGGTGTTATGTCTTTGAATAAAAAGGCATTTTTACTGGTCAGGTACCACTATGGCAGTAAAAACAACTGAAGACCTTCGCTTCACTATCACTGTTGGTTAAACTACTGCTTCAGTACATTTCAAAACACTTCTGAAGTCCTTTCTACCCTCTGCATCTCCCTTTCTTGATGCTTCATCACCCAGCCTTGGTTGACCCCTGATGGTTTTAGAGATCACACCTCAATTGAGGTTGGCTCCCAGAGGCCCAGAAGACAAGATCCTGGGCCAAAACTGTCTGAAACATCCCTACAAACATTCCTACAACATTGTCCATGATACTTACATGTGTTTCTTTGCCCTTTGAATAATGCCCATTTTAAAAGATCATATTGAAAAACTTGTAGCTATAAAGCACTTTTACATTTCACAGTTTGCCACAGCGAGAATACAAAAATGACAAGGACATATGGTAAAGCTCTTAGCCTTACATACTCCATGGAGTTGCACTAGAATGCTTCACCTGTCATATTGAAACGTAATACAGTACTCTGATAAAACCCCATGCAATTTCTGAGAATTACAGGCTTTTTTTTTTACTATGCTGTGATCTCTATGGGGTGCCATGTGTAAAAAAAAAAAAAAAAAAAAAAGTGTTAATATTTTAACATATTTTAATGTCTTTTTTCCAGATTTAACGTAAATCTTGTATTTATGCCCAGATTTAACTTAGATCTTGTATTTTTCCCCAGATTTATAAATGTTGTGAAAATACATAAATCTATTTTTAAATGTGTACATTATGAGATTTAAGATTTAGTTAAATATTTAGCTAAATGTTAAATCTAGTTAAGTGAGATCCATAGCAATTGATAGCGTACAGCACTTCAATATAATATATAGGCAATGAGCCAGCCTGAAACAATATTCAGTATACACCATTATATGATGTCATTATCATACCTGTATGCATGCTATTCAAGTGTCTACTAGAAGTATAAACATCCATGCATGGTGTTTGTTTACCCAACTATCAAAATAAATACAATAAAATAACTAAATAATCTGAAGGTTTTTTTCAGATACAAGCCAGCATTGACTTGTTTATGTATCTGTTTAAAAAATGGCTATTATCAGCTTTAGTTCTAAGTTACCTACTGCTCGTCATATAATAGAGTACATACACTAGAATACAGACGATTGTGTCTTTAATTTAAATCACCACAGATCGCATTTATAATTCATGAAGTTTATGTAGTACAAACTTTTAGTACAATGTGACACAAAACAACAAAAACAACAAACACTACAAAATTAGTATTGCTGGATAGAATCCACGGGTCTTTTTTTTTTTTTTAATATACACCATTTTTGACAGGACCAGTTTTTCATACAATATTTAGTGTCAGGCCTGTTTTTTAAGCACAAGCTTACACTCCTTTTCAAGTAAAGTCAAGAGTTGACCTCCTTAGATATCTCATGACTATATAGATAACACAAAATATCATATCATTCTTTTTCTACCTGCATTATTAAATTAAAGAAAAATGAAATTGTATCATTTAGCAAAAATATTGTGTACCTATTTTCTCAGAGTGTTTTTTGTGGAATACTAATTTAGTGAATTTGGAGAGGGCTTTGTTTCTGACACACTGGGATATCGAAGTGTAGTGAAATACCAGCCAGCACCCATGCTGATTTGGGAAATAAATCTATTGTAAGGCCTTCTTCAATTACTCACTAATCCACAAAAATGCATCTGGGCATGAATTCTTTAAAAAAAAGTGAGGATAAACTCTTCCCTTGTGGAAAACTCTGAACTTTTTAATTAGTGTATTTAATGGTCTAGCCCTTGTCTTCTTAAAAACTATAAGGACGAAGAACAAGCAAAACAAATATTAAGCTTATGTGTATTATTGCTGAAAACATGTTTTTAATTCAGTATAGTGCATAATACACTAAGGGACATTTATAAAGTAGTACAATATTGGACTCCACAGTAAAATTTACATTTTAGTTACTTGTATTTATAAGCACACATTTTATAAAGGAAGTGGTTGTGTTGTGGGGGTTGTTTGTGACTTCACGGAACAGATATGGTTATAGTTGTTAGGGTTTTCTTGGTCACAGTATTACTACACAAAGACACATTTTGAATTAATGGATAACTCTTTTGTGTTATCAAACTGACCAATCTTTGCATAGTTAAAAAGACAAGCTAGGTCTTCTGACTTTGTATACTTTAATGCGACAGTTTTTTCATTGACTGTTTAAAGAAAACATATATTGTGCGAACATTCTATCCAAATAACTTCATTCCTGTGGTAGCTGTCTGCTACACTTAAAATCCTACGCAAAATAACAATCAAAACATTATAACCCATTCTCAATAGCAACAGTAAGACTAACTGAAGCTGGCATATGAGCATGGAAATTAGCTTTCTGGTTCGTTAACCCCGTTCAGCTCTACGTCGACATACTTAATTTGCCACCATGGTCAATTATCTGGCCACAATGGTGTCTTTCAAGTCTCTTAATGCTGAAGTAATGCATGTTCCTAATTTGGTGCTACTCCGTGTGTGACACTCAACTTTAGGGTAGTCCCATCCAAGTCCTGACCCTCCTGTATAAACCAGTTTTAAGCAGATCCATTTAGTAGTAAGAATTCCAGACAAATATTACATACTGTATTTTATATAGTATTTTATATACTATTCTTTTCAAAGAGCATTGGTTAAATGAAACATAAAACCAAGGTCCTATTGTAAGTGACTCTATGGTAGCAGTTGTGAAGCATTGTTCACCTCCAAGTCTCTTTAAGTCGCTTGGGATAAAAGCGTCTGCTAAATGACTAAATAATAAATAATTATTGGACCCAGTTGTGACTGAAATAAAAATTTATGGATGCAAAAAAAAAAAAAAACCTGTTATAAATGAATAATGTGTTGTTCATGAAAAGGCCAGAATCGTAAATCTCCTGTTAAACTTGGGGCCTCTAATTGGACAGCTCCTCATTTCCTATTTAATTAACCATGAATACATCTATACAGAACTCAAAGCACAGGACAACCTTTCTTTCCTGCTGGAGGAATGGCTTTTAAAGTTCAGGAGGTTTGGTGCTGAACTGTTCTCAAGACTCTTTTTATACATATCTATTAATCTCAGCGGGTAGAACTGATTTCTCAAAGAACACAAACAGCTGGCCTCTCTAATTAAATATCTCCACTGAATGCCAACAACAGTATATGCTGACCCTAACTTTTTTTTCCTTTGCCATGTCTTCAATCACAATTTCCTTCCTGCCAACCTGTGGTTTTAGCTGTCTGCAGTGATAATGCTCAACAACACCACTTTAGTTCTGTCTAACCTAAGTGGCACCCTTTTGTGCTAACCTTTACTCAGAACGATTATACAGGGTCTTGTACTGTATATAATTACACAATTCAATTTGTCAAAAGAAAAATGATTTTGGGTTGCCTGGATCATATTGCCAGTTTGTCACATACTGAAGTTTATTGAAGAGCCAATGTCACAGTTTTCCATCAAAGCAAAATGCATAAAATGGGGTGTCAGACTTAATTTTTGCTGCTTTTTGTTCCACCCGAGCTCTCAATTACTTCATTTGTCTAACTATTTGATTAATTGGACACATTTAACTCTTCTCTTCAGGCCTCAAAATGTTTCATAGGTAGTGTGCCTTGAATCAAGTGCATTTTTATAAATCATCAACTGTAAATGCCCTTAAAAAAATATTACATATGTCCAATTGAACAAATAATTAGAACAATTACGTTCATTGAGAGCTTAAGTTGGAATGAAAACCAGAAGACCCTGCGGTCCTAGAGGCTTTATGTGTGTAAGAACCCAATAAGAGGGCAATATCAGATTACACAAAATCCAATTTGTGTAGAAAATGGTACAAGTATAACATGCCATTATCAAATGTTTTGTGTTACTCTTTTAGAACCATTTTCCCTTACTGACATAACATCACATTTGCAACCACTCTACAACTCCAACAATTCAGCCCAAAGTTAATGACCTGCCTGCAGCTGTGAACAGGTATTGTCCAAGGAACCCCTTTCCATTAGTCTCACGTTAAAACTTCTCTTAGGTCAGGTGTTTCCTGAATTTGCGGTTGTTTACTGGTAATTGATAACACTGTATATTATTCAGTGCTGATTGTTGCTGTTGCTGCACATTTTACTGTTCTACAGTCACCAGTTCACTGGGGTCCTAGCTGGCCCTTATGTCAGCACTTTTAGCCCGTATGAAAGAATGTTAAAAAGAATGCCAGGAAGGTCAAATGGAAACATAATGTTGTCCTAAATATAATTGCCTCTTTAGGTTTCCCCTTGGCATTGGCAGACACAAAGAAAACATTGCTGCCCTCTATCTCAACCAGTTGCCAGCCTCCAGAGACGGTTTTAATGTTCTGTGTTACGGAACTAATAGCCGTTGACTCAATTATTAGGTCTTAAGTGACCTGATTAAGAACAAATTTGTTACAAGGACATTAACCACTGCAGCTGTACAAATAAAATAACAGTTCACAGTTCATACATTTTATAGACCTACTACGTTCATACTTTGCAAGGCTGCTGTCTCACTTCCAAACAACTTAAATGTGAGAAATGTTTGCGCCCTGTTTTTTTTTTTTTTTTTTTTTTTTTTTTTTTTAAACTGGTACATTTTGTAGACTTTTTGTAGAATGGTAAAATCGCTTTGTTAAAGGTGTTTTAAGAGATTTTAGATTTTTAAAAATGTTTTATTGGTATTATCCCGGTACAGTTTAAGTGTTGTTCTACCATGTGCAATTTAATTGAGAGAATGCAAATAAAAAAAAAAAAGATATATAGAGTTTACAATCATAAAGTACAGTAATTAACTTAGGGCTTAAGCCGTCATCACACTGGGCACATAACAAGCAAACTGTGCAAACAGCCTTCATTGTTACTACACGAAAGACACACACTTCTTGGCGAGGCGAACGAGCGAGCTGTGTCAGTTTCCACGTATCTGGTGTAAAAGGGACTTTAATCCTAACTTTTGAGTATGATTAAAGAGATTGCTTTAGCCTGCACAATATGTTGTTTGGTTCACCCAAGGAAGAGCATCAAGCTATTTACAGTGGGTTGAGCCCCAGACTATTCAATCATACACAACCACTGGGGAGTAGGGGCTTGAAACCCTGCTCTGACACTTTGCCTTCAGGGAATCTCCAAGTGTTTGGTATGACTTTAAACTGGTTAGTATTTTGTCTAAGGTATTTTACAGAGATCTTTGTTACTATGCATGGGACAGAGTAGGTTACCAAGCTTGACTGGTCAATTCTACAGACAATACTGCATGAACAAGACCTAGATCTAGCCATGTAAAGCAAAAGAAAAACGTGTATACCGTTTTATTCTGTTTATATTTAAGTGCCAATATATAATATGAACTTTTAACCCTTGGATAACCCACTTTTAACATTATTTTTGTTCGTGCATTTTACACACATCAGACACATCAGCCAGGCTCTTAGGCCACCTGCATGCCCTTGAGGTATCAAGGCAGACAAGGATTTATGGTCAAAAAGCCCTGCAGTGTCAGGGTGTAATGACGGCAATTCAAAGGTATTTTACAAGTGTGAACAACTTTCTTAAAACTAACTCAGCCATCTATTCTTCACCTAACTGCAAAAGGAATTTTCTTTATATAGTAATTCCTGCCTGCCACAACCGAATCGGTACCTGTTTCGTGATTCCAGATTCCATATGCCACCAAAATATCAGAACATAATTTCTGGACTGGGCGTTCATTCTGTTCTTCTGTTAACAACAATGAGTTCTGCACTTACACAGACGTTTGGCCACTAACAAAAATCCAACATTTAAAAATTAAACATTGAAAATGAAATATATATTAAAAAAAAAAAACATTTCTGCTGTATGTCATGTGAATTTAAACTGCACATAAAGTAAATAGAATAGATAGAATAGATAGTAAATAGAAAAGTTATTATTAGGGAGCACTTTAACTAGAAACAATATGGGGGTATGGTAAATCAAACCTGATAAGCCCAGTTTACAACTATTCACCCTTGACTCAGAGAAGATCAGTTTCTGTATGGAATGTATTGTCTTTGTAGTCAGTCTTACAGTATATTATATAATATATATATATATATATATATATATATATATATATATATATATATATATATATATATATATATATATATGTTGTCTGTACAGACATTTTGACCCTCTCGAAGAGAATGCTTCATAAAAATTGAACATGATAAGATATGTGTTTTAACTTGACAAAACATTTCATCAGAACAAGTCTGGTATTAAATTAAGTCATCTTTACTCTATAAACAGTCATTACTGTAGCCCAGCAAAGGTTTAATTCTACTAATTAATTTACTCCCGAGCAAAAACCTAAATTTGCAAATCCTGAACTATATACAATATAATCATTATATTCATAATAATATGACTGTTGAATATCCAAAGCTTTAAATGATGCTCTATTTACTACATATATTATTTGAGTTCCATATTTAGATTTTGCTTCTAAACCTTTAACTGACCCGGATGATAATTATAAAGACAAAGAAGACAAAGAAAATTCACACACATACCTCAACCTTATTTACTATCTTGTGTATATTCTTACACGTTGTTATAGCAATAATAATATACCACATATTTGTAACACTTCCTGTCCTTTGTACTAAACCTCTTCAATTAAATGTGATCTCTGTGATTCTGTGCTTCTGTCTCTCATTTGTGATCTATGGATTTAGGTAATGTCATTCTCCTCAAGTTATCTTAACACGACCCTTCATGCATTAACAACAGATGTCAGCCAAGCTTATTATCTCTTTCAGTTCATGCTATTGTAACGGGTACACAACAATTGACAGCAATTTCCCCTGACTGTTTCTGGCCTTTTAACACATTATTCCCAACCTCTACAAGACAGCAGTTCATACAAAGCAAGTATTAACTGCCATCGGTTTTCAACCAATTCTTTAGATAAGGTTTCTCTGCGACAGAGGCTACCTTTCACCCTCTCTGACATATTAACACAGATAAATAGCTAAAACTGCAATGTTTTTTTTAGCATATTAGCTTCTATCACTGTGCATGACTTCTTATTCATTGAGAAGAATTCAGTTCACTCTAAAGCTTCAAATAGTTGAATACCATACCAAACAGAAGTGAGTAATTAAGTATCTGTCAATTAAATCTACTGAACTTAGATTGCCAAGTTAAAGATTAGCTAAAGTCAAATATTGTATGTAAAATATTAAAACTTGTTACAAACTATATATGCACATTATGACCAATAATCATTTTCCATTTAAATATTTTTTTATTGACCTTTATATCTCATGTACACATATACAATTTAATTTCAGATGTTCTTGTTAAAGAGAATTGCATTATTTTGTCAAATTTCCTACCTAGCCCTCTCCAACAGCCAGACAAATAAATAAATAAATAAATAAAAATCATCTGTCACATCTCTAATGGATATTGCTTAATCCTACCTTGGTTTTATTCTGGCACCAGATGGGAGTTTGGGCTCCTGCATTAGGTGGTATTAGATGAGAGTTACAAAATGCTTGTGGAAGGTATATGAAGAATGTTGTCTTCATCCTTAGGCAAGAAGAGGTTTTATTCCCAACCTCTACAAGAGAGCAGATCATTCTTCAAAGGGGCAAGACACCCTGCTGCAGATTATATAGTCACAATGGGACCTATTTTCTCTCAATTGTGAATAATCAATGAAAAGTGCCCTTTGAATGGCTTTGGAATACTCTTGCATTTTTTCTTTATAATAAGGTTTTCATTCACAAGCAGAATAAATAAAAAAAAAAAAAAAAAAAAATCAAGAGCAAGATAATTATAATATATGATAAGAAAAATACTAAGTTTATTGTTTTATGTGTGATATTAAGTTCTATACAACTGACAATATAATATAATAGAGGTTTGGTAAGTACAAAACTATCATAAGGTAACCATCTGAGAAGTGTTTTTAAAGTATGTGAAAATCCCCAAACTCTGTATTTGAAACAGTAAATACACATTCTTCAACATATCGTGCTAGCTTATCTTTATTTTGTACAGATTATGTACAGTAGGTAAGTTCACCTTTTCCTTGCATGGAAGGAAACAGTTACCAGAAAGTGAAATAGCAGTCACAATTACTCTGCCTTCTACTTAGGATGAATGATTAGCTTGGAGGAATGCCTGTTATCTCAGTATTTAAATACCTCTAAAAGAAAGTTTGTGAACTTTGGAGATGCTCCAAACTCTCCACAAACACAATGTTTACTGCAACATCTGACACAGATTCAACAGTAAAAGAAAGAGATTCTAATTTTAAAGAAATATATTGGCATCACAAGGTAAGTTGAATATCACTTTTTTTTTTTCTCAAAGTGATTCTGTGACATAATAAAACACAAATGAAGGATTAGAGCTTAACATAAATAAATCTGGAATGCATTGGGAATTCACTTTTATTTAAATATATAGATATAAATTCAACTGGAAGTCAAAAATGAATGTTTATTCTAAATATTATTATACTTGAAGATTCCTTACGGGTACCAGAATTATTGCTTCATTCCCAATAATAAAGACTTCCTGTCAAACTGTTTGTCAAAGAATTGGACTAGCTTCCGTTAGTATCCATATAATAGATGGTAAAAATCACGAAAGTAATTGTAATAACAAATTATGACTGGAGAGCTGGCTTCCCAATTGAATAGGCGATTACCAAGTGGTTATAGAAACATTTTCCCATAGGATCCCTATTGCAATAACAAAATGATCCCCTATAATAACCAGGAAGGTGGGAGTTGTTGATACACTGATACAAGAAATATATAGCAGGCTACAGATTAATTTAACCCCCCCCCCCCCCCCCCCCCCCCCCCCCCCCCCCACAATTCATTTTACTTAACTTTTGAGTCAGCAGCAGCAGAAATAAATCTTACCTCCTAATATTTCATTGTCAGTTTCGGCAGAGGCAGTATCTTCCCTTAAGTTCTGTGTATCTGAAGACACCTCTTCACTGGTTTCTTCTGAGACTTTAACTGAATAAATAAATTAAAAAAAAAACAATATTAATATTATTAGAAAAGTATAGTACATATAGTACAAACAGTGGTAGCAATGTGCCCTTTTAAATTACTAAGATAATGTTCAGTTTTGCAGGTACTATACAAAAATTATCATTCCTACATCTATTAAACCAATGATTTTACCACACTTTAACACTTATTAGACGTTAGGCATTTCCATTACACTGGTTGAAATAATTTGTTTCACAAACATGGTCAACTGAATACTAAAGAAAGAGCCAAATTCCTTTAGAGCCTAATTTTGTGCTAATCAAGAAGACCACACACATAGCTTTTGTGCATTTCAAATTACTTTCTAAGACAAACAATGTGTTGTTCTTTTTAGTTCCTACAGAAATTACATTTTCTTTCAGGTTGGCAGTGGGTCTTTGTTCATAATAGAAAAAAAAAATCAGCCAGTCACTTATGGCTTTTGCCTTTAGTTGTATAAATTAGGGGGAAATGTAAACTTTTAGCCTTTGTATTTTTTATCGTTAATACACTTCCTGATAGATCTGAGGTTCATGCCTAGCCCACACCTACCTTTAACACATAGCAGTAAATAGCTCCAAAAATAATTTATTTCATTAAAATTATATAGAAAAAAATGAATTCCCTTTATGTGAACACAGTTTTGCAGAGCAGCTGCATTAACATGGCCTCTGAGTTTAAAAGAGACAATGTTAGGGAATTGGGGAAGTGAATCTAGGACACATGAAAAATAGTCTTATTTTCCACTGGAAAATGCTTTGACATTTTTACTGTTCACAGATTTTAAACTCCTCTCCAAGAAACTAAAGATACTTACTTGTGAATTTCCCTTGCGCAGGTTCGCTTTCTTGGTTTCGGCTTATGGCAATAACATTTACTGAGTATTCCAGGTTTGGAATGAGACCCTGAATAATTGCAGTGTTATCACCTTTCTGGAGACTTAATTCCTGTGTTTTTCCACCTGTAATTAAAGTAACAGACAAAACTTAACAAAGAATTCTGCATTTTTGTCTTTAATAACTGGGACCTTATTTTATACTGGATCTAAATAAGTTTAACCCCCACATCTAATGCCAAACAATTTTCAAAGCCCTACAAGTTAAAAGGACAAGTTACACAAATATCTGGTCGCATATGGCACTGTACATAATTGTAGAATTGGACTATACTACAGTGGTATAAACAGACTGAAGGTGACTGTTTTACTTACATTCATGTTTGCCATACTAGAATAATTTGCAGGATCACGCTGCATAAATAATGTTGAATACTTATGTCTGACATTCCTGCATTGAGAGTGATGCACTTAAAACACATAGATAAACTGCCAATTACAGTCAGCCCAAAATTGCATTGCCAACACACATGATTCCTACAGGTTAAACATAGGATTTCCAGGGATGACTGCTATTGCTTGAAGTGCCAGGAACAATACTAAATGTATGCATTACACAGAATATCAGGAATATTTTTTGTAATAAAAGGAGTTTTTTAATATTATAAAGGAAAAATATCACATTACAAGTATCATAAAAAAAATAATCCTGTTGTTTTTAATTAAAGGAGAGACATTTATTTCTGGATGAGCTTGGACTGTAAAGGATTATAGTCAGTTTCAGGCTAATCGTAGTAATATAACTGCTTAGAACGTTTGTACTGGAATGTTACTTTGGAGACAAAAATGCGATAAATGCTATAAATGCTGTACAATGTTCATGTTCAGGAACAAAGACACGCATCATCTTCCAAAAGTTACTGGAAAGCCTAATGGCAACTAAAAAAAAAGACTTGATATGCAAATAAGAAAATTATTTAAAGATATGAAAAACATAATCACTGAAACCAATTATGAGAACAAATCTACCTGTATAGCTTCAATTCTTAAAGGGGCGATTTCCTAGTTCTGGGAAAAAGCCCAACTTTTCTTTAAGCATGCAAAAAAGAAGGTTCATATTGGTATGTATTCATTCTACTGTAGCTAATCAATAATGCTGATGCCTCATCACATATTTTATGATAAATTAAACTAGCAACCATTTATACACATAAGTAGTTTCTTTCAAAGTGTTACCATAAGGTATATTTTCTTCATATTACATTAACAGCAAGCTAAAAGCTGTATTGCCATTTTATAGTCGTAAAAAATAAATAAATCTGTTTGTCTCTTCACATCCAGACCACATCTAAATCTTTGTAAATCTCAAAACCCATAAGATGTCTTATATCATACTGTGCCAGATTCATAAAACTTTAATTGTTTTAGACTGTTGTTGAAATATTTAAAAAACAAAAGGAACAATGAATATCAACCATTATTTGAAATGTAATTGTGGTACCATGTGGGTAATATATGGTAAACACATGATTTGTAATAGTATGGTTTCTCTTTTAAATATAAAATTCTACCCGTGCTTCTGGGTACCTCTAATGACAATAGGGCATAATCCTTTCCATGAGTGGCTCATCATCATGGCTCATCATACTCAGAATAAAGAATTTGAAAGTGCCAAAAGTAAAACTTTACATATAGATCCTGACTCAGTTTTATACATGTGATTAGATTGCAGGAATATCAGAAGGAACAAAATGATTGTGAAGATTCTGTACTGTATAAACAATGGTATGAACCAAGACTCTTCCAGTCTTTAAACCCTGACAACTAGGCTAGACTATCTATGGCATTAAAGCTTTTCTGGGAGGCTGTGTTTTGAGGATTTTATTCTCAAAAACCCAGGGAGAAAAATGTGAAGCCAACTTTATTTACTGTACTATAAAGGCCTGAATTCCAGAGCCATATAGGTCTATTGAAATAGGGAATTAATCACACATTTCCATTGGCATATCCCTTAAAAAAACAACAGCTATATTTTTACAAAGTCAAAATAGAATAGATCTACTTCCTGAATACACCATCTTCAGGTAAATTACATATAATATTTTACATTGACTTTTCTTTTCTGGTTTTCATGTTATACACACACAAAATGTCAATGTCAGTCTGATATACAAAAACAAAACAAAACAAAAAAAGACATGGTGGTGTTTTATTACTGCTTTAAAGCAAAACACAATGAGTAAAGCAATGCCCTTACTATTTTTGGGTGACAATCTATTATTCTTTTTTTTTTTTATTCTTGGGTGAAAATGTATTATTCTTTTCTCCTGCACAGTCACCACTTTGCTGATGCACACAGTAGTCAAACCACTGGATACAGTTTCCAAAGTGAAAACATATGGGCATGAACAGCCTGTAATCCAATTAAGAACTTTAAATGTAGATTTGCTCTTCCCCTCTTATCAGCCATTGTTTTGCTGGCAGCCAGTAAAGCAGATTGAAACCAGGCTTCCTGTCATGACACACTTTGCTAAATGGTTTAGTTGGGGTTTTTGGAACAGTAGAGATAGCACTCTTGATGGCCCGTTGTCTGCCTGCTTGCTATAAATCTGACACCTAGACACCTTTTTTTGGACAGCAAACAGAAAAGATGAGCATTATGTTCAAGTTAAATAAACACAAAACCAACAATTGGCTATAACAAAGGGAGCATTATATAAAACATGATGTTAGTGTAAGGGTAGCAATAAGTATCACACTGACATAATACTGTATTGAACTGGTACAGAGCTATAAAGATGATATGGAGCATAGGTTAATATTAATTAATACATTGCCCATGAAATAAACAGCAAAGTGTAATAAAGTACATAAGGGATGTTGATCAACATGATACATTATTCCATTAAGGTTAATGTTATATTACAATGTGCATCGTGACGTATGCATAGGGATGTGGGACGTGGTGCTTAATGAGGTAACTGCTTCATGAAGACTACATTTTAAATGTATATTAATATAGTACATTGTCTTTTAAATACAAACTGCATATATCTGTATTTAGTAACTGTTGAGGTTTCTAACAAAGGAACGAAGGTCCCTTTTCAAAGAAAGAGTTTTTTTTTCAGAGGTCAGTTACTGCAAACAAACAACACACACTGTGCAAGAACTATTATTTAGTGTCAGCCAAGTTACAGGAATGCTTAAACCACTCTGACAATAAGACAGGGGGACAAAAGAATGTCTCCCTTGTAAATAACTTAAGTGACAGCCTGAATCACGTAAATAGAAAATGTTTGTGTACATGGTTAAAGCAACTGAGGCAAAAGAGAGAGAAAAACTACCTAGGGTTAGTCAGATGGGCTGACAATGAGATATTGTAAAATTGTAACTTACCACTGTGTCTCTGGTTCAGCGCAATAAAATAATAGCTATTTAAGTAAAATTGCTTCTTGTAGTATTAGTAGGATTCACATCTAGAAACACTATCAGAATTGAAACTAACTGGCACCTTGATGGACAGCAAGGGCTGGGTGAGCACTTAGATTAAGTCACCCCACACACTGACCCTTGACCCAACACCTTCTGGCAGGCAAATGTGGGTAAACTCATGTCTGCAGTATATTTGTATCTGTTATTTTTTTTTGTAGTTTTCCTTTTTTTTATTTTTTTTTTTTTTTTTTTTTTTTTTTTTTTATTTTTCTTTTTATTTTTTTTGGTAGGGTGTGTGGTTCTAGTATTTTTTATTATTTTTTTTATGTTTTATTTCTATTTCAGTTTTTATTTTTATTCGATTATTTTTATTTATTTCTTTTAGTGTTTTTTATGGTTCTTATTAATATGATTTGGTTTTTTATATAGTTTGTTTTTTTTTTTTTTTTTTTATTTTTGTTTATTTCACCAAGTTTAGTTTATATGAGACAGACGATATAAACATAGACAAAAATTCTTTTTTTTAATTATTTTTATTTTTTTTTTTATTTGTATATTTTATTTGATTTTTTCTTTTTGTTTTTATTTATTATGTTGTTTGATTTAATGTTTTTTTTTTTTTTTTTTTTTTTTTTTTTTTTATTATTTTATTTTTATTTTTTTTTTTCGTATTTTATTTGATATTATGTTGATATTTTTTGTAGTTTATTATTTTTTTTTTTGATTTTTTATTGATTTTTATGATTTATTTTTTAGTATTATTTTTTTTATATTTTTTTATTATGTTATTATTTATTATTTTTTTTTACTTTTTTTTTTTTTTTTTTTTTTTTTTTTTTTTGGCAAATGTGGGTAAACTCATGTCTGCAGTATATTTGTATCTGTTTTTAGTGCTGCCAATACAACATCCATACAAACCAGAATAATTGTAATATTCTTTTGAAACTACAGACTTTCATCCACCAATCAGTAAGTTTCACCTGCAGGCACCACCACACAGCATTCTAGAATGTCCAGCAATAAAAAAAAAAAAAAATGGTTCTGAGTTGTAGTGCTTCAATACTGAGATAATATAGAATGGCCTAGCAGCTGGGATTCATGCCTATGAATGCAAAGAAAACCTATTGATAAATGAATGCCAAAGAAAGTTCACTGTGAAAGTACTGAAAATACCCTTACCTCTAACTGGGGTTACACTTAATTTATATCCTTGAACTCTCCCTCTTGGGGCTTTCCATCTAATCTGTACACTGTCTTCAGACAGCACATTAAACTGTAGTCTTGTTGGAGAAGCAACTGTGAAAAAAAGAGGTGAGTCATTAATAAGTGAATCAGTCACATAAAAAAAGATAATAAACTGAAACAATTATACGACATATAAAATGTTAGACAAACCATCAGACACCACTGAAATTTATAGATTTTTTTAAAAGAAAATATACCAACTACATTATATAGGATAAAGACAGTCAAGAATGTTACATGACATGCAAAGACATGTTCTCTTTCTTTGGTGATTATTTGTTCATTATTAAGGATTCAAGATTTTATTTAATCTCCTTATAGTCCACTTGACAGCACTCATGTCACCTGTTACATTATTAAAAATGGCTGTCAAAAGTACATAGTCATAAAACTGTCTTCAGTCATTTACTGAAACTAAAGCCCAGATATATATGTTTCCGACTAGCACAACCATGTTTGAAAATTTTTATTACATCCCATCACTGTAAGCATAAAACATATATACATCTGCTCTGGGTACTAATAAAGCATGTATTATGAATAAGGATTATGAGAAAAAAGAGAATATGACTTTTATGGAAGACTACAAGATGCTATTCCAATGAAAACTACAACTTGCATTCCACTTTCACCATTCCTCTCCTTTTCAACCATCACCTGTATTCCCATGTAACATCGAGCAAACCCCTTACCTATCACAAACATATCAACAATCCTACAAGCTACACCTGTTTGTAATATGGCAGACAGGAAAATGTGTGCCAAAGTAGTCTTTACATAACTACACATAGTTATCTTCATCATCATGATATGTGTATCATAATAGATGTGTATATATCGATATATATATATATATATATATATATAATATATATATATATATATATATATATATATATATATATATATATATATATAGTATATATATAGTGCCGATAGAAAGTCTACATCCCCTTTCAAAATGTTCACCACTTTATAGCCTAGTATTAAAATGCTTTTTTTTTTTCATTTATCTACACATCCTATCCCACAACTTCCAAGTGAAAAAAATATTCTAGAAATGTGTAGAAAATTAATTCAACATAAAAACTGAAATAGCTTGGTTGGATAAGTGTCCACCCCCCTTGTAATACCAATCCTAAATTAGCTCTGGTGTAACCAATCACCTTCAAAATCACACACCAAGTTAAGTGGCCTCCACCGATGTTAAATTGTAGTGATTCACATGATTTCAGGATAAATTCAGCAGTTCCTGTAGGTTCCCTCTGCTGGGTAGTGCATTTCAAAGCAAGGACTCAACCATGAGCGCCAAGGTGCTTTCAAAAGAACTCTGGGACAAATTTGTTGAAAGGTGGGGGATCAGGGAATGAGTATAAAAAAAAGTTCAATTTTTGTTTCGTCAGACCACAAAACTTTTTGCCACATGGCTACAGAATCTCCTGGGTGTTTTTAATTGCAGACTTCAAATGGGATTCAAGGTGGGCTTTCTTGAGTAATGGCTTCCTTCTTGCCACTCTACCATACAGGCCAGATTTGTGGAGTGCTTGGGATATTGTTATCACATGTACACTTTGACCAGTCTTGGCCATAAAAGCCTATAGCTCTTGCAAAGTTGCCATTGGCCTCTTGGTAGCCTCTCTGATCAGTTTCCTTCTTGCTCGGTCATCCAGTTTGGAGAGACAGTCTGATCTAGGCAGGGTCTTGTTGGTGTCATACACCTTCCACTTCTTAATAATCGTCTTGACCGTGCTCAAAGGGATATTCAAGGCCATTGATATTTTTTTATACCTATCCCCTGTTCTGTGCCTTTCAACAACTTTGTCCCGGAGTTCTTTTAAAAGCGCCTTGATGCTCATGGTTGAGTCTTTACTTTGAAATGCACTACCCAGCAGAGGGAACCTAAAAATTGCTGAATTTATCCTGAAATCATGTGAATCACTACAATTTAACACAGGTGGAGGCCACTTAACTTGGTGTGTGATTTTGAAGGTGACTGGTTACACCGGATTGGGATTTAGGATTGGTATTACAAGGGGGGTAGACACTTATCCAACCAAGCTATTTCAGTTTTTATTTTAAATTAATTTTCTACAGATTTCTAGAATATTTTTTTACTTGGAAGTTGTGGGGTAGGATGTGCAGATAAGTGAACTATTTTAATGCATTTTAAAAATAGGCTATAAGGCAACAAAAGGAGAAAATTTATCAGGCTATATAGGATGTATATCAGGCTTATAGTCGAGTCTTCAAACCTCGAGTCCGAGTCTCTATCATTCGAGTCCGAGTCCGAGTCACTATCATTCCAGTCCGAGCCCGAGTCACTCTCATTCGAGTCCGAGTTACTGTCATTCGAGTTCTGAGTCCGAGTCCTTGAAACAAACTCAAATCCATTTTCTTATTAAAATAGTGGTAGTAGTGGGTGAACAATTTATCTAATGGACGTTGTCTGATATCCCTCAGGAAAAATGCACAAATAATAAACATAAAAATACAAATATATATATATATTTTTCTAGCTAGATTATTCTATTTGCATGTCTTTTTCAACTTGTCTGTCACTATCTTCTTTTCTTTTGGAATTTGAATACTGTATGTTGTCACAATGTGGTATGCAGACCAAAACCGGACCGGTGTAGTGTCAGAAAGTGGTAAGCTGTCAAATATCAAGTTGTGTGCTGTCAGATTTTGGTACATGTGCAATCAATTGTGATCTGATGGGTGTTTTGCTAATATACATAATTTTTTTGCAAACAACAGACAATCAATTCACGAGAAGTCCATTGCAAAGTTGCACGGGTAAAAAAAATGTACAAGACCCAATGTATTGAATATGATAAATATTTGCATACTATTTAATTAATGATGGAAAAATGCGATAAATTACATTAAAAACAACATAAAGATTGGAAAAAAAAACATAAATTAAATGTAAAAAGATGCAGAAAACCTAAAACAGCATAATGTACCAGATATGAGAGAGCGCTTCCCTGCTTTCTTAGCAGAAGTTGTTTAGGCCTGCACCAGCAAGCGCAGTGCACTGAGTACCACTTTTAAACGTGTACCTGAAAATAACAATACACAGGTAAGAAGTTAAAGTTACTTTCACCTCTGACTACAGCATCTACTTTGACTTCGGTTCGGGTAAAATCTGACAATCTGATTTAGACATTGCCGGAACTGTATATATACTGTGTTCTTAAATAGTACATTTTGAATTATTTGTATTATTTGTTATGCAAAACAGAACATTATGTTTCACTTTCATTGTATATGCATTTTTATTAAGTCTGTAATACAATGATGCATTTACAAGATTGTGCTTCAGTTCATTTCATTTCAGATAATCGATTTTTTATCCTTTCTCTTTTACACAAAACCTATTATATTTATGTATTCCCCTTTGTGTAGGTTCATAATGGAATAAGAACACACAGCTAGATTTCTAGGTTGACACTGCACAGCGTATTGTTCATTTCCACATTCATAATAAATTATTTTCATTTTGATAAATGAAGTGGCATTAAGTTATTCTGTCATTCTTTTTCTGCTATCAATCAGTCCTTTTGTCACATCAGTCTGATATGCCTGTTTGATGGTAGGCAATTTTCTATTTGAGACTTTAGTGCCTAATTTTACACTGAATTTGCCAGGTGAATTTATTGACACTGCTTGCAAACAGTGATGGCGTGTGCTGGGAACGAGTGGAGATTAGCCGCAAATCACAGAATATTTAATGACACTCAGTGACTTTTTGATACGAATTAAGAAGCTCTAAAAGTACAATAATAACTTACAGTACATGATTATTCTTTTTTCATTCATTCTTAAGGTGACCAATGTTCTATTGTTTTCAGTGCAAACAAATAAATTATATTTCAGAGATTCAGGAGCTCAGCAAAATCAGATTACATATTTTTCAAGAATGCAGAGTTAGAAATTTATTTTTTACATTCCTTTAAAAACATAGAACACTATTTAAAGTAGTAAAGAGAAAGGCTTGTTAAAAGCCAAATATTTACATACTTTGTTTACCATGCTGACGATATTTATTCCTTTTAAAACTTAACGCAAAAGAGGACAAAAACCTCTGCGATGTGACGGTGTGTTTACACTACAAGCTAACTCGCTTTCAATTTCTTATGCTTACTATTAATGTTTTGTTGGGTGGGTTTTCATTGTGCACAGTTTCCTAGTAACTGTAATATAACTTGTATAATAGAAATTAAAAAGCACTTGTCGTTAATATCTCCGAGTCATGGAGCTCGAATGTCCGAGACCAAGTCCGAGTCTTTTGTGCCATGATTCGAGTCTGAGTCCTACAAGTCTGATATATATATATATATATATATATATATATATATATATATATATATATATATATATATATATATATATATATATATATATGTGTGTGTGTGTGTGTGTGTGTGTATATATATATATATATATATATGTGTGTGTATAAAAAACTATAGATAAAACTGACAGTCTAGTAATGTAAATATCTACAGTGTGGCACACATATACAAGTTAACAGTGGGACACATACAAGAGTATATTGTAATAACAAGCGTATGATTCCAAGCTCACCAACCTGAGATAAGGGATCTTTATTCTGCATCATTTTATTCTCTGTGGAGTACAAAATCTCACTTCTTGCATAAAATATGAGTCCAAATTCAGCCAGGTAACCCATAAATTTGTGTTGTGCAATCTGCTCATCAGTTGCACAGTTTCACATACCAGTACAGCTGAATGACCTGCAGCAGCAGCAACAGCAGCTAAATCAGTGCTAAAGCAGCTACTCAATATAACATCCCAGGAAAAAAAGAGATGGCTTGTCAGGCATATTACTTTGACTTTACTGAGCTATGCAGCCCTGAGGCAAAGCAATGCTGCTTTTTTTTGTTTCAAGTTCACAGAATGAGCATTCTTAACCCTTTTAACTACTTGAATATGTGAGTTTCTTTTTATTTATGAATACCTAAAAGTGTGTAATACTCATTTGCAAAGTATGTTATATTATATTATATTATATTGGATATATTAAAGGTAACAGTAACACTATAGCAGCTACTGTAAAATTCCCTAGGAAGGGATGAGTCTTGGAAGTTCAAACAGCTCTTCTCTTTCCCAGAATTTTGTAAAGTTACATTTTAATAGCTCTTTCTGCAGGTGTTAGAGATACACTATAGTGTATTAACCTTTCTTAAATGATACAATGTAATACTAATGATTATTATGAAAACACATAGTCTGGATCTTAATAACTCAACCAGTCTTTTATGTGATTATATTTGATCACTTCACGGCACCTTCGATACGTCGCTATATAATTACTACTGTTTATGAAAGCTTTTTTTCATCATTACTTGTTTGTCACTTTGTCAATGGTTTGAGTTGAGCTCTTTTAACAACTTTACTCATGCTAGTGTAATGGAGGTTGTTTGTAGGTTTTAAAATATGAAATGCACACAGAGACCTTAAAAAAAATGTACAGAATACAAAGCTTAGTCCTGAAACATATATTTAAAAAGCATATTTCATAGAGCATTGTTTAAACAAAAGGTATGCATAGAGTAAATATGTAAATACTTTTTAATGGGTGTGTTTATTATTATTATTATTATTATTATTATTATTATTATTATTATTATTAATAATATAATAATAATAATAATAATAATAATAATAATAATAATAATAATAATATAAAATTCCAATGGATTCCCATTCCTCATTTTATCAGTGAACTAAAAAAATTGAAAATGTTCAGTTGACTGCAGAGCAGCATGTAAAAGGGTGTGGTCATATCTGCACATCAGAGGGATTACTGACCATTAATTTGTCATTTTTATTCCTATTAATTACCTTGACCCTGAGTCTGGCTGGCAAAGTGGGCAGTCACTGCTAAAAAAGCCAAAGGAAACCAGGTCCTTATCCTGAACCCAAAGGCCTGCATCCTTATCACTGTGTGTGGGTGCGGTGCTCAGCAGACCTGAAAAGATACAGCATGTACTGTTTAAACAGCTATTTCAATCCATTTTGCAAGGTGTCTGGCATTCAGTAAAGTGGTGATTAGACAGTGAAATGGTCTAATATTGGAACAGCTTCACATTGTCTCTAAATGGAAAGGGACAAAGAAAAATATGTCTTAATGGTTAGCTGGTCTTGATAACTAGTGGAGGAAATTGATTGAAGACCCCGTTTTGGAACACTCTGGGACAGATGAATCTAGTAACCCAGAGACTGTTTGAAAGGTTCAATGATATGCCATAATTTGAAATATTAGGTTTTGGGGTTTTTTTCTATCACAAAAACTCTTTGCAACTTGCACTGTGATAAACCTGCCTATAACTGTAAACTGGATGGAACACTTTCCTCAGACCACTGAACCGCTGGGGTGACATTTTAAACACTTTTAATTGATATCAACATGCTCTTGGCCTTTTAATTGTGAAAGTAGCAGTACATTTCTTTTCTTTTTTTTTACCTTTTAAATAATAATAATAATAATAATAATAATAATAATAATAATAATAATAATAATAATAATAATAATAATAATATATGGGTGGTTGTATCCAAGTTACAGAACATAAATTAACTTTTATAATTGTGTTATTTCTGTTTTTTAAACATTTGGTTTCTTTAAACTTGAACAAAATCATTTTAATTTATTTAAATGTAAATTTCGGTGATGGTAAAGAAAGTTAACTAATCAGTAGAAGAGAATAACAATTGACTGTCGGGCTTTAGTTTGACGATTAAAAAAAAAAAAAAAAAGTTTACATGTTACAAAGCATTTTCCTCACCTGTTTGTCGCTTAATGTTTATTTTTAAATATGTCTGCAGCGCAGTCCAGGGAGGTATACTTATACAGTAAAATGCCTTCTTGAAAGAGCAGTTCACGTGTAAATTCCTGAAACATCTAGCTGCATACCAAATTTGGATAAAGGTAGTCTTAATAGTTGACCATGGTACGTGTAAAACTTATAGGAACAATTATTTTCAGACGGTGATTTTAATCAACAGATCAAATAAAGCATTCATTTATATTTACATAGCACAGGCAAAACAATAATTTGAAGTACGCTATTTGTCTTTATAGTAACTTTTTTCTTTTCTTTTTAAACTCCGCACTAGGTTAATTAACATATTAAATTTAGCATATTTATAATTTAGATACGCTGTTTATTAACAGTTCAGTTTCCAGTAAAAGTTTTTGTTTTATAAACATTTATACACATACTGTTTTGCATTCTTATTATTGCGGTCATGTACAGACTTGACTTTGGCCAAGAAACAATGCTTGTAATTTAAAAGTAAATCTCCGCAATTACTAGCCTGAAACCTAAAGCGTTTTGAAATAATTTGTTTGAGCTACTGTCACAGAGGGGTTTTTTGCTCAGCCAAAAACATTATTCTGCACTACTTAACATCATTTAAAAGTTATTGATACAATTGGTCTTCATGAGGCGGGAGACTGGTGCCAGTAGGAATACCATTGTACACATTTTGTCTATGTATTATATATTTCCCCTGATATATATATATATATATATATATATATAATATATATATATATATATATATATATATGTGTGTGTGTGTGTGTGTGTGTGTGTGTGTGTGTGTGTGTGTGTGTGTGTGTGTATTAAAACGCATGCACAAAAATATAATGGCAGGAATCATTTTTAGAATGTCTCAGAATCTTACTCTGTGAAGTTGCACACTTTGGCCAAATGTAAGAAAACTGATCCAAACAATTGTGCTAGCTAACTAATAAACACAAATACCATAAAGAATCATACCTTTCGTATCATGTGTATTGTTTTCTATTTTCTCCAGAGAATCCCGGAAGCGACTGACTGCCAGTGCCTTTCTGGTCTTTCTCACACTCTCCCTTGTCTCCCTCTCGCTCAATCCCTACTTCAGCTGAATGCTGAATGTGGGTGTTTCTCGAATCTTTTTCAACCCTTCCCTCCGGCTACTCATTCCCTCACCTCGTTTAATTTGATGAGCAAAGAGAGAAGAAAAAAAAGTAACCAGGCAGCCAATAACTGATCAAGATTTTAACACAGAATGCCCTGGAGGCAGAGGTTACACTTTCCACAACTATTATACAAACTGAGTTCTTTATGGACACCTTGAGCAGGGTCATGAACATTTTTTTCATTTTTTCTCTTCAAGATAACTTCCTATCTTATATATAGAATTATTTGTGCTGTACAGTTGTGTTTCATTCCTAATTAAAACCGTTAAACAAAATGTAACAGTACAGCCGTGTCGTTTTTTTCCAGTAAATGTTTAAACAGAACAAATAATGTAAATGGGCAAACAAAAGCAGGCTGTATGGTCCAGCGCTTAAAGAAGCCGACCTTGGAACCAGGTGGTCCCTGGTTCAAATCCCCGCTCAGCCACCGAGTCACTGTGTGGCCCCCAATCCCTTGTGTTTCATTTTTCGGGTGAGACGTTCTTGTAAGTGACCCTGCAGCTGATGTATAGTTTACACACCCTAGTCTCATATCTTGTAAAGCTCGGTGATGGTGGTCCATTATGAAAAGCACTACATACAGATTATTATAAAAAGGTTACCGTACCTGCATATTTGAATGACAAACATGAATACTAAGAAGTCGATGCCCTCTTTAAAAACAAAAATAACTTATTTTACCACAATAAAGATACAAAAAAATCGATGCTCCAGGCAGTAGATTTATTAACAATTTTGTTTCTGTATAGCCCATTATTATTTTGCAGACATATTGGATCAAATATGAAAGCCTGATGTTAAAGTAAATAAACAGAGCCATAATTAAAATAAGATTATAATTTATATCCAACAATGAATTCACAGAACCCATGCATTGTGGAGTACAAACTAAAATAATATACAGGCAAAAATGATAATTCAATTGTAATATACTGGATATTAGTTATGTTTAGTGGATACAATCATGCCAGTAATCTAATTTTCTGTTACATGCTTTCATCTTGTGTTTTTTTCCAAAGGATATAATGAACCTCAAGACATCTGTTCTGAAAACGTTTTTAAAAAGCACTAAATGTGACCACAGGAGGGAGACTGAAGCTCCATGACGCTTTTGTGACTTGTAAACATACAGATTATTAAATGACATAGTGTCTATTTAAAAACAAATAAGCTGTTTGTTTGGACCACTGATAAGTAAAAAACATATTGCTGTTTATTAAATTGATCTCAGAGATATCCTGTCCCATTTTCTGGGTGGCTATATATTGGTATAACCTTCATAACTTGAAAAGATACAAGCAAAAGGCACCTGCCTGTGAGAGGTGTATGTTTTAAGAACTATACTGTTTTAACACCATACGGTTACCCTAAGCTCTCCCATTCGTCCTATACCTGCTTAATATAACAATTAATTACTGGCAACATTCTCATCTGCAGGCAGTATTAATGGTTTTAGTAAATTGTTTCAAATCCTCTGTTAATAATATAGATTGTAATGATTAAGGATCAAACTCAGTTGTCCTGATTCATAAACCAAGACATCATATTTTATGTTAAAAAGTCAGCAGAGAGTGCTGACATGAAATTTAGGTTCCTTTTCAATCCAGTCAGTTACCAGAGAGAGGTCAATACAAGTCATATTGAAACTTGTGTTTCTGTTTGCATTTTAGTTACTTATGTACAGGCATGACATTCTAAAGTCCACCAGAATATATACAATTCTTATTGGAAGGTGTGCAAGGTTCGATGAGAATATTTTAAAAAGGAATGTTTGCCACATTAGTGCCTACAGGTAAAATGAATGGGTTTTGCCATGGTGTTGTTTTGGTTTTACAGTGTTGGAACTAAATAACTCTGATCAAAATTGACTTGTTATATGAAAAATTGTACTTTTGGAACTAGTAACTTAATTGCTCCGAATGTCCTTAATAACCAAATATCATGCGTATGATGAGTGATTTCTATATTTTGTGCTTGGCAACAATAATTTACCACCAAGTCTCAATCAAAATGACTCTGTTGGGTGCATTCTTGTATCTCAAATACCTTTTTTTTGCATTTTATCTTTTGTAAAACTGTAATTCAAGTAGACAAATGTTTTGACTAATGCCTTAATCAGTCATAACACTGATGGAACATATTACCTGAACAGTGTGTTGGCTATAATTATAGTTTTGCCTCAGTGGTTAAGTGTTTAGAGTTATAGGTTTTTTTTACTTGTTACCTTTGTCCTTCTCTCCAGTCACAAGCAGTCACACCACAATTTGACCAAAATCCTTTTCAAATACAAAAATGTGCTTGATGCCTCTTTCTCACAACGATATTCACTCTGTTTTTAATTTGTTTATCTGTAAAACTTGTGTGGTTATTTAGAACATGCAGGAGGGTTTAAACATATGTAAAACTGCATTGCCCAGTTTCACTCACAATGAGCGAGACAGCTGATTATATCTTGTTTTTTGCTTTTGTATCCAAGGCTCCACAATGTACTGGTGTTTCACCTGGAGCAGTCTCAAAAGTGATGACTGTGGACAATGTGGACAATTTGGGAGAACAGGCTTTGCTGAAGATTTCCACACCTAACTTCCCAGAAAGAATCAGAGGCAGCAATCATTGAGGAATGATAACATATCCTTCCAGAACACATTCCACCCTTTGTAGACCTGACAGGTCAATAAGGTGCTGTTCTTGCTGCCATGGCTGTCCATCCACCTTATTGGACAGTATTTTGTACAACTGTCTGTGTTAGCTGTTTCCTCCAGCACAGAAGTCTAACTGGACGTTGCTCGGTCATCAAATTAAATAAAAGTAATAAAACTAAATAAACAAAAAGCACACTAAACCAAGCATGTAACTCATTTTATAGTCAGCAGATATTTTTATTAAAATGCAGCCTTTTAAAAGTAATAGACAACCTCCGCCTACATCATCTTGTGATACTTCATTCATCGTCAAAAGTTTTTTTTTTTTTTTCTAGCATTACTGTACCTTATGATACCGCGTATCTTGATGCTGCCATTGTAAATTCATTCTGGTGGGTTGCCTACAGAAAATGATAAATCCTAGCTAGCAACCATATACCATACCTATTTTCTCCAATCACTCAGATTACAAAATCTTAAAATCTTAAAAAACAACCAGACATTCAAATAATTGAGCTCAACAACTGGCTAGCCTGGACAGGAAATGTGAAAATCTGGATGTCTTTAGTGCCAACCCCAGGGAACCTCAAAGAAATGTCAGGGTTTATATAAAATAATAATCTACAAAATAAATTATTTCTTTAATTATTTACGGCACAAGTTACAGTATGTCTATGAATGGTAATTAAATTAATTGAATTAACAAATGTCCACTTGTCTAATACAACATCTTCTAAAATCTTGTTAAGATTTACTAAGCAATAAAACTATTATCTACTTAACACAAATGGAAATAGAAATCGCTTGCTGGTAGCATTTGTTAGAATGTGCCCATAACAGGGTTTTAAAGGTGTGCTTGCCCTGGCCTGCCTTAAATAAAGTGTCAGCCCATTCCTTGAATAGTCGGCTTCCTGAACAAATAACAGAGATGTTTCTTAACAGATGTTAGACCATGATTTAAAAGTGATCTGTGTTTTGGTTTAATATCTGCGTTTAGTTTTCAATTATTACATGTCTTTGTTTATTTAATTTAATACTTTGTCCAAAAATCATGTTGTTAATTCTGTCAGGTTATTAAAGATGGCTGAATATTGTACCACAATGGTTATGGTTTTTGTGCCAAGGAAACTACATTATGAGGTTCTGTAAATAAAGCAGCAATATGAACTCTTAGTAAAATAGACAATGCAAGTATCTTATTAATCAGTTTTTCACCCAGATGAACCATTTCATTTTTGAGTCCTTACTCAATACCTAACAATCCTGTTCAAACATATACAACAGCATACCCTGCTTTTGAGTTTGTTCCCAATAGCAATATTTTTACAAGACCTGAGGCTGACAGACTACTAAATGTTAGATAACATTCCAACTGGAACAAACCCTAAAGGCCAAAGTTAATTCACCCAAATTAGACTTCCAGTTAAACATTTTAAACTCTCTACCCTGATATCAGTTTGAAGATGGTCATATCCACTTCTCAGCCTAAATCAAAACTTTGTAATAGTTGAATCGTTCATTTATGGTCAACTTTCGCTGTTTAGCTATCACAATGTATTTTGTTCTCTAATTTATGAAGATTTATGTGCTGTCTTCTTAGTCCTAATAGTGTTTTCCTGTTGTGAAACTGTACCATACTCTTAAATTCTTATTGCATGTCTTGGTTTCTTAAATGTCTTATTGCATGTCCCTTGCATGGTCTGACCCTGCAACACCTTGTGACCCAGAGGTGAGTTTTCTTTTAATGTCACCAAGCCAAAAATGAGAACTCCTATTACTTTATTCAACCATGCTTCCAATGAAGCCTTTTGTGCCATAATCACTCCATGGGGCAGGAGTCAGGCTACCTGTAGAGATGTCGCCTGACTTCTCGGAGAGCTGCCCACCATTGGGACCAAACCCTCAGCATGACATGCTCCGAGTCGTGGTGAGGTCACCGCTGCAGATTATGAGAGGGCTGCATTATGATGCTGCTAATTCCAAGGGCTGGGTGCTCAGCACCCTCAAGGACATATAGTTAGTAACGATTGAAAACATATAGAAGGGGGTCCCCGCCGTTTAGGGGACCAGACACACAGGGGAGATCCCCTGCACATAATTAGAGGCTTGAGAACCTGAAAGGAAGAAAGAAAGTGGACTCTGGCGTGTTGAGAGCTGTGCTCGATGAGGTGAATTATAGACTTCCAAAGCTGGGGCGGAGATGTATCGCCAGAGAGCCTGAAACGAGATTGCTTCGAGTTACGAAGGGAGAGCTTCTTCTGCGATGTTAGCTAGAATAAGTTTAGAACTTTGGCTTGTGAGGGGAGTGAAAGCGCATTAGATGCTAAAGGTTGGGTTTGGCCAGGGGTCCCCTCTGACTCACTGAGAGAATCTCCCTCAGTACATAAAGGAAGTGTAGCTTGCACAAAGGTCTTGGAAGTGTGACTCACTAACCCCCCAGAGGATGGACCTCCGGCTCCCTGCTAAAGATTCCCATAAGTGCAGACAAACAAAAGAACCACCAATGCATATAAAAACAAAAAAAGAAATAAATCATTTAACACAACAAAGAAGGTTACTAACTACGTGAAGACGCTCCGCTGAGTGGAAAGGAAAAAAAACAAACATTCTTTTTAGGGGGAAAAACTTTGGTGGTCCCAGCAGTAAGGTCGTCCTCACTCCAGACATACTAGCAATAGACTGTTGTGCAGAAGATATAGATGTGGAAGAACATATTTTTAATTAGATGCTGGTTAATCTTTGCTCTTCTGAGGAGTATAGAATTGCAGGGGAAGTCCTGCTCTGGAAACCAACGTGGGCAGATGGGATGTGAACCAGTGTCTGGATATAACAGTCTGGCTTGAATCTATGAACAGGGGGTCAGAATTTGAAATAGGTTTGAGTTCTGTGATATATTTCTGCATGGAAGCATATGGTCATAGAGGAGAGTCCATTTTTGATAGCTGAAAGAATTGATCTTGCCGGAGCTGATTAGAAATGCGCAGGAAGAAGATAAAGTGGAAATCTAAGATGAGCGTGAGTTTAGACAAACCAGGGCTGACCAGATCCTGGGGTTGAAGCTGTCAGAGAATGTTTCGATACAGACAAGAGGTGATCTTCAGAGACGTCCGAATCCGAGGAACAGTTGTGCGGTAAGTACTCCATACTTAATTTGATCTTTTTCATTCTTTACACAGAAATAAATTGCTGGGGGTCTTGCAGTCCGCTTAGGTTCACAACCAAAAAGAAAAACACAAGACAGAAGTATACAGTGTTATAGGAAGTAGATTTGATTGATGATAGGGGTCAAAGGATAGGGAGGAGCTTAGCTTCCGTCCCACGAACCACACATTAGCTTAACATCGATTGACATCCCATTTAAGATCTAACTTTAAAGTTTGTCATATAAAAAGTCTATATTTGTTAAATGTTTCTTATGGGGGGGAAATCTATATATCATTAATGTCATTTACATGTATATACCACTTAACCTTAAAACAAAACTGGTGAGTTGTCTGGACTAAATCTATTTAATTTAAATGTATAAATCCTGACCAAATTTCAGCCACTGCAAACCCAGATTGGTGGCCCCCTTAGCTTCCTGGCACATAACATGGTAGCATTCTCCCTGTAGTTATTCAACACCCCAGTAGCATATTATATCATCAATACCAAAAGACAGAAAATGACAATTGGAAAAAAAAAACATTTATCACACTTTCTGACAATTAAGACAATAATCTGTTTTCTTTTGGATTTTGATATATTAATAAACAGTTTAAATGTTACAGACAGTTTCCAAATAGACACAGTCTTCTAGAAGCAGTCAAAAATTAGTTGGTTGAACAGGGGTGTCACTGCTGGAGTTGGCAGAGCTATAGGTACCAGCCTGTGAAATCTGGAAATCTGGAAATAAGAACGAGCATCAGCTGCATTATTATAAATGCCCGGTAAATGCAACGCTTGATTTAGAAAATTATTTGATACTGAAATCCATATTAACCGCCGCAGCAATTGCATAATAAGAGGGGAACTGGAACAGCCTTTATTGATAATATGAACTGTAAATTTGTTATCACAAAAGAAAAGTATTGATTTCTTTGGTCAAAGATGATCCCATAAATGTGCTGCTCCGATTACTGGGTAAATTTCGAGAAAAGCTGTGGATTTTAAACGTGGTAATGGCTTTTCGATTTCTAGTGGCCATGCACTAGAAAACCATTGATTATTTAAAAAACCTTTGAATCCCTTAAATGAAGCGTCCGTAAATAAAGCCAGATCGTGCAGTGCTGAAATGAAATCTTCATAGAATATAGAGGCCGTTCCAGTGCTGTATGAGAGCTGACCACACTTTAATGTCTTTTCTAGCTTCTGATGAAATATTGATGTAGGAGTTAAAGTGTTTTGCTGTTGATGAAAGAGTAAGTAATGAAGGTATAAATATCTGACCTTGAGGGATAATGCGAATTGCAGAATTAAAATGTCCCAGCAATAAGAGCAGTGCTGATTGTTTCATTGATCTGAAATTTCTGGATAAGGGAAGGCTGACTTTGAACTTTTCTGTGTCCAGTGTGATTCCTAGAAATTCCAGTGAATGAATGGGGTGATTGTTTTTTCTTCTGAAAACGGGACATCAACCTCTGAAAATAAACTTTTAAGATTGGTGATCGTTTCTGCTGGTGGATCTGAGGAAGGAGAGATCAAGAAAAAATCATCGTGTAGGTGGAACAGAAATGGAACTTGATATTAATTGAGAAGTATCCAGTATAAAGCCTCTGAGAGAGTATCAAATACTTTGGGGCTGCTGCGGCAGCCAAAAGTTAACTATGTAGAAAAATAAAATTTTTCTGCCCAGCATATGCCGAACAGGTGATGAAGAGAAGAATGGTCTGGCATTACTTTAAATGCAGCTGATATATCTGCTTTTGCTAACCAGGAACCACGGCCTGCTAATTTAATTGAACGAATTGCATCTGAGATGGTAGTGTACTGTAGAGAACATTGATCCTGTTGATCCCTGTGGTACTGACAAGTCAATGATGAGACGCTTGCGATGCTGATAGTATTAATCCTGTAGATTGGAAACAAAGGAGCTGGAAACGGGCCGGCCATAAAACCTTTTTTAACCTCTTTTTGGATAAGAGACTGTACTGTCTTGGGTTCTTCAATAGCAGAATGGATTCTCTAGTCCGTCAATTAAATAGTTGACAAAGATCTTGTCTGTTTGAGTCAGAAGTTTATGTTTTAAATTGGGTATATTTATGGAAGTGGAAGCTGTGTTGAAGTAAGTCACTTTGGAGCTACTGGGCAGATGGCTTTGGAATGTGCATCCCTGCAGAAACTGCACATGTGGATATTTTTGCACTGCCTGAATGAGCATATACTGGTGTTAAAATTATTATAGATTTGCCTTCCTCCTGGATGTCTGATTTTTTGTCCAAATTTATCTACCCTTGTGGATTGCTAGGGTGGGGCTGAAGAATGGATGCAGTTAGGGAGATTCTGTTTGAAAAGCGGGGAGGAGTGATGCAGACTGCTGATCTGGAAGTTGATGCTACATAGCATTTGGGCAGAGAGAGGTTGAGTGGCCGGTGAAACTGTAGACTCTTCATACATTGGCTCTGAGGCCTCTGAAAATCCTGTTGAATAGGTCTAGATCAGGATGTGCCCAAACGATAATGTGATTATCTGTTGCCAAAACAGCTGTTGCTTTTGCTGAAAATGATTTTTAATAATCAAATAGCGAAGGCAAGCAAATTCAGCCAGGGTCAGGTTTTTCAGTAATCTGGGGTCTCTGGATTTCAGCGTGACTGATACATTTCTGCAGTCATGGCTGTAACTAGCTATGAGGACACGAAGGTCGTTTTTTTTTTTTTTTTTTTGCATCACCAATGATGATACTCGTGTAAAAAATTCTGGTAAAGTTCATTTTCTCTGTTTATTTGATGTGTAATTGTGACAAAGTGCCCGTCCCTGTGTATATTATCTGTTATTTGTTGCGTGTGGTGTGTTTAAATGTTGGTCTATAGACACTGGTACACAGGATATGAACGGGTCTGTGTAACACGAGTGTTTAAAATGTATATGTGTATTTAGGCATGAGGATTGCACAGCACTTCATGTGCAAGTAAAAAGTAGTAATATGTGAGCACGGGGAATTGCGCTTTATTATTTCACATGCAGTTGTACCGAGACTCCAACTGAATGATTGATTAGCAGTCGAGTCTTGGTACAGCTGCATAAAAGCAGCATGTTTTCACCCACTCAGGGTTGGGTGTTCAGTGAGTGGAGAATGGGATAGGAGACGGAGGTAATAGTGAATAATTGTGCGAATAATATTTAAAATATCTACTCACCGTGTTTTGTTTGTTAGTCCATTGTTTGTTTTGTTTGTCTATTTATTTTGGCGAATGTGCCATGTCCTGTTTTTGTATTGTTACAGCCGTTTATTTTCTGTTCTGTTTATTAAATGCTGAGCGAAAACATTCGCTCAGCTCCACCAAACCACACCTCTCTGTCATTCATTCCTTTTCCTGGTTCTGACGCCGCCCACTTCGGCCATCTCTGTGACAGTAACATAGATTTGGAGGTTGAATGGTCAATATGTTTGACCTCAGCGCAGAATGTCAACAGAATGTTACAATGCTGTCTGGTCCAGAAATTCAGATGTAGCCATCAATAGAGAAACAGAGTAACGTCTTTACCTTCAATTATGCCTCACCGAATCTGTGGGGATATTGAGTGATGATGGGCAGTAGTTGTGGAGGCGGAACCATATGCTGTGGCAGTTGCAAGATTGTAGATCAGAGGCTCGACTGTAGGGACCGGGGTTGGTATCAAACTGGAAGTGACTGTAACTACAGTAGAAGCGGGTGAGTTTACTGCAGGAATGTAGGAAAACACTGCAACTGCAGAACCTTGCTTCTCTTGCTCGATATTGGACACCCATTTATCCAAACTGCTGATTTTGCTACTGACTGAGAATAAGGTATCTGGAGTGGTTGCCTGCTGGCCTGTTGAAGTGGTGGCTGTCTGCTGTTTGACCTGGGCCGCTGAACAGCCGAGCGCAACTGGAGTGTTTTTTAGGTGGAAAAATTGGTTCTGCCGAGATGGAATTACAATAGAATATAAAAAGGGATTCCCGATTGTTCCTTGCTGTAATCTCACTGATGTTTTTGAGGAGGGTCTTTATGAGTTTGTTAAGAGTCCAGTCCTTAAAGTATAGTCGCTCTGGAGGTGTATCTTTGGCCAGTAGCCGTTTCAATCGACAGGGCTTGACTCCTTGGACAGTGGGTAGTGGTATGATGTCCTGCTCGGGAGGCACCTGCTCAGATGTTACTGAGAAATGTGATAGAGAAAAGAGCGGTGGGCTGACCAGATCCTGGGGTTGAAGCTGTCAGAGAATGTTCCGATACAGACAAGAGGTGATCTTCAGAGACGTCCGAATCCGAGGAACAGTTGTGCGGTAAGTACTCCATACTTAATTTGATCTTTTTCATTCTTTACACAGAAATAAATTGCTGGGGGTCTTGCAGTCCGCTTAGGTTCACAACCAAAAAGAAAAACACAAGACAGAAGTATACAGTGTTATAGGAAGTAGATTTGATTGATGATAGGGGTCAAAGGATAGGGAGGAGCTTAGCTTCCGTCCCACGAACCACACATTAGCTTAACATCGATTGACATCCCATTTAAGATCTAACTTTAAAGTTTGTCATATAAAAAGTCTATATTTGTTAAATGTTTCTTATGGGGGGGAAATCTATATATCATTAATGTCATTTACATGTATATACCACTTAACCTTAAAACAAAACTGGTGAGTTGTCTGGACTAAATCTATTTAATTTAAATGTATAAATCCTGACCAAATTTCAGCCACTGCAAACCCAGATTGGTGGCCCCCTTAGCTTCCTGGCACATAACATGGTAGCATTCTCCCTGTAGTTATTCAACACCCCAGTAGCATATTATATCATCAATACCAAAAGACAGAAAATGACAATTGGAAAAAAAAAACATTTATCACACTTTCTGACAATTAAGACAATAATCTGTTTTCTTTTGGATTTTGATATATTAATAAACAGTTTAAATGTTACAGACAGTTCCCAAATAGACACAGTCTTCTAGTTACAACTGACATTTCCTGTATAACATTATCAGTAAATACAAAGACAGGGTTCTCAATTGCTTCCTGTTACTTCCTGTTTTGCTGTTTCACTGAATTTCAGGGGAAAGATAAAGGGAATCTGAAACATCTGTTTTATATATTGCAGATGCTATCTAGTCATGTCTACATGTCTACTCCAATGCTTTCTTCAAGGACCACTTGATGCAATATAATGCTGAAAGTGTTTAATTGGTAAACTACTGTATGTACCTGGTAAAAGCATTTTCTTTTTGTTCTTTATGAAAACACAAAATAATGTTGTCAGTCAGAACACATACTGCCCTCACAAGATGGTACCTGTACTGATTTAGAATCAAGGGTTTCAATTCGGTCTGAACACAATACCTGGTTTTATTAAACTTTGTGTTGATATGTATACATGTCTAAATGCCATAGTGTGTTTGTTAATAAATAAATCAAAAGATAAACATGTATGTTTTTTTTTACATTTGGTTCTGAAATAAAAGTTCATTTTTGTCACCTTTGTTTCTGAATGATTATTTCAGCAGATAAAGATGAATTGCCCTTGGAATAATAGTTACAAATAAATACTGTATAATAAATATTAAATACAAAAATAAGCTTCCAACTATTAAATTGAACAAAATATATTTAAAAAACAAAAACAAAAACAAAACAAAACAAAACAGCTTTGGAACATAAAACCTTGATTTCTGATTCCTCCTCCAACTCGGGTCTGTACCTCTGTGGGTGTCAGTCTAAACATCTGTACAGTACAAGAGCACACCCTAGTGGTCAAGTAGTGGATCATTTCTGAATGATCTTTATTTTATGTGTGTTTTAGAGTGTGGCTTGATGAAATGGGGTGCATTAAATATTTTATGGATATTGGTATTTTTTTTTTAATTAGATGGCCACTTCTTTAAGATAATCACACTGATACATTTTTATTTTTTCCCCCTGTGGAAATCATTGTTTTGTGAAAAATGTTTTGTGAAAAATAATATATTTGCATTTTTAATACCATTTTGTGAGGTTTGTGCTGTGAAAAAAAGTTGGTTTAGGAGGAAAAATAAACACACTTCCATAGTACAAGAGCCAGATCCCTGAACTAAGCATTTTAAGAGCTTTGTTTTTTTCACAATCTACATTTGTATGTGGTAAATGACATATAAAGAATGAAGAATACAGGTTATATTCCATGGAATTACATTTATCCACATCTGTTCTTGGCAAATGGGGCTTTGACCTTATAATACGGATTTCAAGACGGCCACTAAAAATGATATTTTGAGAATATTTCCAAAACCATGTTGTCTGCTCTCTACTCAAATTTGTCACAAGATTTTCAGAAAGAAAAAAGCACCGAATAAAGTTACGCAACCACAACTAAACAACCTAAACATTTAAATGATGTGTTTGTAACCAGTATCAGGTTGATTTTTGTGCTTATGATGATTTGGAGTAAATATCTTTAAGAATCTGATCCTTTGTGTATTAAATACAAAGCAAAATGTGTTTACGGGTATAACTATATACCTAAAAAGCTACAAATATGACTTATGAAATCTAAAATAACATACAACTGCAAGTTTGGCAGGCAAACAGGCTCTGCTTTTCAGAAGCTAAGCAGATTTAAAGAGTTTGGCTTGTGAACAGCCTTCTTTCCACTGCAGCAGCCAGTCTCATCTCTGACACACTGCAGTTAAGGGAAGGATGTTATAAATTCCAAGAGTTCAAACATTTGGAAAAACTTTGTTTGATTATTGTATGGACTTAACTGCTGTGGGTCATTTCCCCCACAGAGGGTGCTAAAGGACTGCATTCAAATACTGTACTGTACATACTATGTAATTGTGTGTGTGTGTGTGTGTGTGTGTGTGTGTGTGTGTGTGTGTGTGTGTGTGTGTGTGTGTGTTCAGAATGCCATTTTGTTTATGATTTGTTTTGTGTGTGTCAGTATAGTAATCCCGTTTTAACCGTTTTCAGTAGTCTAACATAATACAATGAAAGCGTTGATCCTTATCAGTTTATAGATGCACTATAAAATGCCCTCAAAAAAAAAAAAAAAAACACCCACAACTTGTATAACTTGTATATTTTACTGTGGTAATGGTATCCTGCTGTCTTCACTATCACTACAGTATATAAGGCAGTGGTTGGATTATTCCTCAGAATTGACTAACACATTCTTCAAAGTATTTACTTTCAAGGAAGTTAAGAAGATTACTATAGTTTAATGAACGGTAGTATTTAAAAAATACACTTACAGCAAACAACTACTGTAATTTTTAGTACTGTAATATACTACGTTATATATAGTCACCACTGTAAATGCTAACGAACACTACCTAAATTGTAGTGTTTACAGTAGAACACTGACAAATAGCTGTATTTTATAATAAGGGAGTATGACAAGGTACATAGAGATGTAAAACCTATTTTTTTAATTGTAATTTGATCAAATTATTTGATTACAAATGACTTATTAACTAATTAGCCTCGACAACAACTGCTCTACTGAAATTAACAAATGATATATCATTGACAACAAACGCAAAGAAAATGACAGGTGCAACTTTTTATTGATTTCTCTAAAGCTTTTGATTTAATAGTTAACAGTGTGCTTTTTCTTAAGTTGTCAAAGCTTGGAATTAATCGTACTGCATCGTTGTGGTTTAAATCACATTTATCAGAGAATTCACAAGCCGTTGTCTTTCAAAGAATATCATCAGGTTTTTTGCCAATATCTGTAGGTGTTCCACAAGGATCCATTCTTAAACCTCGTTTATTTTCTGTTTGTATTAATGACATGCCAAGTGTTTGCAAAAAAAGCTCTGTAAATATGTAACTAGAGCTCTGATAACATTAATGATTTAGTTTAGAACTTTTATTGAACTTCAAGACTGGTTTGACAAAAATGGTTTGATTTTGTGTGAAAAAAGATACCATATTGTTTGGTTCAGAGAAAATGGTGCAAAATATCAGTTCACATTATTTGTAATAAAATGCCCTTCAAATAATGTGTTCATATTGATGCATCAATTCATGACACATGAATGTGAACAAAAGCAAACTTGAATTACCGGTATTCTATTGTCAATATCACTATATAAGTTTTAATACAAGACTCAGACTATCTAAACAAATCTCGATTGAAGTGACGTGATACACATGACCCCAAGTAATGTTAAAGAAAATAGCTACAATGTTTAATAGGATTTGTAGGTTTATTCTTCAGTGTGGTCCATTACACTCTGTACACTGGGTTAAACTGGTTGTCTTCAGAGTGTAGGAGTTTCCACTGGAACCAGAGCCTTTTTAAAGAGGAAACAATAAACTATTTCATTTGAATAGTTTGTTCCAGAAGTTTAATTGTGTTTATTCCTTAAGAAATGTTGGTGACACAAAATATTTCAAAACACCATCAGTGGGAAGTACTATTGGAAGGAAAGCGTTTGCTTTTGCTGCCCCCTCGGACTGGAATAAACTCCCCACAAAACTCAGATCCACAGAGTCACTTTGTCATTGTAAGAGACTGTTGTTGGATCACTTGAACCAGCCTTGTGATTGCACGTGATGTGAAGAGAATACAATAATACATGGATTGTAAAACTGTGTGCTTACTGTATGCTTGCTTGTATGTAACTGTAACTTGCTCCTGCTGCCTTCTTGCTTTTCGCTCATATGGCTTTTCCAGTGAATACCATGTTCAATAAATGTTTCAATTATTAAAGCAGCACTGTTGTTACTGCCCATATTTACATATTTCACAATCTATTGTTTTTCACATTTGTACCACATCTCTGATTCAATTGCCCAATAGTGCACAGCATGTTAATCTTCTGTAGATGGCCTTGGGGTTATCTGTATGCACTTTAAGAGGCCTTGAACTTTAACAGGCCTTGGACTTTATTTTCAAATATTCTTCACACATCTTAAAAACACTAAGCAAAAATATTACGATTAAAACATTTTAGCATTAATTCTTGTGTACCTGTAAAACACATTACTTATGTTTGCTATTACATATTTTATTATTTTCCTCACACTCAATCTTTTAAAATATTAAAAATATAATCTATAATACACAAGCTCTCATACATCTCAGTACTGAAGGACATTTTAAGGTGGAATATGGAGTATGGCATTCTTGCAAGACTGGTAACAAAAGAACCACAAATCTGGTTCTCTCGTGAACTGCAAGCTGTTAAAGGATATGCTAGTGTATGTGGGAACTGGAGATAGAATAAGAGAAACACATTCTTATGTTATCATAGCATCCAGAGTTGAAGTCAAAACATCCATGCTCTCAATGTTCACAAGAGTGGTCAAATGAAACATTGTTTACATACCGGACATGCTTCCTGATGGCATTTCATAGTGTCCATGTGCTTGACATGACTGTAGCTAATTCCACTGTTTGCAAATTGTCACATTTGTACAAAGCAGGTGGTGTACTGGTTAGCACTGCTGCCTCGCAGCACCAAGGTCCTAGGTTCAAATCCTGCCTAGGTGGTCTGTCTGTGTGGAGTTTGCATGTTCTCCCTGTGTTCTCCCCACAGTCCAAAGACATTGGTTAGATTGATTGGTCACTCTAAATTGCCCTAAATGTGAGTGTGTGTGGTGCCCTGCAATTGACTGTCATCCCATCTAGGTTGTAGTCCTGCCCTGCGCCCTGTGTATGCCGGGTTGGGCTCTGCCTCACCGCAACCCTGAAAAGGATTAAGCAGTAATTGATAATAGATGGATGGATGGATAGTTTCTCCATTGGCAGATTAAGAATACAACTGAAATAACTAAAAGTACAGAAAACATGGGCAGCAAGACTTGGAGGATGACCCCTGATTTAGGAGACTTCAGGCAACTACCAATCTTTTCACAGTGCACTCTGGTGAAAAATGCCAGAAGAGAGGTTAAGTCTTGTACTGCCCTAGATAGTTCAGAAAGTCACAAGAATTCATTTCAGTTGACTGTTTACCTTGGAACAATGTAATCAAGCCACTATAAGAGATCTTAGATTGTAACAACCTCTACACTAATGTTACTCACTTATTTGATGTATAGTGACTGTTTGGATGCTCCTGAGAAATGATCTTTTCTGTGAAAAGAGCAACTCAATCAGACCAGTCTTAACATCTGCCATACCTCAGGACATTAAACCACATAAAAAGATTGACTAGTGAAATTGACCTACCGTATTGTACATTACATCTTTCATGTGCGTGTCCTGAGTTTAGTCAATGCTATCATGATCTTGGCATAAAACATGGATTTTTGATTGACCTTGATGAGAAACTTAAAGTTGTACAACTGTTCACATTACAGACTACTGGTGTAACTTGAACTACCCAGAGTAAATATTGTCCAGCTGCAAATATAAGATCTCAGTGAATTAATTTCAGATAACCTTGATTTTCTGAACATTAATTATCAGTACACCTCCATATTTTAACATATGGCAAGTAGTGGCATGGTTCTGTTTTTTACCAAGACTAAATGGCAGGAAAACACTGATGAAGACCAAAATTATAAAATGCACAGTTGTTAAATACAGCTCACTTATCTTACACTACAGTTAGTCTCATTTAACTGTACAACAGTCTCCGGCTAAGAGAACACCCCTCAGGAAGCAAGCAAAGTTTTCTCTTAGCAGATGTGTTCTTTAAGACAGAGTTGACCACCAGAAACAATATGAATGAATAAATAAATAAATCTGTATTAATTGTCATGACGCATGTGTGTCAACATATGAAATGAATAGAATAACAGAAAAGCAATAGGCAAGTGTATGTTAATAAGCTATAATAATAAAGTAACAGACAAACTAATGTTAATAAACTGTCAAAGTAAATTAACACAGCACCCCTACACACGTTAAATGCAGCAACAGCTCTAGATTAATTATAAATACCTGTACAGGAGCAACATTCAAGATGCACAAAATTATTTAACAGAATGGTGAAGTAACTCACCAGAACAGGAAGCATCAAATTGCTCGGTGACTTGTGTCTGATTCAGATTTTTTCAAATTTCCAACTTTATGTAGCAAGAAAAACAGTGGCGCATTTTGCCGTTTGTTCACATGCCATTTTGTAGCGATGAGGTGCACTCATGGAAATCAGAATAGAAAACGAGGCAATGATATGACGGTGGCTCTGGAAAGATTGAATAAACCAGTCAGTGTGCCTCAAGACACCCTCGTGATGACAAGTCACATTTGAAAACATTGATTAATTAAACCATTTAAATTTCATGATAAGTTATCAGGTTACAAAACAGAACTGAATTAGTTGTGAACAAATTGCTAGCGGTGAAAAGTTGTTGGTTTCATTAAGTGGAGGCTGAAGGCTGGAGGCTCAGTTGTGCGGAGATATAAAAAAAATCTAAGTTGGCTTTATGACGTTTATGACATATCATAGAATATACTGACTTGGAATCCCTGTAGAAGTGGGGAAGTCAATTCCACCCCTGCATAACAACAGGTACCCCATAATGACAAAGCTAGCATTGCACATCACAAAATTACCTGAAATGTGAATACATTTGAACTATGAAAACTGCATACAAATTATTTTTAAAGCATAGACATTTATTGTAATACAATCTTCAGTGAATACAATATAAGATTATAGGAAATCAATTAGGACATAAATGGACGACTTGCATAACACAACACATTATACACATGTGATATTGTGCAATACGATATTGTTAACATTTTCAACAAAGTAATGGCACATGTTTTTAATTAGCATGACCAGCACTTGCTTTTGTAAGCAAAATATTGGACATAAAAGTAATCCTTTTGTTTCACAAGTTTAAAAAACAATCAGCTGTAGCTTATTCTGTACCTCCATATATATGGCTAGATAGATATAGCTTAATTATTCTTACTGTAATCATTTAAGAAAAATAAAAAGCCCAAACTTATATTCCAATGATACACAGGGTTTGCTAAGAGACACATCTGTTATTTTTTGGTGTATAAGTTCTACATAAAATTAAGTTACAAAAACATTTAAATTAATGTAATTTCAATACTTGGGTGGCAGGCTGGTGAGTGGATAGAGGCCCAGAGACAGTCTGGAGGTCAAAAAAATAACTTATTATAAACACAAAAATGAAAGGGCACAAGGGCCAAAACAAAGCAATTTAAACACAAAATAAACAAAATAAAGCAAAAATACACTCACAAAAATAAAGGTTTCCAGGCTGGGCAATGCCTTCACTGGATTCAGAACATTCAAAAAATCACAAACACCAACCTGCTTCCTCAGCTCTCTCCTCCTCAATGAAAAGCAGAGGCCTCCTTTTATGTCAGGTTGCAGGGTGCTGATTGATCATTAATTAAACTAATCACCTAATCAACCCCAGCCACCTGAACACAATGAACCAAGGCAGGTAGGGGAATTTAACCCCATCCCTGCCAATTTCTAAAGAGCAGAGCTGTGCTCTGCCTCAACTTGATTCTGTCAAACATTTACATTTAGAAGGTTATATTTAAAAGGACCCATCCTTTTTTCTAGTTTGTCTGACAGAAAAAAAAGTAAGTCTATTTTGAGCTCTTGGTTAACAAACATACATTTCTTAGTTCATTACAGAACAGTAGGTAGCTCTTATAATTATACCTCAAAAATACAAGTTACGCCTTTTTGATATTATCGTTAAACAAAAATTCTGTGTTGATTAAATTTCTTATCAGAACAAAATATGTTACTGAGAAAAATCTACTTTTGTTATTTTAACAGTGAACTTGAAAATCCTAATACCCTTATTTTAAGCAGTTTGCACCTTTTTTATAACACAATCCTCTCCTATCACAACAAAAAGACATACATATGTTTATTAAAATACACATAACATACATGTAGAAAGACCTCACAGATACTTTATTTTACAAGGAAGAATGTAATGGTGCATCAACATTACACAAAGACTGAAAATAGTGAAACATCAAAATGAAATAGAAGAGGTGGTATTATTATTTCAATGTGGCGTAGCTCAATGCTCCCTTTATTGAGTCGAAAGGTATACTGCATTCTGTTAGTATGTTTTGCTATTGTGTCATGGCAGACCAAAACCCCTGCAAAACAAATTCAGAGAGCTAGGAAGGAAATTAAAAGACAAGGCCAAAACTGTGGTATTTTCTGGAATACTGCCGGCACCTTTCAAAGGACTATGCGGACAGCTGGAAATAATAAAATTGTGGTGCACACAGGAAGACTTCATCTTCCTTGAACACTGGACCACATTCTACAACAAGGACTATCTGTATAGGTGGGACAGACTGCACTTAAATAAAAAGGGAACCAATCTTCTCGGAGAAAGGATTTAAACTAGAAAAGGCATGGGTGAGGAATCAACAAAAAAACAGAAGGGAGACTAAATCTAACAAGACTAACAAGTAACTACGATGTAATAAGTGTTACAGAAACTTGGTTATCCGAGAGTGATGCAGACGAATATAATATTAGTGGGTATACACTGTATAGGAAAGACAGGCAGGACAGAAGAGGTAGAGGGGTAGCGCTATACATCAAAAATAGTCTTGAAGCCCAGGTGTTAAATCTGGAAGAAAACAACAATGTATTGACATTAGAAATGTGTGTAGCAAAGAAGAAGCCATACTAATAGTGGATTTTCATCTTCCCCCATATAAAATGGGAAAACCCGGCACAGAGCATGACAGATGAAATTGAAATGGTAGAAATGACAAATGACTGCTTCCTAACACAATTTGTCAAGGCACCGACTAGAGGAGAAGCCAGCCTTGATTTAGTCTTTTCAAATAACCAAAAACCAAAATAACTAAAACAGAGGTCAGAGAACCACTAGCAAACTCAGACCACAACATGGTCTCATTTGAAGTGGTTTTTAAAACCCCAAAAGTAACGACTAAAGCTAACATTTAGAATTTTAAAAAGGAAAACTACCAAGGAATGAAACAGAGACTAACAGAAGTAGATTGGAGTAAGATAGAGAAAGACATCCACAGAAAAAGGACAGCTATTTTTCAAAAATGTAGTACTAGAGGCGCAAAACAATTACATCCCAAAAGCAGACTAAAAATGATAGAGATAGAAATGAACATTGCCAAGGGGGCTAAAACCAATTCCAAGTTTTTCCAATATTACAACAGCAAAAGAATATTCGAGGAGGAAGTAAAATGTCTAAGAGATACAAATGGCAAAATCATCGATGTAGAGAAAAAATAGCAAATATATTAAATGATTACTTTTCACAAGTTTTTACAAAGGAGTATACAAACAACATGCCCCACATGTTGACCTGTTTCTGTCCAGTTTAAAATAACTTTTTTTTTTTTAAAGTGTTAAAGGGACTAGGAGCTCTTAAAATAAACAAGTTCCTTGGGCTGGATGAGATCCTCTCAATAGTAGAAATGAAATAAGCTATTTACAAACAGCTAACTAAGATCATGCAACAATCTCGAGACAGGGGTTGTACCGACAGACTGGAGAATTGCAAACAGAATACCGATCCAAAAAAAGGGAGACAAAACAAAACCAGGTAACAACAGACCAATAAGCCTGATTCCTATTATATGTAAATTATGGAAACTATAATAAGATCCAAAATGCAAAAAATTACCTATATGGTAACAGTATCCTGGGAGACATTCAGCATGGTTTTAGGAAAGGGTCTAACTAACCTTTGACGATGCAACATCGATAATGGATAATTGCAAAGCATATGACATGGTTTATTTAGATTTCCAGAAAGCTTTTGTCCTGCATACAGATGAATTCTCAAACTGAACGCAATAGGGATTCAAGGAAATGCATGTACATAGATTAGGGAGTAGTTAACATGTAAATAACAGAAAGTACTGATTAGAGGAGAAACCTCAAAATGGAGCGAGGTAACCAGTGGAGAAACACAAGGATCAGTATTAGTTTTTTTGCTCTTCCTATTCTATTTTAATGACTTAGAGTCTGGTATAGTAAGCAAACTTGCATATGACACAAAAATAGGAGGAGTGGCAAACACCATTGCAGCAGCAAAAATCATTCAAACTGTTCTAGACAGCATTCAGAATTGGGCAGACACATGACAAATGACATTTAATACAGAAAAGTGTAAGGTAAAAGTACAAAGTCTTAAATTACAATTAGCAGTACCTCAATGAATTGTGGTTTATTGTAGCTTTTTTAGCTTGTCTCCATAACAGGACATTCAAAAATATGCATGCTGCTCTTCAATCTACTAAATTGGCTTTGACTTACACAAATTCCATCTAAAGATTAGATAAATAATAATTTTGGATATTAAAATAATATGCTATAATCCATTTTACAAGAGCTTAAAAAAACGGATAAAAAATATGTTTAAACAAAGCTGTTACTCTAGAAGAACCAGATTAGCTCTAATCATGTACCTAAAGTTATCTTAGGTAAGGCAGTCCAAGAGTGGTGCTAACAAGGTCTGTGAAACCAGCAGTGTAAGTAAAAATAATCAAGCATAACTAATATTAATAGCAAAACCCAACAAAACTATGTGGCAGACTTCATACTTCCCTTTTAGAAAAAATACAATGATGCAGAAATTCAAAACAGCCCCCCTTAAATTAGCTCACGCTTCTACAGTAAACAAGATGCTGTATTCAGCAATTCCAAATCAATTTACAATCTGGGTCATAAGGTCATAAACCAACAACCTTATGAACTACATCATAGCACTCACAGTATTGAATTTTCATCAGCCTGAGTGTCCAGATATTTTGAGAATATCTTTTTTTTTTTTTAATGGCACTGAAATGCCTCATGTAAAATTAAAGTATAATAGTAAAAGAACACTATGTTCTTCTTCATCTCATGTAAGCAAAGTGAAATTTGCAGGGAATAAAGGAGTGGCTCAGTTAGCAGAATATGAAATACCCAAGTCTGCGCACTAAACAAATTGGCAGTAATGAACTTCTTGAGCACCAACCAACCACTTAACCAACAAAATAATCTGTTCTGACAAACACATATGCAAGAATTTATCTCCTTTCAGCCACAGCTATTTTCACTCCTCTGTAATATAAATTGCACTCTGTTTACAATTTTTGTAAGTGCTGAGTTACAGGAGTTAACTAAACATTTACACACAAACATTCTCTCCTTTTAAATTACATCCATCACTTCTTCTATTTGTCATATTTTTAGAGATTCACATGTTATATGTTAAGTGTTTATGATTTTGAAATTAAGTTAGCATACATAAGTGCTTTTTGTGATTGTGAAGGAAAATATTGATTACACAGTAGGACCAAGGAAATCAATATCAACTTTTACTTAAAATCAGTTTCACGGGATAGCAAGTGCTTTTTTTAAATGTATATGTATATAGACTGCACCCTAATTTAAAAGGCTCTGTTTTAATGCACTACTAGCTCTACAGTCAGGCTGTTGCACATCAACTCCCAGCACATTAACCCCTTCAATAATGGTGCAAAAAAAAGAAGCAGCCAACTCCTTCCTTTTTGAAGTAACAGCTGTTATTTATACTCATGTATCAGAAGGGAGCTGTGATTAACTGCCCATATCTCTATAAAGTGGTCAAAATGGCATCTTGTTTAAATTTTTCTAACCTGATAAGAAACAGAAATGTTCAAAGAATCTGATAAATGGTTGAATCTTCATTTGGGATGTCCTATTCATGACCTACCCTTCTGTGCATCACACAAAGCCTGGCTCCCTTATCTGTGGTATATAGAAGGCAAACTGTATGGTAGACTTTATATACAGTATACATACAATCATCTTGTTGAATGCTATGTGAAGAATACAACTTGGAAGTGTGAGTTGCTTGAGATTTTCTGAGAGGAGATGGTTATTTTAGTTGTCTGTGTTTCTTTGGTTCTTCAGATATGTCCTGGTAGGTAGGATGCAGCTCCATTGCTTCCTGTTTCAGCATTCAATTTCCTCCATGACTTCCATGACAATGGTGCGTGGGCCTGTCAGAATTAGGCTGCTGACTGTTCGATAGTCCAAGTGAAGAACATTCAGTCCATTCACAGAAACAACAAACTGACAGACCTGAAAGTAAAATTGATTAATTAATTAATTATGACATTAAAAATGATTTTTTTTTCTGACTCAGATTGTTTTATGCAAACCCATTATATTTCCTGTCTTTAGAATGTCTGGGTTACATTTTAGGAATGGCATTTAGAGACCTCCAGTGACTCCAGTTTGACTACTGGCGCTACAAAACATGTACTGTGGAGCAACAGCAACAGCTAATCTATTATGTATCTAAAAAAAGACCTGCAGCTGTAAATTAATACAGAGTTTAATGGATCTTTGGCACAGGAAAGGGGTGTGTGGCTCATGCAAACAAATGGTAAGAAAACACATAGTAAGTGAATTATAGTGAGGTCCTTAGGTTAAGCAAAAAAAAACAATGAATGAGATTGTAAGTCCAATCCTTCTCAATTTCTCTTCCAAATACTTATTAGCATAAGTCCAATCACAGCTTCCAGGCTGCAAAGAATCCGGCTTGTCGATATCAGTGCTAAATTTTTAAATATCGTATGGCTCTTGGCAGTTGTGAATGAAGAATAATGTGCTTGCCTTAAATAAAACATGGAAATATTTAGATAAACAGCACACGTTTCAGAGCCCCTATATTTTGAGATTAGTGACAAATTAATCAGTTAGGAAGGCATTACTATTCATAATTTCCAGTATGTACTAAAAGAAAAAAACTGACAAGATTTATTTCCAAACATGAATTTCACAATGACTTAGATTTCAACTGTGTTGCCCTCTGTCTACACATTTCAGCACACAGAGGACAATCTGTTCACGGTCAAGTTTTCTGCTCTGATATTTACTTTGATGAAAGCCTGAAACAGTCTGCAAATCAAATTGTATAAAACTTGTCAACTATAAAGGATATCACTATTCAAACACCTAAAGGTATGCTAAATACATATTTGTACGAGTTAATACTACCAATAAAAGCCTCAGGTGAGATCATTTGCATTAGTCATCCTACCCGTATTGGGTATATTAAATCTTCTTGACTGTGACTCCCATAATAATCTTCATAGTCATTAGGTTACTTACAGTGATTAGTATGCCTCATTGTATTGCATAGTTGCTACAGTAGATATAAAGTAATATAGTTTTCAGCAGAGCTATACATTATTTTTAATTCCAAATAATAAAATCAGAAAGATACTTTTGCTCTTATTTTACCAATAAAACACAATAATATTGAATTTATTATATTATTTTGGCAGCATTTGAGGTTTTAATCATTCGACTGAATGGGGAAGGTGTTGTGGACTGTTTTATTTATTTCTTTTGCTCTCCTTTTGACCTTGAGTTATAACACAGTTACCGGGAAGCAACTGAAACATTTAATGTATCATGTTCCTGTATTAAAGTTAAAAGAAGCACATTCATTTTACTATTTAGCACCATCCCAGAGTAATTGTACAATTAAAGAAATAAACGCTTTGCAAGATCAAACAGATATGTTTCATTGAGTCTGGTTTAAAGGAAACCATTGAGCCAGAATTCCAGATTTTAAGAAGCACACGTATAGCAAATATTATTTAAAAGGATAAGAGTAATTTCACAGCACTGATATATGCCAGTGTAGATTTAAAATGTAATATTAATATTTAATATATTCAATTTAAATATTAATATTTAAATTTAATATTTAATAATTGCAGACTTGTATTAGAGTGGTACATTCTAAGGAGGGTTGTGGATTATAAAAGGTACTTATTTATGTTTTTATTATAAATTGCAATTGCCTAATAGGAGAGCTGATTCATGCACAATATAAACATGGCCTTGTTTAAAAATCTTAAGCATAACATCACATTATAGATAAAATGCACCTGGGGTTTTCTTTCCATGAAAAACTGTCCTGAAGGTATAGTGTAGGTCCATTCATTACACCAAATTATTACTTACTATAAATTACTATAAACTGACTGTGAAATATTTTTCAGGCACTGAAAAAAAATGTACTGGTAAACAGAAAAATATTCGGCTCTCTAATAAAAATGTGAAAAATATTTTCCCACTCCACTCCAATTTAAAGCAAATGTAAGAGCTACCTCACTTATGGTCTAACTTAATTTCTTACAATTAAATCAACAATTAACAGTACAATTAAGAGCAAGCTACACAATAAAATGATATTTAAAAATACATTTAAAATTCGGAAGAAAAATTGGGATACAATAATTGATCAAAAATTGACAATAAAAAGGACACTATAAATATTATAGCTGTATCATAAATGAAAAAGTAAATATGTCAGTTTGGGTATCACATAAATCATTATTGTAAGGTTCTTTGCGGTAATGGGGTTACATTTATTAAATGGAAGCTGGAAAACAAGAGGGCACAGTTGTACAACAAGGGCCTCCTATGACTGTGAAGGTCAAATCCCACAGATTACTACATATATAGTACAACAATATTATATTGTTTCCACCAGTAGGGAATTATAACAATGCTATTCTATTATAGACAAAGAAAAAACAAGTACAGCTGCCTGTTTGGTTTACTAACCACTGACAGTGGTGACTGACAGAAGGGTGTCTAATGGGCAATAGTCCAGCATGTTTGCAATGTATATTAATTACTTTTCAAGGGAGCTTAGTCACTCATTCAGTGCACATGACACAACACATGCTGTTACCTTGCAGTGTTCTTTAAATCGTGTTATCCAAGCCTTGCAGATACACAAAATAACACCAGATTGATAGGCAGCTTATTCAGTGACCTAACATTCAGTGACATTCAATCAAATAACATTTCACACAATGCATGATTCCCAATGCTCCAGAACAGCTCCTGACAATTTCTTTCTAAACAATACGAACAATACAGACTGGCACCAGGGTATTTCAGTGGATGTTTTTTTTTTTATTTAAAAACAGTTTAACTTTCACTTTTAATTTATGCGGTGTGAATCAATTCAAAACTAATATATATGCCTACAATTTGAAAATCTGTGGGCCTCATTCTTTAAACAGCGGTAACGTGTTTTGCACGCAGTAAGCCCCTTTACTGCATGTTTTGCACACCTGCTATATTCACTAACCAGTGACAGGCAACCTAGTGCGTCGAAATGTTGATGGGTGGTATGGAAATTATGTCACAAAATATGACGTAATATATGCAAGGGAGGTATTTGATATGCAAACCTGTGACAGAAATACAAGGATTCTTGGTTGTAAATCTCCCTCTCGACCTGTGAGGGCATTAATCAGCGAGAATAGAGTTCCGTGGACGGGCTGGTCTGAAAGTCCTTTCCCCGGGTTCAAGGAAAGTTGGCCAGCCTGGAAGGGGGTGAAACAGTTGCAATAATGCATTGTCCCTGAAGGGAAACGAAGAGGCAGCCGCAGATTGGAGAGACGGTTGCACTCGATTACCAAGGGGTCATGTGTGACAGCATAAAAGGGGACGGAGAATTATAATCCATTCCTTCGCTTTGGTTTCTGTAAATAAACTGAGAAGGACTGGCAGACGTTACAAAAAGGGAGACAAAACTGAACCAGGTAACTACAGACCAAAAAGCCTGACTTCTGTTATATGGAAACTATAATAAGATCCAAAATGCAAAAAATCACCTACATGGTAACAGTATCCTGGGAGACAGTCAGTATGGTTTTAGGAAAGGGAGATCGTGTATAACTATTCTGCTTGATTTTTTTGAGCATGCAACATCGACAACGGACAACTGCAAAGCATATGACATGGTTTATTTAGATTTCCAGAAAGCTTTTGACAAAATCCCACATAAAAGATTAATCCTCAAACTGAATGCAGTAGGGATTCAAGGAAATGCAAGCAAATGGATTAGAGAGTGGTTAACATGTAGAAAACAGAAAGTACTGATTAGGGGAGAAACCCGGAACGGAGCGAGGTAACCAGTGGAGTACCACATGGATCAGTATTAGGTGCTCTGCTATTCCTAATCTACATTAATGACTTGGATTCTGGTATAGTAAGCAAACTTGTTAAATTTGCAGACAACACAAAAATAGTGTTGCAGCAGCAAAGGTCATTCAAAATGATCTAGACAGCATTCAGAACTGGACTGACACATGGTAAATTACATTGAATAGAGAAAAGTGTAAGGTACTGCATGGAGGCAATACAAATGTGCATTATAAATACCACATGGGAGATACTGAAATTGAAGAAGGAATCTATGAAAAAGTCACCTCACTACAAAAAGGATATTGCTGCTCTAGAAAGAATGCAAAGAGAGCAACCAGAATTATTCCTGGTTTAAAAGGCATGACATGTGCAGACAGGCTTAAAGAATGGAATTTATTCAGTCTTGAACAAAGACGACTATGTGGTGATCTGATTCAAGCATTCAAAATTCTAAAAGGTATTGACAATCTCGACCCAACTGACTTTTTCGACCTAAAAAAAACCAACAAGGACCAGGGGTCACAAATGGAGAATGGACAGAAAATAGGAGGCACTTTTTTACACAGAGAATTGTGTGGGCCTGGAACCAACTCCCCAATAATGTTGTTGATCATTGCTGGGGGATTACCCCCATATCCCTCTGCACCATTGGTAAGGGAGAACCCCCATACCCCCCTGCACCCCCCAGCAACCGCACAGGGGGAGGACCCCCATACCCCCCTGCACCCACACTGGGGGATGATGCCCATACCCCCCTGCCTTCTACTTAGGATTTCTAGCCTCCTCCTTTCAATGAAAAAGAAAAGACTGAACTGTCACATCATGAAGTAAAATCTGACAAATCTCCCTCCTGACCTCTGAGGATGCAGTGTACAGGGAACAGAGTGCCCTGGACAGGATGGTCTGACAATTCATTCCCAGGGTTAGGTGGAAATCGGCCATATAGAAAGGGAGCACAGCTGCAGTACATTAAGCCATTGCCCCATAGGGAAAGCGATGTGGCAACTGCGGATTGGAGGAGAAACGGCTGCACTCACTAACCAAGGGGGAATGACTGAAGGTACAAACAGGGGATGTGGCTAGGTGATCTGTTCCTTTGTTTATGGTTATGAGAACGCTAAAGGACAAGTGAAATATTACGGTGAGTGTTTAGTGTTTGTTTTGTCGGTTCTAATTGTACTGTTTGTTATTTTTTTATCCAGAGCTGCTGCTACAAGCCAGCACTAAACTAAGTAAGTAGATTGCATTTTTTTTAAATGTAACACAGTATAGGCCTAATTTTATTGGCAACAGTTCTATGAGCAATAAGGGACATACAATTTAGGCTAAGATTTAAAATTTTTAAATTGATAAAAAGTTTATTTGTTTTCTCAAATCCACTTACTAAGTTCTATAAATCAGGGTCCATATTTAAAACAAGTCTTGGATTACATCCCTTTTTGTGTGTACAGTATGTCTTGCATAATGCACACCTTATACCTGCAAAATCATCCCAATATACTAAACAGAATTCTATACCCTTGTTGTACTGTGCGACTTGTATATAAACACACAACCTTCTACCAAAATTCTCTCATACGGAATTCTCAGAGTTTACAAAATGGTGTGTGCTACACTCAAACATACCATATAAATGAACAGTATAAAACATGTTTTATCAATGGGGACTATTCTCAAATGACCCCTACATATGTCTGTTTATCATGTTTATATGCCAAAATAAATATCTTAATAGCTTTTCAGCATTTCAGGAGACAAATTTCCCACCTTTTATCGTTCTTAACACAAAAGTGACCATTCTGTGAAATAATAATTTCACAAAATGGTCATCCTAATAAATAGAAAACTGTTTAAAGACTGGGTTTAAGATAATTCTTTGCCACAAATCAAGATGTTAAATAATGAACTTGCTTTCAGCATACACTCCATATTGGGTAAAAATTTAATCTGTCAGGACAACTATTGAACGAGTGAAAATAACAAAAGCACAACGATAAACCAGGCAACTGCAAGAATGAAATGCAATTAGGATCATCGATGAGCAATTAATGTAATTTGTCACGTCTGTTAGAAATAAAAATGAAGCAAAACAGAATCAGGCTCAGTCAAGACATGAAGGTAAAAATAAGTGACATGTTTTTGCAATTAACAGCTTTTTCTGAGTTTAATTAGGAAACAGAATCAGCTCAAAATAACTTTAAAAGGGACATCATGTGATCAAAAATAAAACCTGAAATCTTCAAGCCCTGACTATAAGATACCTCTGTTGAAATGTCACCGGACCTTTAACAAATGCTAAACCATAGCATTAACTATTTAAATATGTTATGAAATAGTACATTAAAAACAAACATCAAATAAAAACAAAACAAAAAAACAAGCAGTCCTTTAGCGCAATATGAAATCTGTTCAATCACAACAAGAGAATGTACAGAATGTAATTCCCTGAAATGTAATAGTACATAAGGTTAGAGTTGAATTACACAGATAAGTGTTCCCAGTTTAGCTCAACGCGTTTTCAATGAACCAGCTTTTTCTGGACTGTTCTGTATTGTTGTGATAATTTCCACCCATGTGTTAAAATATCAGTTAAACCAAATAAAAAGTGCCATACAGTATGTAACACACAGTTAGTTTGTAAATGAATCTGTGCAGTTTGTGAATGTTTAAAATAACTGCTGCTAAAAACAGTAGTTGGCAAACATATGAAAATGTTTAACAAGTTTGTCCTGAACACTTATCTTTCAGTACTCGTGTTTGGACCTTTGTACAGTTGTGCAATGTACAATATCTAGCAGTTCCTTTTAAAATTGAGAATTAACAACAGTTTATGATTGTGTAACAATTAAAAACACCTCAAGTGGTTTCTTCGCACCCATAGGATGTACATGGGGCAATTTCCATGGAAAAAGAAACAAGTCTCACCTTCTTCTCACTCTATTTTGGTAGTACTTTCCAGTTGTGTGTGTTTCCATGTACTTTTCTTTAAGTTTTAGCCAGAGAAATGTTCGTTCCAAATGTAAATAACCTACAATGCGAGACGCTATATTTAAATGTTTGTGTCTGACTTCCTATTTGGTATTGCATGGCTTCTTATATTGTACAGCTTTATTAGGATGTGTTCCAGCAAGTGCAGTCTGCCTGATTTGGCCACCAAAAAAAAAAAAAAGCAGACATAGTGTTATATAAATAATAATAAAGAAGCATCCATTAGGAAAGTGCTGTGTACTATCCGTGTATTATTTGCTAAACATTTTTGACTGCATATACATTATTATTACTATTTAGTCATTTAGCTGACACTCTTATCCTAGCGACAGAGACTAGGGGTGAACTATGCAACTGCAGAGTCACACGTCACATCCGAAGGATATACTAACACACACACACACACATATATATAGTAAAACGATTGCAACTCCCACTCTTTCGTTGACCCTTTAAACCAGGACCCATGACGTGAAAATGGAAGTTTTTAAGCAGCGCTTGCGTGCTATTTTTAATATTTATACAAAACACAAAATAAACAAAACACTAACTACACAATCAGGAACCTAACTATAATGCAGGACAGCTAGGCCATTTACCAGTTTTAAAAATAACAAAAACCAAACATACAAACCTTTATTCACAGTACCTTATTAACAGTTACACACTCTCACAACCGGGCTCTTCACAATACAGCCCTGAACAGACTGTCTGCTCTCTTTAAATACCTCTAATTTACAATACACACCAGGTGCAGGGGATAACTAATAACTAAACAATTAAAACAATTAAACAAACAAATGTGCATTCGCCCATGTTTTTGGGCAGGGAAAACTTAAGCCCTTCCCTGCCCTATTACAATATATGTACATACATACACACACACACACACACACACACACACACACACACACACACACACACACACACACACACACACACACACACACACACACACACACGTTTTTCTACAGAATCGTAGCTTCAGCAAATCTGATCCTTATAGTCTGCTAACTGGGCTAAAATACCAGCGCTTTAGGTTAATGATATAAAAATTATTCAGTCATAATGTTCAGATATTGGTAGTAAATCAGACTACCCTACTCACCCAGTGTTTCAATAAATATTATTCTTATAATAATATTGTAGCGATCTCGGTTCCCGCAGGCAGGTGCAACATAGGGCGAGGCAATCCACACAAGGGTGGAGGGCGGGCGAAACCCGGGACCTCTCTCACTAAAGCATAGCACCAATACTATTGTACAAAAGAGCCAGCTCCATTGCAAGAAGCGTATACCCCCGGCACGCTACAATATTAATAATAACAACAACAAGTAATACCTGAATCTGAATCTCGCAGTGACTGTGCAAGGTTCTTGCCAGTAGAATTGGTATATAGTTATTGTTGTTAGGTAAATCAGTATAAATTGGTAGTCCATACAAGCTCAACAAATAACACAGCTACGTTAATATACATATTTTGGTACAGACGTGACAATTAATTTCCCTTCATAGATAAAGCATTCTACTTAAAGCAGGTTTACAATGAATTGCATCTTATTGCTAAGGGACAAAAAAGTCTAGGCTAAAGCAATCAGCTGATGACCAATCACAAAGATAATGAAAGTAAGTGTAAAGGGCTTCATTATTAGTATTTTTGAAGTCTCGTAAGCATAATGACTTTTGTGAATTGAAAGCAGACTGATTTCCCACTTCTGAGGGAGGATTCAAGGAACAGCCAAACACTGCACTGCAATGTCACTGGAGGGAGGGGCTTCCAAGTGTTTTTTCTCATAAGAAATTATCCTATTCAGGCTTTGCAGTCTTCAAGAGAAGCTGACGAATACTTTATGAGGCTGTTTTCACACCGATACTGATAACCTGCATAATTTCCCTAGATTTTAAACCAGCATTAAATGATATGTGGACTAAACGACTTCCGTGTCAGTTTGCGCAGTGCCGCAGTCCTTCCCGTCCGTGGCGAGCACAACAGAATTCTATTCCGAACCTTATCTTGTTTAAAAGGCCAACGGCTGTGTCAGCAGAGAGAAGGAGACATTTGAATTTTGTTTTAAATATGTTTCTGAAATCGGTGGTTAGTGGTGAGATATATCTGTTGTGTCAAGTTTAAATATTGCATACTCGCTAGTCAGTTTTATAAGGCGCTATTTAGTTTAGTAAGTAGATGCAGCTGCTGCATATACAATATATTATATGCAGAGTGAGACTTGCGTGGTGATTTCTCAGGTGGCTTTTGAATAATGTTATTGCTACTGCTTGCCTCTTAGTTTTCTTTGTTCTGTTCTCTGACTAAATAAATACCATAGTATATTTGCCACTTTTTCTGTAATTCTTAGTAACAGAGATGAAAAAAAAACAGATTGTTGAGTGATTTAAATGCTGTTTCAGTTGTATGTTGACATTTTTTAGCTACAGAAACACTGTTTAGATAATTGTTGCTATTAAGGCATAGTAATATTAATAGATCATGTAAGTACATTAGTTTATGATGTCATAGCCGTGTGGTAAGACAATTACTGCCGCACGGTCATGTGATCTTGTTCAGCCAATCACAGCACTTAATTTATCCAAGCCATTTCATAATATCCTTTTATAGGTCTCACATTATATAAAAGACGCATTCGTTACGGTTTAATATGGTACAAAGGAATATTTACTAATCTTTCCTTCAAGTTATTTCAGTTCGGCTGTTTCCACCATGTCCCCACATTTTACTGCAAGAGGTTGCTTTAAAGGAATGCAGAGACACTGAAAACATGTGAGTTGTACGGAGCTTTCCATATTAAAGAAGTGAAGATGAATGATTTCAAGTACAATTTAAAGACTCCTATTAGCACTGGCAAAACAATGATAATCACTAGAGAAAAACAATAACTAAAAACCCAAGCAGCAGAATCCAGAAGCACTCGCAATTATTCCAGACACCATCAAACAGTAATGGAAAAGTTAAATAAAATACAATAAAATCATTGAAATTACATGTAAGCTACTTCCTCTTTAAGGACTAATCTGCTTTTTATCCTGGAATCTAATAATTTGCTACTATATGCTGAGGGGCAGTTACTCTAATGGTCCATGGTACATTGCCAAGAATACCATTTCCTGTAATATTTATCTTGGTAGAGAGAAGGTGATATACTGGTTACATACTACTGTTTTTCACAAACAACTGAAGCTGTAAGGTGTGCAAGCAGAAAATGTCCCCTGCATTTGCCCTAAATGAAATTAATTCTCAAACAATCTACTGTACAACATTTGTAATCCTATATCTTGGAGATCCAGTGTAGGTGTGTGTGTGTAATATATATATATATATATATATATATATATATATATATATATATATAGAGAGAGAGAGAGAGAGAGAGAGAGAGAGAGAGAGAGAGAGAGAGAGAGAGAGAGAGAGAGAGAGAGAAATGTTTTTTTTATGTACACAAAGGTTTTAAATTATTACAAAAAGGATGTTTTGGACAAAAGCTATGTAGAAAGCATTCTTACTTTACAGCATTTTTTCACACCTGCCTAAAACTTTTGCACATATATATAAGTAATAACCCACAACAGGGCGTAAGGTAAGACACATGTAAGATGTGTGTCTTACTGTACACCCTGGAGTGGGTTACTGCGCTTTAGTTTTTTCCAGTGCAAAATAGTTCATATACATAGTCTTTAGAAGCTACAAATTTGCTGGAAAAACATATAGCTGCTGAGTGAATATTTTTTGTTTTAGATATTCAAGGTTATTTTTTTAAGTGCAGTTTGAGAAAATATAATAACTTGTCTATTTACATGTTTTATACACTGGTGTGAATCACTGTTTCTCTAGTACAGTTCCTCCAAACACGCTATCTGCTTTCCAAGAGTTTAACTTCTCCAGAGTCTCCCAGACAGTCAGTGAGGAATGTGAACTATAGACACAGAGTGAACTTCCATTTCTATGCTGATGATACCCAGCTATATTTGTCCCTAAAGCCAGAAATTTCTTCTGCCTGGGTTATTAGCTACTTGCCTTACAGACATCAAGCACTGGATGTCACAGAATGTTCTAATGTTGAATTCAGATAAAATAGAGGTTATGCTAGTGGGATCACAAAACCAACTGAAAGGATATGTGGGATTGCATGAGCTCAGCTTTTGCAGTCTATACTAATCTTTGATACTAATGTATAATTTGAGAGTCATATAAGGTAAGTTACTAAAGTATCTTTTTACCATTTGAGAAATATCGCCAAACACAGACCGATTCTTTCCGTATCTGAGGCCGAGAGACTAATGCATGCCTGTGACAGAAATACAATCCGTTCTGGTTGTAAATCTCCCTCTCGACCTGTGAGGGTGCTAAATAGCGAAAGGAAAAGTATCTGGACGGGCTGGCCTGTCAGTTCGTTTCCGAGGTCTTGAAGTCAGTCAGCTTGGATGGAAGCGAGACTGTTGCAGGAAAGTATTGACCCGGAAGGTAAACGAGGTAGCAGCTGCAAGCTATAGACGCAGCTGAAATCATTTACCAAGGGATCATATGGGGTAGCATAAAAGGGGCCAGAGAAATGCTAATCTTTTCCTTCGCTTGGGTTGTATACGTACACCTGGAAGGACTGAGAACTGCAGTAGAAACTGCCGAGGAATGTCTGTGAGTGTTTGTTTGTTTTGAGTGTTAGTAATTGTCTTGTTTATTGTATCACTAGATGGCTAAACACGTTCCGAAGGTGTCACTTTTGGGCCAGCACAAGCCAGAACTGCACTGCACGAACTGTCACCAAATAACCTGCTATCACCCACCACGAGCACTACTACACGCACCCAGGATTGGTGACTGTGTTTTAGTATTGTGAGGCAGATAATGTTTATTGTTTGGGACTGTAAACCTGTTTGTTTGGCTCCACACATTACACATTGTTTTTCTTTTGTTGGTCACCAGACCCGGATTATAATTAAAACCCCCCGTTTCCTACCGGATTACAATTGTTTGTGATTTCTTCTGCACTGCATCACCTCTACACCTGTTCACAATCACCAACCAAATTGCCACAATGCCATTGTTTCATCCAGAATTTTTTTCTGGTGTTCCAAAACATGTGGTATCCTGCTTGCAGCTTGTTCAGAATACTGCTGCTAGAATTCTGACTAAAACCAGGAAAAGTGAACATATTACCCCTGTTTTGGCCTCTTTACACTGGCTCCCTGTGCAGTATAGAACCGATTTTAAGATTTTGCTATTAACTTACAAGGACCTGAATGGATTAGCACCTAGTTATTTGCAAGAGTTACTGACCCCATATCTTCCAAACCATACTCTGAGATCACAGGATGTGAGACTGCTGGTTATTCCGAGGGTCAACAAAAGCAAGACAGGAGGTATGCCTTTTTCTTGTAGAGCTCCTAAATTATGAAATGTTCTACCTTCATTTGTCAGGGAAGCTGGGACCGTTACAGTTTTCAAGTCAAGACTATAACGCACTTTTATAAAATGGCTTTCTTATCTTAGTGGGTTTTAATGTTACTTTAAAATTGCTGCTTTTGTATTATTATGTGTATGCTGTTATTTAAATGGTCTGACTGTGGCAGTTGTATGTGTGACATGCTATACAAATGTATTGTGGTTTGTTCTTTTTTTCTGCTATGTACTGTACAGTGCTTTGTGATGCTTTTGTATAAAAACCGCTATATAAATGCAATAAACAAATAAATGTAACACCAGTCAACATGAACAAAACTGCTCACTGCATTATAATACACACTGATGTCTGCAATTACTGTAATGTATTTAACTTTGTATACTACATTCTTGAAATTATTATTATTATTATTATTATTATTATTATTATTATTATTATTATTATTATTATTATTATTATTGTCATACGTGGTCCCTTTGTTGGTAAGATCCAACACAACTGATCTCTACCCCAATTTTAGATTGTGCAGTTTGGTGGAATTTGGTGCTTAATACATTTTTATTTGTACAAACTCATTTGAAGCAAATAATCTTTACAAAGAATGGCAGAAACATTAAAGCATGGCTTTCTGAAGCTCAGTTGAGTTGTGGCGTTGGAGGAGGTAATATGTTCTGTATGAAGTGATGGATTTGCTCACCCAGCACAAGCGCTCCTTTTCAGCTTGTCAGTAGACTACTTTCACCTAGAGGTCAGTGAGGGAGGTTAGGAGTATATTTTAGTTTTTGAGGACCATTTCACTTGCAAAAAACAAACCTGGAAAGACAGTAGCAGAAAATACATTCCATGATTTCATTCACTGCTTTGGGTACTCTGCAAAGCTCCATCAAGAGCAAGGTCAAGAATTTCAGAATAACCTCTTCCAGCAACTAAACAGAATGGCACTCTCCCACATGATACCGTATCACCCCCAGGGCAATCCAGTCAAATGTTTTAACCAAATCTTACTTCAGATGCTTCGCACTCTGAGAATAAAACTGAATGGAAAGACCATGTGCCACAGGTTGTGTATGCTTATAACTGTACCCGTCATGAGGTTACTGGCTATTCATCATTCTTTTATATGAGAGGCACCCTTGACTACCCAACGATCTGATGTTTGACTTGAAAAGCCTGGATAATATAACTTCTCATCAGTTGTTCACACAGAAATGGGCGGACAAGATGCAGGAAGCATACAATTGCATTGGAAAACAGCCAAGAGTCATCAGCAAAAGGGAAAAGGTACTATGACAGAGGAGTGAAAGGAGTAACTCTCCAACCAGGAGACAGAGTTCTAGTAAGGAAACGCTCAGAAAGGGGAGGACCTGAGGTCTTATTGGCAGCAAACTGTACACAGCATACAGAGGATTGGGGAAAGGCCTATCTACAACATCCAGCCTGAAGCTAGTGGTACACATTTCAGTGTTACCCAGAAATCTTGTGATGTCAGTTAATGTCTTACCTGTTAACCAAAAACTCTGTAGACAGCAGAATCCAGTGGACCGAGGAAGCCAAGACCAAAAAAAGAATTCTGAGCTCAACAAACAGAATGACAGTAGAGGACAGAACAATCTGATCAAGAGGATAAGAGTTATGCTTATCACCATAGAATACCATGGTTTTCCAACAACACAAGTGCACAAATTGGAAACAACCCAATTACATTTTTCAAAAGAGTTTTGTCCAGCAGCACAAGAACCAGGAACAAGTGACATTCAGGTCAAAGATATTCTTCACTGTCCTGAGAGGTTACTAGAAATTTCAGAGGAACATCATACATGGTCCTCGAGATGAAGAGCGGCTACTTCATACCTACAACCACTAGCTACTGCTTGCAGTATATTCAGTATGACCATTGAGACACCAGAGAGCTTGATAACATGCAAACTCAAGCTTTGCAGCAAAATTGCTATATGTATTGTTTATGCATTCAATTTAAATATCATACACAATTCATCATTTTTCAATCCGTAAAGAAGCGCTGCAGATAACATAATATTTTTTTGCGATAGCTAAATAATTCTGCCTGCACAGAAAGTTGGGTTGAGCTGCAGCTCTTGGAGTGCCCTGCCAAGGAAGTGATTTTAGTATAAACAATAGGTAGAGGGGCCCTCACGTTTCATTTTGCACTGCCATTGTAATGATAGGTTTGCTGGTGTTCTTTCCATGACTGCAAAGGATTAGCAAAGCAAAATGCTTTCCATGTTGCTGTCAAGAAATGGGATTTATTTTAAAAAGTGATTAGCAATATGCTGCTCCTAAAAATGAAGTCACACTGCACCTTTGTCTGATTTACAAGACTGTGGGCATTAGAGCGCTATAAAATGTACAATTTAGAGTTTTGAAGGAAACGGGGCTAAGAGGCCTGAAGTGGAGAAGCTTCACTGGACATGTGTTATAAATAACACATAAATGTCCAACTTGTCATTTGCTGTTATATCAAACTTATAGTCACGCTATATTACTATGGCCCCTGCATTAAGACAGCCACGATCACCAATGGTTAGACAGCTTTTCACACATATATATGCCAGCTGAGTACTTCTCCATCCAAGGCAATGTTTTCACAATATCCTGGAAAATGTGTGTGAGACACAAGTGAATTAAAAAAAATATATAGTTTTACCTGCAAGCCAACCTAAATATCATTGAAGACATGAACTGGAAGAGAGGGACAAAGCAATTTTATAAATGGCAATTGTAACCATGTCTTTGAAGTATTATAGTACTACACACATTCCAAGCATACTTTCCAAAATATAACGCCATAAATATAAATACACTTGTAGTTTACTGTTATTACACCCAATACTATTATTCCATAACAGAGGTTTTAAATGTGTGTAGTACTACTGCATATGCACCTATATCAATGTTTCTCAAACGCAGCCACCAGTGTGATTTTGTGCAGCCAATGCAGCTCCTGAGTAGCCCACCATAAAATCCTTAATCAGCGTAGTTATGGTACTTAGTGCCCTCCCTGATTCACTGCAGTGAAAATCACTATACAGGAAAGTGAAATCATCCCGTGAGATGTGTTCTGTAGCACAAAAAATATACTCAGTAGCTGCACATAATACAGTGTAGTGCTGTGTTTTTCAACGTGTACAATATTTACCTTCCAGTGGACTTAGGGGGCAATGCAAAGCAGATGAGATTACGCTGAAAATGCAGCGCGAGTACATTGGGAGAAACATCATGAAATATCAGTTTTTTCAATGTGATGTGGGAAATGTTTAAACATTTTTAAAAAGTAGTGCACGTAAAGTTAAGGGGATAGAAGGCTTTGCTCGAGCTACACAAAAAAAAAAACAGTATGTTTTTCGATAAATCAGTGAGCAAGTTGCTGTGTGCGCTGTCTGCAAGGAAATTTTTCTCATCAACATGTATGTAATGCAGCATCATTATAACACACATGCGGGTGAAGTTGCAAAGAACTACCATAATGGCATTCAGAGACGTAAGCTGTTAAATAGAGGAAGAACCATAATGCAAAAACAAAAAAGCCAACTCAGAGATTTTTTAAGTAAGACGGGTCAAATACAGGTGGCTCCTTTTAAAGTTCCTTTTCTTTTTGGGCAAAGCAGAAAACCTTTCAGCAATGGAGAACTCGTGAAAATAAATTGTTCTGGTTGTACAGCCTGACAATATCCTTATCAGAGCTGCACCACAGAGCAACGACACATTACAGAGGAGCACACAAGTTTTGTCTGAGTTAATCTAACGTGAAACAGCCGAAAAAGTAATTTGCAGCCCTTTCTACAGCCTGTGTCTTGATGAGAGCAGTGATGTCACAAAGAATGCCCAGGTAATAATAGGTAATAGGTAATGTTTGATTTTTTGATTGTGATGACCATTGTTTTTGTGAGAGAGTTTTAGGTTTGGTAACCCTTTGTGATTGGCCAAGTTTTTGAGTCTGTTTAAGCCAGAACGGAGAAATGCCAAATTAGCTTTGACAACCTGTGTGGCTTGACAGCCGATGGAACAGCAGCAGCTATGCAAAGCACATGAGTAGGCGTGCTGAATTATTTCCAAGAGAGCTGCCCTGTGACAGGATGGGTGTGGGGTGAGGTCAGGCCAGAAGCAGGAATAATAACCAAGGCAGTACTGCGGAGCAAGACGCAGCAGCGTCGTTTTATTAAACACAAACAAAAATAAAATAAAAGATTTAACAAAAATAAACACGCAGAGCAAAAATAAAACAGGTTCACTGAAATAATCACAAACTCAAAAAAACTACACACACAGGTCAGGCTGGGCAGATCGCTTTTACTGATCCTGTGTATCTTTTAGTTTTGCTTTCCAGCTGCTTTCCTCTCTCGCTCTCGTTCACTCCTCCGAACACCTATCCAGAGTGCAGAGAGCTGCAGGCTTTTATTTACTAATGCCGAGGGGTTAGTGGCATTGGAAAAAGCCATAACTGCCACTGCAGTTCTATGGTACAACTTCGGTACAACTTCAGTACCACTGTGCAATATTTGTTCCAGTTCCTTGAGCTGCTGTTGGCAAATACACTGATATTTTAATGGTTCTCAAACTTTTTGTCCCTGTCATGGGACTTTAGTTTGGCAAGATCCCCCCATTGAGAAAAGCCATTTGCTAATATGACAGAAATATTTAATCTCAATTTGGTATAAACAGGAAATACATATAGACATTTGTGTCTCTTTTCAATAGATCACCTGCTGTATTGCTCTGAAGAAATTACATACAGTAGATCTGCTTTTGAAATTAAGTACAGTAGATCTGCTTTTGAAATTACATACAGTAGATCTGCTTTTGAAATTAAGTACAGTAGATCTGCTTTTGAAATTACATACAGTAGATCTGCTTTTGAAATTAAGTACAGTAGATCTGCTTTTGAAATTACATACAGTAGATCTGCTTTTGAAATTTGGTACAGTAGATCTGCTTTTGATGTGGTAATTTCACAACCCCCCGATACCTTCCTGCGCTGCCCAGAAGTCTCGACTCGTGTAACCGTTGTTTAGAAGGGGAAGAAGCTTACCTTCATTCCAGCAGCAGCCGCAGGACCGCTGGGGTCGACTGCCTGGATGTGACATGGTTTATTGCCTCGCACCACAAACCCCCAGCCCACTGCATCACCAACAATCTGAAAACAAAACCTGGATTTGATCATGACTTGGCAGAATATAATTAATATCTATAAACAGAGCAGCACCTCAATATATCAACACATGTTGTAGTTCAGTTCACACCAATTAATTAACCACTATGTACCCAACAAGTTTAACACAGCCGGATCATAATGTACCAAGACAGGGCAAGCTATTTATTTATCCTGTTGTCCATAAGGAGTCTATATGAAATCACATTTTACTTAACAGGTACTAAAATGTTACAAGTAAATGTGCAGTAAACTACAGCCAAGCACATTGTAGAGTTGGTTATCCAGAAGTCAATTAACCAGATTGTCAATTAACTGGATCATTACCTGAATCCAATGAAAAATACCTTATTTTTTAAAACTAATTTTACCCTTTAATGCTGTCTACAAAAGGTCCATAACTTGCAGTGCTGTGCTTTCAAAGCACACAAGCTAGGTGCCTGCAGCAGTTTTCAGTCTTGACTGAGTCAAAATCAGTTCTGTCCAGTTATTTGACGTTGTACTGTACAACAAATTCACGTTGCAGAAACGGCTGAAAAAGCAGGGTGGGATACTCACAAATGTACATTACTTTCCAAACTAACTTGGGTTAGATGAGAATTAACATAATTAAAAATAAGGCCTTTGTTACGAATATTGTGCGTGATGTTTATTAAAAATTGACAACACTACATTAAGGACTGTAACTCATATGAATTGAATTGAATGATGCTTGCAAACCATGTAAATTATAACTAATAGTCAATCCACATACATCTACACTGCCATGAGATGAGCACTACTTTGTCAGCTATTTTTAGAGGCTGTACAGGGACTTGTGTCAAATATTGTTCAAAGCCTTTGCCTCTGTGCTGGACTGAAACAGTGGACCTACTGTGAAAGTCTTCTTCATGTATGGGCCTCCAGGGCTCTGCAGCTGTTCTGAATTCACAGGTCTCTTCAACACTGCAGACAGAAATAGAACAGCACACTGTTACCATCCACACAGCTCTCAGGAGTTATAGAAGTTATTATTTTTTTTAAATCATTGTTTGTTGAGCTCAATCCTAATACCTAATGAACCAAGAGAGTCTGGAACCAGGGTGACCCCACTGTATCATGAAGCTACTGATAACCACATTTAAAATAAAACAAAACAGTATGCTTGTATTTTAAAAACTGTTAAAGCCTTATCTGCATTTTAACAATTTGATATTGGGCATAGGCGTAGAAAGGGCCAGGCTTTTCAGTTATTGGCCCGCTGAGATAATTTAGCCTAACCCTAACCCTAACCCTAACCCTAACCCTAACCCTAACCCTAACCCTTACCCTAACCCTAGTTGAAAGAATGTAGTTCAGTTTTACATTGGCCTGTCCTTCTGTACCTATACCTGATACTGTGCACTGTGGACTAAGAAAGGGATACAATAGGCTGACATTATGTCACACTGGATATTTGTAGAATATGTACAACATTGAACAGAATAAGTCATTGTTATAGAAAGTATTACCAGTTAAAAAGTAACTTAACAGCAACATGGCCAAACATGTAACACAACATATTGATATAATAACTATAGTTACGTCATGCTTTGATTGTGATAGGTTGCCTAGAATACATGTACCTACACGTACAGTATATAAACTAATATGGCCCGACATGTAACACAACATATTAACTTGGTACATTTTATATTTGAAAGGTATATCAATACTGCATGGTATAACAATACACAATAACAATTTGTCAAATATTGTGAAATATAAAACAACTAGCAAACCATACATGGTTGAGTAAATGAGTCACACAAAATGATTTCTAGTATGGGTAAATGAACCATTATAGAGCCTATTGTTTTGGACTGGTCCCTCACACAATTTCAGAAAATGACCTAGAAAGATTTGCGCTTAAATACTTAATAGAATAATGCATTTTAAGCATGATAACGGCTTTGGGATGTGGCGAGTATATAGAGAGCGGCAGAATTTGTTCAACTTTTAATTGCACATTTAACTTTTATAAAACTGTACATGGGTGCATGTATTGCTTTGTCAGCAGCCCAATGCTCCATCAACATCCATCCTTACAGGAGCATCAACAGATAAAATTAACATTATATCACAATTTTACCCCAAACCTTTAACTTAATCCTTACTTTAAATATTGAAAAAGTGTTATTCAGTTCCCCAGAGGGACTATTCAAACATTAATACCTTGACAACAGATGAACATTTGAAGTGCTGGATGTTGTTACTGAATGCTACCAGGAATCACCAACCTACTTTGCCAGCCATATACATCCACCTTGTTGTGAAAAAGTCTGGCTGATTATAGGCATACTGCTGTACCTAGTAGGGGACAGTAATTCATATAGCTACATTTATTCTATGCAACCTCTTTCAATCGATGCATGAAACAGCTGTAGGCTAAAATGAAGCACATCTCCTTTTAATTGCAGATATAGACAAAGCATTTGCTCCCGATAAAAGGACATGTATCAAACAGATGCAACAACAACAACAAAAAAAGCTATAAAGTCTTCCGATTAAATTCTTCAGGGGGAAACAAATGCTCTTAGTCTTTCAGATATGTGTGTAGACTATAAAGCAAACATCTAAAATGTTCCTAACTCTGTCTGTCTTACAAGAAAAAAACAAGGGGGTTGGCCAAAGATTCTGCAAGCAACTATTTTGTTAAGTATCCACTAACATTCTTAATGTGCCTTTATACTCAATAAAAAGGTGCAATGTAAAACAGCTGGGGCAACCTGTCTAGCTTTTTTATCTGTTATTCATGTGGTCCTTCATAAATTCAAATTTGACTATTGACAAGGCCTAATTTCCATGACATGAATCCCCAGATTGATACTGAAATGTTCCTCCAGGCAAGAAAGCTGGGTTATGCAATCATTTCTGCACGAGTGGCGGTCATTTTCCTGTGTTTCTTCCATATGACTTAACAGGTCTTACAAGCTCAACTTATAAAAATGTCAGAATGATTGTCCCAGTAGATGATACAGTGCATCTATAAAACTACTGTCTATTTTCAGTCAATATATTGCAGTCTCTTTTACTTCTCCTTCTCATTGAAAATTGCAGTACAGCAAATGGTGCATCAGCCCTCGAGTTTTGACATGCATTCCTAAGGACCACTGTCATAATCCTCTTTCAAATTGTTCATTTGAAAGATCAATTGTTCTTTAACAAGTCCCCGGTTTATTATCACAATGATCTTTATTTCTGGCATCACACAATGATTTCTCTTTACAACAGATTACAAAAGGGGTATTCTGCTCTTTGGCAGGGTGTAACATTTTTTCCTGGCACAGCTCCTTTCTTTGCTATTGGTTTTGTTAGAAGCATATACACCATCTTTCCACTTGCCAGCATTTTCAAGAATGTTGAAATGTTATTCTAATGTTACCAGAGCATGAGGCTGCTGATGCTGGAAGTCTTAAAATCTGAAATGTATCTATTTCGTCACCCACCCTCCCCACAAACACACATTCCAAATGCTTGTAGAGAAAAAAAAAACAAACAAACAATGTAACCCTTTTAGTTCTCAGTTTATTTGCTGCCGTATGAAATACACATTTTCCACTTTTCTTGTGAAGTATATAACTCACACGCAGTTAAAACTAGCAAGGAATAGCTACCGGTCCTGCTCTTAGCTGCAAATAAGTTGTTCCTTGCTAGTTTTATACTATTAAAATGGTTTTATTCCTTTCAGGTAATTTGCCTTTGTCCTTGCAAATAAAGCCAATATTCTTAAACCAGTATATGTCAATGGAATCCTGGTAGTTTCCGTACTCTACAGAGCAATATCAGCATGCATCGAATTGGAGGTCTGAGTACGAGAATACAGACTCCTGCCCAGTCACAATGATGGAGGAAGTGATAATGAGGTACGGTTAGACTTGTCGGGATCCAAAACAAAACATTCAATAGAATATCGAATTTCCCCCCCTTCCAATTGAAACAGTAGTTTGAACAATGGAAGAGTGTAGAAAACAGACACCAAGAAAACACATTTAGAGCCGCATTTACAAAAGGGCACTCAATTTGGAGTTAGCGCTCACATAAAGTACTGCGATAAATCTAAATTTACCTCTCCATTTACTAACAGAGAACACATTAATTTACGTGCACAGTAGTTGGCTAATTTACATACCATACCGTGCACGCTACATGTAAGTTAACTGGACTTCTTCAAGGTGTTCTCAATTTGAATTAGAGAGACTGCATTCAGACAGTGCAGCACAACTGAATGAAAACTCAGCCTCTGGCATCAAACTGATGTTCTTTACTACTGCTAGCAACACCATCCTATTCTTTTTATTTTTCACAATTTGTGTCCTCTTTTGAGAAAATCCAGACCAGGTGCCAGGAGTGAGCAAATCTGCTCTGAACCAATTTGGTAAACTGTTTTGCTTCCATGACAATCTGTATATGACGTATTTCCCCACCACAATCAGAGAGTCTTTGCCTGTCTGGGTAACATACAGTTACATGGTGATCTGTATACAAGTTCTGTCCTTTTTTCTGGGATGAACTGGCACCTTGAACTTATTGGTACCTGGAACTGCAGACCACACTTTCACTTATGGTCTGTACTTCTGACTGATTAATTTGTTATCAAAGAGCAGTATAGATGTACATATGCATTGAGGCTGTATCTCACTGTTGCAAGTCAGTTTGTGTCTCAGGGGGCAAGACATAATATAGACTTTCACATTGGGCTGATAGTAGGTGCTCGGTTGACAGGTGTGTACATTTTCAAGATAATTCACAAAGAACAGTCAAACAAATTATAACTATCTAACAGGCTATTCTGCAGAATGGCTGCCGATTTGCCTCTGAAGCAAACTGAGGCTATAATTATATAAATGTATTCATTTATTTTAAAAAGTGCTGCTTTTATCATACAGTGGCTTGCGAAAGTATTCACCTCCTTGGCATTTTTCCTATTTTGTTGCCTTACAACCTGGAATTAAAATGGATTTTTATTTGGATTTCATGTAATGGACATACACAAAATAGTCCAAATTGGTGAAGTGAAATGAAAAAAATAACTAGTTTCAAAAAATTCTAAAAAATAAATAACGGAAAAGTGGTGCGTGCATATGTATTCACTCCCTTTGCTATTAAGCCTCTAAATAAGATCTGGTGCAACCAATTACCTTCAGAAGTCACATAATTAGCCACCTCAATCTAAGTGTCACATGATCTCAGTATATATACAGTTCTGAAAGGCCCAGAGGCAACAACTAAGCAAGGGGCACCACCAAGCAAGCGGCACCATGTGGGTCAGGGACAAAGTTGTGGAGAAGTACAGATCAGGGTTGGGTTATAAAAAAATATCCGAAACTTTGAACATCCCACGGAGCACCATTAAAGCCATTATTAAAAAATGGAAAGAATATGGCACCACAACAAACCTGGCAAGAGAGGGCCGCCCACCAAAACTCATGGACCAGGCAAGGAGGGCATTAATCAGAGAGGCAACAAAGAGACCAAAGATAACCCTGAAGGAGCTGCAAAGCTCCACAGCGGAGATTGGAGTATCTGTCCATAGGACCACTTTAAGCCGTACACTCCACAGAGCTGGGCTTTATGGAAGAGTGGCCAGAAAAAAGCTATTGCTTAAAGAAAAAAATAAGCAAACATGTTTGGTGTTCACCAAAAGGCATGTGGGAGACTCCCCAAACATATGGAAGAAGGTGCTCTGGTCAGATGAGACTAAAATTGAGCTTTTTGGCCATCAAGGAAAACACTATGTCTGGCACAAACCCAACACCTCTCATCCCCCCGAGAACACCATCCCCACAGTGAAGCATGGTGGTGGCAGCATCATGCTGTGGGGATGTTTTTCATCGGCAGGGACTGGGAAACTGGTCAGTATTGAAGGAATGATGGATGGCACTAAATACAGGGAAATTCTTGAGGGAAACCTGTTTCAGTCTTCCAGAGATTTGAGACTGGGACAGAGGTTCACCTTCCAGCAGGACAATGACCCTAAGCATACTGCTAAAGCAACACTCGAGTGGTTTAAGGGGAAACATTTAAATGTCTTGGAATGGCCTAGTCAAAGCCCAGACCTCAATCCAATTGAGAATCTGTGGTATGACTTAAAGATTGCTGTACACCAGCGGAACCCATCCAACTTGAAGGAGCTGGAGCAGTTTTGCCTTGAAGAATGGGCAAAAATCGCAGTGGTTAGATGTGCCAAGCTTATAGATACATACCCCAAGAGACTTGCAGCTGTAATTACTGCAAAAGGTGGCTCTACAAAGTATTGACTTTGGGGGGGTGAATAGTCATGCACACTCAAGTTTTCTGTTTTCTGGTGTTATTTCTTGTTTGTTTCACAATAAAAAATATTTTGCATCTTCAAAATGGTAGGCATGTTGTGTAAATCAAATGATACAAACCCCCAAAAAATCCATTTTAATTCCAGGTTGTAAGGCAACAAAATAAGAAAAATGCCAAGGGGGGTGAATACTTTCGCAAGCCACTGTAGTTCTTATTGACAATTTGCTACTAATAGTAATACAGCCCGTGTACAGTGCTTTGGGATGACTGCAACAAAAGGTGCTGTATAATATGTTATTTAATATAGTATCGTTGTATATTTTTTGAGTATTTCAATTCTTAACCCTGCCTCCCATTTTTCACACCCTCCCTCAAATCTAACCCCTCCCCATCCTCGGCCACTGAAAAGCCAGAGCTCGTAGTATTGAGAAAATTGAATTAAACCCTGGTTCTGAAGGTTGCTGGTTTGCGTCCATCACTTTCACAAATGTAAATTACATTTTCAGACATTTGAATTTGTGAAGAATCGTAAATCGTCAAATTGATTCGTATTGCAAAGTTGTGCAGTTTCCCTTGGCAGTTCAGAACGTTTCCGAGGGGCTCTCTCGTTTACTTTTGCGTCTGTTAGGAGTTGCAGTTGGCTATAAGACTTTATAAATAGAAAAAAACAATTCTTACCAGACTTCGGATTGCAGAGCACTGGAGGGCTGCTACTGAGGATAGGGCTACTACTGTAGTACCCGCTGCTACCACAGCTGCTGCTCATGCTACTTCTCCTCACAGCCGAGATGATCTTGATCTCCTTTGAAGGGCTCACTATGAAAATTGAGACATGGTTACAACTGCATACTGGAAAATATTTGGCCTGCTTTATATACAGTGTGTCCCTATTTAACTTGTAGAGCCAAATGTTTCCCATCCTGGCTAATTACAACCCCACGGCATTCTGGGGGCTGTAGTCCTGCATTAACCCCAGGACTACATCTTTCCTCTTCCTACTTATAGCAGAATAACACCATACTGCCCATATGTTTGAAGAAATAATGTCACATTTAAAAAGCACATTCGACTTAAACAAGTGAAAACCAGCAAAGAAAATTGAAACTTCCTTTCGATGACAATTTATTTGACCAGTTTTACAATAGAAGGCCAGTGAAAGGTGAAAGGATTCTAGATTTTTTTTTTTTTTTTAAAGTCCATTACTGTCTCTTTAAAATATTTTTCTTATCGGGCTCATAAAGCATAAAGCCTTTTTTTCTCTATTCTCTGTAATGCCGTATAAATATATTTTTCATATTTCATGTTGCTTAATAATGAATGCAAAAGGAGAACCCTTCACACATATGTACAGTATATGCTCTCCTAGACCACACAATAAGGCATTTTCAAGAGCAAGCACTCTCACGAGCAATGATACCCTAAAAAAAAGTCTAGGAATGACAAACAAAAAATGATGGGAAATGTATTGCCCATTAACCTCCACTAAGAACCCTTGTTTACTAGATATCGTGGTATGCCTTAATAGATAATCACCCCCTCTTCAAAAAAGACTTTAATAAGGAAGACATGCTTGTGGGATTAAGATCTCAACAATGTTTGCTGATGAATGTCTCTACCAAGTTTAATACATATTGGATTTTTAAATAAGAGACCAAATGTAAACGTAGGGGCCTCTCCACCACATGCATCCTCTGAAGGAGGGAAAAACTGGTTTAAACCAACAAGATTTATTGTTTCAAACCCACAGAACTGCAAGGCACAGTATTCAGTTTAAATCTGGGATGGCATGGTGCCAACATTTATTCGGAATGGCTGAGAGAGCTGTCTCTAGTGGGAGTCAAGCGAAGAAAACCTGGAACTTGAGATATCCTGCTGTGGCCGAGCCAGAAGCACAAGCTGCCAGAGCACTGTAGCAGCTGAAGGTGAACTTGCAACTGCTTGAGTTCTGCCTTTCCCAGATGGTGTAGCTATTAGGCAGTATCACAGGCTTTCTAGAAATGCTATGCTTGGAAAAAAGGGAAATAAGCACTACACTTTTAAAAACAATATTCACTGTCAAACTGAACAGAGTGGTTTCTCATTAAAATAAAAACTATTACACAAGTAACCAATCAACTTGAAATTAAGGGTTGGAAAAAAATGTACACACTATAATTTCTGTGGGTGATGTCCTCCAAAAAAAAAGGGGATAAAGGTATTTCATCCTTCCAAGAAAAACTATACAGAGCATCCTAAAAAAAAAAAAAAAAAAAAAGTGTTTCTGCAACTTCACAGCTGTTTGCTTGACTTTTGATAGTTTTGCTTCAGATAAGCATCAGTTGTATCCCAGTTATAGTTTCCCAAGCAACAAGGCAGTGTTAGGATGTCAGCACCTGTAGTATGGCTTTTACACCTGGAACACTGTCAAGTCCTCATCATTAGCGGACGTCACCATTAAAGGGGGTCTTTGAAAGCAACATATGGGAGCTGAAGCATCACTGTTTTTTAAAATGTGTTTGTTTTTTATAAAATATCTTAACATGTTCTGTATTTATTTACTTTACATTGCATCTACATTAAACATCCAATAATTACCCACACATTTAAAGTGTTCCGTTATGTTAATAAACTTTTAAAAGTGTCAAATACAAAACACACTCAAGTGTGAAGAACACCATATGAATAAAACAACCTGGAGTATACTTAAAGCACTACTGCAGGAACAAGACAGACAATAAACATAAAGAGGTATGACAACATGAATCTGTAATATGGGGACCCTTCCCTTTTTGAAAACATGAATCTGCAATATGGGGCCCTTTCTTTTTTTATTTTTATATCAAGCAGCAATGGTTTCGTGAATATCACATTTTGATATTTATAAAAACAGACTTTGAAAAAACATTATTTAAATCATACCTGAGTTAAGCTTTCTGAACAGCACCCACTTGTGCCATTACAATCAAATGCAAAGTATAATGCTTGCCCGTTGAATCTTCTTCTATTTTCAATAACAGCAGTGGATTGAAATAGTGCCACCGTTAAAATCTTCTTCTCTAACAAGGACCTGTATTACTGTATTTTTATTGCATTGATTATTGGGAATCATATACAGATTTGGATCTATCTATATGCACACACACAGACAGTACTTACATGCAGTTATGTGCTCCATATTATGTATACCAAGAACCGCTTTCTGCCTTTAGGCAATGGTTATCTTTATTATATTTAGCTATCAAATGCTAATGGAAACCCATAAAGCAAACATTACCTGGATTACAGTGGCTGAGCGGGAGGTGCTTGCACTGAATGGAACATTCACTAGAGATAATGAAGCTAAGTTAAGCTAAGCTAAACAGCTATAGGAGGGTTTGCAGTCTCCGCTACATCCAGTGATACAGTCTTTAAGAGAGCAGGGGTCTCTCAATTAAAGTTTTAATAACCTTGAATTAGCATAACAACATTTTTGAAAGAATACTTATGTTTTCCTGTTGTCTTCCATACTTTACTTTCATGCCGCCACAATGCAACAAGTTTGATGGAAGTACTTTTTGTTGTTCACTTTCAGTGTTACATGATGACATAAAATGCCAACCACCAACACCACCCATAAAAGTTATTAAAGTTATCATGACTCCTGGCTTTTAGAGTTGAACAGACATTTGAAAGACATTTTGAAGTTGGTATATAGGCTATAAAATAAACATTTGAGTTGACTTTATAACAAATAAGTATGCACGTATAAAAAAAAAAAAAACTCAATAGTACTATTAAAGTACAGAGGCACAGTATCAGGCTAACTTAAACAAAAACAAACAGTAGGCCTACTATTTGACTTCCCATTTCTTTCACATGGACAAAATTATAGATTGTTTTTATTAAATAACATTTTATTAAAACAAGATGACTTTTTTTGACCAGAAATATACTCATACATTTAACTTAGGCACTTGAGAGTAGTCTGAAGTTGTTTCTTTATTTGTTTATACCCTTCAGAAAATCGAGCCCGATGAGATTAAAAATATAGACTGGGTTTAGAAATGTGGTAATGTTATATTCTACTTTAAATAATGTTATTTACTCATACATGGCTTCTTGGTGGAAAACAGCAAGCAAATTAATACAAGCACATGGAGATTCCCTTAGGCTTAAAACAGCAAGAAATCACAAGTTTACTACTTGGACTAGTTCTCAGTATGGTTCCTTTTCCAAAGATCACAAAGTTCAAGCTCTGTGGGCATAACTAATCTAAACACAGGAAAACACAAAGCCAACTTTGACTCAATAAACACTATATATACAAACTGGTAACAGTGTTAGTTAAAAACAAAATCCCAGGAAACTCAGTTCTCCATATTGATTTTGAGTACCAAGACAGCAATTCCTCAAAAGCACAAGTTGTAACCCGAGAAAAGAAACAGGTTAGACCAGGGCACGGTGGCACTGTAAATAATTATCTCCCATCACATGGTGTCACGCACATTAACATTACATCATAATGGCAACACTGCTCCAATCCATATTTTATAAATGTTTTGTTTTTCTCTTAGCATTATTATTGTCCACTTCCTTGTGAAATATAAAAAAAAACAGCAAAAACATTTAATTGCGCTGTTTCATTTTGTTTTAGATTCACTATCAATGGTGTGTTAATATTGTTCTTCATTAACTTGTATTGTATTTTTATTGTTTTTATATTTTCCTATTTTATTTTATTTACCAGCTAAATGTTAAATGGATTGAGCCTTTAACTGAAAAGAAAACATAGAGGATTTACAGACACAGAAATAATTTAAATTCATTGGCTAAATGGGAGGACGTTATTGTAGGGCAAGCAAGCCCGTTGCTTTGGGTTAATCGGAGCCGAGGAAACGATTTTGTGAGCTATGATGGAATAACAATATCCCTCTGGTTTATATAATGAAGAACTCCATCACTGGTTAGGACTGTGTTGGATATCTCTTGGATATCAAGAGATTCCTTTAGAAGCCAGATGATTAATGAAATTCAGATTAGGATATCATTTTTTAAATCTGACAAGATTTTAGCAACAAGGGTTAGGCCAGAACCAAAGAGACCTGAGAATGTTCTTTAAAAAAGAGGTTAATGATTAACTGTTTTCCCCATAATATTTAATTAATCACCCACAAAGTGCAATCAGCATTGTCAGTTCAGAACTGCTTCAATTAATGCAGAAAAGCAGCAGTCCATAGCTACTGTGATCTAATAATCTGAATTTGACAGCATACATTAGCTCTGGGGAGGTAAAGCAATGAAGGAGCTAATCAGAGTATATCTGGGGCAGATATACTTGAGACTTGCTTGCCCTACAATAACGTCCTCCCATCTGACCAATGCATTTAATCTCTAGTCTGTTGCTTCAAAAGTTAACCTGCAATACACTGCCAGATGTGTTGTTTTGTTATATGATGCATTATAAATCAGGACTGAAATCCTATCACAAGCTCTCACCAACAAGAATGGAAAATGTATCCAGTGAAACAGAAAAGCAAATATCAAAGCCTGATTATTTGTTCTCCTGTGTGCACACTGGTCACTGTATAGTACTTTGATTCCCATAGGACCTACATTTCAATATCAATTCTTGAATGTGCCGTTCTGTGTCAGAACAAAACTGGAAAGTTACCATAGTAACACCACTGATGCTAAATACAGACCCATGCAGCTACAGAGCCTTTTAGGATTAATTTTGGGAGTTCATATGTAAAGCCCTTGGCTGGTTTTCCATTAGTTCATATATGTAAGTAGATATTTACATAAATGGCAACACAATAATACATGGTCAGGCTTGGAGTCAATCTTTTTTTTAAAATTCCAACTACAATTCCTTCCAAAGAATTAGAATTGGAATTGATATTTTAGAGACATACTTGATTAAAAGGGAATCTGAATTGGAAATAAAATTTTAATTGACCCCAACCCTGGACGTGGTTCACAGTTTTGTGTGAAGAGATGGTCTCTCATACGACTTAATACATTTGTTCTGCAAAAGGCATATCTATACTATATTTATATTGCACCACTAACAGCCAGCACTGGGTGAAGACAATATAACCCTTTGTTTAGTTAGCATTACCGGGCGATCAGTGCCAGTGTTCTCTCAACTGTTAAAAGTAAATATTTTAAAGCAAATAATCCTCAACACACTTCTAATGTAAACAGAAGTTGAAAAAATGTTTTTGGCTCACTTTGTAGAAACTAAAACACACAAGATTAAAACAAATGAAACACACCAATGGTTGACATTTAACAGCTACAGGGTACTACAGTCCCAAACAAAACTCGATGATAAAAATGAATGGAAATGTTTTTAGAAATTGATAAATAGGAAATAAAAAAATGAACTTTTTATTTTTATTAATTTTTATTAATATTGTTGTAAATCTTTTTGGCTGCTTAAGAAGTTTTTATTTGTAATTTCTTAGCTTTTATAAGCAGCATTTTCACTAGTCAATCTTTTTTGTGTTGACGATCAGTTGTTTTCATACTTTTTCTATACAATAATAGAGGATATTACAAATCCCTTTGACTAGGGTGATGTTGGGTGGAGACGTTTTATAAGCACAATAACACACCCCTAGGTATGCAGTTATAAGACCACTTTGTGTGTTATTATTTTTTAATAAATTAAGTTTAATGCTGAATACGATTATATATATATATATATATATATATATATTATTATATATATATATATTATATATATATATATATATATATACAATCACTTCCTCTGCAGTGTCACATGGCCTTATTGCTGCTAGACTATTAGAGGAAGGCTGACCTGCAGCACAGGAAGTACCAATGTTTGTTACTTCCATTCTCATCTTTCAAGGAGTTTTCATGCAAGTTTTTTTTTTTTTTTTTTTTTTTTTTTAACTCGAGACATTTACACGAGAAAAATGTCTTGTGTTACCTATTGCCTGGCTGGTTGTGTTTTACAAAATGTGATTTACCACTCTTGCCCAAATTGTTTTTCAAATGTCATTAGTAGTGAATACTGTTTCAACTAATGTATCTTATGACTCATTAATTAAAAATAAACTCAGAGGTATAAAATGAAACTGACCAGCAGGTATTGCAGATCACCAAGGCTGAAAACCAGTGGAGACGTTTCAGGCAATACAGCATATAGGGGATCAGGTGATGTTGCGTATATTACCCTGGCTTAGAAACCCTACCTGTCTAGACGGCTGACAGCTGCTGAGGAAGCATTCAACACCACGCTTGGGCAAATATGGATAGTGGGCACTTGAAAGGGAGGTGGCAGATACTGGTGAAATGGACTGAAGTGCAGCATTAGCTTGTTTCCAAAATTGGCACTGCCAGCTGTGAGACAGACGGAGAAGGTTACCAGTGTTGCCAAGTCTCACGTGAAAAAAAAGCAACACTTCCTTTCAAAACAAACCCAAAACAAGCGAACCCATGTTAGAGTATGGGTGTTCCTGCAAGTTCCAAACAGTGACTCTCAAAAACAAGCCCAATTCTGCTTATTATAAGTGGACTTGGCAACTGTGAAGGGTATTCTCACACAGCTGCATTAATACTATAACACGGGCATAACACAGTTCATGGCAAGCGGTTTTATACAGAACTGTAAACCCACACGAGATATAGAACATGACAGATCAAACACAGCAAAACACAATAATAAAAAAAAAGCCGCCTGCATTATCATTAAGGTGAACTACACCACTGCTAACCATAAAATCGCCCATCAGCCACTGCTTTCTGCCGTCTTGGAATCCACAGTAACAGCTGACCTGCTGCCTTGCAATATTTATAGTTCAGAATAAACATGCTCATTAACATTTACACGTGAAATGCGGGTTTCCATGTTTCATTATTTACATGAATAAATGAGATTTATCCTATCGCTCTCTTTGGCCGTTTTTTTCAGCCACAAACCTGATTTACCTGACTAATCCTCCCAAATGTGCACACGCATCGCCATTTCACGTGTAAATTGACCCGCATGGAAACCCCATGTTTGTCTGCATATTCCTAATTAAAGGATAAACTACTTTAAGTATAAAAAATAAAGACCCAAATAATTTCAACAGATAATAAAGGGTGACCAGTGATAGTGATTTTCTACTTTAGATCAAGTTTCCTTTGTATTGTTGGCAATAGACAGCTGTATATTAGATAGCGCTGGTTCTTACTAATATACACTTTAATTGATATAGTTAAATGTTACAGATTTCTATGAAACTAAACTAAAACTGACAAAGTGGGTAAAAGCATTTTAGCAACACTATATAAAAAAGTAACAAAATAACCACACACAGTATTTCAGTAACTGCCATAAGAACCACTTCTCCTCATGTCCTTGTCACAAACTAGATGTTTTTCCAGAACCGTGCACAAGCGGTGGCTCTTTCCGTCGTTGCAGCGAGGTCCTCCTTCGTACAGGTCTCCCCAAGGAGTCGGCAAACAAGCAGGTGCTCCATGGTCTGCACTTCACTGCACTCATATGTATTTGTGTCATTAGAGCAGCCCTATTTCATCATGTTAGTCTTTGATCTGCCAGTTTGTGTGTGCAGGCGGTTCAGGCACTGCCATGTTGACCAGTCTGTGTCAACCCCTTCGGAAGGTCCTCCTGGGGTTCCAGATCTATTTCAATGTGTCCATAACCTCAGTCGTGCCTTGTCAGCTGTCGTATCCAAAGGCGCTACATTGGTCATAAAACTGTTTTGTGATTTAAGGTACTTGGTTACTCCTGTGCGACCATATAGTGGATGCCTTGGGTCATCTGTCTGCCAAGATGTTTCCCCCTGGCGTGCTACCTTCCTCCTGATATCAGGTGGTGCAATGCCAGCCTGTAAGTACAAACTATTCTTTGGTGTTGGCTTTAGACATCCTGTTAATCCATGACAGGTCTCGTTTAGAACAGGGTCTAGTTTCATGGCATGGACGGATTGTTCCCACACTAAACATGCATACTCCGCTGTGGAGTAGCACAAGGCAATGGCAGTGTTTAGCAAAGTAGCTGGGTTGGCTCCCCACTTTGAGGTGACCAACTTTCAGAGGATGTTGTTGTGGGCGCTGACTTTCCCTTTTGTCTTCTCTACATGTGCTTTTAAGGAAATTGTTCAGTCCAATGCCACCCCCAAGTAAACAGGGTTCGAGTGAGTAGCTGGAGGGATTCCACCCCAGGTGATGTTTTGTTTCCACTTGGCTTCTCGGTGGTGTAGGTGAAAGGCCATCACCTGTGTCTTGGTAGGGTTGGTGCAAAGCTGAGTGGTTGCCCAGTGCACATGTCAGTCTGTTCTCGACAGTGGCAAAGTCCTTCTCCTGCGACATGATGCATAGATCATCGGCATATATGAAGCTCCTCGTATTGCGCTGTATGGGGTGGTCAGGTTTGAAGAGAATTGGTGCTAGCACACTGCCCTGTGGAGTGTGCTCTGTAAACCCACTATAAATATTTAGATACTATTATTTATTCTAGATTATAGGTTTCAAAAACGTGGACCATATCAATTTTTGCACTGATTGAGTCAACTGTAATAGGTTAATAATATTATGACAGTAACATATGTAAAGTATATCTGAAAAATGTAAAGCAAGGAAATATAATACCTGAGGTTTCTTAACAACATCCTGTCTTTCAGTGCACTGTCTGTTCCATTGGCTTTCACAATAAAGGAGTCTCATTTTTCAAAGCATGTCTTTAGCACATTAACAACCTAACAAGATGTAGGGGGTAAACAAGCTGTGAGGTGTTACCTGAGAGAAAGCTGGTGTTTCCACTGTCCGTGTTCTGTTTGCGCAGGCAGAAAGGGCTGTCGTGGCTCTCAGGGATCGATTGGCATCTCTCACTCAGCAGCTCCAGCAGCCGTCTCCTTCGACGGAAATTCATTCTGAACTGGTACAGGAGGTTGCTGTCCACAAAGTGGTGCTTATTGGAGACTGGGGAAACAACATCAAAGGCTTGGTTCAAATGACAAAATGTAGGGGAGACAATGACATACTTTACAGCAGTATTTATATTTAAATATTTATACACACACATATTCATGCTGTTGACTGAAAACGCTTCATTTTCAGCTATATAAGTAGTTATATTGAATTTATAAACATGTTGATAACGATGTTCTAGGTTATGATTTGAAAAGGTAACACTGAGTGGCAATAGACATTTGAAGTTTTGTTTTAGTTTATTTATGATGGCTACATTCAATTCACATATATGATAACTTGTAACAGATCCTTAAAGTGTTGCCATAAAATATGAATACATTGTCCATTAAGCATATAACACATGTGAATAAAGTATTTTAAAACAGTGGCAGATTTATACAGTACACCGTCACCCTTTAAATCTATTTTAATCCTTCATATGACCTCTCCAAACTAACTGAAAGTTTTGTGGAAAGATATCCAGAGTAGGTTTACTTATTTTAGGGCAGATGGTCTGGCACTGTTTAGTTGATTCAAATATAACTCCTGTTATATGCACACTGAGACAGTATTGGTCTCAAGAAGCTCTCACAATTTATTTGAAGACATGCTGTCTAGTGAAGCTTTCAGGCTGTTGTGATTAAGCCATGAAGACACATGATGTTCTTGTCTCGAGGTTAATAGTAATTCCATTTTTCAACTTTAAATCTAAGATCTCTAGTACATACTTTATTAATTTTTTTTTTACAATGATGTTTCCCTGTGAGAAGTGTACTCTGTCATATTCCAGATTGAGAGCAACACAGTATAGAATTAAACAAGTTTCTAATCACCTTACCTTGAACAAAATGCACCCAATAGTTCTTCAATCCATCATATGAAAATATCATTTATCTAAAATGTCAGGAAAATATAAATGTGTTGAGCCAAGCCCTTGCTGCAAACTAGATGACCCAGTTATTAATCTGGATTTAAGTAAACTCCTGTTTCAGGAAAAGGAAGAAAGCAAGCTGAAAGCAATGACTCAGTTCGCAAGATCTGATTTAACTGAGTTTGGTGGGCATCTGTTATACTTACTATTTACTAGTTTGAGGTTTTTGTTTTTTTTATGTTAAACCACCCTTGCTTAAACCAGATTTTTAGATTTAACTTAAAGGTTATTAACTGTGTGGCTGATTTTTTTGTAGTTGTTATTTTGCAAATACAGTATATATGGTTGTTGTTTCTGATGCTTTGAGAAACAGAATATCTGCTTTTGAAACATTTACACTGTTTTCTATTTTAAGGATGATCTTTAACTTTGCTGCTGTCTGTGTAAAATA